>NC_141695.1:1167914441-1168532524 GCF_964263255.1 Lissotriton vulgaris
GTTTGTGTTCTTCCAAAGGTCCAGGCGTCTCTGCGCAAGAATCAAGTAAGATCTATTGCTTGTTTGGGGAGGCTCCCAGCACAGCCTGTGAATCAAATAAAGGAGCACAAGATTTGCAAGTAAGGATTACGAGAAGTAAAACAAAGGGCAGAAACAGAGGGATAGAATTGGGGGAAAAAGGACTTCAACTCCCAGAGTGCACCTTGGAGGGAGCACAAAAGAGAGGTCAAGCTCAAAAAAAAAAAAATCACCCAGAGCCAGAGCCAATTAAAGACAGTAAAGATAGTAAAGATAGTAAACGTTCTATGTTAAAACAACCTAACAACAAGAACAGAAATAAAAAATTAAAGGCTCCAGGGAACATAACCCCATCCTTGCGTTCATACTTTAGAGCTCTGCCACAAGTTTTGCAGATCACACAAGATATGGCGACAGCCATGAAAAATCAAAGTATACAGCTGGGTAAACAATCTGAACAAACCGAGCATGGTGTGTCTACTCTGAAATCGGACTTATCAAAGGCTATATTATCAGTGGGGGGGCCAACAGTAGTCTCTGCGGAAACCACTCAGCCTACTTTGTCTGAATTAGAAACACACACAGAGAGCGTTTTAGTTGGTTCAGCAGATGCACAATCAAATGAAACCTCAGAAAGCATAGATCCAGTGCTTGGCAGTGCATTAGAAGCAATAGTCTCCTCAATCTCAGAGATGAGAGAGGAGATAAGACAAGACTTTGCAATTTCTAAAAATAATCAAGTAGAAATAAGAGCTACTTGTGAAGAGCTGGGACAGAAAGTTGAAGGTCTCTGCGAGAGGACGGAAGTATTGGAAAGTTCGGTAGGTTTATTGAACACAAATCTGGAGGCGGCTAGATCAAAAATTTATAATCTCCAAAAAGACGGTGATGACATGAGAGAGAGAATTGAAGTTTTAGAGAATTACTCCAGACGTAACAATATTCGACTCCTGAAAATACCTGAGGGAAAAGAAGGTGGAGACCTAAAGGACTTCATTGTACGTCTAATAAAAGACACACTCAACTTGGAAGAGACAGTAGAAGAACTAAGTAAAGACATCCAGCGAATACACAGGGATCCGTTTCGCATGAACCCGGCAAGAACTAAGCCAAGGAAAGTACTAGTCAACTTCTTGACATATGCTTTAAAAGAAAAAATTCTAAATCTAGCATTAAAAGCAGGCTCAATAAAATGTCTTGATTTCAGCTTTGAGATACGTTCAGACCTCTCAAAGACTACACTGGAGAGGCAATGGGAGCTGGGGCAACGTATGGACAAATTTAGATCATTTGGAGCAACGGTACAGATGCGATTTCCTGCGTTCCTCCGAATTATGTATAACAATAAGATGCATAATGTCCGTTCTATTCACGATGCTGACGAATTACTTGATTCCATTAGAGATCACGCCCAAGCTCAAGCACATAAATCAAATTAGCTAGAAGGGAAAAAAAAAAATACACATGCACATATACACAGGAGGAGAAATATAGATACAAAGATTAAATAATAAAAAAAATATATATATATATATTAAAAAACAAAAACAAAAAAAAAAAACACGGATAATCACTTAGGATTAGAAACTCTTTTGCACTCAAACTTAATATTTCAAATTCCCCTCTTGCTGTGTTATATAATGGTGGCTCCTTTCATTAAATGGCTCAGACGCGGCTATCTCTTTTTCCTTGTTCTAGATGGGAAAAAGGCAGCAGTGGGGAGGCAAAGGATAGGCTCCTGATGGGCGGAAATCTGGCCCAACACCAAGCCAGAATAAGTAAGGGGGGGTTTCCTAGGGGGTGGGTGAAGGGGTAGGGGGGCAAGAAAGAAAAAAAAACTCATTTGTCGGCTCAATTTAAGACTTTAAAAATCAATCTCTTTCAAATCTCAAAGTCTAGCATGCTAAACATCAGAAAATTATCAAGTTTTAAAAAAAAAAAAGAAGAGTGATGGTGGGGACGGAAGTTAAAAATTATGACAAATATTAATTATATGTCCTGGAACGTCAATGGTCTGCGAGTACGAGGAAGAAGAGATCGGATCTTACAATACCTGAGAGACTCGCAGGCGCAGATCATTGTGTTGCAGGAAACTCACTTGCTTAAATCAGAGGCTACTAATGTATTAAAGAAACAAAGGTGGATAGATAAATTCTGTTCAACTGACCACAATGCGAATGTAAGAGGGGTAGTATTTATCTTTAAAAAATCTGTGAGAGCACAAATTTTAGACTGTAAGGAAGATAACACAGGAAGATGGCTGATAGTCAAAGCCTCTCTTATGGGTCAGATCAGGACATTGATTGGTTACTATGGTCCTAACTTAGATGACCCATCACATCTGGATGCTGTAAGAAACCAATTAATTTCGGCTCAGGAGCCAATAATCTGGATGGGAGACTTTAATATTGTTCTTGACCCAAGATTAGATAAGTCAAAAAAATCTAGAATCTCTTGCTCCATAAAATCAAGAGAAACCCTCAAATCAATCATGAAACATCTAGGATTGGCGGATTTTTGGAGGGAAAGAGAGGGCAATAAGTTAGGAGTCTCCTTTAGAAATAGTCGTTTCAAACACAAATCTAGAATCGACTATGCTCTTTTTAGTTATTGCCTAAAGGATACTCTAATATCAATAAACTACCTGCCATCACACCTATCAGATCACTCCGCATTAGAATTTACTTTAAAAACGGACAATTTAGTTAAACACCCATCCTGGTCCTTTGATCGGACACTTTTGCTGGAGGAGGAAGAGGTGAAATACCTTTCAGATGAGACCCTAACCTTTTTTGATATTAATAACAATTCTGCTGCTCCTACAGTAGTCTGGGAGACTTTCAAGGCCTTTTTAAGAGGACAGATTACTAATAGAGCCTCTTACAGGCGGAAAATATACAATGAAAAGATTAGGGCATTAGAAAGGGACATGAAACTTCTAGAACTAAGGATAGATCCGAATGTAGAAATATCTGTAGAAAAGGAAAAACTGGCCGAACTGAAAAAACAAATAGAAAATACTCTACAAGAAAGAATAAATAAAAGGTGGGAAGTGAGTAAATCCTCTAATTTCGAGTTCGGGGAAGCCGCAGGAAAAATATTGGCATGGAAAATAAAAGCCGATAAATCACTAAATTATATCAGAGAAATTAAGATAGCAGGCGAGACAGAGACAAGATCAACCAATCAAGAAATAGGGAATGCATTCTTTGAATTCTTTGAGGAGATCTACAAAGAAGATCTCCCTAATGATCAACAAGCAAGAGATAGGTGGTTAGATGCTATTACACTCCCTATTTTATCAATGAATCAGAGTAAAATGTTAGAGGAAGAGATCTCTGTAGATGAAGTAATAAAAGCAATCCATCATTCGAAAAAAGGAAAAGCGGCAGGGCCGGACGGTCTCCCTGGAGAAATTTACAGATCCCTTGAACATAGTATAGCTCCAGAGCTCACGGTACTTTTCAATGGTATCTTAATAAAGGGAGATCTGCCACCTAAATCTTGGGGAGAGGCAACAATCGTACTTATTCCTAAACCTGGAAAATCTTCATTAGAGTGTGGGTCATATAGACCAATATCACTTCTTAACAGTGACTATAAAATATTTACAACTATTATTTCCACAAGATTGGCCAGTGTCATGGGAAATATCATCCACCCAGACCAAAAGGGATTTATTAAAGGCAGACAACTAGCGGAGTTAACTCATGAACTTGTAGGGGCTATAGATATTGCTACTGCCGTCTCTGCACCCCTGGCTACATTGACCTTAAACGCAACAAAAGCGTTTGATAGAGTCAATTGGCTCTATCTAAACGACGTTTAAAAAAAATTCAATTGTGGGGAAGGATTCCGCAGAACAATCAAACTATTATATAACAGACCTTCGGCTAGGTTAATGATTAACGGGAGTTTGACTGATGCCTTTAACATATCTAGAGGTACGAGACAGGGCTGCCCGCTTTCCCCTCTCCTTTTTAATTTGTATATTGAACCGTTCGCTCAACTTCTAAGGGACGAGGCTAATATTCCATCTTTTAGTTATGGAGAGTGGGAAAGGCGGGTAGCACTGTATGCAGATGACATTTTGGTTTTTACATCTGACCCAGTTAAAGCATTTCCAGTTATTATTGCATGTGCAAAAGATTTTGGCAATATATCAGGTTATGATATTAACTCCAGCAAAACGGAGATAATGGTATGGAATCTTCCAAATATTCAGTTAGGGATAAATATCTCAACATCTATGCGCTACTTAGGAATAAGAATAACTCAGGAGGTGGGGAACATCGGACAAAACAATCTAGAAAGAATACATTTGGAAAGTAAAAAACTCTTAAAATCTTGGTCACATCTACCGCTCTCCATAATGGGCAGAGTAAATCTAGTTAAAATGTGTATCCTCCCCAAGTTTACTTTTATATTTAATACAATTCCAATCGCATTTGAGCCAAAGCAAATCGAAAAATCTCAAAGAGAATTAAACTCTTTTATATGGAATTATAAAACAACAAGAATAGCATGGAAAAAACTAAGAAGAAGAAGAGAGAAGGGGGGCCTTGCACTTCCAGACTTGCTGTACTACTCATGGGCATTTCAGATGTCACACTCAAGGATGTTATTAAAAACTCCATCCAATCTTACGTCTATCTCAATGTACAAAGCAATATTATTGGGGGCAAATCTAACATCAGAGGGCTTTATGTTTAAATTTGGAAGCCAAAATTTTTTCAAAAAAATCAAACTTAAAATAGCACAATCATGGGCTAAAACTTGGACTAACATAAGGAAAAAAATTGGCCTGTCATATTACTCTACTTACTCCCCAATTTGGGATTCACCCGGCTTACCACCATGTCTGAAAGATAGCCTCTCTAATATCATAAAGCAAGCAGGTGTAATAAGATGGGGCCAACTCTTTACAGACGGGAAATTAATAACTTGGAATGAATTATACGAGCTTGTAGGACTTGGATTGTCTAGATTTAAATACATTCAAGTAGACAGCTGGGCAAGATCACAGAGCCGTATAGATACCAGTATTGGGAAAATTAGTACACTAGAACAAATGCTGGTAGAACGACCAACCGGAGGGAAAGAAGTAGCTACATGGTATTGGCAGATGCTGGAGGAAAGCGATGGCGAGTTTAAACTTCCAGATGAGTTATGGAGATCAGAGATCGGCACTCCATGTGAAGATATATGGCAAAAATCTTGCGAATTACTGTATAAAACTGTAAAACCTGCATGGCTGAGACGTAACCATCTCTTTTCAATACATCGTGCTTATATAACACCACTAAAATTGTCTTAATTTTTACCAGACAAAAAATGCAACAAATGTAATATGGCAGGTGCTAGTGACATACACATGTTCATAGAATGTCCGGATATTTCAAACTTTTGGGAAGAGGTTAAGAATACTCTTAATTCTATTCTACATACAACTTTGTCAATAACTTTACCACTTGTCATTTTTGGGCTGGAAGAAAACATTAAGGGCAAGGCAAAATCTTTTCTCTTCTATGCGATGCTATTGGCGAGAAGACAAATTTGTATACAGTGGATAGAAAAAACACCTCCACTACATTCTCGGTGGCTTTCATCCTTATACGAAACATCCAAAATGGACCTTAAGAGAACCGCTAGTAAGCGCAATCTGGCCTTCTGGGACCTTCTAATTAATTGGAGGTGAACCCGGGGTTTTTTTTTTTGTTTTTGTTTTTTTTTTCCCCGGGTCCGATGATTATGCCATCAATGCTCCTGGACCATGGCCAGCCTAGAATCGATTTTGGTCCTACAGGTTGAAAAATACCTAGATGGAGTTAAAAGATACCCTCTTTCCTCTTTGGGATATCTCTGCCACCAAGAAAACAAATCACGTTTCAAAACGTGCTGGGTGGTTGGTATTACCCTTGTTTGGAAGGGAAGGCAAATGAGGACAAAAGAAAAAAAAAAATATATATCACAATTCTAAAGTGAGGCTGGTTCTATTTCCACCACATCCTACTTGGAATCACTTTAGATTTTAGCTAAGCAGGAAAATGAGCTTATGCAAATATTTAAGGAGTTTTAGCCCTAATTTTTAATGTGTGCCTGAATACTTGGTAATACTCCAATGTGGTACATATGATTCTGCAGCCCGGATTTACGGCATTACCTTGTATGTAGAATTTCCGACACATAATCGGGAATAACTAATGGTAATCACAGTTGCTGCGAGTTTCCACATTTATGTGCAGAGTGTCTTTAGTTGCTGTTCTCTTGCAAGTTTTCCCCAAAGTGTAGTATTTTTGCTTTTCGATAACATGGCAATACTCTACATTAGGAAAATGTAAAAAATGTGCAGTAATCCAATTACTGCAACTCTATCCCATTTTAGTTCTCACATAGATAGCGCATACGCTGTGTTGCAAGACATTTACAATTCAGTGAGTTTACAACCCACCCACAACATACCATTAGTTGTTTTCATTGTCACTCTCATTTGCAATCTTTTGATTGTCTAACTCCTGTAGACTTCCCTTCCTTTCTTTTGTTAGCTCCTCTCAGGAGCATGGACCAAGTACATGTATTTTTCCTTTTCTTTGTTCATCCTCCCTTTGAAACACACTTTTTTTTCAATGTTATACGTTTTTTGGCATTATATTTCTTCCATAAGCCTTTTGGTATTATTTCTGGATGTGCAATGTGCTTTCCTACTTTAACACAGACTTACAGCTTCATATGTATGTTGCTTTCACCCTATCTGCTGTCTCTATTGATGCTTTAGCTACTTCCACCCACAACTATGCCTCTCTATGCTACTTCACTCTACGCCACTCCATCTGCCACTCCACTCTACGCCACTCCACTTTACTCTACGTCACTCCACTTTACTCTACGTCTCTCCACTTCACACAATGTCACTCTACACCAATCTATACCACTCCACTTCCCTCTACTCTACATCAGTTCATTCCAGTCTACTCTATGTCACGCCACTCTACTCAATCCCATTCTACTCTAAGCAATTCCACTCTACTCTGTGCCACTCTAGTCCCCTCTCCGTCACTCCACTCTACTCTATATCACTCCATTCCACTTTATTCCAGTCTATGCCACTCCATTCCACTTTATGCCAGTCTATGCCACTCCATTCCACTCTGCGCTACTCTACGCCACTTTACAAAATGCTTCTCTACACCTCTCCATTCTATGGCACTCTACTCTATGTCACTCCACTTCATGCCACTGTACTCCCCACCATGCCTCTATACTCTACGTCAGTCAACACCACTCTACTCACAACCCACTCTACACCACTCTACTCTAAGCCACTCCACACCAGTGCCACTCTACATCACTCCACTTTACACTACACACTCTACTCTATGCCACTCCACTCTACTTCATGCCACTCCACCCCCCTCTGTTCTACACACTCTATTCTATGGCACTCTACTTCAGTTTACGTCAATCAGCTCTGTACCACTCCACTCCACTCTACTCTATGTCACTACAATCTATGCCACTTTAATCTACTGTAGTTTGTGCCACTTCACTATATGCCAATCTGTTGTATGCCACTCCACTCCAGTCTACACCACTCCACTCTACGCCACTTCACTCCACTCTACTCTACATCACTTCACTCAGGCCTACACCACTCTACACTATGCCACTCCATTCTACATCACTAAACTCTATGCCACTCCACTCTACCCTATGCCACTCCACTCTACACCACTCTACTATATCCCACTCCACTCTACGCCACTCTACTCTATGAAACTCTACTCTACACCACACCAATAACTTTTAGCCATGGTGAACAGGAACATGGCTAAAAGGCATTAGAAAAGGCAATCGCTCTCACATAGGCAAGACCTATTGGCTTTGCCAATGCGTGTTTGTGAATGAGGGCCATTGTGTTCTCCTATACCCCAGTCTTTATTGAAGCATTTCCTGGAAAGTGGTAATGCAGAATACGTTCTCCAAGTTAGCACATTCGATCCCAGGACATATCACTTTATCAAACAAGATCAAGACATTTTATATGCAAACAGAAAAAATTGATAGGGGTTAAATTTTAGCTAGAGAGCATTCCAAGTGGATAGTATTTAACTAAGCCATTGTTTAAGGACTGCTGCAAAAAATACATCTGAGCTACTACTTCTGTTTCACTTAATATGACTCGTGCCAGGCTCTAGAGATGCTTGTTTCTAGGTTATAGAATGAGAATATTCAGAGATCTATGTTGAGTAGGCCACCATGCAGCTTATCTGAGCTCTAACTCAAGGCATTGACAAGAGTCCATATTACTCCAGAGACCCCAGGAGCTGCTGACTGGTTTCTTCCTCCTTCAAAGAGTGACATACTCCACTGCGCCTCTCTGTCCTATCTCAATTGGCCAGTTAGAGCTGTAATTTCAGCAACACCAGAGAGAAGATTTGAGCTGATCAGGCAAAAGGTAAAGAAACGGGGCTCTCCACCCGCATCACGGTTTTCAGGTTTTGGTCTAAACCTACTTGTTTGATGCTAAAGTTTTGTAAAACACTGCAATGCCATTCAATTGTCACTTCGAAGCAGCGTGTGCCTCGCCAGCACAATTCAGACTTTACCCAAGCAACTGTGCTTCACTTAAGTCCATCCTGAATAGTTACATATTAAGGAGTTTTCTGAAGTATGAATAGTAAATGTATACGTTAATAGTATAGCAGGGACTGCTCTGGCCACCCTTCATTGGCTACCCATTCAGCAGAGAGTGCAGTTTAAGGCTCTCTGCATTTCACATAAGGTATTGTTAGGTTTAAGGTCCACCTATCATAAGTTCCCTCATCTCCTCTTACCATACTACATATAATTGTGCAACTGGTCTTTCTACCTCCAAGCAATAAATTTCTAGGTGGATTGTGTCCTGTATTCAGTTGTGTTATCAGAAAGCCATCAAGACTCTAGTTAGTAAGCCTAAGGCTCACTCTACCAGAGGTAAAGCTGCTACAGCGGCTTTACTCCGTAACGTCCCTATTGCAAAAACCTGTAAGGCTGCCACTTGGAAGTCGGCCCATACCTTTGCTAAACACTACTGCCTGTAGTTTAGTCTATTTGCACAATAGTGGGTCTGTTTGTTTCTTGTACCGCTGGGGTTGTTGTTTGGGGATGGGCTTGCTATTCTATTCAGATGATTATGACTATACACAGAGATCCCCTACTACAGAAGGAGTAGTTTCTTACCTGTAACTCCAGTTCTGTAGTAGGGGTATCTCTGTTATAGTCATTGAGAGATAAAGGGCATGAAATTTGAGTGTCCAGAATCTAGTTCTAAGCACATCGGACATACTATAGTATCAGTTATCATTCTTGTATATGATCATTATTTTTAGTTAGGTTATTATTCCTGTACATGATTTGAATGTTGCTCCCCTTAAGTCATTATGCTCCATCGTCTAGCACATTCTTCGTTATGCACTCCCCTTATTTCTCCATGCTCCATCGCATAGCCCATTCCTACTCGTGCACTGAGGTTATATTGAGCTGTTATGTTTGTACTAGTTGATTCAATGCCCATTAGATTCCCCATGTTAGACTAATGTTCTAATTTGTTACCTTTGTCTCAAATTGTAAAGCGCTCTGATATCCTTCGGGATCAAGTTCGTGCTATATAAAACTTTACAAATAAATAAATAAATCCTGAGAGAACTTAGCGATCAGGAAATAAACAGTTGGCAGTTGTACCTAGAATTAGGAAAGCACGTACAGGGGGTCGTCTTTTCTCATATAACGCAGCAAGACTATGGAACTCCCTCCCCCTTGCCATTCGGTGTGAAACCAACCATCTGGTCTTCCGGAAACGTATAAAAACCTCTCTGTTTCCATAAACTGATATGTAGTTCATGAACTTTGGCCTCCAGCGCTGGGATGCCTTTGGTAACCATGTGCTTTATAAATGTTTTACAATTACAATTACAATTACACATTGGAAACCTAGCCACTTCTGTCTCTCAGGGACAAGAAAGATTCTGACAGGGAAATTGAACAACAATCAATATGCATCAAGCGCCACACGAATTCATCCGCACAGATAAGCCTCCATCTCCGCACACTGTGTCTGAGAGAAAAGACTCAAGCCATGGTTTGACTAGGGAAATGTTCAGAGTGAGGAGCAATTGAAGGCAGAAGGCAGTCCCCGGAAGGGGTGAAGGTGGACTCGGAACCTACCACCACCAAGGCATGAAGGCCAAATTCATTACATCCTCAAACTCATCTTAAATGACCTTGGCTTGCATCTCAATATTGATACATTTTTAATTCAGTTGATAAGTTGCAGGTAATACACTGCAATATGTTATGCTTACAATACAGTTCTGATAAATACATGACATAAATACTATCTTTAACTTAAAAAAGACAGGTTTGTTTACAAAGTTCTTCTGCAGGTCCTTAATGTGCTTGGAAGTAGCTGACATTAACAAAGACCATCCTTTCCGGTTCTCTCTGGTGTTCCCTGTTGAGCTCAAAATGGTAACTTCCAGGTTTCCCTAATGCGAGTGAGTTCCTTGTTAGTGTACAGATAACTGATTTCAGTGCACCATGGACGGCAGCCACTTACAAGTCACTTGAGGGCCAGGGAACCCTTGGATTGGTCCAGTACAAGAAGTTGTATACAGAGGTCCTTTTAGGAGTGCCGAAACATAGCTGTTGCAAAGGTGTTTGCAATGAACTTTGCAACAGCTATGCAACATCTGCTTTGGTTGAGTGCACTCTTGTGCCCCCTGCTGGCAGCTCTAAAGAAAGACTCCTAGCCTGGCCTGAACTGCCAGGCTTCAGAACCAGCTGTGTCCATCGCCAACACTAACAGCCTTACTTTCAACGGTTATTGAGTAAATTATCACCTTGCACATCAACAATGTCTGTGGCATCCATTATAGGCAGAGTTCCTTCACAGCGAGGCCGCCATTGATAATGGCTTGACCACAACTTCCAAGTCACTATCCATAGCTCACCCTGAGGCATCCAATGGAGGTCTAAGAGCGCCAACTTCAGGACAACTACTGGCTGTGTAAATTACTTCCCTTTAGATCCACTGGATGCAAATACATTTATGTGAATATCCTGAATATCCGACACAAATTTGGCATTCGTAGACCTACATTAATCAGCTTTTGACCTTGCTAGTGAACTGTGCATGTTGTGATCTACCACAGTGGTTTTCAATCAGAAAATCTTTCCGTGATCCATAATATACAAGTGTGCACATAAATATCTTCTTAATGTGTTCTGTTGGCTGTGTTCATAAATATTATTTGTGATTTTTTTCATTCTTCATATACATTTCCTTACATTGCTGACTTGGTTTCACTCCTGTCCTCATGTAACAGAATCAAGTTGATGAGCAGTTGGCTCGAGCCACTAAGAAATGACCATCTGACAACAGAAGGGTTGTTTGGCTTCATGAGATATTCCTCAAAGGGGGCGTGGCTAAGCACGCAATGGCGACGGACGCTCTTGGGTAGAGCTCCGCTACCGGCTCCCCTTCCCTGAGCCAATTATCCGGCAATCTTTAACGTGGCCGCCCGAAACCTCGAGCGGACCCCCCCCCGGAACCCACCACGGCACATCAGACAATTTTTTGCTCCCGAGCTCCGACGGGGCCGACCCCGACCTCTCCCACAGCTCTCTTGCGGGACTGGGCGCCCCCCGGCCGGCGGCACATCCAGGAGAGACCGCGGCTTGGGCCCAGAGGACAGGCCCGACGGCCCGCTCTCACCGAGCTGCCCGGGCCTCACGAGCTGCCCACTGCCTTGCCGGGTGGACCCACCGGTGGTCCGGAAGACACCCCGAACAGCTGCGGAACGCCAAGGACGAGCCCGGACGACGGGGAGAGCAGGCGCCCCCCCGCTCATGCCACGGCCCCTACGCACGCACTGCCCCGGACCAAGGTGAGGCACAGCGAGGCTGAGATCGACCCGGGGGGGACGCGGGGGACGGCGGTTGCCCCAACGGCAGACAGCCGCCCCCCCGAGGGACCACACAGCAACCGGCGCCACCCGGGGAGCCCACCACGCCGAAACGGACACCGAGGGGCCGGCAGGAGGCAGCAGCCCCCGAGCCAGACGCTGAGGGCCTGGAACCCTGACCGGGGAGCTGCGTAACCACCGGGGACAGAACGGCCATCCCCCCCCCCCACACTGAAGACGCACAGAGGGGCGCACCTGCGGACCCCCCCCCCATGGAGGCGAAGGCTGCCTGAGAGACAGTGGGGCACGAGTGAAGAGAGGACCTGGCCCAGACTAACCTGCCCAGACCACACGGGCACACGTATCACACACGCCTCCTCGGCCACTGCAGCGTTCGGACCGGTGAGGCGCAGCCATGGGGCGATAGGGCGAGGTACCCCCTGGCGGACCCCCTCCCCCCCCCCCGGGGGCAACAACGACGGCCTTAACTGAGGGAATAGCTGGCACACGCTGAGTTCCCCACCCAGGAGTGCAGCACATCCGGGGACATCATCACTGGAGCAGCACCGGAGACGACCCTGCCGGACAGACGCCACCCGCACATGTCCGGGGGAGTGTGGACCCGCACCGGGACTGGTGGGGCCCCGCCGAAGGGGAAGACGGGCAGACCGCTACACAAAATGGCCGCCGAACAACTGGCCGCGAGGCTTGACAGCGTGCTAGCAGCGATGGAACGAATGGAACAGTCCCTCCAGCAAACTAGAACCTCCCTGGAGTCCAAAATAGATGGGGTCGCTGTGGACCTGACCCTCCTGCGCGACGACCACAGGAAACTATCCGACCGGACCAAGACCCTGGAAGGCGCAGTGAAGGAGATCGAGCCCAAGGTCACCCAGACAGACAGGCAAATGCAGGACCTCCTGAACAGAGTGGAGTTCCTGGAAGACAGGGCCGAGGACGCGGAAGGGAGGGCGAGACGCAACAACATCAGACTTGTGGGGGTTCCTGAAAAATGGGAGGGGACCCGCCCGGCCCAACATGTGGAAGACTGGCTACGGACACTGTTGCCCGAAGGCTCGCTGTCACCACACTTCGTCGTGGAGCGCGCACACCGGGTGCCGACGAGGCCCTATACCACCGGCGCCAACCCGAGACCGCTGCTCTTCAGGATACTGAACTATAGAGACAGAGACACGGTGCTGCGAGAGGCACGGCGACTGGGCGAGATACGCATAGACAATGCGTCGATCATGTTCTTCCCTGATTATACCATCCAGGTACAGCGCCAGAGGCACGACTTCATGGAAGTGAAGAGGAGACTACGCACCGCGGGCCTCAAGTACTCCATACTATTCCCTGCCAAGCTGAGAGTAGTGGCGGGAGACAACACCTACTTCTTCAGCACACCTGTGGAGGCCAGTGAGTGGCTAGACGGGGGCACGGACACGGCACCCAAGCACTCTCGCGGGGGCGAGACGAGGACCAGGCCACGAGGACCGCGACGCCGCCGCAGACACAGAACCCAGCAGTCCCAACACGCGGAGGAGGGGGCGCGACACTCTCCCCCACTAGACCAGATGCTCCAAGAACAACGCGACGCACTACGAAAGGTTTCTCAAATGAGTAACTCGCCCTCCCAAGAGACAGCCCCGGAGGACGGCCAACAACCGGTACCAAGCGACGACGACGAGGCCATATATGGGATCCCGAACTCACAGATCTCGGTGGAACTGCCTATAGTCACGCCACAAACCTCTGACTTGATCCACTGATGCTATAGGTGATGTTTGCATTGGCCTTGCCGCAACGAGGGGGGCTGGCAGTGGTCGACTGGACGATGGTGCACGACTGGCGCCCGCCACTGCTGGGGCCATCTCCCTCCCCCCCCCCCTGCCAGCTGACCGAACAGTGGACACCTGGAACAGTGAGTAATGCCCTTGTGGCACTGGTGGTAAGCAGGGTGGGCAATGACGGGGTGGTCTTTCAGCACACACCCGAACCTGGCTGTCTCCACGTGCGGGCCAGGGCGAGAGGGGGCCCCTCCTGATGGGGGCGCACAGCCCACACCATGGGACACTCTCCCCCTCACCTGCAGACACTCACGCAAGCGAGGCCGCACACAGGATGGGTTACTCGGAGCGTTGGGCCGTAGTCGGTGGCCACTAGCACCCTGTATCGAGTGGCTCAGGGAAGTGACCTGCTTCCCCTAACTGACTATATATCCTTCTTGCCGAACTTGTGCTTAGCACACACTGCCCCTTAGACAAGTAAGAATGTTCCTCTCACTTGAGAGTATGGACGGTGGCCCGTTCCGCCACTGCCCTTTTGGTATTTTAGTGGGGATAGCCCGCTGTTGGTTGTTGTTATTCATTGTTTTTCCCTGCCCTAATGTCTTCCCAAACTTTGCTGAGTGTACTACGGGGGGTGGAGACGGGAGAGCTGGGAGAACCACTGCTAGAGCCTTTGGTGGAGCCGCTGCTGTTGGGAATGTAGGGGAGGAATGTGTATTGCCAAAATGTCTGCCATAAAAATATGTACATGGAACATTAGAGGTATGCGCACACCCGCGTGCAGGTATCAAATATACTCCTACTTGAAAAGGCAAAATGTGCAGGTCGCGCTACTGCAGGAAACACATCTGTGTGGGGCGGAGGTGACAGCGCTGAGGCGAAGATGGAGGGGACAACTGTATGCCACTGAATACTCCTCATATGCCCGCGGGGCGCTGCTGTGGGTAAAGCCGGGAACTCCCTTCGTAATGTCAGAAGTTCACACAGACACGGAGGGGAGGTATGTCCTAGTAAAGGGTCGCATGGACAGGCAACCAGTGGTCCTGGCGTCCATTTACGCTCCAAACACGGACCAGGGCACCTTCCTGGCGCGCATATCAGAGAAATTGGCGCCCTGGCACGGCGTCCCATGGATACTGGGAGGTGACTATAACACGGTACTAGACCCAGTGATGGACCGCTCTGTCCTGCCAAGGCCAGAGGCAACATCCCAGGGGGCCACGAGGGCACTCACACAGTGGGCGGCACAGTGGGACCTGAAAGATGCATGGCTTGCGTACAATCCTGACGCTAGGGTGTACTCTTATTTCTCGGGGGCACATACGTTGCACGTCCGCCTTGACAGGTACATGGTATCAACGGAAATGTTGCCACATATCACTGACTCCCAATACCTGGGCCGGACACACTCGGACCACAACCCCCACACACTACACATGGCTTGGGAACGCCCGCACCCACCAATCCCCACATGGCGACTGCAACCTGCTTTACTGCTAGACGGCCCCTTTAGAGACTCCCTGCAGGCCTGCGTAGCACAATACTTCACTGACAACTCAGACACAGCGTCCTCCCCGAGAGTAGAGTGGGACGCATTCAAGGTGGTGGTAAGGGGACACTGCATGAGCACTCAGGGGAGCATACGGAGGAAGTTGGAGGCGGACTTGCGCAGGGTGGAAGCGGACTTACTCTGCAGGGAACAGGAGGCGGTGGGAGGCGCAGGAGACCGGCTGCAGGCGGCCCTTGCGGAGCATGAAACACTACTGGAACGGCTGCGACACGTCAACTTCGCGGCCCACTCGGCGCGGGTGCACCAATACAGTGACAAGCCCGGTAGGCTATTGGCCTGGTTAGTCAGGCAGGAGAACCGCACGGAGCCAGTATCCGTCATCCGCACGGCTGAGGGAGAGCTAGTGTACACCCAAAGCAAGATACATCAAGCGTTTGTGGGGCACTATCAGGCCCTATACAAATCACAACTGAGAGTCTCCGCGGCCTACATAGCAGAGTACCTGGCAGACATCCCGTTGCCCTCCCTTCACAGGCTCGCAGCAGGACGCCCTGGGGGCACCATTCTCCCCGGAAGAAATGCGCGAAGCCATTTTCGCACTGTCCAACGGCAAATCACCTGGCCCGGATGGACTACCCGCCGAATTCTTTAAGGCATGTTCGGACACGCTGGTTCCGGAGCTGCTCAAATTGTACCATACTGCGATGGAGGAATCAGCACTCCCAGACTCGCTCAATGAGGCAAACCTAGTCTCACTATTGAAACCGGGTAGGGATGGTGCACTCATGGGATGCTATAGACCGTTGGCCATGCTGAATACCGATTATAAAATCTTCACCTCCCTCCTGGCCCGCCGCCTGGCCCTAGAGGTCCCAACTCTGGTGCATGCGGATCAAAACGGCTTCATGCCGGCGCGGAGCACGTCTCGTAACCTGCGCCGCCTCTTCCGGATTCAGGAAGCGGCCTTGACACATTGGCCTAGATCGGGGTGTCTGGTCTTGGACCTGGAGAAGGCCTTCGATTCAGTAGAATGGCCGTACCTGGGAGCAGTGTTAGACAGATTCGAGGTGGGAGATGCCTTTGCTGACATGGTCGGACTACTCTACCAGAGACCCAGTGTCCGAGTGAGGACGGGTGGGCTGTTGTCGGAGAGGGTCAGGGTGCGCAGAGGCACCAGGCAAGGCTGCCCCCTGTCGCCCCTCCTCTTCTCTTTAGCCATTGAACCACTGGCGGCTCTGCTGCGGGACAGAGGAGCGGAATGGAGGATCCCATTGGCTGATGGAACGCGCACAGTCTCACTCTATGCAGATGACCTGCTGCTTTATGTGCGGGACCTCACCGCGGTACCAGCCGAGCTGTCGGACATCTTCCAGACCTTTGCGGAGGTCTCGGGCCTCAGGGTCAACTGGGCCAAGTCCGGAATATACTCGTTCAGCCGAGACCAGGAGGAGTGCGATGTGCACCTTGGAGGGGCCCGGCTCGCTTGGTACCCGACCACGTTTAAATACCTTGGGCTGCACATCTATAGAGACCCACAGGACATACTGGAGGGCAACCTGGTGCGCGCCATTTCCTCCTTGCGAGCCCAGATGTCCTTCTGGAAAACTCTGCCGCTGAACGTGCCCAGCCGAATAGCTCTTTCCAAAATGATAGCGCTCCCCAGGCTACTCTATCACTTCGCGAATATCCCTACGTATGTCCCCACATGGATATTCCGCGACCTGGAATCAATGCTTCGCGGCTTGATCTGGAACGCGGGACGACCACGAGTAGCGCTGGCTAAGGCTGTACTCCCCGACTGCGGAGTGAGGATTGGCTTTCCCCAACATGGAGCTGTATTACCTAGCTGCACAGCTCCAATGGGTGACGTACTGGCTCAGCGATACGCATCTAGACGATACGGCCACTGCGGACTACCAATGGACCCACCCCCAGGTTTGCGCCCTGTTTCACCCGTTGACCAAGGGACCCCGTCCTCTACCCTTGCATATGGCCGTAGCCCGCAAATGCTTTATCCGTAGCCTGAAACTGACACAAAATGTCAGACTGTATGCGCCTGCCCTCCCCCTGTTAGGCACCCCCAGGAGGAGCGGGATGGTAACGCCGCGCAATCTGGACCACTGGATCACAGCCGGAGTAGAGACCATGGGCGACCTGTATGCTGACGGGGCCCTGCTCCCGTTTGCGGAACTATCGGAAAACACGGGACTGCCGGCCGGGCAATTCCTATTCCACGCGTCGGTACTGCGGGCATACACCGACTCCTGGGGAGACATCCAGGATGAACCACCGATACACCACCTGATCCAATATCTACATGTAATGGGCAGAGGCTCGCACATCACGCATTGGTTAGCGCAGGCGCTTCTCATCCACACGCAAAAACCCACACAGCAGATCAGGGCTAAATGGGCGGCGCACCGAGGGAGGGATTGGACAGATAAGGAGTGGAACCTAGTCCTAGCCAGTCCCGTGAACGTCCCCCGCAATTCCCGCTTCCGTATCATCCAGCTGTACATATTACACCAGGCATACCTAACACCGGATAGGATAAATAGATACTTCGCGATCGACACTGCCGTTTGTCCCAGATGTGACCTGCTGGGTGCAGATATCCTGCACATGCTTTGGCACTGCCCAACCCTAGCCACGTATTGGGGGGAGGTGACATCACTCCTGATTCACAGCACGGGCCCGGGTCTGCCTGACACGTGGGAGGCGTGCATTCTCGGACTATATAAAAGAACCAAACTGAACAAAACGCAGGCACGGTTCTGGGATCTGGGCCTCATCACGGCCAAACGGCTGCTCACGAGGCATTGGAAACGGCGGGAACCGCCTACCCCGACACACTGGTTCACATCCTTCACAAACTGGGCCAGGGCAGAAGGCACGGCGCTTCACCGGGAAGAAATAGCGGGTCTGAGGCAGTTCCCGATCGCACAGCTCTGGGATGGCATCCTGGGGTCCTTGCAGGGGGGGGGCGCTGTCAGGGGGCTCACATAGAGTAAGCGACACTGGGGGTGGGCCACAGAGGCTACAGCTCTATTGAAGGAACCACCGCACACCGCGCCGCCCCCCTCAGCCCAGACATGGATCAACCAGCGCGCAGACCTCAGACACGGCTCACCACCCACACGGGCGCTCACCAGCGGTCATCGCCCAGCAACACGCCCCCAGCACAGAGTCGTTGACACCGCCCCCGCAAGTGCACTCCACCCCCCCCCCCCCACCCCCTTCCCCATATATGTTCACATGTTTGTAGTATCGGACCCCTGCTCACCGGCGGTGGCCTCTCCAACCCCCCACGACACGGTGGATAGACGCTGTCAACGGCGCCCCAGGCAGCGAACACAGGCGTAGACGCCGCCTGATACACCAGCAGCGAGGCTACTCCACCTGACTGCTACACGCACCACTAACCAGGCCGGCAGCCGGCGAAGTACCACGGCCCAAAGGAGCTGTCCCACTTTAAGTCCGAGAACACTTGCGCATGCACACCACTGACCCCCTGATGTACTGTAGCATCATCGACATACACCACACTGACCAGAGGTGTCTCCCACCAACACCGTGCAAATGGGACAGACTTGATGTGGCGAAGCCACGAAAGGAACATTGGGACATACCGATACGAACTGTTCTGTTTAGTTTGCTGAATTCATGGCTTAGTTCTAGAAAAACTGAAAAATAAGACGTCATTTATGGAACTATTCTTTTACTGATTTAAGGTAATGTGACCATACTGTCTGTGACCTAACATGCCAGAGACACAAGGGGCGCAATGATACGCCCTCCTGTGCAGACTTGCACCCTCACGGTTTACCGTTCCTTTGCAGCCGGCCCGCAGGGTTGTAGGCTTCGCTATATGTACTGCACTCTTGAACATTAATAAACGTCTTAAAAAAAAAAAAAAAAGAGATATTCCTCAAACTACCTCAAAGTCACTTATAGGATCTTATGCAGCAGCACTAGCTCGGTACCATTAGTCTTCGCTATAAAATCACTTTAGTGTGAGAGTCTGGTCTCATACAGTGAAGTGAATTGACTCTCAATTCTTCTACAGACACTAATGAGAATGTTTCGTGCACATGACACATGCTGGGTTGAAGGCAACTTAAAATGCTTGCTCCACCAAAGGGTCTTCTTCCTAAACTTACCCACAGAAGCCAAGGTTCCTGCTAGCGTTGGAGACAAGTGAAGCACAAATGCCTGTTGAATCAGTCACTGACCTCTTTGTCACTACTGACAGTCTGGACACCAATTTGAACCAAACGTAACAGTGATTTTAATGGACCGGGCATCTGACTGCAGGAACTAAACTGAAACCACTAACTGACTAGTCCTCCGTCTGTTTAGACAGTGGACAATATCTCCTTTTTTCTCAATTGGCACCCATGAGAATCCCATGAGAATTCGGCGTATTCCAGCTTAAGAGAGCTTAGACCAGAGAACTACTGCCCTTCGTCTTCCCAAGTGTGGTGAGTGTGGATGTAGGAAGAGGAAGAAGTTCTAGGAGGTTTAAACACATCATAGAAGTTTATCACTTGAAGGACTGTAGGAATAGGTGGACGACAGAGCGGGGGAGTGCTTGAGGATGGTTGTAGGTATTCCACTGTCCTTCCACCACAGCAGCCTATTGTATTGTGATAGGGTTAGCTATAGATACTTTGGTAGTGTTTGTTTGCTTTATATAAATCACTACTAACATCAAAAATAACCTTAATGAACATGGGAAGTACCCGTTGTCAATGGGACAATGACTGATGAACCAACAAGATCTTCCTATTACCAAAACACGTTAACTCTTCACTTCCATTTTGGAATTTATATACGATTCTGTGTGAAACAAAAGGGTCCACTGGAACACTGGAAATCTGTGTGTAAATAAAGTTCTACGTCTCAGATGTTGAGAAGGTTCAAACTGGAGAGTTCACCTTCTGATAGATGGACGTTCTTCAATGTCACATGAGGGAGGCATCCCTTAATCACTCGATACAGGCAGTGGAAGGAAGAGTATGGCTTTTTGGCCAAAGTGGGTCCGCGACCCCGGTTTCATCTTTCCATTCTTCTTGATGCCAACAAACCAGTCTTTATCTGCATGCATCTTGGACTTGTATGTGTTGTAATTGTTCTCCTCCAGTCGCTCCAAGAAGAGGCATTCCTCACTAAGTGATTGCTAACAAAGAAAAACAAAATATTTGAGGCAAGCAGCGAATTTTGTGAGCAACTGCATTAAGACACTTAACACATGCAGCAGCAGTGCAAAGAATGCATTCAGTCACCAAGAAAGGTACTGTCAGTCAGCACTATTAGCCCCGCCTGTCTTGGATTTGCTTCTGTCTATATGCCTGGTATTTATTTAAGAAAGCACATATTTGCATTTCCTTCCTTGAAACTGTGGCATGAATTTGAGTGTGTTACTGATTAAAATGCTATTTGGAGAAACACTGACTGGACTAACTATTATTATGAATTGGCTTCTACTTATATGGATGTGGACATTTCTAAGTTAACTTGATTTATGTAGATAAATGTAGACAATTATGCTAAGTAAGCTTACTTAAAAAATATCTTCGAATCCCCCGAATCTTAAATATGGATTTGAGCAGGGACTTCAGGGGATTTCAATAATAACTCATGGAAAGGCAGTGAGCAAAATTCCAGATGTGTGGATAAACCTTTTAAGTTGACACACGTAACATTAAAAAACATTTTTCAACGCACATGTATATGCTATTTATTCCCCCGTCTTGTGCACTCTATTAAGCCACTGATCCTAAGTTTCAAAGTTCTTATTTGAACATCTTGAAAACTTAAAGATCTAATCCATATGTTTTAACAGAACTGAATGTGGTCATAGGGCGTTTTGCTTTGAGGTCTCTGGTCTGAACGCTATCTAGCCCAGTGAATTACCGGACACCATCTGGGCATTTTTTTGTTGGTTTACTTTAACTAGCAGTTTCAGTTACCATTTTGAGAGCGGAAGTGAGACATTTCAGCAACGAAAAATGTGGAAGCCTTAGCATTTATTAACAGGTTCTAATGTGCCCAGCTTTAAAATTATTCGAGTGAATGGCTTCTTTCACAAAACAAGTTGGTGTCCTTGGAAGGTGCATCTGTTTTTCACATTTGAAGAAAAAAAGACCTGTTTAAATAATTGGTTTGTAAGTTAAGCGCCTTCACAGAGCAAAGACAAGATATATTAGCATCACTGCAATGCAGTGCTGAATAGAAATCTACAGTGCTGAGTCGCACCAGTGCAAAAAAAATGGTGCCCTCCAGATTTACTAAGAATCAAGCATCGATGACGCAATTGGCTGGCGTGCACTAAAAATGCCTGTTTAGCATGAAGCTGGAGAATCGCACTCCTATAATAAAATGTTACTCCCATAGATAAAAGCCATCAAGTATAAATGTAAACACAATTTTTCAAGGGTACATCAATTAAAATGTCTAGTTTTATGCAAATTACAATACACATTATGAGTGTAAATATTGCGTGATATTTTGGTTGCCCCTTATTAGCACCTGGTTTCATTACTTCTCGCCTGCTACAGCGCATGCCTCGCTTGCAAGAGATACTGTATACACAAAAGAGGATTGCAGCCTCGTAAATGTACAGGTGTTTCACTTCCTTTTGGAGTGTTTCTCTCTTCGCTAGAGCATGGACCAAGTACGAATTAACCCCTTCGCTGCGGCGGCAATTCCGCCACAGCGCTAGGGGGGGGGGCGAGCAGCGCTCGCATGCTCGTGACGGAGCTGCTCCGTCACGAGCCGCGGTTGCGCTGTGCTCATGACGGAGCGGCTCCGTCTTGGCCCCGCCCGCTTAATTAACCGTGCCACGCAGGCGTGAAATCAGCGCCGCGCAGGCGCGGCGGCAGGGCCTTGACGGAACCGCTCCGTCATGAGCACAGCTCAGCCGATGCTCATGACGGAGCAGCTCCGTCATGAGCATACAAGGGGTTAAGTAAGTTTCCTTAACCTGATCTTGCTTCGATTGAGGTACTTTTTCTTTGTTTCCCCTTCATTGTTGCTTACTCGAGCCCTCCTGGACATTGCTTGACCCATTCCCGACCACCTCCTTCGTCGCTGCTGCTTACCTTCTCCCTCTTCTACATGCATATATATAGCCAGGCAGTGAATACTTTTTTGGTTTCCTCACTATTGTTGCTACCTTCAGCCCTCTGCGGACGTTGCTTGCCCATCTCCCCATCCCCTCCCGTTTCCCTGTTTGACCCGTTGCCACACTATCTACCTGTCGCTGCTGCTTTTTTCTGACTTTTATATATTTTTTGCTCTGCAGTTTTCTATAGCTAAACCGAAGGTATTGGAGCGCTTTACATGCTCACCAGTTAAATTACACAAGGACACATTCATTTTTAGGTCTCGCCTACAGCATTGCTTTAGCAATGCGTGTTTGGCGAGATTATAGTAAGGCTTTCAAAAGTCTACCCAAACTGCGGATTAAGTACAGTGCATGTGAGACAGGTGCGTGCACATCACCAGCCACATCGCACCCCATTTTTCTGAGCCTCAGCATCAGACTTCAAAGGAATCCGTTCCCCGCCCCCGCATCAGACTTCAAGGAAACCCGCTCCCCCACCCCCGCCACGCAATGCAGAGAGCTTGTTAGTAGATTACTCACTGGTCTGTTGTATTTTATTCTTGTGTTACTCTAATTTCTCTGCACTCTCGATTTCTTTCAGTTTGTCTTCCCATCAAAGTTTCTCGCCACTCCCTATCACTAGCTTACTGGTCTGTTGTATTTTATTCTCGTGTTACTCTAATTTCTCTGCACTCTCGATTTCTTTCAGTTTGTCTTCTCATCACAGTTTCTCGGCACTCCCTATCACTCTCTTCCACTCCACCCGTATTGCAGTTAATGCTTTACGATGACATGGTTTGCATTCCTTCGTATGTATTGTAAATATTTTGTCTGTACAGCACTAAATGGGAGATGTACATTCCTCTTGCGCTTCCTCACAAACATTGTAAATATTTTGTATTTATGTTATTTGCCTACATGTCAATATCATGCCCCGTAGCGGAATCTCACTAGATAGGAGCGACCCTTCAACTGCCATGGCATAGATGTCTCAGATTTTCCAAGTCTTTTCTCAGACCGGGTGAGCTCGCGCCCTAGCACAGTCTGTCTTCACGCCGGCCAAATGGAGTGTGACTGTCAGGATTCACCGGGTAGCCACTGTAGTTTCCTCAAGACAACTAGTTAGTTCCCCAGCTATGCCCCGTTTTACACGGGCCAACGTTTGTTTCCCTTGCTCCTCTGGGAAGCTTAGAAATTCTAGGGGGAATCGGGAATATTAAATAGAAAGCTGCTGAAGATTGTAAATAGTTCACCTCCCTAAGATGGCCGCGCAATGTCCCGTTAAGAGCAACTTGGGTGGTGCGCCCTCTAGTGGGTATCGGGAAGTCGCACGCTTCAAACCGCGCACTTCAACAAAGATTCTGTTCGAGTAGCTGTTCCTTGCCGCCGCTTCGCGTCAGAAATTCATGACAGGAGTAGTCGGAGTGAGGAATGGTAGAGAGTTTAGAGATAGAAGCAGAGTATCTCAGAGACTATTTGTAAACAGTAAATTTCCCGCAGTGCGCTCTCACAGTCCAGAGAGGCAACAGCGTTTTTGACAGAATTCTCTGTGGTTCTGTGTTCAGACTGCCCTACATACTGAAGGGGCAAGAGGTTGACCAGCAAGCACGTCATAGCAGGTTCCAGAGAAATTCCTGAATTCTATAAGACTCGACTACGAGGAGTAGAACCTTCTATTCTGGAGAAGAGGTTGCAGAATTCAACAAGTAAGGTGTTAACGCTCATAATAACTAAAGCCTTCGTGTACCAGAACCTTAATTTGAACTTCCATACGGATTGTCCCTGGACATTCCCCTTGCGCTTCCCCTCTTTTTTCCCTCCCCTTCCTTCCTTCCTATTTCCTTTTTGCGCGCTTCGGAAAAGGCTTGAAGAAACAATTCCTTGAACTGCATTAAAGAATTCCAACCTTCTAACAGAACCCCCAAGATCACGTCTGGCAGAAGGCTTCACAGGTATTAGTTCAGTCAGAGAGAGAGAGAGTAGAAGGGCATCTTCGAGGTAGAGAGTCTAATGTTGTGTATTTCTTCACAGCAAGAAGCTCAGCCAGATATTTATCAACATAATAGAAGAGGGGCAAATACCTTGGCTAAAACTGGTAGGACAAGTTTTGTTTACCTTTAAGAAAAGTCTACGTAGTGAAGAAAGGTTTGTGGTATATTCTCTTTCTCTCCCTCTTCTGTGTATTAGGCACCTCCTGAGTAGACGGCAGGAAGTAATAGCAGTCTCTCGAAGATACAGGTGTCAGTCGGAGTTAAGGTATTCTCTTCTCTGTCCAATTCCCCTTTCCCTTCTGCTGGTGGTCTTGCTCTAGAAGCGAGGGTACCGGTGGAGGGGTGATTGGGACATTCGTCACTACTGCCCCCGCGAAGAGTTGGAGCACCAGAGCATCGTGACAGATTGAAGTGCCCACGTATTTTTCTTCGCCTGGGTAGTATGGCTGAAGGAATGGATTTGAAGGAATTAGGCGCAATATTAGTAGGAATTCAAAGGGACTTGGGAGCAGTTCGGGAGGAAAATCAGAGTTTAAAATTAGAGTTAGTGGCCTCCCGTCAGGAGACAAGACTATTAGCACAAAAGGTGGATGGGTTAGCTAATGGGAAATCCAGTACAGAGTTCCGCAGTTCCTGGTCCTAGTGGAGTAACTACTGACCCTAAGTCCGTGGCTCAGGTAATCCATTCCGTATCACCTTTGATTCCTTTGGCTGCCCCAGAAAGGTTTTCCGGGGATCCTCAAAAGGCCCAATATTTTTTGACTCAGTGCTCCCTCCACTTCATGTGCCGCCCCACCCTTTTCCCAGATGCTCAATCTAGAGTAGCGTTTATTTTATCATATTTGAGCGGGGATGCCGCCAATTGGGCCATGCCTTTGGTTAGTGAGGATGATCCTTTGCGACTTTACTAAATTTAAGGCTGAGTTTCTCAGAATTTTTGATCGGAGAAGGATTTCTCAGGCCACCGATAATGAATTGTTGGAGCTGCGTCAGGGGTCGAAAGATCTAATTACTTACCTTACGCAGTTTAACAAATTGATCCTGGAGACCAGCTGGCCGGAGGAAAAGAGAGCAGCCCTATTCGATCGTGGTTTAAGGGACGAAATCAAAGATACGTTGGCTCAAATTCCCAATAGACCCACAGAATTATCAGCTTTGGTGGATTTGGTGCTAGAATTGGATTTTCGCAATTCTGAACGTAAGGGTGAAAAGAAGAGAGATTGGAAGATGAATTTCCCTCGTTTTGACAGAGCAAAGATTGAGAAAGGATCAGGAGGAAACTCAGAATCGGAGCCAATGCAGATAGGATCAGTTCGAGGTCCATTGAGTAAAGAAGAAAAGGAACAAAGGAGGTTAAAGAAGTTGTGCTTGTATTGTGGTGCTGCTGGCCATTTTGTCAAAGAGTGCGTCAAGCGGCCTAAGACTCCGTTTAAGGGAAACGAGGTGAACCATCAGTAGGCGGAGTCGCTCTGGTGGTGCAGGAAGACAAGACGACTCCAGAACCTCACCTAATTTTGAATACTCTCCAAACTATGACACCTCACGTGATTCTCCAAGTGGCTATGCAATTTCGTGAACATCAAATATTAGGAGTGGCCATCATGCTGGACTCTGGTGCCACTGGTAATTTTTGTGATATACGATATGCTAGACAGATGGGAATTAGAGCAATTGAGAAAGACCGTCCAGAGCCTGTACGTGCCGTAGATGGTACCAATCTGACTCCCGGTCCCATTACTAGTCACATGGAGGGATTGGAAATAACTTAAGTGGATGGTCATTGTGAGGTGTTACAATTTAATTTAATCGACGCTCCACAATTCCAACTGATTCTCGGATTGCCTTGGTTAGCCCTTCATAACCCGACCATAGACTGGGAAAATCGAACAGTCAGACTACATTCAAAATTTTGCTTATCTCACTGTTATGGTCCTAAGACCCTGGTGGAAGAACCCACACAATCTATGCTGTTGTCTTTTGGAGGTCAATCCATTGGAGCGGTAACTACTGAAGAAATTCCTCCAGAGTATCGAGATTTAGAGACAGTATTCAGTGAGCAGGAAGCAGATTTGTTGCCGCCACACCGTGCGTATGATTGCACCATTGATTTGGAACCCGGAGCAGTTCTCCCCTGTAGCCGGATTTATGCCCTTACGGAAGCCGAAAATGAGCATCTAAAGGAATACCTGGATCAATATCTTGCAAATGGCTTTATTAGACCTTCCCAGTCTCCAGTATCTTTGCCGCTGTTCTTTATTCCGAAGAAGCAAGAAGGAAGTTTGAGAACTTGTATAGATTATCGAGCACTAAATCAGATCACCATCAAAAATAGATACCCGTTACCGTTGATTTCTGTCTTGCTGGATCAAATAAAAGAAGCTCAAATTTTCACCAAACTTGATTTGCGAGGAGTTTATCAATTGGTCCGCATGAAGGAAGGGCATGAATGGAAGACCGCTTTTCGAACTAAGTTCGGTCTTTTTGAATACTGTGTCATGCCATTCGGTCTTTGTAATGCTCCTGCGGTGTTCCAACATTTCATCAATGACATCATGAGTGATCTGATTGATAAGATTGCGATCATCTATTTGGATGATATTTTAATTTACTCTCAAAACACTCAGGAACACACTCGTCATGTGAGGATGGTCTTGGAGCGATTGCAAGCTAATCATCTCTTTGTAAAACTGGAAAAGTGTGTATTTCATGCTTCCAAGGTGGAGTTTTTGGGATTTGTTATCTCTCCTCAGGGAGTTACTATGGATCCTGGAAAGGTGAAAGCAGTGGAGGACTGGCCGGCACCCAAGAATGTTAAAGAAATTCAAAGATTTCTGGGCTTTGCCAATTTTTACCGACGATTTATTCAGGGATTTTCTCAGTTGATCACTCCTATCACTGGCCTTCTGAAGAAAGGAGTAAAATTTGAATGGACTACCGAGACTAATACAGCTTTTTTGGTTCTGAAGAAAAAATTTGTAACAGCCCCCATTCTCTTGCATGCAGATCCTGCTGAACCTTTTTACGTGGAAGCTGATGCTTCGGATCAGGCTATTGGGGGAGTTCTTTCGCAGCGCCACCCAGCAACTGGACAACTTCATCCGGTGGCTTATCGTTCAAGGAAATTGAATTCTGCTGAAGTGAACTACACCATCACTGAGAAAGAGTTATTAGCAGTGAAAGATGCCTTCGAGGACTGGAGACATTACTTGCTAGGAGCTCGGCATACTGTTACAGTCTTTTCAGATCACAAGAACTTACAGTTCCTAAAAACCGCAAAAACCTAGACACCACGACAGCTGCATTGGTCTCTTTATTTTGCTGATTTTGATTTCGTGATTACCTATCGACCAGGTCCGAAGAATGGGAATGGGAAAGCGGACGCACTGTCCCGGTTGCATACTGAAGAATCCGAACATACTGTAGAAGCTAAACCAATCATTCCTGAAGCAAAGATTGTGTGTGCACTTTCTTTAGATAATTTCCAGGAAGAGGTTCGTAAGAGTTTAACTACAGAGGAAATTCAGCAGTGGGTCCAACAAGGAGAAGAAAGACAGTGTCGGCATCAGCTACCCTATTTTAAAGAAGCCTTATATCTTCCTACAATCAGTCTTCAGGAAAAGGCATTACGGAGCTGCCATGATCATCCACTGGCTGGTCACAAAGGAATTGCTAAGACCCAAGAGTTAGTGCAGCGTTATTTTTGGTGGCCTGGGATGTCCGATCAGATCAAGAGATATGTTCAGTCTTGTGAGTCTTGTGCTCGAAGTAAACCTAGTAGACAGGCTCCACAGGGTTTATTGCAGCCTCTGCCCACTCCACCTTATCCATGGCATACTATTTCCCTGGATCTCATAGTAGATCTGCCGTTAAGTAAAGGATTTGATACAATATTGGTGATCGTAGTTACCTTCACCAAAATGAGTCATTTCATCCCTATGTCAGGCACTCCAACCGCGGTAGAGTTGGCTCGAGTTTTCAGTGAGAATATTGTAAAGATTCATGGTGTCCCCAAGATTGTGGTCTCAGATCGTGACCCCGATTTATTTCTCACTTCTGGCGAGCTTGTCTAAAAGGGTTGGGGATTGAGAGTAGATTGTCCACTAGCTATCACCCAGAATCAGACGGTCAGACAGAAAGGATAAATCAGGAATTAGAACAGTACCTGAGGCTGTTTTTGTTAGATCAAGGTGGGGAGTGGTCGGAAAAATTGTGGATGGCTGAGTTTGCTTGCAATAATACGAAGAGTGCATCTACTGGTTACTCTCCGTTTTATTTAAACTTTGTCCGGCATCCAAACTTCTTAGTCACACAGGAAGAGTTAGGTGTTCCAGCAGCAAAGAGAGCCCTCACAGATCTGAGTTCTTTGCATAAATCGGCAGAGCAAAATCTGGAAAAAGCTAAATCCTCCTACAAAAGATTTGCAGATACACATAGGCAAAAGTCCCCACAGTACCAGAAAGGAGATCAGGTGTGGTTGTCCACTAAGAATCTACATTTGAAGGGTAACAGGAAGTTTCAACCGAGATTTTTGGGTCCGTATACTGTAGACAAGGTGTTAGGACCAGTTACTGTGCGATTGAAACTACCGGCCAAGATAGGTGTGCATCCAGTTTTTCATGTGTCCTTATTGAAGAAGATCCAATCACCCATGCAACTAAATAAACCTCCTGACCCACTTAACATTCAAGGACATACTGAGTATGAGGTCAAGGATATTTAGTACCAGAAAGGAAAATTGAAGTACTAAGTGGATTGGAAGGGGTTTGGCCCAGAAGAAAGGTCTTGGGAACCTGTAAATAATATCCATGCCCCTCAACTGCTAAAACACTTTCATTCTAGATTTCCACACAAACCAGGACCGATGACTCGGTCCTTGAGAGGGGGTACTGTCAGGATTCACCGGGTAGCCACTGTAGGTTCCTCAAGACAACTAGTTAGTTCCCCTGCTATGCCCCGTTTTACACGGGCCAACGTTTGGTTCCCTTGCTCCTCTGGGAAGCTTAGAAATTCTAGGGGAAATCGGGAATATTAAATAGAAAGCTGCTTAAGATTGTAAATAGTTCACCTCCCTATGATGGCTGCGCAATGTCCCGTTAAGAGCAACTTGGGTGGTGCGCCCTCTAGTGGGTATCGGGAAGTCGCGCGCTTCAAACTGCGCACTTCAACAAAGATTCTGTTCGAGTAGCTGTTCCTTGCCGCCGCTCCGCGTCAGAAATTCATAACGGGAGTAAGTCGGAGTGAGGAATGGTAGAGAGTTTAGAGATAGAAGCAGAGTATCTCAGAGACTATTTGTAAACAGTAAATTTCCCGCAGTGCGCTCTCACAGTCCAGAGAGGCAACAGCGTTTTTGACAGAATTCTCTGTGGTTCTGTGTTCAGACTGCCCTACATACTGAAGGGGCAAGAGGTTGACCAGCAAGCACGTCATAGCAGGTTCCAGAGAAATTCCTGAATCCTATAAGACTCGACTACGAGGAGTAGAACCTTCTATTCTGGAGAAGAGGGTGCAGAATTCGACAAGTAAGGTGTTAACGCTCATAATAACTAAAGCCTTCGTGTACCAGAACCTTAATTTGAACTTCCATACGGATTGTCCCTGGACATTCCCCTTGCGCTTCCCCTCTTTTTTCCCTCCCCTTCCTTCCTTCCTATTTCCTTTTTGCGCGCTTCAGAAAAGGCTTGAAGGAACAATTCCTTGAACTGCATTAAAGAATTCCAACCTTCTAACAGAACCCCCAAGATCACGTCTGGCAGAAGGCTTCACAGGTATTAGTTCAGTCAGAGAGAGAGAGAGTAGAAGGGCATCTTCGAGGTAGAGAGTCTAATGTTGTGTATTTCTTCACAGCAAGAAGCTCAGCCATATATTTATCAACATAATAGAAGAGGGGCAAATACCTTGGCTAAAACTGGTAGGACAAGTTTTGTTTACCTTTAAGAAAAGTCTACGTAGTGAAGAAAGGTTTGTGGTATATTCTCTTTCTCTCCCTCTTCTGTGTATTAGGCACCTCCTGAGTAGACGGCAGGAAGTAATAGCAGTCTCTCGAAGATACAGGTGTCAGTCGGAGTTAAGGTATTCTCTTCTCTGTCCAATTCCCCTTTCCCTTCTGCTGGTGGTCTTGCTCTAGAAGCGAGGGTACCGGTGGAGGGGTGATTGGGACATTCGTCACTACTGCCCCCGCGAAGAGTTGGAGCACCAGAGCATCGTGACAGATTGAAGTGCCCACGTATTTTTCTTCGCCTGGGCAGTATGGCTGAAGGAATGGATTTGAAGGAATTAGGCGCAATATTAGTAGGAATTCAAAGGGACTTGGGAGCAGTTCGGGAGGAAAATCAAAGTTTAAAATTAGAGTTAGTGGCCTCCCGTCAGGAGACAAGACTATTAGCACAAAAGGTGGATGGGTTAGCTATGGGAAATCCAGTACAGAGTTCCGCAGTTCCTGGTCCTAGTGGAGTAACTACTGACCCTAAGTCCGTGGCTCAGGTAATCCATTCCGTATCACCTTTGATTCCTTTGGCTGCCCCAGAAAGGTTTTCCGGGGATCCTCAAAAGGCCCAATATTTTTTGACTCAGTGCTCCCTCCACTTCATGTGCCGCCCCACCCTTTTCCCAGATGCTCAATCTAGAGTAGCGTTTATTTTATCATATTTGAGCGGGGATGCCGCCAATTGGGCCATGCCTTTGGTTAGTGAGGATGATCCTTTGCGACTTTACTAAATTTAAGGCTGAGTTTCTCAGAATTTTTGATCGGAGAAGGATTTCTCAGGCCACCGATAATGAATTGTTGGAGCTGCATCAGGGGTCGAAAGATCTAATTACTTACCTTACGCAGTTTAACAAATTGATCCTGGAGACCAGCTGGCCGGAGGAAAAGAGAGCAGCCCTATTCGATCGTGGTTTAAGGGACGAAATCAAAGATACGTTGGCTCAAATTCCCAATAGACCCACAGAATTATCAGCTTTGGTGGGTTTGGTGCTAGAATTGTATTTTCGCAATTCTGAACGTAAGGGTGAAAAGAAGAGAGATTGGAAGATGAATTTCCCTCGTTTTGACAGAGCAAAGATTGAGAAAGGATCAGGAGGAAACTCAGAATCGGAGCCAATGCAGATAGGATCAGTTCGAGGTCCATTGAGTAAAGAAGAAAAGGAACAAAGGAGGTTAAAGATGGTGTGCTTGTATTGTGGTACTTCTGGCCATTTTGTCAAGGAGTGCGTCAAGCGGCCTAAGATTCCGTTTAAGGGAAACGAGGTGAACCATCAGTAGGCGGAGTCGCTCTGGTGGTGCAGGAAGACAAGACGACTCCAGAACCTCACCTAATTTTGAATACTCTCCAAACTATGACACCTCACTTGATTCTCCAAGTGACTATGCAATTTCGTGAACATCAAATATTAGGAGTGGCCATCATGCTGGACTCTGGTGCCACTGGTAATTTTTGTGATATACGATATGCTAGACAGATGGGAATTAGAGCAATTGAGAAAGACCGTCCAGAGCCTGTACGTGCTGTAGATGGTACCAATCTGACTCCCGGTCCCATTACTAGTCACATGGAGGGATTGGAAATAACTTAAGTGGATGGTCATCGTGAGGTGTTACAATTTAATTTAATCGACGCTCCACAATTCCAACTGATTCTCGGATTGCCTTGGTTAGCCCTTCATAACCCGACCATAGACTGGGAAAATCGAACAGTCAGACTACATTCAAAATTTTGCTTATCTCACTGTTATGGTCCTAAGACCCTGGTGGAAGAACCCACACAATCTATGCTGTTGTCTTTTGGAGGTCAATCCATTGGAGCGGTAACTACTGAAGAAATTCCTCCAGAGTATCGAGATTTAGAGACAGTATTCAGTGAGCAGGAAGCAGATTTGTTGCCGCCACACCGTGCGTATGATTGCACCATTGATTTGGAACCCGGAGCAGTTCTCCCCTGTAGCCGGATTTATGCCCTTACGGAAGCCGAAAATGAGCATCTAAAGGAATACCTGGATCGATATCTTGCAAATGGCTTTATTAGACCTTCCCAGTCTCCAGTATCTTCGCCGCTGTTCTTTATTCCGAAGAAGCAAGAAGGAAGTTTGAGAACTTGTATAGATTATCGAGCACTAAATCAGATCACCATCAAAAATAGATACCCGTTACCGTTGATTTCTGTCTTGCTGGATCAAATAAAAGAAGCTCAAATTTTCACCAAACTTGATTTGCGAGGAGCTTATTAATTGGTCCGCATGAAGGAAGGGCATGAATGGAAGACCGCTTTTCGAACTAAGTTCGGTCTTTTTGAATACTGTGTCATGCCATTCGGTCTTTGTAATGCTCCTGCGGTGTTCCAACATTTCATCAATGACATCATGAGTGGTCTGATTGATAAGATTGCGATCATCTATTTGGATGATATTTTAATTTACTCTCAAAACACTCAGGAACACACTCGTCATGTGAGGATGGTCTTGGAGCGATTGCAAGCTAATCATCTCTTTGTAAAACTGGAAAAGTGTGTATTTCATGCTTCCAAGGTGGAGTTTTTGGGATTTGTTATCTCTCCTCAGGGAGTTACTATGGATCCTGGAAAGGTGAAAGCAGTGGAGGACTGGCCGGCACCCAAGAATGTTAAAGAAATTCAAAGATTTCTGGGCTTTGCCAATTTTTACCGACGATTTATTCAGGGATTTTCTCAGTTGATCACTCCTATCACTGGCCTTCTGAAGAAAGGAGTAAAATTTGAATGGACTACCGAGACTAATACAGCTTTTTTGGTTCTGAAGAAAAAATTTGTAACAGCCCCCATTCTCTTGCATGCAGATCCTGCTGAACCTTTTTACGTGGAAGCTGATGCTTCGGATCAGGCTATTGGGGGAGTTCTTTCGCAGCGCCACCCAGCAACTGGACAACTTCATCCGGTGGATTATCGTTCAAGGAAATTGAATTCTGCTGAAGTGAACTACACCATCACTGAGAAAGAGTTATTAGCAGTGAAAGATGCCTTCGAGGACTGGAGACATTACTTGCTAGGAGCTCGGCATACTGTTACAGTCTTTTCAGATCACAAGAACTTACAGTTCCTAAAAACCGCAAAAACCTTGACACCACGACAGCTGCATTGGTCTCTTTATTTTGCTGATTTTGATTTCGTGATTACCTATCGACCAGGTCCGAAGAATGAGAATGGGAAAGCGGACGCACTGTCCCGGTTGCATACTGAAGAATCCGAACATACTGTAGAAGCTAAACCAATCATTCCTGAAGCAAAGATTGTGTGTGCACTTTCTTTAGATAATTTCCAGGAAGAGGTTCGTAAGAGTTTAACTACAGAGGAAATTCAGCAGTGGGTCCAACAAGGAGAAGAAAGACAGTGTCGGCATCAGCTACCCTATTTTAAAGAATCTTATATCTTCCTACAATCAGTCTTCAGGAAAAGGCATTACGGAGCTGCCATGATCATCCACTGGCTGGTCACAAAGGAATTGCTAAGACCCAAGAGTTAGTGCAGCGTTATTTTTGGTGGCCTGGGATGTCCGATCAGATCAAGAGATATGTTCAGTCTTGTGAGTCTTGTGCTCGAAGTAAACCTAGTAGACAGGCTCCACAGGGTTTATTGCAGCCTCTGCCCACTCCACCTTATCCATGGCATACTATTTCCCTGGATCTCATAGTAGATCTGCCGTTAAGTAAAGGGTTTGATACAATATTGGTGATCGTAGTTACCTTCACCAAAATGAGTCATTTCATCCCTATGTCAGGCACTCCAACCGCGGTAGAGTTGGCTCGAGTTTTCAGTGAGAATATTGTAAAGATTCATGGTGTCCCCAAGATTGTGGTCTCAGATCGTGACCCCCAATTTATTTCTCACTTCTGGCGGGCTTGTCTAAAAGGGTTGGGGATTGAGAGTAGATTGTCCACTAGCTATCACCCAGAATCAGACGGTCAGACAGAAAGGATAAATCAGGAATTAGAACAGTACCTGAGGCTGTTTTTGTTAGATCAAGGTGGGGAGTGGTCGGAAAAATTGTGGATGGCTGAGTTTGCTTGCAATAATACGAAGAGTGCATCTACTGGTTACTCTCCGTTTTATTTAAACTTTGGCCGGCATCCAAACTTCTTAGTCACACAGGAAGAGTTAGGTGTTCCAGCAGCAAAGAGAGCCCTCACAGATCTGAGTTCTTTGCATAAATCGGCAGAGCAAAATCTGGAAAAAGCTAAATCCTCCTACAAAAGATTTGCAGATACACATAGGCAAAAGTCCCCACAGTACCAGAAAGGAGATCAGATGTGGTTGTCCACTAAGAATCTACATTTGAAGGGTAACAGGAAGTTTCAACCGAGATTTTTGGGTCCGTATACTGTAGACAAGGTGTTAGGACCAGTTACTGTGCGATTGAAACTACCGGCCAAGATAGGTGTGCATCCAGTTTTTCATGTGTCCTTATTGAAGAAGATCCAATCACCCATGCGACTAAATAAACCTCCTGACCCACTTAACATTCAAGGACATACTGAGTATGAGGTCAAGGATATTTAGTACCAGAAAGGAAAATTGAAGTACTAAGTGGATTGGAAGGGGTTTGGCCCAGAAGAAAGGTCTTGGGAACCTGTAAATAATATCCATGCCCCTCAACTGCTAAAACGCTTTCATTCTAGATTTCCACACAAACCAGGACCGATGACTCGGTCCTTGAGAGGGGGTACTGTCAGGATTCACCGGGTAGCCACTGTAGTTTCCTCAAGACAACTAGTTAGTTCTCCTGCTATGCCCCGTTTTACACGGGCCAACGTTTGGTTCCCTTGCTCCTCTGGGAAGCTTAGAAATTCTAGGGGAAATCGGGAATATTAAATAGAAAGCTGCTTAAGATTGTAAATAGTTCACCTCCCTAAGATGGCTGCACAATGTCCCGTTAAGAGCAACTTGGGTGGTGCACCCTCTAGTGGGTATCGGGAAGTCGCGCGCTTCAAACTGCGCCCTTCAACAAAGATTCCGTTCTAGTAGCTGTTCCTTGCCGCCGCTCCGCGTCAGAAATTCATAACGGGAGTAAGTCGGAGTGAGGAATGGTAGAGAGTTTAGAGATAGAAGCAGAGTATCTCAGAGACTATTTGTAAACAGTAAATTTCCCGCAGTGCGCTCTCACAGTCCAGAGAGGCAACAGCGTTTTTGACAGAATTCTCTGTGGTTCTGTGTTCAGACTGCCCTACATACTGAAGGGGCAAGAGGTTGACCAGCAAGCACGTCATAGCAGGTTCCAGAGAAATTCCTGAATCCTATAAGACTCGACTACGAGGAGTAGAACCTTCTATTCTGGAGAAGAGGTTGCAGAATTCGACAAGTAAGGTGTTAATGCTCATAATAACTAAAGCCTTCGTGTACCAGAACCTTAATTTGAACTTCCATACGGATTGTCCCTGGACATTCCCCTTGCGCTTCCCCTCTTTTTTCCCTCCCCTTCCTTCCTTCCTATTTCCTTTTTGCACGCTTCGGAAAAGGCTTGAAGAAACAATTCCTTGAACTGCATTAAAGAATTCCAACCTTCTAATAGAACCCCCAAGATCACGTCTGTCAGAAGGCTTCACAGGTATTAGTTCAGTCAGAGAGAGAGAGTAGAAGGGCATCTTCGAGGTAGAGAGTCTAATGTTGTGTATTTCTTCACAGCAAGAAGCTCAGCCAGGTATTTATCAACATAATAGAAGAGGGGCAAATACCTTGGCTAAAACTGGTAGGACAAGTTTTGTTTACCTTTAAGAAAAGTCTATGTAGTGAAGAAAGGTTTGTGGTATATTCTCTTTCTCTCCCTCTTCTGTGTATTAGGCACCTCCTGAGTAGACGGCAGGAAGTAATAGCAGTCTCTCGAAGATACAGGTGTCAGTCGGAGTTAAGGTATTCTCTTCTCTGTCCAATTCCCCTTTCCCTTCTGCTGGTGGTCTTGCTTCAGAAGCGGGACATTCATCACTACTGCCCCCGCGAAGAGTTGGAGCACCAGAGCATCGTGACAGTGACAGCGGCAGATCAGCGTGCTCCGGTTTCGATTACGTGCATGTTGGCTTTTTAAGCCGTGAGCGGACACACATCCTCCTTGCAGTTCCTTGAAACGCCGATGGATGCGGTTTGTCTCCCCTGGTGACTGATGCACTTGGAGGTAATTGGATAGGCTGTTTTGCTTCGTAGTACAGGATAGGAACCCATTCTGTTTATCTATTACTAAAGCATGCCATTTTTACAGCTTTGAACACCCTTTCTACGGTAATCCGCTTGAAGGTCCCTCGCCGCTCCCACCCAGTGGGTGAGTCAGGGTGCTGGCGCACGTTTTACCTTATTCTGTGTTACCTTTATGGTTGTCTGCACATACCCTGGTCAGTCTTGATGTCATGTTTTGTGACTTTTTAGTACTGTGGGACATCCCCAACCGTTATAAATCAACTGGAAACAAATAACCTATAATCTTGAAGTTGTCTCTTCTTTCAAGCTTGTGAACAGAAGGTGCTCAGTTACAAGATAAACGATAATTCAACCCCCCACACACACAACCCCACACACACAAACAAACCCCACACACACACAACCCCCCACAAACAGAACCACACTCACACAACCACAACCCCAAACACATACAACCCCCCCCACACTCACACCCCCCCACACACACAACCCCCTCACACACACAACCCCACACACAACCCCCCCACACACATCCCCACACACACACAACCCCCCCCATACACAACCCCCCCCACACACACAGACACAGACACAACCCACACACCCCCACACACACAACCCCCTACACACACAACTCCCCCACACACACAACCCCACACACACACAACCCCACACACCCACAACCCCCCCACACACACAACCCACGCACACACACCACACACATCCCCACACACACAACCCCCCCACACACACACAACCACACTCACACAACCACCCGCACACAACCCCCAACCCACACACAACCCCCCCCCACACACCCCCCACACACGCAACCTCACTCCAGACACACCCCACACACACCCCACACACACCCCACTCACACACACCCCCATCCCCACCTCAACACAACCCCCCCACACCCACAACCCCCCACCCCCACAACCCCCGCACGCACAACCCCCCACACACTGTGTTAGTGAAGACAGACCTGTCATCTTCCCATCAGGTATTCTCCCACACCCTACAGTCTCTCTCATGATCCACTGCTCTCCCCAACAAGCATTTGCAATGCAATAGGTCTTGCATCCATTTTGAGCTATTGGCATTGTGGTAGTACTGGTGGTGGTAGTGCTGGTGGTGGTGGTGGTATTACTGGTAGTGGTAGTACTGGTGGTGGTGGTAGTAGTGGTGGTGGTACTACTGGTGGTGGTAGTATTAGTGGTGGTACTGGTGGTGGTAGTACTGATGGTGATGGTGGTGGTGGTGGTGGTACTGGTGGTGGTGGTTGGTGGTGGTACTGTTGGTGGCAGTACAAGTGGTGTTGGTACTGGTAGTGGTAGTATTGACAGTGGTGGTATGGGTGGTGTGGTAGTACTGGTGGTGGTGGTACTAGTGGTGGAAGTATTGACATTGATGGTACTGGTGGTGGTAGTGCTGGTGGTGGTGGTAGTACTGGTGGTGGTGGTACTGGTGGTGGTAGTATTGGTGGAGATGGCAGTGGTAGTATTGTTGGTGGTAGTACTAGTGGTGATAATACTCGTGGTGGTAGTATTGGTGGTGGTGGTACTGGTAGTGGTGGTACTGGTGGTGGTACTGGTGGTGGTAGCACTGGTGGTGGTGGTAGTACTGGTGGTGGTATTGGTGGTGGTACTGGTAGTACTGTACTGGTGGTGGTGATAGTGGTATGGGTTGTAATGGTGGTACTGGTACTGGTGGTGGTTTTACTGGAAGTACTGGTAGTGGTGGTTGAGGTACTGGTGGTAGTGGTGGTGGTGGTACTGGTAGTGGTAGTACTGAGGTGGTGGTACTGGTGGTGGTGGTAGTACTGGTGGTGGTAGTACTGGTGGTGGTAGTACTGGTGGTGGAGGTACTGGTGGTGGTGGTAGTACTGGTGGTGGTAGTTTTGGTGGTGGTGGTACTGGTAATGGTAGTACTGGTGGTGGTGGTACTGGAGGTGGTAGTACTGGTGGTGGTGGTGCTTGTACTGGTGGTGTTACTGGTGGCGGCACTGGTAGTACTCGTACTGGTGGAGGTGATAGTAGTACGGTGGTATTGGTGGTACTGGTACTCGTGGTTTTGTGGTGGTTTTAGTGGAAATAGTGGTGGTAGTGGTTGTACTGGTGGTGGTAGTACTAGTGGTGGTGGTAGTACTGGTGGTGGAAGTATTGGTGGTGGTGGTACTGGTGGTGCTAGTACTGGAGGTGGTGGTACTGGTGGTGGTAGTACTGGTGGTATTGGTGGTGGTTCTGGTAGTACTGGTGATAGTGGTACAGTGTTATTGGTGGTACTGGTACTTGTGGTATTGTGGTGGTATTAGTGGAAGTACTGGTGGTGGTGCTGGTGGTGGTTCTACTGGTGGTGGTAGTACTGGTGGTGGTGGTAGTATTGGTGGTGGTGGTACTGGTAGTGGTAGTACTAGTGGTGGTGGTACTGGAGGTGGTAGTACTGGTGGTGGTGGTGGTACTTGTAGTGGTACTGGTGGTGTTACTGGTGGCGGCACTGGTAGTACTTGTACTGGTGGTGGTGATAGTGGTACGGTGGTATTGGTGGTACCGATACTCGTGGTATTGTGGTGGTGTTAGTGGAAGTAGTGGTGGTAGTGGTTGTACTGGTGGTGGTAGTACTAGTGGTGGTGGTAGTACTGGTGGTGGAAGTATTGGTGGTGGTGGTACTGGTGGTGCTAGTACTGGTGGTGGTACTGGTGGTGGTAGTACTGGTGGTATTGGTGGTGGTTCTGGTAGTACTGGTACTGGTGGTGGTGATAGTGGTACAGTGTTATTGGTGGTACTGGTACTTGTGGTATTGTGGTGGTATTAGTGGAAGTACTGGTGGTGGTGGTGGTTGTACTGGTGGTGGTATTATTGGTGGTGGTAGAACTGGTGGTGGTGGTACTGGTGGTGGTAGTACTGGTGGTGGGGGTACTGGTGGTGGTGGTAGTACTGGTGGTGGTAGTATTGGTGGTGGTAGTATTAGGGGTGGTACTGGTAGTGGTAGTATTGGTGGTGGTGGTACTGGTGGGGGTGGTAGTAGTACTGGTGGTGTCGGTGGTGGTACTGGTGGTGGTATTACTGGTGGTATTGGTGGTGGTACTGGTAGTAGTGGTGGTGGTGATAGTGGTATGGGTGATACTGGTGGTGGTATTAGTGGAAGTACTGGTGGTGGTGGTTGTTGTACTGGTGGTGGTGTTAGTGTTAGTGGTAGTGGTGTTAGTGGTGGTGGTGGTATTGGTAGTACTGGTGGTGGTAGTACTGGTGGTGGTGGTACTAGTGGTGGTATTAGTGGAAGTACTGGTGGTGGTGTTAGTGGTAGTGGCGGTGGTGGTGGTACAAAATAGGAGCTCGAGGCATATATATAGGGTGAGGAGCTTCAGGCAGCTACAGCTGGTTTATACAATAAGGATCAGTTTGAGGAATATATATACAGGCTGAGCTGGACCTCGAGGCATGTACACAGGGTGAGGAAGCGCTTGAGGTATATGCCGAGAGGTGAGGAGCTCGAGCACAGCCAGGTTATACAAAGAGAGAATGAGGAAGGATTCAGAATAAGGAGCCTGAGGCATATAGACCAGTGGGTTAGAACCTTGAGGTTTGTACAGAAAGGGTGAGGCGAATGAGGCACAGACGGATTGGGTGAGGCGCCTCAGGTATACTGAAAAAGAGAAGCGAGCACGAGGCATGTTTACAGATGTGTGAGGAGTTCTAAGCATATACACCTGTTGGAGAACATGACCCACTTTTAGAGACACTGGACTGTTAAAACGTAAACAGGTTGAGGACCTTTGGCACAGAGACAGGCAGTGCGGGGACCCCGTGGCGTAGACAGTTTATATCACCTTCAAGTGCTATAAATAAACTGTTCACATGGACTAAAAAAACGAGCGCACAGAAGCAACTGAGTTTACAGGGAAACAATATATAAATAATCGTGCTACAACTTAAGTCCCACGAACACAGGAGACAGCAGGAGTCTGAGCAAACGGCTGTGAAATTCCCGACACTTGAAAAAGGAAACCATGCCAAGCTAATTAAGCGTAAACAAGCCGACCAAGAAAGATATGAATCTATTCGTCTGCAGCATCTGTGGGATGCAAATGCATGACAGCAGGACACTGAGGTCGTCAAGGCCACAAAGGGCACCACTAAGGTTAGTAAAAAAACAATGTTTGCTCGGAGTTTCACTAAATAAACAAGACCGCCAGATAGCAGCGTCGGATATATAAAAAGCTCTATGACGGCAGGGTTGTAGGGGGTAAAATAGCATGAAAAGGTGGGTAGTTGGGGGTAAAGCCCTTCAAGTCATTCATTATAGATGTCAGTAGCGTACATCATTACTGTGCCAAATGCCAGTTATGTTGTGTGAGCTGCAAGCAGCAAATAGAAATGAGTAGTGGGAAGCAACACTTGGAAGGGAAGCAGTACAGGGTGTGTGTGATCACTTTTGTGGCCGCTTTGATGTTCTCAGCGGCCGCGTGGCTTACTGAGAACATAAAAGCGGCCGCGAAAGTGATCAAGCAGGCTGACAAATGGAAAGGGAAGACCACTCGGTCCCCCCGAACGTATGGATGGGTGCCCCGATCCCCCCGGGAAACCGTTGTGGGCGGGGGGCGTGTTTCGGCTGGTATGCCCAAAGCGGCGTAGCCGGGGCACGCCCTTCCCGCCTAGAAGGGGTTGGCCTAGACACCCGCCCAGAAATCCGCGCACGGATGGGCGTACCTGAGGCGGGCCCCCGCCCTCCCGCAGATGGATAAATAGAGCGGGAATCCAACTAAGCTTCCTCTTGTTCCAGTGCTATGAAGGCTGCACCACTCGTCGCTCGTGAGCCCTCGAAGGAACAAGCGGCAATTTTGAGAACTTGTAATCTTTGTTGTTTCTCTTTCAGTGTCAGGCGTGTAGAAGCTCTAGTACCTTGTGGATCGAGTTGGACGGAGTAACCAAGATATGTCTGGCAAGAAAGCGGGAAAGAGCTCCGGGATGGAGAAGATGCTACGTACCCTTGTGAACCGAGTAGCGGTGATGGACCGGAAAATGGGTAAAGTGGATGCGATCGGTCGGGGCTTAGCGGATGTTAAGAAGCAGATAGCAGTGCAGAACAACCTCTCGGGCGGCCTAAAAAAGTTATAGGGCCGGCCTTGCCGGATGTCGCCCCAGAGGGTAGGGGGAAGAGGATTAGGAGGAGGGCGGGTTCCAGGGAGGGCCCAGCCCCAGAGGTGCCCCCAGTGAGCCCGGACGCAGTCAACCCAGTCGCACCGGCAGATAGCCCGGTACCAGGTCCGGACGTGGGTCTACCGATCCCCGTAGTAATAACGCCAGTTGAGGATGACCAGATGCCCCCAGAACTGGCCCTCCAGCTAGCGGCAGTGTTACCTTGGTTAAAGAAGAAAGCAGGGGGAACAGTGGCTGCCGGGGATCCGGCCGAGGAAGCCAGACTAATAATTGAGAAGTTACGGCAGTCAAGGGAGGCCGGGACGGCGAATGTTCCTTATATTCCCCCACAGGTAGCAACGGGGGTCACAACGGATGGTCGAGCGAAAACAGTGGACACGGCGATTGAACCCGGTAAGAGCCCATTGCCATTGGTGGGGGAGAGTTTAGTACCTTCAAGGCGGGAAAGGTTGTCTTAGCACATTCCGGCGGCCACGAAGGAAATGATATGGGGGGACAAATATATTAATATGTTTTCACTGTTGACCGACCATCGTGAGATAGAATATGCAAAGACCCAGAAAGATTTGTGGCACCCCAGTGTATGGCGGGCCAAGATGGCGGAATTTAGGGTCGATGAGACCATGGTGAACTGGGTCAAGGCCTTTTCTATTTTTACGGCAGTAATGGGGGAGCGTAAACCTGAAGTTTTGCCCGAATTATCATGTTACCAGAACAGGATCATGAATTTTTATGCAATGTACGGGGGTAACGAATGGAAGGGTTATGACGTTAACTTTCGAAAAGCAAAAGAGTTTAACGAGGCTTTAACGTGGCATTGTCTGGATACGGTGTCGTGGCATAATCAGCTTTTGCCGGGACCGGCGGGTACGTCGGCGCCAAGCATGAGCGGGTCTGGGACATTCCAGCAGAGACCGGCACAGCCCTTTCGGGCGAGCACCGGGGGGGAGCCACAACCCACCAAGACCGGCGGGAATGGAGGCAAGCGGGGGGTTTGTTGGGGTTTCAACAAAGGAAACTGTAACAGGCCTCAAGGAACATGTAGATTCCGGCATGCTTGTTCGGGCTGTGGGAACTCCTCACACCCAGAACTTAGCTGTAGATCCAAGTCCAGTAGTGCGGGAGGAAAGGGGGGATCCAAGCAGGATTGAAGTGGTGCCTGGGAAGCAAACATCTTCACCCATCGATATCTTGGCTTTGACCCCTTGGCTGAACCAATACCCAGATCATGTATCCGCGGGATTTTGAGGAATGGCTTTCTGTACGGCTTCAACATCCCGGCGGGGAATTTTCGGGGGAGCCCCTCCTGTAAGAATCAACTATCTGTTCAGCATAACCCGGCGGTGGCCGCCAAGAAAATTGCCAAAGAGGTCAGCTTGGGACGGGTAGCGGGGCCGTTTGCCTGCCCGCCAGTTGCGGACTTTGTGTGTTCACCTCTAGGAGTGGTTCCGAAGAAGGACCCGGGGGAGTATAGACTCATTCACAATCTGTCGGCCCCGAAGGGGGCCTCGGTGAATGAAGCTATTGACCCTGAGGTATGTTCAGTTCGATACGCATCGTTCGACGATGCCGTCGATCTACTGAATCGCCTGTGCCCCGGTGCCTTGATGGCGAAATCAGACATTGAGTCGGCATTCAGGTTGCTCCCGGTACACCGCCGGGACCAGCGCTTGCTGGGATTCATGTTCCAAGGGAGGTATTACATGGATAAATGCATGCCCATGGGTTGTTCAATTTCATGTGCCTATTTTGAAATGTTCAGCTCCTTTTTGGAATGGGCGTTCACCGAGGCCACTGGGCATAGACAGGTGATGCACTATTTAGATGACTTCCTTTTCTTGGGACCAGCAGACACTACGGAATGTGCATGAACACTGCAGGACTTCTGCACACTCATGAGGGAGTTTGGGGTCCCATTGGCACCAGGTAAGACAGTGGGGCCATCTACCTCACTGGAATTTCTGGGTATTGAGCTCGACTCAGTGGAGGGGTGCTTCCGTCTGCCAATGGAGAAGGTGGCCAAGTTCAGGGCTTCCTTAATACAATGTCTCGGTAGGGACAAGGTGACCCTACACCAGTTACAACAAACAGTGGGCCAGCTTAATTTTGCCCTAAAAGTGATACCAATGGCTCGCCCCTTCTCACGTTCCATTGCACAAGCGATGGTAGGCCTCAAGGAGGGACACCACCGCACGAGACTGTCGGCAGAGGTTCGCCAGGACATGCGCATTTGGTTGGCATTCCTGGCGGACTTCAACGGTCGAGTGGCGTAGAACAAACCCCCGGCATCGTCTGGCGAACTGGGTTTGTGGACTGACTCAGCTGGGAGTGTGGGATTCGGCGCAATCTTCGGTAACCGATGGTCAGCACAAATATGGCTGACGTGGTGGCACTCCAGTGGCTTAACAGGTAACATTGGTTTCTTGGAGCTATTTCCCATTTGGGTGGCTCTGTTGGCATGGCCGGAAGACTTTAGGGACCGCTCCGTGGTGTTTTGGTCAGACAACATGGCGGTGGTCGAGTGCATTAATCACCAGGCAGCACGCTGCAAGTGGATCTTGAGACTGTTGAAAGAAATTGTATTGCGATGCATGAGATTGAATGTACAATTCAGGGCAAAACAAGTGCTGGGTGTACTGAATAATGCAGCTGATGCACTCTCTCGTTCACACATGCAGGCTTTCAGGGGCTATCTACCCACAGCGGAACTAGTGGCGGCACCTTTCCCCGAAGCACTATGGCAGATCGGTGCCCCGGATTACAAGACCTCGTGGCAGCCAGCTTAGCGCCCAGGACGAGGAAAGCTTATGAGGGAGCGTTTCGTTCATACTGCGCCTTTTTAGGGCCGGTAGGGAGACATAGCTGGGGCCAGGAGGAATCCTTCCAAGGGTTCTTGGTGGCGCTTCATAAGGAAGGCCGATCAGCCGCAACTGCCAACAGACATAGGGCGGCCATATCATTCATGGCACAGCTCCACGGGATGCGGGACCCGACGGGTTCCTTCTTAGTCAGGAAGGCGCTCTGCGGTTGGCAGCGCCTGGAGGGTCGCAGACAAGATACAAGGCACCCGATTGGTTTAGAAAGATTGTCTTTGCTACTAGCAAAACTTGATGAGACATGCTCCTCCCCTTCCGAGGTAATTCTGTTCCGAGCGGCTTTCGCATTGGCATTCCATGGGGCCATGCGGGTAAGTGAACTCGTAGCAAGAAACAAGAGGGATGTGGAGGGAGGTTTACGCATGGATCATGTCCAAATACGGGGTGATTCCGTGTTGATCTCGTTAGCCAGGTCCAAGACAGACCAGGAAGCTTTGGGGAGTAGTGTTGTTTTGCAGCGCGCCCGAGGGAGCCCCAGTTGTCCCATAAGGTATTTGGAGGACTACCTAGCACAGAGGCCGGCGACATGGGGGGGGGAGCCTGCTTAGACACAAGGATGGCACCCCGTTGACGAAATTCTAGTTTCGGAGGGTGCTGGCAATTACGATTGCTGCGACGGGCTTGAACCCGTGTGATTTTGGGACCCACTCATTTAGAATAGGGGCCGCTACTGAGGCTACGGCTCGGGGTATGGGTGCGGAAGAAGTGAAACAGTTAGGCCGTTGGTCCTCGAACTGTTTCAAGAGGTATGTGCGTCTGCACATGTTGTAAAAGACTGATGAAATGCACTCACGCTTGTTTTCTTTTGTTCGGATTACAGTTTCGCAAGCCTGTGACGCGGGGCGGAATTTGGGATCGACCCAACACCAGAGGACCAGCGGTCAAGGATCACCGACTGGAGAGCAAGTGGTATGGGTTGTGGGCCACTCATACGTGAGGCGCGCCAGGGACGTATTCATGGCAGGTGACGCGACTCACGCATCTGGGGAATACGGGTTCAGAGTGACCTTCCATGGGAAGGGAGGCCTCTGCTTTGACCAATTTCAAGCCTTTATGGAGGGACTCTTAGGGCGGCAAAGGTCACCACCATCTGTAATCATAGTGCACCTGGGAGGCAATGACTTGGTAAGACTGGGGAGACGGTTGTTAGTTGAACACATATTGTCGGCAATCAGCTGGTTGGCTAAGAGGCTCCCGGGGTGTACTATTGCATGGTCCCACATGATCCCCAGAAAAATCTGGCGGGGGGGTATCTCTGTAACGGCGTTGAACCACTCAGTAAAGAGGGTCAACAACAAAATTGGGAAGTTGTTTCGCTCCGCGCATTTGCAAAGCATTCCCCATGGGTGTATTCGGGGCGATCACTGTTACTTGATTGATGGGGTTCACCTGTCCAGGGCGGGGAATGATTTACTCATAGGCGACTTCATAGCATGGCTAGTGGGACTGAGGAGACATGACCTTTAGGAGGTGTGAGGGGCCGGATAGTCGGTCAACTACCCGGCCTGTGGCGGTAAGGTCATGATCGGTGAGCAGTGATTTCAAGGTCCCTAGGGGGGGCGCCACCCAGTACGGATGGGAGCGCCCGGGGGGAGGCGGCCATTGGCTTCTCCCACGGGGAGGCTGCACCCACTACGGATGGGTCGCCTAGGGGGAGACGGCCATAGGCCCCTCCCAGGGGGGGAGATGGCTATATGCCCCTCCTACGAATTTCCCGGGGGCCGGATAGCCGCTCCGGCGGAAGAGAGTGTGGGAAAGGGGGGGAGTCCACGCTGTCCTTCTTACGGATACCTCACACGGGAACTCGGACGACCTTTAAGAAGGCGTCGAGTGAAAGGGGGCCCCCACGACAAGGGAAGTTACAGTTGGCAACGAGGGTAAAGTCCTCTGCGCATGCGCCACTCACACTGTGAGGGCAGGAATTTGGTAGTAGGGATCTGACACCGGTTAAGACCTTGCCGTTGGCCCTTAATGCTAGGATGTACAATTTTATTTTAGAATGTTATGCATTTCAGGATGCTAGACTCGGCTAGGAAACCTTTGTATTAGAGATCTGTTAAGGTTAGCCAAAGAACTTGTCTTCATCAAAATGTAATGGAAGTAAAATTGTACTTAATTCATGAAACTTTTAATTTAAAGTTTTAAATTTTGTTTCATATTTTAATAAATACGGCCGGGGGGGTAACTCCCCCCCGCCTTCCAAAAGTTCGAACTTGTGTCTGTCTCCTCCCATGGGGAATTGGTGTTGGGGGGGGGTGGCGGGCATCCGGCCCATATGGAAAGGGAAGACCACTCAGTCCCCCCGAACGTATGGATGGGTGCCCCGATTCCCCCGGGAAACCGTTGTGGGCGGGGGGCGTGTTTCGGCTGGTATGCCCAAAGCGGCGTAGCCAGGGCCCGCCCTTCCCGCCCAAAAGGGGTTGGCCTAGACACCAGCCCGGAAGTCCGCGCACGGATGGGCGTACCTGAGGCGGGCCCCCGCCCTCCCGCAGACGGATAAATAGAGCGGGAATCCAACGAAGCTTCCTCTTGTTCCAGTGCTCTGAAGGCTGCACCACTCGTCGCTCGTGAGCCCTCGAAGGAACAAGCGGCAATTTTGACCCACCCACCAGCCCCTTTTGCAATGTTTTTGTTTAAATAAAGTAATTGTTGGTGATATTCGAATGTATTAAAAAGATACAGTCACTTTTACATCATGGATGTATGCCTTTGATTGAATAGATGTTTGTAGGACTTTTTTCCCTTAGTAGAAAAGTAGAGGAATGTATCAAATAATAAAATCGTCTTGTGCTTTAGGACTTTTTTCCCTTTGTAGCAATGTCAAAGTTGATGATTGTCAAGCTGTTGCAGATTAGGCGTATTTTCTTTCCTTAGTAGGTAAAACAACTGTCGTATTTATTTTGGTCGGGCGGTAAGGTCATGATCGGTGAGCAGTGATTTCAAGGTCCCTAGGGGGGGCGCCACCCAGTACGGATGGGAGCGCCCGGGGGGAGGCGGCCATTGGCTGCCTCCCACGGGGAGGCTATTAGAACAACACAAAAGCCAATGCTGAGAGAAACTTTTGAACCAAAAAGGGGTGAGATTTTGAAAAAAGCAAAACCACCTGCTTAATTTCTTTAGCAACGTATCAAGATTTATTTTCTTGCAATTATTTTTTACTTTGTATAATACACAATTTTTAGTGCAAGGAGAAGCCAACAGTTTTCATATATACAATACATATTACAATGAAAAAAAAGGAAAACATAAGTATTTCAAGCATTCAGTCATACATGGCCGTCCAATCATACACAAACATTCATACACATACTAACATGATCAACAAACCAAGAGAAACAAATAAAACCACGTATTGGTCAAAAATAAATTGGAAAGAATCCCTTTGGATGATGCATTTTTAAAGTCTTTTTTGTGTATTTACACCGGGACAAATCTTTCTCTCAAAGTAAGTGAAGGTGCTTAGTCCTTAACACAACAGATAAAGACCAAATACGGGGTAGAGTGGTCTACGCGTTTCGAACCCCGCTTGTTAGGGGGGTTCTCCTCAGGACCAAGTGGTTCTGCAAAAAATAAAAACGGGTGCTTAGGGAGGGGTTCCACAAATAATTATAATGTGAGACTCAACAATCCAGTGCGTACAACAGCCTACCTCAGCCAATGGACCAACAAGTCATCAAAATTCGTAGATGGTGAGTCGGGAAGTTTGAAAGTAGAATGCTCACAGTAGCTGTAACCAAAGCAGAAGAAATACCCGTGCTGGTCTTAGTGTCAAACACTCACAGTGATTCATTCGCTATAACCTAATGTCTAACAGAAGCGGGACTCTTACCTGCGCTTCGGCCGGCTGTTAGCTTGCCGGCGTGTCCATACTTCTCCTTAGTTCTGGGAAATGGATCTCCTAGTTTCTAAAGGAAGAAGGGGAGGGGACGGTTAGTGCTGCCTAGGGTAACAAAAACCGATATAGACCGTGAGTTACTGGCAAGGTTTCCGCGTGTAACTGGGCACATACCGATGGAAGGAAGGCGTCTGTCCTAGATTCCAAGGCGCGAGTTGTGATGAAGTTCGCCTGTTTGGTCGGAACTAGAACTTCCTGTTTTAAAGCCCCATGTCATTATGGGACTTGTAGTTTATTTAGAAATCAAAACGGAAGTCAATTGGTGGAGGACTCCATAATGCGAGTTTCATAAACAATAGCGAATTCTAGAAAACGCTTGTATGAAGAAACGAGAGTTAACCCGTAAAGATTCATAAAAAGTCACAGAGAGGCGAAGTTGGTGGGATGCCAACCGCATAAACACTTAGCTGATAGTAGGAATCTAAGTGGTGTTTTTATAGATTTCAGCAATCTCGTTCAAGCCTTTTGAGGCGGTGTTGAATTTCATAATGAGTAATGCTTCACGTTGGGATAGTTTCGCGTCCAGGTCCCCACCTCTTGGATCTTTATCAATTTTTGATAGTACTGTCCATTTTAGATCAGTTAGGTCATGTTTCATCCTGGTCCAATGGTTGACCAATGGGGCATTTTCCACTCCTTTCCTGATCCTGGATTTGTGCTGGGTAATCCTATTTCTGACTTCCTGTGTGGTTTTACCAATATATATCAAAGGGCACGGGCAGACGATGGCATAAACTACATTTTTGCTTTTGCAATTGGTAAACGTTTCGTGCTTCCAATGAATGTTGTCGACACTGAAGACAGAGTCTTCAATTGTTTCATTGCAACAAGTGCAAGTCCCGCACTTGTGGTGGCCCTTAGTTGGCGGGAGTCCAAATAGGCTTTGCAAGGTTGGTGCTTTACTTTTAGGGAGGGCAGCTCTGACGATATGGTTCGCTATACTCTTTTCTTTTTTGTACGCGAACAGTGGGGGTGCCACGAAATCCTCATGGAGGTCTTTTAGTAAGTGCCAGTTAGATAGAATCAGCTTCTTGTATGGATTGGCTGCTGGACAAAATGTAGTCACGCAGACAAGTCTTTTCAGATCTTTCTTGACTTTTTTTCCAATAGGATTTCTCTGGGAGTCCACCAAGCTCTTTTGAGAGAGTTCTTTAAAAGCCTTTTGGGGTAACCCCTTTGTATAAGGCGTTCCTTCAACTCACCGGCATGTTTAAAATATTCCTCCTTGTCTGAACAATTGCGGCGTATTCTGAGGAATTGTCCGTAGGGAAGATTTTCTTTCATGTTACGCGGGTGGTTACTGGTGAAATGTAGCGCCTTATTCCGATCCGATGGTTTGCGGAATAAGGTGGTTATGAGTCCCTGTGTAGTAGACTCTACTTTCACGTCCAAGAATGTTATAAATTCATTAGAGGCCGTGGCTGAAAATTGAATATCAATAGTTCTTGAGTTCAGCCATTCAATGAATTGATTCAGTTCCTCCTGGTTTCCTGTCCAAATCAGGAACACATCATCTATATACCGCATATAGTTGGAAATGCGGGAACTGAATGGGTTGTTGTTATATATGAATTTTTCTTCATATAATCCCATGTACATTATAGCCAGCTCTGGGGCAAAGGGGCAGCCCATAGCTACCCCTTTAATCTGAAAAAAGAACTCAGAATCAAATGTAAAAAAGTTCTTCTGCAGTGCGAAGCGTGATAGATCCAGTATAAATTCTGTAGGGACCCTCACTGGTCTTTCCCGACTGTCCAAGAAAAAAGTTAAAGTTTCCAGGGCTTGGTCTTGAGGTATTTGTGTGTACAGCGACACTACGTCAAGGGTAACCAATAACTGTGTTCTGCTGTCAAAAGTGATATTGGCTAGTCGATTTAAAAATGAGGTGGTGTCTCGTAAGTGGGCTGGAATTGTGTCAATAAAGGGCTTCAAAAAGAAATCAATATATTTAGCAACCGGTTCAAAGAGGGATTCGCAACCAGATATGATGGGGCGTCCTGGTGGATTGAGCTCATCTTTATGCAGTTTAGGAAGAGCATAAAATACCGGAGTTCGAGGGTTTTTATTTTGTAGGAAGGATAGTTCCTTGGGTCCAACAAATCCTTCATCAAAGCCTTTTTGGATGACATCGAACAATTGGTTTTTAATTTCCAACGTGGGGTCCTTACCGATACGTCTGTAACAGGCTTGGTCACTTAGTTGGCGGTGGACTTCTTGTTTGTATTTATTGACGTCCCAAATGACGATTGCTCCGCCTTTGTCGGCCTGTTTGACCACAATAGTCTCGTCTTTTTTAATTGTCAAAAGCGCGTCCCTTTCAGTTTTTGCTATGTTATACTTCACAAAGGTTTTCCTTTTTTCCAAGGCTGAAATCCCAGATAATATGGTATTTTCAAACGTTGTTACTTCCTTGGGAATTTTTGGGCCTTTGGGGCAAAATGTGGATTCTCTTTTTAGACCTGTGACTTCCTCTTGTTGTTCTTCAATAGAGTCTTGAAAGAATGTTTTCAAACGTATTTTACGGCAAAATTCAAGTGTCTCTAGTTTCATCTTCACGTAATCCGTAGGTCGGGATGGAACGAAATTTAGGCCTTTGGAAAGTATTGATTTTTCAGCAGGCGACAAAATTCTGTCAGAGAGGTTAAAGATCGGAGACGTGGTTAGTTCTTGTAGAATTTCTGGCGGGTCCTCATTTCCCATGGTTGGGGTGTTCGAGTTCGTCCTCGCGGTTTCGGTTGGCCCCGTCCTAAAAAAGGCTGTTGGTTTTGCTGCTGTTGTTGGTATTGTCCCTGGCGATTATCGGTCCTGTTTTGGAACTGTCGGTTGGTGTTGTCAGGCTCGCTTCCAGACGATGAGGATGTATCAGAGAAGGTAACGTATTTTTGGCGCGATCTTCCCTGGTTATCCTGTAGATATCGGCGTGAGTCAACTCGAGTGTAAAAATCCTTATTTAAGTATGGATAGATGATTCCAATGAAAAGTTCTTTTTGTCGACTTCGAATTTGTTGTTTTTCTGACTGACGGTGAAGTCCTTGAATTCCAGGATCTCTTTCTCTATTTTTTCCAAAAGAGTTTTGGAATCTGTGATGAGTTGATTATTTTCGATGTCTCTTTGTAAAGCGGCTATTTCCTCAAGTTCTTTCTGGGAAATTCTATGTGCAGCTTCGATTGTTAGGACCATTAGGTCCCTACTGCATTTCGTTTCGATTCCACTGAATCCTTTTTTGTATTCCGGATCGTCCGTAAAAACAACGGGGATGTTACGGATGACTAGTCCTGATGGAATTGTTCCTGCACGAAGGTGCTGGAGTAGGAAGTGTCCGTGAAGGTCTGTACGGATCTGTTTTTTCCGTAGACGGGTTAATTTATCCGACTCGTTCTGAGTATTGGCAGTGAGGCTAAGAGATGCAGAAGCAAACACTGGGGGGTCTCTCATCAAATTCCTTATGTGCTCCTCGCTAAATGCAAGTGTGTCTTTCTCAGCCATACCAAGTGCAAAACACAAACAGTGATAAATGTGAATGAAGAAAAATAGAAAAATAAATGAAAGCTCAAAGCATAGAATGAAACAATCCAAATGACCCAACACTAATGCCCCAATGTTGGGCAAACCACAGCAATTTAGAATACCAAATACCCTGTTGAAGGACAGTACCTGCCGAACAGGACCTCGCGGGCACTTGCCCGCTAATAAGTCAAAAAACAATACCGGGTCTTGGCCCCTAACTCAGCAAGGCTGAGCCAAAAAATTCACTATTAGAACAACACAAAAGCCAATGCTGAGAGAAACTTTTGAACCAAAAAGGGGGGAGATTTTGAAAAAAGCAAAACCACCTGCTTAATTTCTTTAGCAACGTATCAAGATTTATTTTCTTGCAATAATTTTTTACTTTGTATAATACACAATTTTTAGTGCAAGGAGAAGCCAACAGTTTTCATATATACAATACATATTACAATGAAAAAAAGGAAAACATAAGTATTTCAAGCATTCAGTCATACATGGCCGTCCAATCATACACAAACATTCATACACATACTAACATGATCAACAAACCAAGAGAAACAAATAAAACCACGTATTGGTCAAAAATAAATTGGAAAGAATCCCTTTGGATGATGCAGTTTTAAAGTCTTTTTTGTGTATTTACACCGGGACAAATCTTTCTCTCAAAGTAAGTGAAGGTGCTTAGTCCTTAACACAACAGATAAAGACCAAATACGGGGTAGAGTGGTCTACGCGTTTCGAACCCCGCTTGTTAGGGGGGTTCTCCTCAGGACCAAGTGGTTCTGCAAAATAAACCACTTGGTCCTGAGGAGAACCCCCCTAACAAGCGGGGTTCGAAACGCGTAGACCACTCTACCCCGTATTTGGTCTTTATCTGTTGTGTTAAGGACTAAGCACCTTCACTTACTTTGAGAGAAAGATTTGTCCCGGTGTAAATACACAAAAAAGACTTTAAAACTGCATCATCCAAAGGGATTCTTTCCAATTTATTTTTGACCAATACGTGGTTTTATTTGTTTCTCTTGGTTTGTTGATCATGTTAGTATGTGTATGAATGTTTGTGTATGATTGGACGGCCATGTATGACTGAATGCTTGAAATACTTATGTTTTCCTTTTTTTCATTGTAATATGTATTGTATATATGAAAACTGTTGGCTTCTCCTTGCACTAAAAATTGTGTATTATACAAAGTAAAAAATAATTGCAAGAAAATAAATCTTGATACGTTGCTAAAGAAATTAAGCAGGTGGTTTTGCTTTTTTCAAAATCTCCCCCCTTTTTGGTTCAAAAGTTTCTCTCAGCATTGGCTTTTGTGTTGTTCTAATAGTGAATTTTTTGGCTCAGCCTTGCTGAGTTAGGGGCCAAGACCCGGTATTGTTTATTGTCCCACGGGGAGGCGGCACCCACTACGGATGGGTCGCCTAGGGGGAGACAGCCATAGGCCCCTCCCAGAGGGGAGACGGCTATATGCCCCTCCTACGAATTTCCCGGGGGCCGGATAGCCGCTCCGGCGGAAGAGAGTGTGGGAAAGGGGGGGAGTCCACGCTGTCCTTCTTACGGATACCTCACACGGGAACTCGGACGACCTTTAAGAAGGCGTAGAGTGAAAGGGGGCACCCACGACAAGGGAAGTTACAGTTGGCAACGAGGGTAAAGTCCTCTGCGCATGCGCCACTCACACTGTGAGGGCGGGAATTTGGTAGTAGGGATCTGACACCGGTTAAGACCTTGCCGTTGGCCCTTAATGCTAGGATGTACAATTTTATTTTAGAATGTTATGCATTTTCAGGATGCTAGACTCGGCTAGGAAACCTTTGTATTAGAGATCTGTTAAGGGTAGCCAAAGAACTTGTCTTCACCAAAATGTAATGGAAGTAAAATTGTACATAATTCATGAAACGTTTTAATTTAAAGTTTTAAATTTTGTTTCATATTTTAATAAATACGGCCGGGGGGGTAACTCCCCCGCCTTCCAAAAGTTCGAACTTGTGTCTGTCTCCTCCCATGGGGAATTGCTGTTGGGAGGGGGTGGCGGGCATCCCGGCCCATATGGTGGGCGCACCCGGCGCACATGCACTGTACCCGATCTGCCTGCAGCCTTTGGGAGCATTTTCAAAAGCCCCTAACTAAATTCTTGCAAAGCATCGCTTACGCGATAGCTAGGCGAGACCTAAAAAAAAGAATTCTGTTCTCATTCACTCTTTCTCTCTCTCTCTCTCTCTCTCTCTCTCTCTCTCATATATTTCTCTTCTTTCTATTTTTAACCCTAAAGTGACTGAACTGTTGAGTGCTTCAGACTCAACTGCTTGCACTGTTGAGTGCTATGGTAGGAGCCTCCTTGTCTCCCCCTCGTCCATGGTCTTGCTGGCTGCCACAATAGAGATACCTACCAAGATGCAATGATGACGCTCCTGTTGGCAAGGAGGAAAGCTGCCATGTTGTGGATGAAGAGTGCCATACCTGAACATAATCACTGTAGACAAGGTATTATTTTTTTATAGAGACCAAGCCGAAATATATGCTTTGGAACCGCAATCTAGGTCCCGTACCAGGGATTTTTGGGACCGTCTTTGTACTTCTCTCCTACGACAAGATGAGTCTGATGTTCTTTCTGTGAGTTTAAGGGTGATGTGTGTTCCGTCTGGTGCTGCTGCGATGGGTATTCATTGATGAATCAATTTAATTTGGAAAATGAGGATTCTGGGCAACTTGGTTCGTATTGGTGGATAAAGTTTTTGATCTATAGGTAAGATATGGATATTAATAATGTGTATAGTGATTGACGTTATGCTCACTCGTAGTATTGTGGTGAAATTTTTCAACAGAACCCCCCCCTCCCCAAAAAAAAGAAGAAATGAACCTAAACATTCCACATGTTCAATAAAAACAAGACAGGCCTGGGGTACCAACCATACTTGGTAGGTTAAAATGTTTAAATATTTCACACATTGCCTCACTATATAAAAGTTGTGATGAATCTGATGTTTCTTCACCTAAGGAGGTCACTCACTGAAGATTTGCATGGGTACTCCTCTGGTGCAAAGCAACACAAAGCATTGCACTGATATACTGTGGGGCTGATTACGATGGCAGGCGGATCGCCTCCACTGGCCAGGTGGTGGCGATCCGCCCACCATCGTGATCTGATTTACACCCGCCATATTATAATGGCCGGGGTATTGCGGCGGACGCAAAGTGCATCCGCCGTTTTTCCGCAGGTCAGCAATATTTACGATTGCTGGCTGGGAGGAACTGAGCCACAATATGGTGGCGGTGCCTAGCAGGCACCGTCATCCATATTATGATGTGTGGCTTCTAAGGCATTTAGTTGGCGGTGATGCCGCAATGGAAAGGCTGGTGGAGAATTGCTTTGGGAGCCCGTTGTGGGCCCCCAGGAGGTGGGGGGGCTGCACTTTGGGGGTACCTATGGTACCCCACCACATTGCCATGCACAAGGTGGCGGGCACTGCGCGGTGCCTGCCACATTGTGCATGGCAATGCACAACATGGCACTTTGGCATGCGGGCGGGTGCTACTGTAAGCAGCACCCGCCGCAATGTCAAAGATGCGGAATTCGACCGCCAGGGTGGCAGTAGCATCCTAATTAGCTGTGCAGGACCACCGCACGTCTGGCAGCCGGTACCGCACCACTAGGGTGGCGGGCAGACTAAAGTTCACCCGCCATCCCAATAAATCCCATAGTATAAAAAAATCGATAGGAGCCATGCATAATTGAGCTGTGCCGTACTACTGCACCTGAAGCCCTTAGTAAATTTAGGTTCTAGCAAGCTGTGGCATGTAAGATACATTGTTATGTTATTTTATGTGTATTTGTAAAGCACACTATCACCCACAAGGGATCCTGGTGTTGAGCAGGTGTATGTGCCTAGCCCTACCAATGGTTGAATGGTTAATTGAAAAGCCAGGTCTTGAGCTTCTTGCAGAATTTAGGGGTGGGTGAAAATTCCGCTCCGCCCGCAGAGTTCGCAGATTTTTTTCCACTCCGAGTCCTGCTTGCAATGCGGAGTTCTGGCAAAACTCTGCAGAGTGTTTTCTCGCATTCAGCTTGCCAATGTTACGATGGCGAGGGAGGATTTACATCCCCTCGTGTGATTTTCAGGTGCTGGAACAGTTCGCGTTGTGACTGCTGTCATTAGAGTAAAAAATGTACTTGAGTGGCAGAAAGAAGCAGCACCCTCTGGCGAGCCATTTGGTGCCATTCATGCTGATTTTACAGCACGGAACAAGCATGCAGCACTAGAAATCAGTGCAAGCAGCGCAACTTGCCAAATTCCGCCCGTTTGCGGAACTCCGTAGAATCTCGCCGTTTTTATGTAACTTTGAGTGACACTCTGAGAGTTCTACCCACCTCAGCAGAATTGACGAAGAGAGGAAGAGGCTGCGGTGTCTGGGAGTGGTGGTAGATGATGCAGCTGGTCTGGAAGGTGGAGACTGAGGGCCAGATGTAGGTAAGTAACATTTACCGAATCTTAATTACCGAAAATTACCGAATTTTACCGATTCGGTAATTAAGATTCGGTAAATGTGAGGGGTTGGTATGTAGGGAATCCAGATGTTCCCTTTAACCGAATCGGTAAAATTCAGTATTTACCGATTCGGTAAATACCGAATCGGTAAAGCCTATTGATTCCTATGGGCTTCAAAGCCCATAGGAATCAATAGGCTTTACCGATTCGGTATTTACCGAATCGGTAAATACCGAATTTCACAAGGGTGCAGGGGGTGTCACTTTGACACCCCCTGGCACCCCCTAAACAGACGTGGGTGCCATGTGGCAGGCATACCTGCCCTAAGGGCAGGTCTGCCTGTCACATGGCATAGGTGTGCATGCACACATATGCATGCACACCGGAATCGGTATTTTACCATGGATTTGTTTTCCATGGTAAAATACCGATTCTGTAAGCCATGTGCAGGAGGTACATTGCCTACCTACATTGCATTTTCGGTAATTTTACCGAATCGGTAAATATTACCGAATCGGTAATTATTTTACCGATTCGGTACATATTACCGAATCGGTAAATTTACCGATTCGGTAATGATACCGATTCGGTAAAATTACCGAAAATGTGCCCCTACATCTCAATAGCCCTTTACCGATCGGAAACGGCCGAAAATCGGTATTTTCGGCCGATTCCGATCGGTAAAGGGCTACCTACATCTGGCCCTGAGTTGTGTAGTGCACGGAATTGGTATGTGAAAAGTATGAATTGAGCGCGTTTGATTATCTGGAGCCACGTTTAGTTCCTTGAGGTGCTTTGTGAATCCCATGCCCTTGAAGGATTTAAGATAGTGGGGACTGATCATAAAAACCTCTACCTGAAATAAAATGATTTAACCCTTTTAGAAATGCGTAGGCCCAGCATGTCTTGTATTACGGGCATGAAAACCCCCATTAACTGCTGTCTTACAATAAAACAAAGCACATAAGATGGCAGACAGGAGATTGGGCGGGCCTTACTGGAACTTTGAGAACTATAAACTGGTCCAAGTTGCTGTCAAACAATTTCCGAACGACATAAGGGTGTCTTTTTGCTCTGTGGGTTTCTAATATAACGCAGCGCTAGGTGACAATTTAGATCAGAACCTCTAGAGGTCTAACTGCTTCTGTGTGGTCAGCATTACTCACAGCTGGGCTATTCTGGCGTTCTCATACCTTCTGAGTGTCCCCTCACAATACCAACCTCATACTTACAGATGCGTATAACCGCCCATCGCTGTTCATCGCCAAGTACTGGCCCGTCTCCAGGCTCTTTATGTACACCTCGCCCACGCTTTCTGCGTAAAACTGCAGCTGGACTGAGAAGGAAAGGGAAAAAATAGCAAATGAATATGGAAATCACATTAAAAAAAAAGATTTCTGTTTTCCAAATGAGGCTGGACTTCCCCGAATTCAAAAGTCAGCAGCCAGTAGTTTAATCTTGGAACTGACTCCTGAATCTCTGCAACACTGGAAGAAATCTTCCTCTGGGGAACATGTCAGTCCGCTCTCATTCACATCAGCAGAATACGATTTAAAAGTAAGATAGCATCCTCATTTACTGAAGTACAGTAACAAATACATCACATTTAGCATTCAAACATTCAATGGCAGAAATAAAGGTAGAAAAAGGCAAAAGGGAATAGGTATTCCAAGCAAGAGAGAGAATAAAAGTTCCAAGCAAGAGAGAGTACGTATTCCAAGCAAGAGAGAGTAAGCCTTCCAAGCAAGAGAGAGTAAGCATTCCAAGCAAGAGAGAGATTAAGTATTCCAAGCAATAGAGAGTAAGTATTCCAAGCAAGAGAGAGTAAGCTTTCCAAGCAAGAGAGAGTAAGCGTTCCAAGCAAGAGAGAGTAAGTATTCCAAGCAAGAAAGAGTAAGTGTTCCAAGTAACAGAGCGTAAGCATTCTAAGCAAGAGAGAGTAAACATTCCAAGCAAGAGTGAGTAAGCATTCCAAGCAAGAGAGAGTAAGTGTTCCAAGCAAGAGAGAGTAGGTGTTCCAAGCAAGAGAGTAAGTGTTCCAAGCAAGAGAGAGTAAGTATTCCAAGCAAGAGAGAGTAAGTATTCCAAGCAAGAGAGAGTAAGTGTTCCAAGCAAGAAAAAGTATTCTAAGAAAGAGAGTAAGCATTCCAAGCAAGAGAGAGTAAGCGTTCCAAACAAGAGAGAGTAAGTGTTCCAAGCAAGAGAGAGTAAGCGTTCCAAGCAAGAGAGAGTAAGCGTTCCAAGCGAGAGAGCAAGTATTCCAAGCAAGAGAGAGTAAGCGTTCCAAGCAAGAAAAGGTATTCCAAGAAAGAGAGAGTAATCATTCTAAGCAAGAGAGAGTAAGTGTTGCAAACAAGAGAGAGTAAGTGTTCCAAGCAAGAGAGAGTAAGTATTCCAAGCAAAAGAGAGTGAGCGTTCCAAGCAAGAGAGAGTAAGCGTTCCAAGCAAGAGTGAGTAAGCGTTCCAAGCAAGAGAGAGTAAGTATTCCAAGCAAGAGAGAAGTGTTCCAAGCAACAGAGAGTAAGCATTCCAAGCAAGAGAGAGTAAGTGTTCCAAGCAAGAGAGAGTAAGTATTCCAAGCAAGAGAGAGTAAGTGTTCCAAGCAAGAAAAAGTATTCCAAGCAAGAGAGAGTAAGTATTCCAAGCAAGAGAGAGTAAGCATTCCAAGCAAGAGAGAGTAAGTATTCCAAGCAAGCGATAAGTGTTCCAAGCAACAGAGAGTAAGCAGTCCAAGCAAGAGAGAGTAAACGTTCCAAGCAAGAGAGAGTAAGCGTTCCAAGTAAGAGAGAGTAAGTGTTCCAAGCAAGAGAGAGAAAGTGTTCCAAGAAAGAGAGAGTAAGCATTTAAAGCAAGAGAGAGTAAGCGTTCCAAACAAGAGAGAGTAAGTGTTCCAAGCAAGAGAGAGTAAGTATTCCAAGCAAAAGAGAGTAAGTGTTCCAAGCAACAGAGCGTAAGCATTCCAAGCAAGAGAAAGTAAACATTCCAAGCCTGAGTGAGTAAGCGTTCCAAGCAAGAGAGAGTAAGTGTTCCAAGCAAGAGAGAGTAGGTGTTCCAAGCAAGAGAGTAAGTGTTCCAAGCAAGAGAGAGTAACTGTTACAAGCAAGAGAGAGTAAGTGTTCCAAGCAAGAATAAGTATTCCAAGAGAGAGTAAGCATTCCAAGCAAGAGAGAGTAAGCGTTCCAAGCAAGAGAGAGTAAGTATTCCAAGCAAGAGAGAGTAAGTGTTCCAAGCAACAGAGCGTAAGCATTCCAAGCATGAGAGAGTAAACATTCCTAGCCAGAGTGAGTAAGCGTTCCAAGCAAGAGAGAGTAAGTGTTCCAAGCAAGAGAGAGTAGGTGTTCCAGGCAAGAGAGTAAGTGTTCCAAGCAAGGGAGAGTAAGTATTACAAGCAAGAGAGAGCAAGTGTTCCAAGCAAGAATAAGTATTCCAAGAGAGAGTAAGCATTCCAAGCAAGAGAGAGTAAGTGTTCCAAACAAGAGAGAGTAAGTATTCCAAGCAAAAGAGAGTAAGCGTTCCAAGCATGAGAGAGTAAGCGTTCCAAGCGAGACAGAGAGTAAGTGTTCCAAGTAAGAGAGAGTAAGTGTTCCAAGCAAGAAAAAGTATTCCAAGAAAGAGAGAGTAAGCATTCTAAGCAAGAGAGAGTAAGTGTTCCAAACAAGAAAGAGTAAGTGTTCCAAGCAAGAGAGAGTAAGTATTCCAAGCAAAAGAGAGTGAGCGTTCCCAGCAAGAGAGAGTAAGCGTTCCAAGCAAGAGAGAGTAAGCGTTCCACGCAAGAGAGAGTAAGTATTCCAAGCAAGAGAGAAGTGTTCCAAGCAACAGAGAGTAAGCATTCCAAGCAAGAGAGAGTAAGTGTTCCAAGCAAGAGAGAGTAAGTATTCCAAGCAAGAGAGAGTAAGTGTTCCAAGCAAGAACAAGTATTCCAAGCAAGAGAGAGTAAGTATTCCAAGCAAGAGAGAGTAAGCGTTCCAAGCAAGAGAGAGTAAGCATTCCAAGCAAGAGAGAGTAAGCGTTCCAAGCAAGAGAGAGTAAGTGTTCCAAGCAAGAGGTAGTAAGGGCCAGATGTATCAAAGGGTTTTGCACATTCTGTGTCTATAGGGAAATGTGTTGATACATATGGTCCTACGTGTTCTACGCAAGAGAGAGTAAGTCTTCCGCTGCTTTCAGAACTGCTTGAGACATAACAGGCATCTGGCCTCTGGCAGGAACAAGTGAGCCATGAGGATGGCGGGGAGCTCCAGCTTATATTCCAGAAGGGATGCAGTACGGGCGGATGCACACCACAAATCAGTGCCAGGTTCATCCTTAGATTTCAAACGTGGAGCCTGTCAAGCTAAGTTGCTGTTTGCCACCTCAGAGTGGAGTCTGGGAAGGTCCTCTCACAGAATGCCTTGCAAGGATCTTTTGGCAATGCACAGAGGCCATGCACACCTTCTAGGGCGCTGCCCTGAAGGGAAACTATATAAGTTGCCATAGACAGACCCTAAAACAAACAACAAAAGGGAAGAAGAAGTGGGAAAATGGGCAGTCTTAGGTAGGCAGCCCATTTCTCAATGTTGCAATTACCATCCATACACAAAGGGAAATGTTCATAGTCAGCTACAGGTAACACAAATGTGCAATGTATAGGTATGGTTTGCAAAGCACTTACAGTATACATCTGTTCTAATGTTCACAATGAGTTGCACCCGTGGTAACTATGTGTAATGTTCATAAACTTTACCTTCATTTAAAATATATACAACAAGGTACTGGTCTACTCAAAGTCTCTACAATTCATTTAAATGAGATGGTCATCAGACAACGCCCTTTGGCATGAACAAACTGTCAATACATTGGTACATATGACATTTCTTCAATCCGGGGCGATGGGAGGTGAAATCTAGATTACAGATCACGTTCCATTTTCTTAAGTAAGTGCAGGAAAAATTTGACATTTTGGGGTAGATTGCACATATATGAAACTGGTGATAAAGTACTGTAGATAGTTAAGTCCAGAGATGGAGGAAACTATCCAAATTAAGTTTATCGAGTAACCTGGGATGAAATTTGTTTTTGCGCATGGATGTGATGAGCATCCATATGATTGTCCTTATACCCATCAGATATGCCCTATGGCTTTGCAACTCATGTTAGTATGTTTTCCTGACTTTGGAATAGTGGCTTGGGTCATGCCAGTCTTTGAAGAATGTGTCACTGTGGAATTTGTGTGTCTGGATTCCACAAGTTTTTTTAGAGAGTTCAGAGGGAAAGTGGTGAGCGAGCTACAGTTAACAACTACACAATAGCAGTGGCGGCCACCACAAACAAAGGGTGGTGAGGCTGGTGGAGGGAAAGGCTGGTGGAGGGAACACAGGAGGGGTTGCGGGGTCACGCTGGTGGGGTGTTAGTAATATTATATATTTTTAAAAGATCTTACTTGAAGCCGCCTCCTGCCTCGTATTGTGCCGCCTCTCCTTTCGCTGGTCCCAGCAGCCACTGGGACAGACTCCGATCCAATCCCCATGCTGCAGAACAGCATGGAGATTGGCCTGAGCTGGCTAGAAAGACGCTCCGCTCAGACCAGGAAGTCTGTGGGGTTTTCCCAGCCCGGCTGTTCAATTCCGCAGGGCTGGAGAAACCTAAGTGCGCATGTTTGTTTTGGCCAGCCTGAGATGTTATTATGTTATTATTATGTTATGTTATGTTATTATGTTATTATAACTTTTATATAGCGCACGGCTACTCAAAAAGAGTGTCCCGGCGCTTTTAGTAAGGCAGGCTGCAACACAATAACATAACTCAGTTAAAAAAGAAAAAGAACGGAAGGGAAGATAGCAGATAAAAGAAAGCGGCCTACTGGGTAAACAACCAGGTTTTGAGACCTTTTCTAAAGGCAAGTAGGCTGGTGGCACCCCGAAGAGAGAGCGGCAAAGAGTTCCACAGCTGTGGGGCCAGAAGTCCAAAGGAACGACCTCCCAGGCGGGCTCTCTTCACTCGCGGGACAACCGCCAGGCGCAAGGATTCCGACCTCAGAGAGCGCGACAGATGATAAAAGACAAGTCTCTTTTGGAGGTACTTTGCTCCCACCGCATGGAGGGCCTTATAGGCCAAAGTCAGAGCCTTAAAGGCGATCCGTTTGCGGATTGGAAGCCAATGCAAAGTCTGCAGCAGGCCCGCAGCATTGGCACGTCTATTCAGACCAAAAATGGCTCTCGCGGCAGCGTTCTGCACCACTTGGAGCCGCTGAAGCAGATACTCTGGCAGGCCCAGGTAAAGAGCATTTGCATAATCTAACCTGGAGCTGATCAGAGCCTGCACCGTCAGCTTCCTATGCTCCTCGGACAAAAGGGGAAGAAACCTCCGCAGCATCCTGAGGAGGCCGAAGCAGGTGCCCGACACCCCGAGGATCTGGGATTTCAGAGTTAGCCCCTTGTCCATCTTGACCCCCAAGTTCTTAGCGATTTGGGAAGAACAAGACGGAGGGAACATATTGATGGGCCACCAGACCTGCCAATCTGGCTCTGTGTCACACCCAAAGAAGAGTACCTCGGACTTGTCGGAATTGCACTTGAGGCTGTTCAGTTGGAACCATTGAAAAACAGCCCCAAGGCAATCCCGGATACTCTCCCCGTCAAAGTCTCCTCCTCTCTTACACGAGAAGAGGAGCTGGGTATCGTCTGCGTAGGATACGATCTGGTCCCCAAATGAGATGGGCGGCCAAACACATATGCGCACTTAGGGAGTGCACATAGCACTCCTCCTACCCCCTTCCATGTCTCAGCCCCAGCCCATCCTACAGCACTGGCTCAGAGCCGGGAAATGACAAATGAACATTGATTTATTTTTCATTTGCTGGTTCTGAGCCAGGCAGTGTAGTGACGCTCCTCTGCCATTGCGGAGAAGCAACCCCGCACAATAGGAACTTAATGGTACCTTACAATGTTGCAACTACTTTTGCACACTTTTTTTCCTTCTAAATCAATACCTCAGTTAACTAGGTATATGTGGAAGAGTGGCAAAATTCACGAAAATCTCACATTTTCCTAAGGCGGTTGTAAGAATGGAATCTGTGTCAAAGAAACATATTTTCCATTTAAAAAAAGGAGAAATATTTTTAAAATGTAATTTTCCAAGACCTATGCAGACAGTCGGAGAGTCAGATGGGGGCCCGGCCCGGGGCAGACATACCAGGTTGGTGGGGCTATGGTGAATTATAGCTGCCAAGCTTTCAAATTGCTATGTGTGACGACATCTTTATAATTTTATTTCAGTGTAATTAGGAGTGACTTTTTTTTAACGTAATACGTTTATTGTATAGTTGATTAAAACCATAACCATTTAAAAGAAAATCCAACATGATACACCGAATTTGCAAAGTAGTTAATTGAAAATAAATTAGCAAAATTCCATTCTTCAGGTAGTCTGCACACTGTACCTTGTTTAAAGTGCAGATTTCATAGGTCTAACCAAGTCTAAAAAAAATTCATTAATAAGGTAAAACATAATTAAATAACCGCTTAAAGTTTAATATCATTGTAGAAAGATGCTCACAATACGAAGTAGGCAATAACTACACTGAGCTGTTTTGTAGATGTGGTGGACCAAATTAAATTGACACGTAATGTCTTTCTGTACACACCAATAAAACAATGCAGTATTGAATAAAAAAGTGGTTATTGTTCACTAGAACTATCACACCTAGTGCCTCCGGTATACACTTTTATTCTCAATGCTAACTGGGATTATCCCTCCTGTTACCACCAGCATGCCCTCCTGGTACCTACCTCTCAGAGGGGAGATAAAAAATTTAAGGGTACCCAAAAAAACGCCCGACATAATCTAAAGAGACCAAAGGCAAATATATTGGACTGCCCTGGCTCTGGTCAGTGCTAAAGCGCTGCACTTTGCAGAAAGGCATCTTCACGTGGCAGAGAGGACTACTAGGTCGTACCATGGTAGACGTGATGTACAGAGGCTTATGACCTAACTTTGTTCCCAAGTAATCACTCTTGAAAGGTTTAGGATGCTGCTAGTTAAAACGGAAGGAAGGGTCAAGGGAGCAAACGCAGCTGCTGACACTGCAAACCTAAAGCCATCCGAAGTTCTTCAACACCAAATCCTAGAAGTGCAAGCAACAACTGCGGTTAATAATGGCCACCCCTAAATGATGTGCCAGAATGATCTCACTGGCATTCTTGCATCCGAGTGTGTAAACCCCACCAAAGGATAGTATGAATTATGGTCATCTTTAGTAATCCAGTTTCTCTGCCGGTGCTTAAAATTCAGGTCTGTTGTGCAATTTAAACCCAAGAAAAAAACGTGCCCTTTTCACAAGGTTTTCAGAATAGTTTTATGTTTCTTTCTCTGCAATCGTATTTGTAAAGAACGTGAAATGTGAATTTAACCACTCTTAAAAAAATAAAAATAAATGTGTTTACTACTACAGACGCATAACATTTAAATCGGTAGAAAAATAAATCCTTGATAACATAAAATGAGGACGTAAAGTACTCTGCCTATGGTGGTACTGCATGGTGCTTCGTACTATGTTTGCTACAACAATTATTATTTATTTTTTTATTTCAGTATTTTTTTATTGAAAAAAGAGGTTTATATATACAAGGTACAGTATACAGGGGGTGCAGTCAAAGATCGCCGGGGGGGGGGGCAAAAGATATAGTAGTTTCTACAACGTTTTAGGCCGGTGGGGTTACATACGCCCTTTTGTGTGACAAGGGTGCAGCGTCCGTATGTTTGGTGATTGGTATTGTCCTCGACCCCTGTCCGTATCACCCGGCGGCGAGAAAGGAAAAGTGGGAAAGGAGAAAAGAAGGGTTCTGGTGTTGGGTGGATTCAACTACTATGAGTGACACTGTCCAGCAAGCAGAATATCATACAATGAAGACGAGCGAGTCAGCGAGGGAAACTTATAAATATTTTAAATTAGACTCACTGTCTTGAGCTTAGAGAAACTCTGAGAAGATCTGAAAACTCCCGAGATGGCTGGCTCACAATTACCAACTAATTAATTATCAAAATCATGTCACACCTAGCAGTCTGAAACCTTGGCAGCTATGAAAGAGGGTGGGCATCACTTCACATGACAAAGCTTTGAAGACCATGCCATTACTTAAATATTTCATAAAAGTGTCGATAGGAAGTATGCATAGGTGCCAAGGTTTCAGATTGCTTATGTGTGACATTATTATAATTTCAGTGTAATTATGAGTGACATTCAACGACTATGAGTGACACATTTTCATGAGTAAAATCTAGCAATGATGACGAGGGAAACCTATAAATATCAGAAATTACATCCATTTGAGCAACAAGAAGCTCTAAGAAGATCTTAAAACTGCTGCAGAGCACCAGAAATGGAATGGTGCGGTAGGACCCGACTGTACCAAATGGGATGTGAGAGCCCCAGTGCGGATAATCTCAGCTGCATGCTAATAAATTATGATAGTTACTTAGTCACGATAGCCGACTATGATGTATGGTCATTTAATGGTCAGCTGTAGATGATGGATCCCTGAACAGTGTCATGTATGTGCATGTTTGCTTTGTGCTGAGGGGTAATTGTTCACACAGCTCTCTGATGGATGTCACATGTGGTTTTTCTAAGTCCCCAGATAGATCATGCAGTCTGTGTGTTCTCTTTTGTACTGCCAGTCACCGGTGTATTCAACTGTCTAGCCTTTGACTGTGTCATGTATGTGCATTTTTGCACACTTTGAACTATTTTTCCATTATCTGAAGAGTATCCCTAGTTTACTGTATTGTGGCTTTTTATCGTTATTGGTCTTGTGTTAAGTCTAGGCCTAAAGATTCGTTTTTTTTATAACTACTTGTGTGGTGTCCCTTTGTAGTGTTCTTCACTGTGTATGATCATAAATGCTTTACACACTGCCTCTGAGAGAAGCCTAGCTGCTCGTGCTACGTTATCACAGGGTTGAGCAGGGGTTATCAAAGGGTGTAGCCCCCTTACTCTGACTTAGGAAGAGGGTCCCCACTTGGACAGTGGCCAGCCATTGCCAACTAGAGACCCCCATTTCTAACAAACAACCATTCCGATTTTGAGAGGAGTAAACATCTCAATGCCCATTAGATTCCCCATGTTAGACTAATCTTCTGATTTGTTACCTTTGCCTGTTAGGAGCAATACTACGTGTCTCTCCTCGGAGACTCGGACATCTTTCAAGTGCTCACGGTCCTTTTTCCCCAGCACCACCCATAAGCCCCCCCCCCCCCCAGGGGGCGGCAATCTGAGGGGTAGCCCCGGGCACCACAAGCTCTAGCTACGCCCCTGAGTGTACGGACTGAATTGTGTGGAGATACTCTCCCTGTAGTAGAGGAGGAACTGTCTCAGAGAGGAACAATCCAAACAAGAATAAGCACTTGTACCTGCCCCTGGTGTCAGCACTTCCTGGGGTAACTCTACACACCACAGAGAACTCGAGCTCAGCTGCACCTAACTGACAGACCCGAAACGGGAGAGATATTCGCGGGGTTGCTTTTGCTCCTCTGTAGAAGAGACGTGGGCTAACAGTTTGGCCTTGACTATCCCTACCGGGGAAGGGGCCAAGACTCACTTGCACATTGTTGGTCCGTTTCTGTAGCAGCGCAGAAGCAACACAGTAAGCAAAAAAAATGATGGACTGGAATGTGGCCCAGAGTGGTTGAGATAATTCCAGCATCTCCCCCATCGCCTTTGTTATTCTGCCTCTACAGGCTGCGCCATCATTCTGGAATAAGTGAAGCTTTGACATTACTTCACGGGGAGAACATTCCAGAAAAGCACTTCGGGGCCTACTGCGGCTTTAAGTGGTGTAAATGTCTCCTCGGCAGTAGTAACGACGTGCAGCGTTCCCCAGGAAAGCCCGGGCACGCTTACTCATGCTGCGGGACTGCCTCTGTATTATTGCAATGTTCTTTCCACGTCCTCTGCCCACACATGGTTTCGAAAGTTACATGTTATGCTGAGTTTATTCTAGGAAATAGACCTTCCGTTCCCAGGCGATGTTTACACAGCGTTAAGTCATGCTTTTTAAGCCCACTGTGAGGCTTTTTTTTGTGTGGCCACTGTTTATAATAAGAGTGCTGCCACAGACTGGTTCGAAAGGCCAAGCCTAAAAAAAGTGTGTTCCTGCGGTGGGAAATAATACTTTCTTTAGAACTTGCATCTCACTCCGCTGCAAGCGCCAGCACATAATTTAAGGTGGTATTTCAGTAATGAGGTATATGAGAAAAAGCCACGCAGACGTCCTCAGCCAGCTGCTTCCGCTCAGTCATGGCCCATGTGGCTTAAACCAATCACAAGATAAAAATGGCTTCCCAGCCTTCTTCCGGGCCGAGGAGTCACCTGTCTCCCAGCCCTTAAGAGGAAGATATTCCATAGTATTAATGTGACATTAATCTCGAGCATAGTTGTGATAGTTTTCACTGCGGCCCCCGGGGGAGGGTCGGCAGACCAGTCTTTCCCGGGGTTTTCGCCATAGGAAGGACAAAGTGGGGTGTTAGGGTCAAGGGGTGGGGTCAGTGCTAGGGTATAGGGGGCAGGGGAGGAGGTTTCCTCCTCTTCCTGCCCTCAGCGCCAGTGGGGAAGGGTCGAAAAATTTCTTGGAGGAATAATTTCTTGGAATCTAGAGTTAGGCTTAGTTAGGCCCAATAGGTCGATGCCGGGCCCCGGGGGGAAGCACAGTCGCAGACTAGTCTTCCCCCGGGGTCACTCGCGCTGGATAGGACAGGCAGGGGAAGGGGAGGAGTTAGGGGGTGGGTATATAGGCGCAGGGGAGGAAGGGAACTTCCTCTTCCTGCGCCTGGCACCATCGGGAGGGAGAAAAGAAAGGGAGAGCTGCTCAGTTTAGGGTCAGTGTGTTAGTGTAGGCCGGGGGGGATTATTTCAAACCTGCTCGCTTCGCGTGGCTGCCTGACGGTAGCGGGGACAGTGCTCACGCCGGCCGCGTGTGAAACGGCGATGTCAGAGGTTACGACGGAAGAGGTGCGGGCGGCCCTGTTGCTGCTGGCGCGCGCGGGGAGAGAGGGTCTCCTGCAGCCAGGTGAGCTGGGACAGTCTTGGGTTGGGTGCACAAGGACCCCGCGCGCGGCCTCGGCGAGGGTCGCGGCGGCGGTCATTGCATGTCAGGAGAATAAGGTTGCAGGACAGGGACCGGCAACTGGGCGAGGGGGGGCGGAGCCCCCAAGGGACTCGGCGCGGGGCGGGAAACCCAAGAGCCTCCCCCGCGAGTCTTCCCCCCGCACCAGTTTTTGCCCGGGGCTTCTGGGAAGGCGACGGGGGGGGCGGAGCCCCCTGCTGAGCTGTCTGACATGGCCCAAGAGAAGGTAGAGGTGGGGAAGGGGGCAGGGCCGGGCACCCGGTTTCCTGCTCCGGCTGGTGACCCTTCTAGGGCAGAGGGGGCGATTCAGGCCTGTGAGGAAGGGGATCAAGCGGAGGACCTGTCCTTGGAGTTGGGCTCGGCTAGGGGTACAGGGTCTAGGGTCGTGGGGCAATGGGATGATGCCCTCATCGACCTGTCCACGAGTTCCAGGGCGCCCACCCCTGCCCCTGCGGGACGGGAGTCGGACGGGAGGCAGGTAGAGGAGGGGGTGTTCCCTGGGCCTGATTTTCTGGGTGTTGGGGGGGTGGGCCCCGGGTCCTGCCCTAGGGGGTTGTTTCCCGCCCGGGGTGGGTTTCATGGGCTACTGCCCGCCCCCACCTCCGCAGATCTGGGGCGCCATGTCCTGGGAAGACAGGAACAGGGAGCAGAGGCTTCTGGATCAAATCCGTGAGGTTAGGTGGGCCGAGGAGGCCAGAGTGGGAGCAGTATGGGGGTCCGAAATTGAGGGGCCGCCTACCCCAACCTCTGAGGAGGAACGGGAGGCCGAGTTAGAAGAGGCGCAGAGGCATGTCAGGGCCAAGAAGGCAATGGAGGGGTCCCCTAAGAGAGTTATGGCTGGCATAGGAACGGCCAGGATGGCTTTGAGGCCCGATGGTGCTGGGGCCCACTCAGGCTGGAGCGACCTGAGGGGCGGGAGGGGATCCAAGCCGGCGGCTGTCGGCAGAGCCCGGGGGTGCCTGGCGGGGCGCAAGACGGCTCCAAGACGCAGGACAGAAGGAGCAGGGCAGTCTGCAGCGGCTGTCCCTCCTCCGAGGGCTCGGGCTCCGGCGCCGCATGTGAAGACTGGCATGTGTGCACATGGGGGCGTGCAGAAAGGTGTGAAGAGAGCTGTGAAATAGGTGGAGAATGTGCGGGTGGATCTGGAACCGGTGCTTGAATTGGATTACGGAGTAGAGAGTGATGAGCTTGAAGAAGGGGAGGTGCGGGATGACGCATCAGGCTTAGGGGGCGCTGCGGACAACGGTGACATTGGTGTTTTGCAGGCTCCGACGGTGACGAAGACCAAGGCCGGGACGGCGGCGGCCCAGGGAACGGAACACGGCACTCACAGGTGAGGGATCCTGGTGGGCAGCCTGGGATGACGGTCCACGAGGGGGGGGGGGTGGGGGGGGGAGGGTCGTAAGAGGACTTGCAGGTCAGTGGGAGTTGGCGATGGTTCGGTGCGGGAGGTGGAGACGCCATCGGGCGGTCCACCTGAGGATGGTGAGAAGGTGGACGGTAAGTCGGTGATCACGGGGTGCAGACGGACAAAGGGGAGGGTAAAGAGGAGAAAGGAGTGAAGGTGCCGAAGAAGCTACCGTATATGGTTTTGGCGATGCCATTGGGCTCGCATCTCTCAGAGAAACTCAGGGCACGGATCTGGAGACATGAATTTGTGGATGTCTTTAAGCTCCTGCATAAGGAGGTGCAGGCTAAGGAGGGTTCCAAAGAGGAGGAGGGGGAGCTGACGAGGCGCCCTAGGGTGCCAGTCACGATGGAGAACTGGACGTCAGCATTCTTGATTTATGCCAGCATTTATTGTGAAAAGTATTTGGACAGGGCGATTGCGTTTTCAAATATATGGACATCATTCGCAAAGCTCAGATGCAGTTCGGGGGTTTTGCCTGGCTGAGCTATGATGAGGAGTTTAGAGCCAGGGTCAGTGCGAATCCCGAGAAGAGTTGGGGGGAAGTGGATCAAGAACTATGGGTGCAGTGGATGGTGTCCACGCACTCCACTGCGTCCACACACACGGCCAGCGGCTTGCCGGTTGTGTATCGGTCCTTTCCGCCGCATCCTGCCCAAAGCGGGGCGGGTGGAGGTACAGTGCCCAACACCATCGTCTCGGGTCAACAGTCCAAGCCAGGGGGATATTTCACAGGGGCCTGTTGGAGCTACAATAGGGGGTATTGTTCCAGGTATCCCTCTAAGTTCAAGCATGAGTGCTCGAAATGTGGCAGGAAACATGCCCTTACTCAGTGCCTCACCCTTGCTACTCCCTCTGAACAGTGGAGGAACGCCAAAGGGCGGGGCCACCCTGGACAGAAGGGCGCCTACACCGGTTAGGGTGGAGGCGATGGCCCCGTGGCTCTCGTGCTACCCGGTTCAGGAGGCGGCGGCGCGGCTTTTCTGGGGTTTCACAGAGGGTTTTAGAGTGGGCTACCAAGGTCCTAGGGAGCGCCGTTGGGCTGACGATTTGAGATCTGCTAACGAATTGCCGAGTGTGGTGTCAGCAAAATTGAGGAAGGAGGTTGAGGAAGGAAGGGTGGCTGGCCCGTTTACTGACTGGCCTTTAGATGATCTGATCATCTATCCATTGGGGGTGGTGCCGAAGAAAGAGGAGAGTGAGTTCACGATGATACACCACCTGTCATGGCTGGAGGGTCAGTCTGTGAATGACTTTATTGCAGAGGAGGATTCTAGAGTGCTATATGCATCGGTGGACGACGTGATCCGGCTGGTGAGGGTGTGTGGGGCGGGGGCCGAATTGGCGAAATGCGACATCAAGTCGGCCTTCCGTTTACTGCCTATTCACCCGGTGGATTTTTCGCTCTAAGGAATGCAGTTTGGGGGGGCCATCTACGTGGACAAGGTTTTGCCCATGGGGTGCTCCATCTCCTGCGCTCTTTTCGAGCTATTGAGCACTTTCCTGCAGTGGGTCATGGTACGAGTCAGTGGGTGCTGTGAGGTCACTCACTACTTGGATGATTTCTTCTTCCTGGGGAGGGCGGATTCCGGGGATTGCGGCAGGGCCCTGTCACGATTCCAAGGGGTGGCCCTTCAGTTTGGTGTGCCTCTGGCACCGAAGAAGACAGCTGGTCCCAGCTGCTGCCTGACGTTTCTGGGGATCGAACTGGACTCGGTGCAGTGGCTGGCGCGCCTCCCTGCGGCCAAAGTGGCGGAGATACTGGCATGTTTGGAATGGGCATTTGGGGAGAAGCGGATTCCTTTGCGAGCGGTTCAGAGACTCCTGGGTTTCCTTAACTTTGCGTGTAGGGTGGTGCGTGCAGGGCGGACGTTCTGTAGGCGGCTCGGCATGGCCATGTCGGGGGCAGTGCTTCCACATCACATAGTCAGGATTGCCATGGGGGTGAGGGCCGACCTGCGGACCTGGATTGCATTCCTGCAAGACTTTAACGGTGTGTCCCTGGACTTTGATGAGGAGAGGGCGGTCTGGCAATGCCAAATTTACTCTGATGCGGCTGGGTCAGCGGGGTTTGGTGTTTTCTGGGACGGCAAATGGTGGTGCGGAGAGCTAGCCGGCCTCCTGGCTCAAACAAGGGAGGAGCATTGCTTTCTTGGAATTCTTCCCTTTACTGGTGGCGCTGGAGGTGTGGGGGGAGGAATTTTGAAACAGGTCGGTGCTCTTCCATGTGGACAACATGACGGTGGAGGATTTGGTGAATCATCAGTGGGCACGGGACCTGAGAGTGCTGCGGCTGTTGCGGAGGTTCATGCTGGCCTGTTTGCGGTTGAATGTGGTGTTTCGTGCAAAGCATGTCCCTGGGGCGAATAATGACATTGCGGATGCTTTGTCTCGTTCGCAGTGGCAGCGGTTTCGGCACCTGGCACCGGGAGCGGATACATGCAAGACCGAGCTGCCGGCCGGTATCTGGGCCTTGGGGGAGTGAGGATGATTGGCCTGGTGGAAGGTTCTATAGCAGTCACCACGAGACGGACGTATCGTTTGGCATGGTCTGAATTTAGTGCTTTCATGGGTTGGAATCCGGATTGTGTCATGGGGGTTGAGTCTGCGGTGGAACAGGGGCTGAGACGGTTTTTGCTGGACTGTATTGACTGTATTGACAGGGGTTTGACTGCGGCCACGATTTCTGGTAAATTGGCAGGGATATCCTTTAACTGTGCCTTGTTTCTGGGTTTTGATCCAACTAAGGATGTGATCATGAGCAGGATGTTGTGGGGTTGGGGCAGGGAATGCAGGAGTGGGGGGGGGGGAGGCTGCGGGAAGCGGTTACTTTTGAGTTGTTGGTCCGGCTGGTTGGGGTGTTGCCGGAATTTTGTTACGACCTGGTGGAGGTTGGCCTTTGTCGATTGTGTATGGTGTGGATGTTTTTCGGGGCGTTCAGGGTGTCTGAGTTGCTGGGTACAAGGAGCATGGCTGGTGGGTTGTTCGAGGAGATTCGAGTTGATGGAGGTCGCTTGGGTATTTGGCTGCGGTGCTCGAAGACTGATCAGTTGGGCAGGGGTAAGTGGGAGTGGCTGAATGAGACGGAGGGGGGGGGGGTGTGCCCTGTGGTTGAATGGCGGTCTTTCCTGGGGACGGTGAGTGTGGCACATGGGGAAATTTCTGTCATGCATCAGGCGCGAAAATGACGGCGGGACAATTATTGGCTGTATTGCGCAAGGCTTTGCGACTATTGGGTCTGGATGCGTCTGGTTTCGGGACTCACTCCTTCCGGATTGGGGCTGCGACAGCTGCGGCCAGGTTGGGGTGGTCCTGGGATAGGAGTAGGTGGATTGGGTGGTGGAAGTCACGCTGTTGTGAGAGGTATGTGAGGAAATGAGATGGTCCCAGGTAGGCTGGTGGTTGATTCATGGTTTTGCTGTGCTTATTTCTAACATCTTTTTCTTCTTGGTTGCGTGGGTGGACCGGGCAGTAAGACGGTGACATGGACTGTTGGGCACTCCTTCGTGCATTGGGCGTCCAAATATGCGGAGCAACAGGTTTACGGCCGTAACCTGGGACTGAAAGGACACTTGCACGAGGTACAATGGTGGGGCAAAGGTGGCATGCGATGGGGGGCACTACTGCCCTGGCTCGCGAAGATGATCCCACAAAGGGGATGCCCTGATTTGTTGATAATACATCTGGGAGAAAATGACTTGGTGCAGCTGTCAGGTTTGGCGCTTTTACAGCTTATGCAACGGGACCTGGAGGTGTTGAAATCTAGGCTTGCAGGGACCTGCATTGCCTGGACAGAGTTGGTCCACAGGTAAGTGTGGAGAGGGGCAATGAAGCATGGGGCGATCGAAAAGGCACGAAGGAATCTCAACAGGGCAATGAGACTTTACTGTGGTGACAAGGACATCAAAGTGATTACACACGGAGGGATTCGACTCGAGGAACCTTTAGTTTTTAGGGACGACGGAGTACACTTGTCACAGCTGGGCAATGCTTATTACATGATGGAGATGAGAGATGTAGTGAGCAAGTTATGGAATGAGGCTATCTGGTGTCGCAGGGAGTGAGTGCGGGTGTGCTTGGTGCGAGCTGACAGACCTGAGAGGAGGGGTGGGGCAGGGAACCGCCCTACAGGGGGTTCCCTGGTTGGCGGTACTTTGAAGGGACAGGGGGGTCAAGAGCGGGCACACCCATCCCTTGGGGGGGGGAGTTCGAATGGCGGATAGAGGCATAACTGGAAGGACGCAAGGAGTGGGCTGGATGACAAGTGATTGAGGGGCAGGAATAAAGTATGGTATGGAGCTTCTAGGGGTTTGTGATGAGGTGAAACGAGTAAAATGAATGAGAGGGGAGTGTGAGTGGGGGTTTGATGTTATTACCTGTTTATGTTTATTGTTATGTACAGATTACGCAGCCTGGTCTAATAAAATGGCCTTTTACGCTGACACTGCGTGGTCTGTTTATTGCGCGATGCCGGGCCCCGGGGGAAGCACAGTCACAGACTAGTCTTCCCCCGGGGTCATTCGAGCTGGATAGGACAGGCAGGGGAAGGGGAGGAGTTATGGGGTGGGTATATAGGCGCAGGGGAGGAAGGGAACTTCCTCTTCCTGCGCCTGGCACCATCGGGAGGGAGAAAAGAAAGGCCACCCACCCTCCCGGCAGTTGGAGGTGTGGTTTTGGGTCGGTCTATAGCGTTGCCAGTTTAGGCCAGAGCTGCTTTAGGCGGTACTTTGAAGGGACAGGGGGGTCAAGAGCGGGCACACCCATCCCTTGGGGGGGGAGTTCGAATGGCGGATAGAGGCATTACTGGAAGGACGCAAGGAGTGGGCTGGATGACAAGTGATTGAGGGGCAGGAATAAAGTATGGTAAGGAGCTTCTAGGGGTTTGTGATGAGGTGAAATGAGTGAAACGAATGAGAGGGGAGTGTGAGTGGGGGTTTGATGTTATTACCTGTTTATGTTTATTGTTATGTACAGATTACGCAGCCTGGTCTAATAAAATGGCCTTTTACGCTGACACTGCGTGGTCTGTTTATTGCGCGATTGTTTTTTGGCACAGTGCTGCTGGTGACCCCGTTTGCTCTGATTCGCTTTTAAATTCCCTGTGATAGTGCTTTACACCGCCCCTCCTCCGTGTTTTGCCAGGCCCCTCCTTGGAGTCAGCGTAGCGGCGTAGGCAGCCCCACTCACCCTCCAGTCCGGAATGGAGACGTCAGACGCCGATGCAGTCCGCTCCGCTCTACAATTGCTGGGCTGAGCAGGGAGAGCTCCTGTGGCCCGGCGTGCTGGAGCAGGCCTGGTTTGGGATGACCTGGACCCCCAGGTCTGCTTCTGCGGGGGTCGCAGCTGCGGTGGTGGCGTACCTTGAAGAGCCACCGGTGATGGAGTGCCTTGAACAGCCACCACCGTCACGTAAAGGTGCGTCCGGATGGGGTCTGGGCCTGAATGAGGCAGGAAAGCGCAGGGGGCGGCGTAAGAGCCCGCCCGCGCACCTTCAAGTGGATGCAGCTGCACCATCAGCGCCTCAGGAGTCGGGTGCGCGGGGGGACTGCCTCTAAACAGCGTGTGCCGGTGGGGGATCGGGGCGAGAGCACTTCAGGCCTGCAGCAGAACAAGGTACTGGGAGGCCAATTTGATGAGGCCCCAGGGAAGGTGCCCCAGTCAGAGAGTGAGGACGAGGGGGAGTATGGAGAGGGGGAGCCTGTAGGGGAAGATTTTGCCCTGGTATTGTCGGCCAGCAAGTCAGTGGTAGGGAAAGAGGGGCGATGAGACGTGGGTCCTGTCAACCTCTCGTGCAGTGGCAAGAGGGTATCTGCGTAACAGGGAGGTGGGGGGCGGCCCCCATAGCAGCCAGTTCACATCAGGTGCCACAGGGGAGAGGGGTGGCAGTGTGCCCGGGCCTTCGCGCCCTGGGGGCCGGGTGGTTGTGAGCAGGGCTATCCAACAGTGTTACCCAGGTGGTCAGGGATGTCCTTGGAGGAGAAGATTAGGCACCAGCGCCGCATTATTCAGGAGACTGAGAAGCGGTGGCAGGCAGGGTGCGCATCCAGGGAAGGGGTGCAGGTGGTGCACACGGGTTAGGGAGACCCTGCGCCCACGGTTTTGCAGAGGAGGTCAGGGCAGAGCCTGGAAGTGGGGCCACAGGCCCTCGAGGCAAGTGGGTCTGGGTTGATGAGGCGAGACCCTCTACATCAGGTGTAGGGACGGCCATGATGGCTACGAGACCCGATGGCGCAGGGGCCCCCTCTGGTTTGTACAATGTGGGGGGGCACCAACCAGTGGTGGAGGCTGGTAGAAGTGTGGGTGGGCCGGTGGGGCGCAAGGCAGCCTCGAGACGCCAGGCAGGAGAAGCAGGGGGGTCTGCGGTGGCCTGCCCTCCATCGAGGGAGCGGGCATCTGCAGCGACAGAGAGTGAGGCTGTGTTTGGTGTGAAAGGAAAGGCTTGAAGAGAGCGGTGCATGAGGTGCTGGGGGCGCTTGTTGAAGTGAATAATGAGGAGCAACTGGATTATGAGGATGACAGCGATGAACTGGAAGAGGGTGAAGTGCATGATGGGGGGGATTGGGGGAAGCCAAAAGAGGCAACAAGAGCATTTGGTGTGGTACAGGCTCCTCAGGCCAGCACCGGCGGGGGCAAGAAGGCATATCAGAAGACAGTGGACGCCAGAGGCAAAGAACAGGAGGTGCCCACAGAGCTATCAGGTGAGGGTGCTTGGTGGGTGGTTTGAGATGACAGCCCCAAAGAGGGGCGAAAGAAGGCCTACCGGTGGGTGGATGTGGGGGAGGGTTCTGTGAAGGATATGGTGGCGCCTGCTAAGCCAGCCGTTGATCAGGCTGGAGGGAGCAAGCAGTTGGTAGGCGCAGGTGTCCAGACTGACAAGACTGACGAGCGGGAAGGGAAAGATGACAAAGGTGATGACAAACATCATAAGAAATTGCCGTATATGGGTTTGGCTATAGCACTGTGGTCACATTTATCAGAAAAAAACAGGAATAGGATTTGGAAACATGAGTATGTGGATGTTTTCAAGCTGCTGCATAGGGAGATACAGGCCAAGGAGGGTTCCAAAGAGGAGGAATTGATGAGGCGGCCGCAGGTACCAGTTAATATGGAAAACTGGACGTCCGCCTTTTTGATATACGCGAGCATATAATGTGAGAAACAGTTGGACCGAGCGATAGCGTTGTTGAAGTATATGAACATCATCTGGAAAGCTCAGATGCAATTCGGTGGTTTTGTGTGGCTCAGTTATGATGAGGAGTTCAGGCCCAGGATTAGCGTCAATCCGGATAAACCGCGGGGTGAGGTTGATCAAGAGTTGTGGATGCAGTGGAGGTCCTCCATGCAGTCCTCTGCGTCGACACATAGGGCCAGTGGCTTGCCGGTCACGTACCAGCCTTTTCAGCAGCGTCCCTCCCAGAGTGGGGCAGGCGGGCAGAGTGTTTACACAGGGACAGCGGGCCAGTCGCCCAAGCCCACCGGGAACTCCACTGGGCTTGCTGGAACTTCAACAAGGGTTTCTGCACCAGGCACCCTTGCAAATTTAAGCACGAGTGTTCCAAATGTGGGGGTCGCCACCCTCTCACGCTATGCTTTACCTTGGCCACACCATCATAACAGTGGAGAATCACTAAGGGCATGGGACAAGCTGAGCCAAAGGGCTCCTACGCCAGTTAACACTGAGGCCATGGGTCCATGTCTCTCTACATACTCCGAGAGGGAGGTTTCAAGGAGGGTTTCTGGGTGGGTTGCCAGGGCCCCCGGGAACGGAGGTGGGCGGAGAATTTGAAATCTGTGAAGGAATTGCCGGGAGTTGTCACAGGTAAGTTGCGGAAAGAGGTTGGGGAAGGCAGGATTGAATGACAGTTTGACCATTGGCCAGTGGAGGACCTGATTATTTCACCCTTGGGGGTGGTACCGAAGAAGGAGGCAGGTGAATACAGGTTGATCCACCATTTGTCCTGGCCGGTGGGGAGTTCTGTTAATGACTACATTGCGGAGGAGGACTCCAGAGTGCTATATGCTTCGGTGGACGATGCGAGTAGTCTGGTGCAGACGTGTGGGCAGGGTGTGGAATTAGCAAAGTGTGATATAAAGTCGGCTTTTCGCCTCCCACACACCCTGCGTATTTCTCACTTCTGGTGATGCAATTTGAAGGGGCCATTTTTGTGGACAAAGTGTTGCCGATTGGCTCCGTGATTTCCTGTGCGTTGTTTGAGACTTTCAGCTCCTTCTTACAGTGGGATTTTATGAGCCGCAGTGGTCGTCGGGAAGTGTCGCACTATTTGGACGACTTTCTATTTGTTGGGAGAGCGAAGTCGGAAGGTTGTGGCTGGGTGCTGGCTCAGTTTCAAGTCATGGCAGAAGAGTTTGCGGTCCCATTTGCCCCTGAGAAGATGGCGGGACCCAGCTTCCAGCTTACTTTCCTGGGCATTGAGTTGGATTCTGTAGAGTGGTTGGCCAGACTGCCTGAGCGGAAAGTGGATGAGATGCAGGCCTTCTTGCAGTGCGTGGTTGGGGAGAGAAAGATTGACTTATGGACAGTGCAGCAACTCCTGGGTTTTCTGAACTTTGCATGTCGGGTGGTGCGAGTTAGTAGGACATTCTGCAGACATCTCGGCATGGGCATGTTGGGGAGCCGCGCTGCCGCATCACAGAGTCAGGATCTCCATGGGGGTCCAGGCGGACCTGCGGGTGTGGATTTCAATGGAGTCTCGTTGGATTTTGTGGATGATCGGATGGTTTGGCAGGTGTAGATCTTTTCTTCAGGTTTTGGGGTCTTCTAGAACGGGAGGTGGTGCGCGGAGCGGTGGCCGGAGCACTGGCTGACACAAGGGAGAAGCATTGCGTTCCTGGAGTTCTTTCCGTTGTTGGTGGCACTAGTGGTGTGGGGCCCGGAATTCAGAGGCAGGTCAGTTCTTTTTCACATTGACAACATGACTGTAGTGCACTTGGTGAATAGGCAGAAGGCAAGAGACTTGTGAGTGCTGCGCTTGTAGCGAAGTTTTATGCTGCAGTGCATGCGTTTGAATGTGCTCTTCCGCGCACAACATGTCCAAGGTGCAAGTAATGACATTGCGGATGCATTGTCTCGTTTGCAGTGGCAGCGTTTCAGACATTTGGCGCCGGGAGCAGAGGCTTGCAAGACCAAGGTGCCGGACGGCATCTGGGCCTGAGGGGAGTGAGAGTAGTGGACCTGGTCGAACAATCCATAGCTGACTCTAAGAGGCGCAGTTACAGGTTGGCGTGGTCGGAATTCAGCACTTTTCTGGGATGGGCGACTGAGACATGGCGCATGTCCCGCCACGACAGCGAACAGGGAGTTCTTCGTTTTGTTCTGTATTGCATAGACAAGGGCTTGTATCCTACCACAATTGCGGGAAAACTGGCGGGGATTTCCTTCTATAGCATGTTGTACATGGGTTTTGATCCAGTAAAAAGTGAGCTGCTGAGCAGAATGTTGAATGGTTGGGGGCGTGAAAGAGAAGAGGAGAGGGGAGAGGAGGAGAGGGGGGAGGCGACTAGGGACGCCATTACTTTTGATCTGTTACAATTCTTGTTGGCTGAGTTACCTAATTGTTGTTATGACACATATGAGGTTGCGGTGTTTTGCTTGTGCATGATATGGATGTTTTTTGGGGCTTTTCGGGTTTCAGAATTGGTGGGGGCAAGGGGGAGAGCGGGTAGAGTGTTTGAGGAGGTGCGTCTAGATGGAGTGCGTTTGGATATTAGCTGGGACAGTCTAAGACTGACCAGGCCGGCAGGGACAAGTGGGTGTGGCTGAGTGAGTGGATGTGTGTGTGGGTGTGTGTCCAGTGCAGGAATGGCAGAGTTTTTGTGCTCAAGCGCGGAAGTCAGGTGAGATTTTTTGTCATACTTCGCAGAAGCGGCTGACGGCTTTTCAATTGTTGGCAGTGTTAAGGATGACGTTGAGGCGTTTGGGCAAGGATCCTGCGCTGTTTGGTATGCATTCCTTTTGCATAGGCGCGGCGACAGCGGCGGAGTGCTTGGGTTGGTCTTGGGACAGGATACGCCAGTTTGGGCGGTGGAGGTCACACTGTTGCGAACGCTATGTGCGCAAGTGAGTTGGGTATTGGGTGGCGGGATGGTCAGCAGGGGAATTGACAGAACAGTTGATGTGATTGTTTTGCTCCGGTACCAACATCTATTTCTTTTCGTAGGTTGTGTGGGGGGTCCGGGTGACAAGACGGTGACCTGGATAGTTGGCCACTCATTCGTGCATTGGGCTTCGTAATATGTGTGCCTCCAGGTGTGAAGGTGAAAGGTGCACATTTAGTGGGTGGGGCAGGTAAACGCCCTCCAGGGGTTTGCTGGTTGGCAGAATTTTTGAGGGGTGGGGTCTATTACGGGCATACTCACCCCTCTGGGGAGGGGGATACAGGTGCATGATGGGGGTGCGGGATGAAAGAGTGCGACGGATGGAGGGGTTTGCTGGTTGGCAGAATTTTTGAGGGGTGGGGTCTATTACGGGCATACTCACCCCTCTGGGGAGGGGGATACAGGTGCATGATGGGGGTGCGGGATGAAAGAGTGCGACGGATGGAGATGCTGGAGGAGGTTGGAAGATAAGTGAGGAACGAATTGAATAAGGGAGAAGTTAATTGAGTGAAAATAGAGAAGAACAGGAGTGTGGGAATGAATGGTGGCTGAAAGTTAAAAGGTTTGGGGATTGTTTATCAGTTATTGCTGTTGTTGGTTAATATTGTGTTAACAACCATGTCCTAATAAAATGGCCTTTTACGCTAACACAGCGTGGACTGGTTATTGCACGATGAAAGCAGCCTCTGGGTGTTTTTAAAGGAGCAGGGAGGAACCAATACTTTTTATTTACTTTTTATTTAGTATGGCTTTTTCTGGCAGTGTCAAATGCAGGGAATTCTGAATACTAAGGCTTCCTTGTCTCGATTCCATCTCGTGCCTTTCTTTCTTTCACCTCCATATATTTACTTTATCTTTATCTCACTCTTGCAGATTCTTTTAAATCTCTGCTTTCTCTGTTTTAGACAAAGGGCCTTATTACGAGTTCAGTGGTGAACCTGTGGTGGCAATCTGACCACCGCAACACTGCAAGACTGTCTGCAGTATTACAACTGCAGCAGTCGGACTGCCACGAGACCACTGGGTTCAAGGATCCCGCTGGGCCGGCGGCCTTTCACTGGCAGGAACATGCTGGTGGTGCCGCAGCCAGCACACAGAGCATATTCCGAGTTGACATTTCACAGCCCTTTTCATGGCGGTGAACCCGCCATGAAAGGGTGGCAGAATGGCAACAAAGGGGGCCTTAACAGAGCCCGCTGCCGGATTTGGGCCTAGGATGTGTACTGGGGGGGGGCACATGTAGTGTGCTCCTGGATTTGCACCCCCCTTCCTGCACGGTGTGGCATATATGCCACACTGTGCAGGAATGTGCAGGAAGGGGCTTTGACTGTGGTGGTCTGCATGATAGGCTCTTCTATGAGCATTGCAGACCGCCGCAGGACTGCCAGACCAGGATTTTGCTCTTAATCTGGCGGGCGGTCACACCACAGCTTTAGTGGTCCTACAGCGGACGGCGCGTTGCACCATCCACTGTAGGACTTCCAAAGTCATAATAAGGCCCTATCTTCCTATCTTTGGCTTTCTCCTTCATTCTCCGTCCTTTCTGTCTACTACTCTATGTTAAAGTGTAATGATGAAACATAAGTCCCTGTCCCTCAAAATGCTGGTGCCCACCACTTGTAACCACCTGCACAAATAAGCAATGGCAGGTTAATAAATAGGGGGAGTGACAGAGAGGCAGGGTCCATTCAAGGTTTCAGGCGGTTATCTCCTGAGTTTAACTGGGTTGAGGACAGCCTTGAAGGGGAGAGTCCTCTGTGAAAGTCAGTGAGTGGCTGGCTGGTCTCTGTTCAGCCAGGAATGGGAGACAACAATGCAAGCTGAAATTGTCAGTGATCTTTTAGGACCTACAATGGTGTGGTGTAGCACTCGTTATTTTATCTGGAGCGGGGGTGCCAGTGGTTTTCGGATTGAATTTCCTGCACCTCTGAATCTCAGAAGGGATTCCTTAAATATTTGCAAGACCTGAAGCCACATATGTTCTAAGCTATCCACGACCAGAAGGTTCTCTAACATTCCATAAGTCCTCCAGGGACTAGGCAGAAAAATAAAATACCCACTCTACGACTGAGTAAATGAAGTGTTCAGTTCCAGCCCTTTGAAGTGGAAGGTGCCCAGGAACTGCTTTTCCAAGAAAAGTTTCCTTCTCCCTTTCCTTCTCTTTTCTCCGTTCCATTTTTCATTCCTGCTTCTTTTTTCTTTCATCCCAGACGACCTTCTTTCCCTACCACTTTCTTTTGTCCTTCTGTCTTTCTTTCCTTCTTTGCATTCTTCATTCCTCCTTTCTTCTGCACTCTCACTCCATTTGCCTCTGAATTTCTTTTTTCAATTTTCATCACTCTTTCTTTCGGCAATCCTGTTTGGTTCTCTTGTTGCCCTTAGACTACCACCCCACAACTGTGCCAGGTGTCTTCTTTCTGTAAGTGTGTGCTTCTGTTTTATGACGCTAGAGTCACAGTTCAAAATTAATTCTGTCTGTCCACTGATACCCAAGCTCAAGCTGCTATATATAGTGAATGTTTTACTGTGATCTAGGGCCCGATGTAGGTAAACACGATTTTCCGATTTCAAAATACCGAGGCGGGCCGAATCGGTATTCTGAAATCGGAAAACGAGATGTAGGGAAAAAAAAACGAATGAATACCGATTCGGTCGGCATCGGTAATGAGATTCGGTACGTTCCGATTCTGCTCGGTCCGAATCGGAAAGTACCGAATCAGCCAACAACGAATCGGAAATCACCGAATCGGCTACCACCGATTCGGATATTCCCGAATCGGCGAATACCGATTCGGTAAAAGCCGATTCGGTAAAATCCGATTCGGCAATCATAGATTCGTAGCCATGAAAACAGACCCATGGCGAAAAAGCCCATAGGAATGCATTGAATGAACCGAATCGGCTTTTACCGAATCGGAAAATACCGATTCGGCTTTTACCGATTCGGAAAATACCGATTCGGATTTTACCGATTCGGATATTACCGAATCTGTAAAACCCGATTCGGCAATAGGCGATTCAGCCAATGAGGTGGCTCCCCCTCCCCCACCCAAACAGGGAGTGGCAACCCTGGCAGGTGCAGCTAATTAAGAAGTTTCTGGAAAGCCTGCCTGAGCCCAACACTCACAGTTAGCAGCAGTGGGAGAAGGAGGTTGTCAACTGAACTTGAGAACATGGCAGAGCAGTCAGGAAGCCAGAAGTCCTCCCAGAAGAGGAAGCCCAAGTTCACCACCACCGAACTTCAGGTGCTGGTTGAGGAGGTGGTGAGGGTGCACCGCCAGCTGTTTGGCAAGCTGTCCCTCAACGTGCCAGACAGCACCAAGAGGAGAATCTGGGCCGACATCGCCCAGAAGGTGAATGCTGCGGGTGTCACCCCCAGGTCCATTGAGGAACTGAAAAAAAGGTTTTACGACATCCGCAGCCTCACGAAGAGGAAGCTGGCTGACATACAAAGGCAGGCTGGACTCACTGGAGGAGGCAACAACCCGGCGCCACCCCTCACCGAGCTGGAGGAAATGGTCTCCAGCACCATTGAGAGGGAGAGTGTCGTAGGAATCGGGACCCTGGACAGCTCTGCGAGAGCCACAGCTACAGGTAAGAAGCATGCGCATCATGACACACCCTACCAGACACCTCCCCATTAGACACAATGCATAGGCAAACACCAGCACTGTACTGTCACCAACATACAAGAGACAAGCATCATGGTACATGTAGTCAGCAGAAGTTAGCCAAATATGTCAGTGCAGAATCACAAGACAGGAAACAGTGTGACACGGTGTAAGGAGATGCAAGGACATGTGGAATGCCATAATTGTACTGACTGTAATACATCGGCACTCAGTTTACAAATGCTTCTTTGTACCTAGGGGCCCCATCAGGCGGAACAACTGTGACAGCAGAGGGAGCAGCAACGTCCAACACTGCAGTCGCAGGGCCGAGCACCAGCCAGGCTGGCCAGGAGGAGGAGGAGGATGAGGAAGGAGACACCCCAGGGCTAGGAATGGAGGGAGTCCTGGTCATTGACTTCCAAGCAGTCCACTCCCCAGTACTGCCCAGCACACCCCCCTTGCAATTCTCACCAGAAAACTCCCCTACAAGGCACACCATCCCGCCTACACCAGCTCCTGCCACAACCGTGGCCTTGCCACCTGTTCAACCTGTCCTGGGAGCAGGGGCTCAGGGACCGGCCAGCTTCACACCCCCACCAGTGGCACCCCAGCCCACTCAGCAGGCCGGAAGCAGCAGTGCCCGACGCCGTGCCATCACCACCACTGCTGCACCAGCACGGGAGGGCAGTGTGTTCCTGGGCCTGGAGGGACAAATGGTTAAAATCCAGAGGCAACAGGCCAGATCCACCATGGCCTGCCAACGCCAGCTCCTGCAGCACAACATGCAGATGGGGGAGTTGGTGAAGGGATTCCAGGCTGTTGTGGAAACCAACAAGGAGGTGGCAGCAGGGCTAGGCAGGCTGACCACTGCCATCACCCACTCATCTGCCAGACAGGAGGAGCATGAGGTGGCGCGCAGGAGGGATGCCCGGGTGCTGAACCGGGCCATGGCCCGCCTTGCAGCGGCGACCGCACAACTGTGCCATCGCAGCTCCAACCAAGAATCTGTGCTCAGTCAGCATACGGCTGAGCTCACTAGGGGGATGGCCAGGATCACCACGGCTATGGAGGCCATGATAATATCAAACACCGCCTCCAATCCTGCCCTGGACCTGGGTGATGCTGGAGACAGCAGCAGCCGCAGCAGCCCAGCCAGCGCTGCATCTGAGCCACGGAGGAGCACCAGGCGATCCGCTGATGCTGCTGGGCATTCGGAGGGGGCTGAGGGACACCCCAGTGGGTCTGGCAAGCGGGCAAAAAAATAGCCTGGCAAGGGGGGATGAGGCAACCAGAACCCTGGACTTTATTTGATTTTACATACTCCATTTTTTGATGCACATCAGTGCTGTAAGTGTGGTGCAACACTATTAAAATTTGTTTTTTGCAAGCAACATTTAGCTGTCTTTGCATCTGTACTCAGTCAGAAATAGTTCTCAGTGATCTCCTCACGTCTGTATCTGCCATCACTTGGCGTACACACCCCAGCTGGCTGTGTCAGTGGCACAGCTTCGTCGTCGTCATAGTCCTCGTAGTCAGACAACTCCACCTCAGTGCCCTTCTTGACCGCAAGGTTGTGTAACATTGCACATACAGCTATGATCTTGCAGCAGGTGATGGGGGTATACTGCCTTGCACCTCCACTCTTGTGCAGGCATCTGAATCTACTTTTCCAGATGCCAAAGGTCCGTTCAACAACATTCCTTGTGCGTATGTGGGCCCGGTTATACCTCCTTTGGCTGGGTGTGGAGGGGTTGAGGTAGGGGGTGAGTATGAATGAGCGGAGGGCATATGCACTGTCGCCTGGAAGAGAAAGGGGTCACATTAGACACATGCATACATGTATTCCACCTACCTACTATGTGTTATGGGGGTCTGATGATGTGTCTCACCTAGGAGGTATCCTTCTCCAAATTCGCCAGCCATCAGCCGTGCATATATGCCGCTCTGTTGGAATATATAGGAGTCATGGGTACTCCCTGGAAATTTTGCTACCAGGTCTGTGATGGTGCACTTGGCATTGCAGATCACCTGCACGTTGATGGTGTGTGTAGATTTCCGATTGCGGTATATGTATTCGGTGTCCGCTGGTGGGCAAATCGGAATGTGTGTGCCATCTATGCAACCGATGATTTGGGGAAATTGTGCCATCTGGTAGAAGTCAGCTTTAGTTTGTAGCAGTTCTGCGTGGGTTGCAGGGAAAGAGATGTATTGGTCCATCCTGTCTATCATGGCGTCAAGGAATATGTGGAAGAACCTTGACAGGCTGCTCTGGCTCACCCCTCCTGCTGCTGCTACTCCACTTTGATAGCTGCCAGACGCAAGCAGGTGTAGGCTGCATAGCACCTGGACGTGTGCAGGGATGGCGTGTGCCCTTGGGGTGTGGTGGTCCAAGAATGGCTTAAGGTCCCTGATGAGCTCAAGTATGGTGTCAGAGTCCAGCCTGTATCTCTGTAGGATCTCAGCCTCAGTGAGCATGAACAGGGTTATCCTCTGTCTGTAGACCTGTTCATTTCTTAGCCATTCCCTCTGTCCTTCCTGCTGTAGCCGTAGCCGCCTCGCAATGACATAGAAAGCTGCCATCCTACAAGTTGCAATGCATTTTGGGACTGTTTATATGGGTTGGAGTTGGTTACCACCTGATTGCAATCCATGGTAAATACCGAGTGAATTCTACCGATTTTGAGCCGATTTCGGTGTTTCTGTGCCTCCCTACATCTCCCCAACTGTCGGAATCGGGGAATTTCCCGATCGGAGATTCATACGAATCGGCATGTTTTCCGATTCGGATCATGTCCGATTCGGTATTTGTACCGAATCGGTAATTGGACCGAATCGGTGAATTTCCGATTCGGTGTCACTAACGAATCGGTAATTGGACCGAATCGGTGAATTTCCGAATCGGTGTCACTAACGAATCGGTAATTGGACCGAATCGGTGATTTTCCGAATCGGTGTCACTAACGAATCGGTAATTGGACCGAATCGGTTATTTTCCGAATCGGTGTCACTAACGAATCGGTAATTGGACCGAATCGGTGATTTTCCGATTCGGTGTCACTAACGAATCGGTAATTGGACCGAATCGGTCTTTGCATCCGATTCGGTGTTTTTCCGATTCGTTACATATCCGATTTTCGGTATGTACGTATCGGATTCTTTCCCATTCGGTACTCATTCCGATTCGGTTTTCTATCCGATTCTTTCTGTTTTTGGTTCCCTACATCTCGATGGCTGTTTACCGATCGGTAAGGGCCAAAAATCGGTATTTTCGGCCGTTACCGATCGGTAACTCCCTACCTACATCGGGCCCCAAGTAGCGAGTAAGCCCTGGGTGCTAAGCCATCTTCAGCCAAGTCTTTAATAGTCAGTGGATGGTCCGGCCAATTATGTTTTGGGTGGCCTGCATCAGGCTGGATGAGTGGTACCCAGGGTGAATTCATGCAGTCCCTTGTCAGATGTGGACAGGCTCGTTAACTATGACATGTAATTGATGGTGAGCAAGTGAAGAATCTTTGAAGCGAGAGTGATATGTCTGCAGCAACTCGGTCCAAGCGTAGGCCCAGTGGTGTGATTACTCTAGCCCGTGCATGGTTAGGTGTTATTGTCCATGTGAACTTATTGCCTATGGGCAATGTTATCCTATGGCAAGGGATTGTGAAGAGTTCATCAATCTTTGGATCCTCACGTTTTTTTGTTTTCTCCCAGCAGATTTCAGTTCCTACATTTACACCTGGTGAAAGTGGGTCCTACAAAAGTGGTTGCACTGTTTTTTGTGGGTCCATGAAAGGCATGCCCTTTGTTACTGTTTTATGCAGCCTGTGAATGAATAAATGCATCTCAAGGTGCATGCAGTATAGGCCAATACTGTACCAATAGTGCTAGGTACAACAAACTCACAAACCAAACATTTAAGGGGGTTCAAAAGCCAATGAAAGGAATAGTATTGTGACAAGAGGAACCTGGGGTAAATTTCATATCAAAGTGGTGGCAAGTGCATTAATACTTTCAGACTCTGGTGGGAGTAACAGTGGACTACCAGACTGCACCCAAAGGGTCCTAGTTGGGCCTCAAACAGCTCCCAGTCAAGTTGATGTGAAAATGAAATGCAACCTCACAGTGAGCAACTAAGTATTCTCCAAAACTATATGTCGGACGTGCATCTTGGAATTGGCCAGTCCTGTCAAGATTTTTGTAGTCAAGTCAGGGATACACACTTATAGGACTAATAGCTTCCAGCGAACATTGTTTCAGCCACCGGAGCAAGGACACCCTAGGTAAGGGCTAGGGGACACCTCAAACATGGAATAGAAAGAGCTCCAAAACAGTAACACATACAATGATGGATACAGTGGGTTTTAGTTCCGTGCAGCTAGCCCCACACTCCATGTACATTATAGAGTATTGGACTGTAAGAACAGCATATTGATGCAACGGCTAAAATGAACAGGTCCAAACTTTATGATGCGCATCTGTGTTTATGCAGGGTTAGTGGCACAAGAGGCTTGCATGGCCAGGGTGCAGCCTGATAAGAAGACGGGGAAGACTTGTGTAACTGGAGCAATCTGATCAATGCTGTGACTGATTCTCCTGACACAGAATTCTTCACAATATGACTTAGATTATTGAAATGCATGAACAGCTTGGTTTGTAAGGTGCCGCTCATATCTTTCGGTGATGCGGCTAGCATCCTTTGCCTTCTAGTATCTTGTGAGTGCCCTGGAAAGGGCACCATGAGGATCTATGCATTCCTACATTTTTTTATTGGAACAATCCTCATGTTTGTTTGCTTACTACATAAACCTCAATAAAATAGTTTTTTAGAAGGGTCCACCTCCAGAAATCCACTATGTATGGAAAGCTGGGGATAAGGGTGGAAAGTCAGGGCCAAAACAAAAGGTGTGTCAGTTGTGAGTTCCTTCTGCTTAGCCCACCAGAACATGCAGCAACTTCACTGGCATTTTCACAGGATTCCTAAATTGGAGAGAAGAGAGAAGAGCAAATGGACACTGGACTATGTATTGGGAAGTCACAGGCCATACATTCCAATTGGTAACACACTGCAGAAAGGCAAAGCAGAAGCCTGCTTTGCTCAAACAGACAAACCAACATAGTCTATTGGATATTGCTGGGCAGTTCAGAGAGTTGACTGAAGACTGTTGGCAGAAATAAAATATTTTAGAAACTCCTACGGGATCTTCAAGAGGCGGCCTTCAAAGATACTCAAGACAGAACGGCCTTAACAGTGATGCACTGAACCAACATCTTGTACAATGTACACTATTCACACAGCACATGGTCTTTATAGATATTAACAACAGTTCAGCAAAAAAGAAGGGGCATGTGACATACTGCAGTCTTGTTGAACCAAATGGATTATATGAGAAGGGTCAGTAGACACTCGAGAGTGTACAGATATATCCCTGTGACCAGCATTCCAATCCGCTGCTACCAACTGTCAGTCTGCCCAAAAGCTTCACTATAGACAGGTGGCTCTCTGTGGGTGCATATTCAGTCGAGCAGTGTGTTGTGCTCTGTTTGCAAAGCATCAAAAACAACATGAATCTTTGAAATCATCGGGACCGGATGGCTTCTCAGCCGGTTTTTATGAAACCTTTTGTCAATCCTTAGCCCCGGTTTTAACGTGCCTGTTCAACTCCTTTCAAGGACCGGGGACAATCCCAGCAGACATGCTGCAGGCGAACATAGTCGTCATTCCCAAGCCCGGGAAAGATCCCACTCAGTGCGCAGCATACCGGCCAATCTCCCTACTCAATCTCGATCTGAAGCTCTTTACAGGGGTCCCAGCTGCCAGACAGGGCCCACGTTTGCCTGGTATTATCGAACCTGACCAATCAGGCTTTATTCCCAACAGGCAAAGCAGCGACAACACCAAGCGGCTAATGCATTTAATAGATAAATCCCATCATATGGAACTAGACGCCCTATTACTTTCGGTCGACACTGAGAAAGCTTTCGACCGGGTGGACTGGGGCTTCTTGGACAAAACGCTAGCACACTTTGGCATAGGGAATCGGTTTCGAACCTGGGTAACGAGCTGCTACGACCAACCTAGAACAACGATACGGGTTAACGGGATCAGCTCACAGCCCTCCGACATCCGACGAGGTACACGAAAGGGGTGTCCTCTTCCACCCCTGCTTTTTGCGCTTTACATCGAGCCCCTAGCGCAGCGGATTAGGGACAAACCCCACATCTCTGGTATCAACTTTGGGGGGGGGGAACAGCACACCGTCAGCTTATATGCAGACGACATCCTAGCGACTCTTGTCACGCCCAGACGCTCTGTCCCAGCTTTCTTGCAAGGGTTGGCGGACTTTGGTAACGTCTCAGACTTTAAAGTAAACATAGGGAAGTCAATGCTTCTGCCTCTAGGCCTCAAAGAGAATGCTCCTGAGACCGCATTTCGAGAGTTCGGAGACCTGAGAGCCCAAACCGAGATCCCATACCTGGGGATCGCTCTAATTCCTTCCACTGGCCAAACAATCGCACGTAAATACTCTAACCTCACTTCCCAAGTAACGCGAGATCTGCACCGCCGGCACACTCCCTGTCACTGTTAGGCCGCGTCGCAGCGGTTAAAATGTCCATATTGCCTAAGATACTATATATATTTCAGACAATATCGGTTGGTCCCCCCTGCGATATATCCACATGCTGCAAAAAGATACATTTCATCTGGGCTGGGAAAAGACCGAGGATACGTAGAGATCTGGCCTACTGACCCCCTGATGAGGGAGGCTTAGGGATTTCCAATCTCCTGAGCTATTATAAAGCAGCACAACTTCGCTATCTCATAGAATGGAGTAGACCGGAGTCAGAAAAAAGATGGCTCTTCCAAGACAGAGCGATGGCACGACTTTCGCTGTGGAAGATACCATTCCTGAAATCTTTGGATAGACCATCATATCTCAATAACTCTTCCATTACCCGTTCCGTAATGCAGGTATGGGACTCGGTTGCAATTAAGTGGAACCATACTTCCTTTCCCTCGCCCCTCTTTGATAAACCAGAATTCACTCCAGGACTGGAGGTGTGGGCTTTCCCACAATGGCGAGCCTCGACCTGCAAATCTGCAGGACACCTTCGATCTCCACAGGTTCATTCCCTACTCTGAATTGCCAGATTGGTACAATGTCAAAGACCCCAAAAGGTTCCAGTACTTCCAACTTCGCCATTGGTTACTACACCCCCGAAATACGTCCCCAGGTCAGCCGCCGCCTTACGGCCTACGAGAAGTGGCTTTTATCCAAGCACTCAGACCGCAAGTTGATCTCTGAACTATATCTCCTGCTGCGCCCACCGGCATCCCAAGAGCGCTCAGCTGGACAGCGCTGATGGGAAGCAGAATTAAGCCGGTGCCTCTCCCTGAAAGAATGGCAGCAAATCTACTATAGGGCACACCACACTGCAAGAAATATAGCAAGCAAGGAAGCGGCAGTTAAAGTAGCCATTTACTGGTACCTGACCCTGGCTCGACTACACAAAATTCATCCAGATCGCAGCTCCAATTGCTGGAGAGGCTGTGGCGAAGAAGGCACACTGACACACATACTCTGGGACTGTAGGGAGGTGACAGGGTTCTGGACGGAGGTACTCAATGACATAGACACCCACTTTGAAACTGAAATAGCCCGCTTTCCTGCATATGCTCTCTTAGGGCTACCGAACGCACATACCTTCCCTCTCAAATCTACACGAGGGAAACAAATGGGAATAGCACTAGGCGCAGCAGTACATCACATTTTATCACTATGGGGTACACAGACTCGTCCAACGCATACAGGGTGGTTACACAAATTGTGGTACATCATTGGTATGGAGCGAATACAAGCCAACCTCACACACTCAGCAGCCTCTTTCCACACTATCTGGTGCCCCATCCTCTCGTTGCTGGCGTACAAATTCAATGAAGTTACCTGCCCCAAATACCTTTGCTTGCTTAGACTCACTGAAGCTCCGCAACCTGCAGATTTGTCTTAGACGATAAGTCAACTCCGTTTATACGCAGCGCAATGGCACACCGGTTCCGGGGTGGGTGGGAGGGGGAGTTGGGTTATGGGGGGAGGGAGGGGGTGGGTTACAGGCTGGTATTGCTATGGAATAGATTTACATATTGTTTATCAGCGTACTATATAAACTCATGGCCATCGGATGGACATTTCCCTTTTTTCTCACATGGATGTTAGTACTAGACTAGCAGCCCGTCCCGACGTTGTCCGGGTATGAATTGCTGCCGGCCAGTAGTATATTGTTTTGTAGGATTTCGTTTTGATAGCATTTCTTATTTGTGACAGGCCTGTGAAACGCTCCGATTCACAGTGCACTGCTGATGCACTTAAGAGTGCGCGTTCAGTAGTGTGTGAACCTGGTATCCCTACTTTATTTTTCCTTGCAATATTATATAGCGCGAACTCGACAACATGGCATGAGTACAAATTACATTACAGAAGAATACATTCATGTGTGGTAGGCACGGGGAGACAAAGCGATTTGCATGGAATCACAGGATGTTGAGCTGATGCCGAGATTCGAACGTAGCTCCCCAGCTCTAAAGTTCGCAATTCTAGAAGTTGTGGCGGGAGGTGTGTCTAAAAGTGTATGTCGGTGCTGGCCATAAATGAGAGAGACCTGTGCATTTTTCAAATTGGTGGTGAAAAAATATGAGTATGTTGCTGGAGATCTGGGCCGCCGTGCCACTAATGTACTTACCGGGGGAGGGTAAACACCCATTATTCCGCAACTTTCGTTCCGCATACCATCACTCCGCATACTTTCATTACGAAAGTACCATGACTCCGCAATGCCATTATAACGCATGGCATTACATTTTATATGCTTTTACCACACATACATTTACAACGAAATTAGTTGTAAATGCATGAATGGTAAAAGCATGTTTTTTTTAATGTTTGGATAAGGTAAGAATGGGTATAGGGGTATATGTTTTGGGGTACTGAGGTATATGTTTTGGGGTGTTTGCGTATTTTAAGAGTTCAGATATAGTTTTGGGTTATGGGGTACAGGGGTAGTTTTAGGGTTTAGGGATAGGTATGCCTATGGGTTTTGGGGTACAAGGGTATTTTTAGGGTTCAGGGGTAGGTTTGGGTTTTGGGGTATAGGGATATTTTTAGGGTTCAGGGCTAGGTTTGGGTTTTGGGGTACAGGGGTATTTTTAGGGTTCAGGGCTAGGTTTGGGTTTTGGGGTACAGGGGTATTTTAGGGTTCAGGGCTAGGTTTGGGTTTTGGGGTACAGGGTTATTTTTAGGGTTCAGGGCTAGGTTTGGGTTTTCGGGGACGGGTATTTTTAGGGCTCAGGTGTAGGTTTGGGTTTTGGGGTACAGGGGTATTTTAAGGGTTCAGGGCTAGGTTTGGGTTTTGGGGTACAGGGGTATTTTAGGGTTCAGGGGTAGGTTTGGGTTTTGGGGTACAGTGGTATTTTTAGGGTTCAGGGCTAGGTTTGGGTTTTGGGGTGCAGGGGTATTTTTAGGGTTCAAGGGTAGGTTTGGGTTTTGAGGTACAGTGGTATTTATAGGGTTCAGGGCTAGGTTTGGGTTTTGGGTGCAGGGGTATTTTATGGGTTTAGGGATAGATTTGGGTTTTGGGGTACAGGGTATATTTATAGGGTTAAAATGGGTTAGTGTTTAAGGGTGTGGGGGTATTTTAAGGAGTTAGGGTGGGTTATGATTATCGGGTGCAGGGGTATTTAAAGGAAGCAGGGTGGGATTAGCACACGATATGAGACATGGCATGAAGGGCGGAACGTACCACACCCCCCCAGCGTTTGCCACACCCCCAGCACACGCCCACAGCACAACGCAGACATGCCCACAGGGGACTACTTGGCTGGCACGGTTCTTTTACCTTTTAAATGTATATGGTGGGCGTCTGCATAGCCTATGTCCTTCTGCTGCAACTGCCCTTTCCAATGCTGTATTGGGTGTTGTGATTGGTGCTGTGGTTCCTGAGATTACCTGCCTCAAAGGTTTGGTCTCTCTCTTTATTATATTAGTATGGATTCGACCATGTAAGCCTGTAATTTGACGCTTAAGGCTACGAATGGGTCGGCTGTGATATATCTGGGCAATTGTGGATCTTCTTTAATGTAACTTCGCCTGCTTGAAAACCAATAAAATTAAGTTATTAAAAAAACAAAAGAACAACCTGAATAATATCCAAGAGGCTATTATCCTTACAGTGTCCACTGGAAACCTCAGTCCTGGTGAGTGTGAGGGCATCTATCGTATCAAGAGACAAGGCAATTGCTAGCTAATACACAAGGTGATTTCAATCACTTGAGACTGTCACCAGCATCCAGTAAAATGCCAACACCAGGGCAGAGTGAACAACCAGATTTCTTTTGTTTTTGAGCTCCGAATTATCATCTACAAAGTTTCCTAGCATGTTGGATAAGAGAAATATATTTTTAATTTCCTTCAATTGACTGGACACTCAGCAAGTTCTGATGTGGCAATATGCATGTAGAGAAATTGACTACAGAAATATAGTGCTCCCAAAATATCGAAGTCAAAATAACAAAGACCAAATATCGAAAAGGTAAGTGCATATAGCGGGGTGATGGAGCAAGGATTGCATTACCAGTACTAATCTATAGAAATAGAAAAGCAAACAAAATGAATATACACACATCATTTACACGTGGGAAGAGAGCTTTTATGCATGCTTAAATAATAAAGAATAAAATGAAACACGACTAAAACCCGTTTAAACTGGAAAACGCTTTTGCGCATGTGCAAACTAAGATTGTGTAAACAGTAAGGTGATTAACCCGTTTAAAGAGGGAAAACTCTCAAGCATACGCAAGAACCACTAACATAAAGTCTTGTGATACTGCATGCCCGGCATATGATTGCCTGAATTTAAAGAGAACTATTGCTGATAATACTTTTGCTTAAAGAAAAAGAAAACAACATGGGATAGAGTAGACGAGGGTGGTGAAGAGTGAAAATCACATATTGGAGAAATTAACATTTGTTTATTATTCCTTTATTAATAGTGCATGTTTGGGCCTGTTGTTACATGCAAGGGAAAAAGATGGCGGTGAAAATGGAGGCAAGCTAAGCATGCGCAGTGAAATCATGATGTGACCCGCTGACAGGCCGCCAAGAGTCAAGGACGAAAGCTGTGTGAAACCTCTTCTCGGCTGTGGAACTACATTCAAAATGGTATTTGATTTGCAACATTAGATATATGGGAAAGAAATAAGACAGAATATTGAATGAGCTAAAGGGGAAGGGTTTGTTAGACAAAAGAGTTTATTAACACCTTGGCTGCTAGGCGTTTTCCCCCCCTGTGCTGGAAAATCCTCTTTTGCTATATTCATGACGAGCTCAGCTCGTCATCAGCACAGCTCAACTGTGCATCATGACGAGCTGAGCTCGTCATCAGCATCGAAAGGGTTAAGAAATTAAATGTGTCAGCATGAGGTGAATGACAACTCCCCTGCCCAATCAAGTTCTTACTTCATCATTATTTTCAACTTTTGAGGGTGGGACATGCAGAAATAAGACTATAACTAGAGTGACTTAATAGCAAGTGGGTTTTTCACGCAAGAATTGTACACAGGAGATGATCGGAGAGCAAGAGACCGAGAGAGAGGCGAGAGCTGCTGCTAATGAGAAAAAGAGATAGCAGACTGGCAAGATTCCTACCTTGTAGTGTAGTTCCTATATTCCCAATAGGCTCTGCGAATTGGAATAACATATCCTATAGATCAGACATAGGACTGAGGTAGACTAGGTCTCTATCGAATATATTAAACTTAATAGTGAGTGCCAGCTAGCTCAGAGGTCACTAGAAACGTTCTCGAATTCACAAGAAGGGATTAGTTTCTGACAACCGCATAAACATGACAGCTTTGTTTCCCAAGAATAAATATATCTCTAGAGTCGCGGAAACAATAGATAAGTATTTCACTCAGTCAATCGTGCATGCTTCGTTTCTACAGAGTTGCAGAGAAACAGAGAGACAAACGTCAATAAAAAGGTTTATTGAACAGTCTTCTTTCTCATGCAATAGAAGTGAATGGCTACAATCGTTATGCAGACTGCAAAGTATAATGGGTACAGCGAGAACAATATTATAAAATAATACTGTAATAGCATTGTATGGTTTCTAAGCCATATAAAAATACATACATAAATAAAATGACTAAAATATTCAACTGGTGTTTCCTAAAATACGCCTACCCCAATGTACCTAACCTAAGTCTAGTGTGCGGGAAGAAGTAAGTATTGTGTAGCATAGGTTTAGTATTCTTTGCCAAGAATCTATCCAAGATTTCTCTAGGTTCTAATCAGCTCCATACCCTGCTTAGAATGAAGTAGGTCTGGTATCTCTGTCTCGGGTCTCGATTTCCCAACACCCCGCAAGGGGAGCTTGGAAACACTAGAGCTGGATTCTTGGCGAGAGAAGGACAGCCTCTCTATCAGTGCGTCAGCTGGAGGGTCGGCTTCCTCTAGCACTTGCTGTAGCTAGCTGCGTCGGGCAAGTAGATAGTCAAACTGCTCCGAACCACTGTAGTTTGCCATAGCAAGTGAAGGCATTTTTATAACTTGAAGGTGTTTAGGAATGCCATAGTTTGACGTAAAGTCGGGCATAATAATGTCAGGAAAGAACCCCTAGGAAATAGTCGTTCTTTGCAAAGTACATGAGTTCTTGGATAAATCAATATTCAAGCAAGGGGAAGTTCCCTAACTGCTTAAGCCGATTTACCAAGAAATCGTTGTGACGCTTGGTACGGGTGGAAGTAGCCATTCCTGCATTTGGGTAGCATGGGCTATGCCTAAATAAGGGATTGATTTCTATGCCTATATAAGGGCAATATGAATTGTACCTATATAAGGGCATGAATCGGAAAAATTCATTTGGAACTCTAAACGCCACACAACACCCACTCCACTTTATTATGTACGACATTACTAAGTTCTAAACACATTAAAACATATCTAAACATGATGTGTTAAAACCCCACCCAAAATACAAAAAAATGCATTGGAATTGGTTGTACACGAAAAAAGCATTTGTGCTGTACGCATTTAAAAGCAATGTTTCATTCAAAGCATATAGATGACATTTGAAAAATGCTATCCAAATGAATCACAAAAATACATTTATGAAATGGCTCTTAATTACAGAAGAAAAAGTCGAAACCATTCCATGGCAGATTATATAATCTGTTTGAGTGTGGACAAGGTCAAATATTGTCTCTTGGAAGTCTTCAAAGAACTCTAGTTTTCTATCAATAGTTCTACTTTACTGGACGGATGTGGCTTGGTCGAAATGTGCTCCGGTACGGATTCACACCGATCAGGGCTGACTTTGACTTTGAGTTGTTCTTGCTCCTCGCCACTGCTTCGGACCACCTGAGACGCTCCCTTTGATTGCATTTGTTATGACTTTGGCGATAGATCTCCTCGTGAGGCTTGCAGGGTTGACTTCTACTTTCCTGTGATTGCTTAGTTCACTTTTGCCGGGACTGCACCGAGTCTCTCACCGGGCCAGGGGTGGGGTGGGAGGGGGGGAAGGTTATTGGTGACTGTCCTCCCCGTGATAATGCCGACTGTTTGCTTTGACTGATGATGAAGGTGCCTTGGGGGGGTCAATGCCGGCGGGGGGTAACGGGTGTCCGGGGGTGTGTCTGTTTCTCTCCTCCTCCACTTCTTGTATTTTTTCCCTTCTGTGGGGCAGTTCCGGGGCGACAGGCACGCTGTTAGTGGGTTAGGCCGTAGCCATTACAGGGGTGCAGGGTGGTGGGTGCGGGGGGGGGGGGGGGGTTTGTTGTTTTAGTTTGTTTTGTTCTATGGTCCCTATCGCTCTTTTCCGGCTTTGGGAGGGTTCTTTCCTCTTTAGTAGGGTTGGCTGTCTCTTGGTCTGGCACCTTTTTTCTTTTTCCGGCATCTCAACATGCCTCTGTTTCTCTCTTGGGGGTAGGCTCTCTGGGGTGATATTTAGGAATGTTGTTTATTGTAATATTGCCTTTTGTCCAGCATTACCGCCGCGGCTGCCTAGATTATATAGTTGCTGTAGTCATAGCCTATCTCCGACTGTGATTGGGGTACGTCCCCCTCGTCTCTTTTGTGTATCTCTCATGTAAGGTGTTATGTCCTTGTTGTTGCAGCCCCTACTCTTCTTCTAAAATTTAAAAATGAAAACCTCATATCCTGTGTTGCGAGCCTCACAACCACGTCTGGTATGTCTTAACATATCCTGATTGTTGATTGGCCTAAATTTTTTCTGTTTTTATTGACTGTCTTTGCGGCCGACCATGATGGTTGTGGGCCTGCGCATGTATCTTCTCACTTTTTTAAATAAAGGTTTTCAAAAAAAAAAAAAGAGTTCTACTTCAAGCAGATTACTTTGTGCCCAAAAAAAGTACAAATTTAAGCAGATGAACCGCACATAGATGAGAAGCATCGCCGTCAGCGTCAGTCGCATTAGCAATGTTCGAAGTAGATGGTACCTGTGCGCCTGTTGCGCCACGTATCTCACGTCTGCATTTTGCGCCTGTGAAATCTCAACGAATGCCGTCATCAGGATTGGTAGCCGCTGGGGACAACACAGTGCATGAGCCGTTACCGGTCCAAGCAAAGTATCAACTTCTGTTGGCAGGACTGATGGGAGTGTCAGACAGATGTCTAGCACGTATTCTTCTCCACATAGCAGGCATCGCAGAACAGGTAGAATGCAATCTTGCCAGATTGGTTAGAATGACAGAAACCACGTGGTATTCAAATCACTTAAATGAGTCAATCCCAGTACTTGTATCATGCGCTCACGACACCTCATTGCCAGGAGAGTGTTTTCCAAGGTGATATGGGTGTCGATGGTGAGTTGGCTTGCCATATCGGAGCAGAAGGAATGAAAATAGTATCCCTGCTACGAGTTCCAAAATGAGAGGCAGTCCGTCAAACACAGAGTGCACGAAGTTTGGAAATATGCCTAGGACTGCTTCAAAGGGTGCTAACAGTTCCGATAAAAGTCTTATATACATGTACAATACCCCCTTCAACGCTCATGACGAGCTCAGCTCGTCATGAGGTACACCTCTCGTACACTCATGCCGAGCTGAGCTCGTCATGAACAATGGGTTTTACAGATTTTCAGCGCAGGGGGGGGAAATCATAAGAGTTGATGGTGATACCACTCGAATCAGACATGTTTAAGATATGACCTAACATTTCTGAGAAATGTATAGGGCAGTTTGTCGATAAAAGGGCATGTATCTCTGCAGAAGTCCTTGCAACTTGCAGATCATACGTCTCTTTGGCCGGGGTCAGTGGCACAGTTTTTTGTAAAAGAATGGCTTTCATTCTGCTTAAAGTATCAATTCGTATAGAAGAGTTGTTCAGTGAAGGCCATAATGGCGACTCCCCGTCTGTCTTGGCTTTAGGAAACAGTACTTGCATACAGCAAGTGACCCTGGCTGACACAGTTACAAGATAGGGGGTTCCTGGAAACATGCCACAGCAGCTGTGATCATTCAACATAATGTAACTTCCATTAGAAAGCTGCCTAAACATTGGATCAATCACTGCAGCTGATGAACCTTGCAGGTGGCAGGATAAGTTGTTCAAAGAACCATTGCAGGCCCCATGTAAATTCATACCCTGACAGGAGTTGAACCGCTCAGTGTATTTTCGCAATTTGTACCACTAAGAAACACTTCTTTTTTCCCCCACTCCAACAACTGTGTGTATAAGGTAAATCCCAGGGTGTCTTCATGTATTCTTTAACCAACCTTTCATATACGCCTGCTAGTATATGTTTTAAGTAATACTGAAAATGAGAAATTGTAACAGGCAGAGTGATTGTACCGTGTATTATCCATTCTGTTGCTGGTTTCTCAGAAACAGTTAATGGCAATCTTTCCAGTTTTTCACTGCTCAGCACCGTATAGTCTGCTCCCCTCTGGGCCAGTGTGATTTGTTTATCTGTAAGGTTAAATTCAGAAAAAATGACGTGGTGTTGATTAGATGCCAAGGCACATAGCCTGAACGAAGGTTTCGTAACGTCCAGCCCAATAGCATTTATAGAAGGCAATTGTGACTGACCATGTTGTAACATGACCAAGTCCTGTTCCATTATGTCTATGGCAGATGATACTATGCTGTCTAAATAATATATTCTGGATGACAGAGTCATTAACCCATTGTCAACTACAGAGAGAGATTTCTCTAAATTAATACGATCAATTTCTCGTGTTCGTTCTGCAGTCTCTGCTTGCGTAATCTGCCATGCTTCATTACAAAGAGCATACCCCCAGATTCATCAAAGTCATGTTTCGCGAGTCCTTAATAGCGAACTTTAAGGAATCGCTATTAAAGACTCGCAAAATGGGATGCATGTAGAAATCGCAATAATTTTAGCGATTTCTACAGATTCCTTATTTGCGATTCGCTAATTGCTAATCGCAAAAAAGGAATGGCTTTCCCATATGGGCCTTAGGCCCATAGGAATGAATGGGAAAGCCATTCCTTATTTGCAATTACCAATTAGCGAATCGCAAATAAGGAAGCAATTTCAAGGGTGCCAGGTTGTCCAAAGGACACCTTGTTGCACCCCAGAAATGGTAATGTCCACTGGTGTTGCGCACACACATACACGTTTTTGCTATTTACCACGTAGCTAGACTTCGCGGTAAATAGCGGCCCCAGATTGCGATTTTGCCATTTTAAAATGGTTCATGAATTGCATTAAAGGAATCTCAAATTGAGATTCCTTAAATGCAATTAATCGCAATTTAGCGATTTCTACATTTGCGATTTTTGCATTTGGGATGATGCATCCCAAATGCAAAAATAGCGCTCGCAAAGGGCCAGATTCTCAGAATCTGGCCCTTTGCGCGACGATTTTGGTTTGATGAATCTGGCTGATAGATACTGGCATATATAAAACGTTTATGACGCGTTTTTTTCGGTCCTTGTAAGAAGTCCCTCAGGTCAGCGCCATCTTTAGGTAAAGATAAGTGTTGTTTTACTTCCTTCAGTGTGCAAGGCACAGTTTCCCTACACTGTATGATGTTACTATCCCTGGATGCTGTCTTTGAACATATCTTGGATCTGGCCTAGTGAATTTTAACCCTTGTGTCTTATTCAGGAATCTATCTTGACAGGTGTTTGTGCCTGTGGGCCATATTAACCATTTTTTCCAATCAGGATCTGTTCTGTTGTGAATCAAAATATTATGTACGTCGACCACCCCCTCTGTAGTGTTATTAATATCCGGTGTAGGTGTAGGTATGGACGGTTTGTTTAACCCCTTCCCTGCTCATGACAAGCTCAGCTTGTCTTGAGGCACAGTGGAGCTGTGCTTATGACGAGCTGAGCTCGTCATGAACAATGATAAATCCCACTTTGCAGCACAGGAGGGGAAAACCTCTAGCAGCCAAGGTGTCAAATCTTTTATTTTAGCTAATCCAAGACAAGTTGTCTGTTGAACAGTGTTATTCAAAAACATTATTTGTTCTGGGATAATGCAAGCTCTAAATAAAGCTTCTAATCCCTGCACCTGCCAGTCTTTTGTGCCCCAGACAGTTTTCGTCTCAATGTTGTCTTTCCAAAAGTCAAAGCCTAAAGTAGACAGTTGAGCATAAAAGGCCGCAGAATAAGTTTGCTTAGTATTAGTCAACATCATTTTCATACCTGTCTTATTAACATTTTTGAAGTAAAATGATTCTGGATTTGAAACATTAAACCCTGAAAAGTATGGAAATTTGTCATAAAATGTTTTTGAGCTACCCTTCGGTGGCGTAGGACAATGCTCCCGTTGGTTAAATTTCAGTACATTTCTAGTGTTTGCCGATTTATGCAAGAAATGATGACCATAGTGATTATAACAGTACATTTGTTCATAATCTGATGAAGCTTCTAAGTATTCATGATTTGTAAATTTTGCAGACCTTTCTAAATCTGACATCATATTATTAATAGTCTCAAAGTCCCAATCATCAGAAAAGGTGCTGGATGAAACAAAGTCACTCAAGGAAACCTTGAATTAGTGGAGAATCTTCAACATCTCTGCAGGACCAAAGATGTCATAATCAGTTCTGTCCCAAGCTATACCACCAGGTATAGGAACGGCTGTGATGTTTACTGATGACAAGTCTCTTTGTTCACAATGGGATGATTTGTGTGGTTTGAGGAGTAAGTTGATGTTCTTACTTGCTGTGTCCTTTTTACTATATCTCCCATTGATCAGCATTCCCAAGGTAAATACTAGAGCCAATCAAAGTAGAGGAAAAAATACACCTAAAACAATCCATGGTTTAATCCATGGTGAAACCAGATATGTATTTTCTAGTTGATGAAAAACTTCTGTTGCTTGTTCTTTAAATGTTTTTTTAGCTGGCATTGTTTCAGGTTCGCAGGGATCGTCGGAGAACTATCAAAGTTAATGAAATAGCCAGAGGCAGTTCGCTCAATTGTAGGGATTGCATCAGGATTCGTTGAAATCACTGGAACCACTTAATCACTTGTCATATTAGTATAGTCAGATGCTATTTTATTGTAGACTAGACAGGCGTTTCTTGACAAACTGTTATTTGGGTCTCAAGAGGCAAACGTTTCATGGCTTTGTTGCATAGTCCTTCTTTTCGCACTGCAGATTCTTCAAAGGTGATGAGTCTCTCAGTTTGAACCTCTTGGATTGTGGCCAGATTAGGGCGTCTGCTACATCTTTGGAGTCCACTTGGCCTACTACTTATGATTGGCCACATGATGTGGTTTGACCAGGTTGATGGACACAAACCTGTTCTCTTTTTTACCAGCAAGGGGCGGCAGTATTACTGTTTGATCCGTGGATTGCTAGGACAGGTACTGGTTGTCTGTAAGAAGGCCCAAATTCCTTCTTATCCGCGATCTTTTCTCTGACTAGATCCCCAATCTTTGGAATCCAGGCAGGCCTTGCTGGGACGGGTGGTTTCTCTTCAGTGGTCGTTGGCTTCAGGAACACGTTGCTTTGGCTTTTTCTTATTTCATTTAAGTCCTGCAAAACAGCCAAACGGTCTTTGATATCAAAAGATTTTTGAAGTGTAACGATAAAGGTCCTGGACAATCATTCTAGTTCCAAAATGGATTTCATATGGAGTGATTGCCCCTAGAAAACTTCTTGGCAGATTATTAAGACTACTTTGGACACTTATTAGATGTTTTACCTACCCGTCACCCGAGCCTAATACCCTAGCTGTTATAGATTGCTTTAAGTCCCGTTTTCTCTCTCTACAACCGAATTTCCCTCAGGTTGGAATGGACTAGAATACCGCAATGCAATGCCCATGTTGACCATGGCCTCCTTGTAAGCTTTTGAGCTAAACGCAGGACCCTGGTCAGAATGTAGCGCGCCGACTGCGTATGTGCCGATAAAGACTCACAAATCTTTTATAACAGTTCGAGCGTCTGCCGAGCGCTGAGGCCACATCCAAATGAATCTTGAGCAGGAATCCACTGCAACCATGATATATTTATAGTTACCATCCCTCTGTAAGGGACCGCAGTGATCCAGGTAAACACAAGCTAATGGTTTGTCTGAAATCAATAGGGGTGTCTGTGCAGGGCCTTTCACTGTAGAGACTTTTATCTTTTGGCAGATTTCACATTTCAAAACATAGTTTCTGGTTTGTTTCCTCATGCGCGGCCACCAGTATCTCTCTTTTAATAACGATACTGTAGCGGAAACACCTGCATGTGCAGAGGCGAGCCCTTCATGTGCTGCTAAGGTCAGTCCTAATCTATGTTCCATGTTTGGAATTACTCTATCCCCCACTCCAGGGATTCGAGCAAACAGAACATTATTTACATCAGTCATATATGAGTATTTGAGTGGAAAGCCTTTTGGTAATGTTTTACCACTGTCTTTGCTTGAAGCATTGACAGCTTGCATTATTTCGCTGTCTATTTTTATTTTTGAACGAGTGATTGCAGCTACAGAAGCTGTTTGCACAGCTGCCTTTGCGGCTTCATCAGACTGTGAACTCCCTGCAACGTGAACGCCATCACGTTGATGACTCAGTTTATGTATCACGTGAGTTTTTTGTAGTTCTTGTCGTAACTGAACTACTTGTTCCCAAAGCAACTTATGCTTGATTGTGCCACCTTTTGCATCTTTGAAACCGTTTTCAATCCAGTTCTGCAAGTATTCATTGTAAGATTAAACGCAATAATATAAATCGCACACTATGAGTGTGGGAAATTTGGGATCAGTATTTTCAAGCGCCATCTTGAATGCTTGTAGTTCAATTCGCTGAGCTGTACAATCGCCTAGAGATTGAGTTTTAGTGACCATTGGTCGGAATTTACCTTCGCGCCAGCGACCTTTAACAATCGCGCACGCAACACTATAAGCTTGTAAACCCCAATAGTGGGTTGTGCTGATCCGACAGTATATATTATACATTTGTAGTGTTCTAGAGGCAGAATTTCAGTAGGCAGAGGACATTCTTGTTCGTATTGTAGAAATTCTTGTGTTTTCAAATAGGGGTCAAAAACATATTCAATGTCTGTTGCAGCAAGAGAATTAGCCCATTGTATCCATCTTGGATGTAAAGCTTTAGCATTCAGAATGCTCGCTTTTGTCACTGCCTCTAAAGCAAGTACAGGGGTAACGACCATAATTCGCTTACCCTGTGCGATGGCTCTCTCTTTTGCTACTGCAGTTTGAACCGCGTTAAGAATTGTTTCTGTAGAAGTGAATTTAATTTCTGCTTGTGTGTACAAGTTTGATTTGTAAGCTATTGGAACTTTTTCTCCTTCATTAAAGGTGAAGTACGTGAATCCGCATCTTCCTGGTATGATTCGGATCACTAGTATGCGTACGTTTACGCGTATTTGCAAATGTTTTGTTGCCAACATGTCCGTTTGGACTGAACGCAAAATTTCTGTGTGTTTTTGAGTCCAATTAATTGTTTTGAAATCAGGTTCGATTAAATTCATAGAGAGGTTTAACCCTTTCTGCGTAATTTAAAATGTAAGTTCTTCCGAAATTTAGGAAACCTAGAATTGACTAAGTTTTTCAGCGTTTTTGGAGGTTGGAGCAGCGCACATTTCTCTAGAAAGTTTGCAGCCAGGCTTTTGCCTTCACTAGATATCCTAGTAACAGGACGTTGAGGTGGACAATTCGTGATTTTTTTTAAATTGGATTTATACCCCTCAGAGGCGAAGCCCAATATTATGGTGTTCACCCTGTTCAAGTGCCTATCAAAGTCATCGTCTGTTGGATAGATGTCATCGACATAAGATAATGCTTCATCATCATATGTTTGTAGTAACTCTGTTACTCTGGCTGAAAATAACCCTGAACTATTCTTGAATCCCTCGGGGAGACAACAGAATTGACGCTGTGTCCCCATAATTGAGAAAGCGGTCAAGTACCTACTTTCTGGTGCAATGTTTTGACAGAAGAAACCGTTTTTACGCACAATGTTAGTCATTAGTGATGGACTTTGTGCAGTTTGTACTGCAAAAGGTTTTCAACAAGAGTTTGGATGTCTATAATCCAATACTAGACAATATGTATTGTCTGGTTTGGAGACAGGAAACAAAGGATTGTTCATTGACGAGGTGCATGTTTCAATCACCCCTTGGTATTCAAGTTGATCTAATATCTACCTGACCTGTTTTTTAGCTTTTGGCTTAACTGGGTATTGCATTTGTGCAGTTGGTGGTTTTAACTGGATGTTATGTTGAGGAGAATCCTCATCCCATCCTACATGATTTTTATATAATGCAGGAGCCTGGGCTGCTGCCATTTTCTGGCATAAGTATATTTGTTATGAATTGGAATATAATTGGAGAAGGCTGGCATAATGATGTCTTCGCCATGTGGGCACTCCTTGACAAATTCAGGTGACAATTTTGTTTAGCTAGAAGAATGTCATAACCCTTAGAGAGCTTCTCCCAAAAGAGTGCTCTTATTTTTCTAGTTATATCCCCCTCCATCCGGAGTGTTATTTCATATAACTTGTGTGGAACACTAACCCTGGTATCAGCAGTTTCAACTTGGATGTACTCACTCAAGTCCACTGTCTCAGATGATCCATCAAGATCTTGCGAGCTACGGTTACTTCTGCTGCGCTGTCCAACATTGTCTGAGCCCACTCCCCGTTCTTGAGTTGTGTCCTCAAGATCCTCAGCATGTCTGATTTTCAGACCTGCTACCTTCTTTTTGGTGAATTGAGTTTTCTTATTTTTTGGAACGTGTTGATCATCTTTGGACTTCACGCGTACTTTCTTTTGTTCAGACAGTCCTCTTCTTTCGGATTTCTGTGATGAAGTCTGAAAGGTACGAGAGGAACGTGTATCAGTATCTTGGTATCTATCAGGTTTTATCAAATTATCCCTATTCCTGAGGTTATACCCCCTTTCAGAGGGCTCCTTTTGAGGAGACCTACCTCGAGATTGAGAACGCTTCTCCTTAGAAGTTTGTTTAGTGTTCTCCCACTTCTTTTAAGGAAGAGTACGAGTGTTTTTAATAAAGACCTTTTCAGGACTTTCAGTTAGTTGCGGTTTCACTGGTTTACCACCCAAACTGTCTCTACCTAGTTCTTCATAGGATTTTTCTTTTATTCGTATGGTTGCTCAGTTACATTAAATTCTCTTAGCTTTTGGCGGATCGCCACGTATGCTGCTTCACCTTCATTATTAGCTAATATTATTGTTGAGACCTGTTTGAAATCTTTCAGTAATTTCATACCTAGATCTGAAGCAAGCTCTGCCCCGTATTCATTTTGAATCTGTTTCAGGATGTCTGGTATTACCGCCATAGACGAAACACCATGTGTTTTGGTGTAGATTGCAGCAAAGACTGTACCCCAGGTGTGGTGCGATCCCCATCGGTAAACAGATTGTTAGAATCCTGTGTTTCCCATGAGGGCTAGTATCAGGAAATACTGCCTCGATTTGAGTAATTCTTTGAGCTATCCAGAATGGAATTTGTTCCCTTTTAGCGGATAATTTACCAATGACTGATTGTATAGACTGTGGTGTGATTTTATTTGTGTTCCCCTGGTAAGGGGCGTGTTGTGGAATCCTTATAGGGGGTTGGACTGTTAGAGTCCGCATGGCATATTGAACCAATTGGCTATGGATTTTTATTAGTTGTTTTAGTTGAACTAATAGTTCCGCATCTGACATTTCTTCAATGGCAGGATGTGGTGTATAGCTGGCTAATACCAGCCATGTTGCTCCTGGTCTTCCTAGTGGACCGAGCCTGGTAATTTGATTTTGATGTTGTAGGGCGCCTTCAATTGTATTTTATTTTGGAACTGCGTATTTGCACAAATATAATGTATTCTTAAAATTTGTAACTAATTCCTACATGGATCATTGTATTCGACTGGAAGGATGTAAATATAGCACAGTATTGCTTGTTCTTTTATGATTCTTTGAATCGAATAAAGATGATTTTGAGGATGAGTAGGGCGCCTTTAAACCAGAGTGCCTGCTCTTGGTAAGTTAGTGGAATTTCAATATCCTCGAAAGGAATGTATTCCATTGGATGTTCCTCTTCTTTGTAAAAGTGGAACACATGTGTTACTGGATTTGCTTCAGGGAAGATAATCCATGAATAGAATACCTCTGTCCGACGATATTCATCTGCCTCTATTACAAAAATTACCCTACCAACACTTGATGATAGGCCATTTGTTATAAGTTTTATAGTGATGGCTTTCCTTAAGTTTTCTGGGATGATTATAGCATCCACGTCGGTCCCTTGGAAACCTGTAACGTCAAAGCCTGCTACGGCATTATTGCTTGTAGCTCCACTGTCCTACTCAGTTATGGCAGATATTTTATCCTTTTACCCACTCCAGATGTCTATTGGAGTATTTTACGGGAAAAAGGGGTCTCTGAGAAAAGCACAACTGAGTTACTTTAGTATCTAGCGTTAAATTAGTGCCTTACCAAACGTTGGCCGCCATGTACTGTAGTTCCTATATTCCCAATAGGCTCTGCGCATTGGAATAACATATCCTATAGATTAGACGTAGGAGTGAGGTCAACTAGGTCTCTATAGAATATATTAAACTTAATAGTAAGTGCCAGCTAGCTCGGAGGTCACTAAAAACGTTCTCGAATTCACAAGAAGGGATTGGTTTCTGACAACCGCAAAAACATGACAACTCTGTTTCCCAAGAATAAGAAATATATCTCTAGAGGAAACAATAAATAAGTATTTCACTCAGTCAATCATGCATACTTCGTTTCTACAGAGTTGCAGAGAAACAGAGGCAGGCGTTTTCAATAAAAAAGGTTTATTGAACAGTCTTCTGTCTCATGCAAGAGAAGTGAACGGCTACAATTGTTATGCAGACTGCAAAGTATAATGCGTACAGCGAGAACAATATTGTAAAATAATACTGTAATAGCATTGTATGGTTTCTAAGCCATATAAAAATACATACATAAATAAAATGCCTAAAATACTCAACTGGTGTTTTCTAAAATACGCCTACCCCAATTTACCTAACCTTAGTCTAGTACGGGGGAAGAAGTAAGTATTGTGTAGCATAGGTTTAGTATTCTTTGCCAAGAATCTATCCAAGATTTCTGTAGGTTCTAATCAGCTCCATACCTTGGTTAGAATGAAGGAGGTCTGGTATCTCTGTCTCGGGAATCGATTTCCCAACACCCCGCAAGGGGAGCTTGGAAACACTGGAGCTGGATTCCCGGCGAGAGAAAGGCAGCCTCTCGATCAGTGCGTCAGCTGGAGGGTCGGCTTCCTCCGGCACTTGCAGTAGCGAGCTGCGTCAGGCAAGTAGATAGCCAAACTGCTCCGAACCACCGTAGTTTGCCATAGCAAGTGAAGGCTTATTTATAACTTGAAGGTGTTTAGGAATGCCATAGTTTGACGTAAAGTCGGGCATAATAACATCAAGAAAGAACCCCTAGGGAATAGTCGTTCTTTGAAAAGTACATGAGTTCTTGGACAAATCAATATTCAAGCAAGGGGAAGTTCCCTAACTGCTTAAGCCGATTTTCCAAGAAATCGTTGTGACGTTTGGTACGGGTGGAAGTAGCCATGCCTGTATTTGGGTAGCATGGGCTATGCCTAAATAAGGGATTGATTTCTATGCCTATATATAAGGGCAATATGAATTGTACCTATAAAAGGGCAGGAATCCGGAAAATTCACTCGGAGCTCTAAACACCACACAACAACCTGAATTACAACCTGATTAGATTGAAGATTTCGGAAGAATATTGAGGAGGGAGAGAGTGTAAGCCAGGGATGCGCCCTAATGCGTCGGGATTATAGAGAAGTCTAGTAAGTATTGCCCTGTCCTATAGTCTTTGTCTCCTGATTCTTCATCAGGGGATCTCCACAAGCCCTTTAAAATTTCTCTGGTTGCCGTCGTGATACCTTACTGACTAGAGGTGCGCGGAACGTCAAAAGCGGAATCTTACCCGGAAACTTTGAAAGTTTATACGTCCATCCTAGTAGGTATTGACTCTAACCCTTTCTTTTTGAATCTTTAGAGTCTTTTTGTGATAGACCACCTACTGATTGAGTTAGTGAACCCTAATGAGACCTTCCTCCTTTTATAACCCCTGTTTTTGTGAAGTTTGTGAAATGTAATGTTGTTAGGCCATTAAAAGTGTCTGTTTGTAATATACGTGGGGTCTTGAGGGTTTCTCACTGTTTCTTTTTGAACTTATAGCAACAATTTATTATGCAGTTTTTAAGCTCACTGTCTTGACCAGAACTATGGCATAATTGTGATGTTTCACTGGTAAAGAACAATACTTAAATAACTGTTAGGTAACAGTTAGAGAACAACTGTCTAGAGAAACTGCATGTATATTTAAAAAAACATGTTTTTACTTATTACAGATTGTATGCTGTTCTTTCGTCCCCCTCCCTTCTTCTGTGTGCCCTGAGGAAGGTGTGGCCTTAGACCTGGCCTAGCACCGAAACGCGTGTTGGCGTTTTGAGTCTGTCCTGCTATCTGGTCATCTAGTCTCCTATCTTCTGTTTGGAGACTATCCAGGACGCAATATATGTACAACATCTGGCTACTGAAGTATGATGTGCATGGGATGCTTGAAGAATGTATGAATATGTGTGAACTAATTGAGTTTTTGGATGCTTAAAGAATGCATGTGTTTGCTGTGAAGATTGGTTAAATGTATGTAGGGGTGTGTGGGATGTCATTGGAATATTTTTGTATGTATGTATGATCATTGTTATGTTTTGTCAATTTTGCCCTGCTGTTTTGAAAAAAATATATATTTATACTAAAGAAATGAAATAAACAATGAACATTTTTCTATAATGAGTTGCTTTTGATTAAGGTTGTTTCTGGTCTCAGTGAGCTTACTACTGCGAATCTTATTACAGGACTCAAGTGGAGTCTTAATATGTATTAAAGGTGGCAGACTGTTCTGTTCTTTGAATTAGCCTTTGTTTCCCCTGCTAGTCTGCCCTATATTCGTGTTCTCAGGGGGCCCCTCTTCTGCCTATTGGTCTGACCTCCACAAGCCCTTTGGCCAGAGAGTTGGTTTCCATTATCGATTTGGGTAACTATTATTCTGTTTCAAATTTGCATATCTTTTGCAAATGTATGATTTATTATACCTTTTGTCTCTACATCTATCCACTCTTAATGCATTGATTTGTTGAACGAGTCTGTGATTTGAATGTATTTGCTAAAGGAATTTTCTCTCCCATTAAAGTTAATGGAGTTTGCACTGTGAATTTGTACTAATGAGCGTTCATTTATGACTGAGATTTAGATAAAAATGCATGGAATCTTATCCGGAGTCTGTGGTTATTTCACTGAGATCTGTAAAGAGTTAGTTAATTGTTAATATCACCATCAACTACTTAATTAATGGTCCATCGTTGATCTGTGAAGATTAGTTAGACATTAAAGGTTCTCAAACGTTATTGAGTATACAGTGAGTCAACTAACCAGGATTAAAGTGAAATTACAAAACTTGATTCCCCAGCGAAAACAACCAGGGAAATTGAAAGTGTCTATGGGCCCCATTGACATTTTTCTGGCTGTGATAGGTTTATCCCTGGCTTTTCGCTGGACCAGGGTATAGATTTGCTAGTCTTAACTCCTCATCTTCCTATTTTAAATAGAACGTCCATGTACATAAATAAGGAGTATTCGATATATTTGTCAAACAATTTTAAGTTTGATATTAAAGTTGAATACCGATGTGGCTACCTAATTAACATGGACAATTTGTTTTCTGTAATTTCAGTTACCTATACTTTGTTTTCGGACTCTGTCCTTCCCTTTTTACTGGTTTCTCAGTAACGTCCAGAAGCAGGTTTTGTTTTTCATTCTCCATAACACTCTTGTTGAGTCTTCCTTAAGATAAAGAACTTTGGTGCTTTTTTGTTCTTTATAAAAACCCAGTCTTGGCAGATTAATGCCGGTCCCTATCCAGGGATGCCTGTTATACTTTCCCAACTGGGAGAGTCATTGGCTTGATCCAATGGGAAATGTAAAAACACTTGTGTTTGTACTGGTTAATTCAAACTAAAAATTAAAATGCAAATGGGTGCAAGATAACTATGGAGATAATTCACAAAGCTGTGTGTGCACCCAAGTTAAACTCCGGTATGGAATTATGAAATCTATTAGTGTAAATTAATGTTTTCTGATCACATAACAATCATTTCCACTTCCAAATTGATGTACTCTATTCAAAGCAAGAGTAAATCCTCATCAAGGGTGCCAATTTCACGAGACCAAATCCAAAATTGTTGGGGAAAAGGGCAATGAGTTTTTTCACACAGGAAAATATTTTCCTTGAGGAAGGATGCCGACCCGAGTATGCAAAACCTTTGAAGAACTCAGAACGACTTCATTACAGGACTCATGCTCTGGCTGTGATCACTTGCTAACAGCAACACCTCAAACTATTCTACACCTCTATCTGTGGGAGGAAAAAAAATATATATATATGTATATATTCATGTACATTTAGCTGAATTCAATTATCAAATAGTACCTAGAATACTCATGCCATGAGCATTTACATGTGCTCATCAGATCATGTTTAATGCCGCTACCAGAAGAAGCTTAGCGTAACTGTGCTCTATAGGTAAATATAACCCAATGCTTTATTTCAGTAGATGTTCTGTTTTTCTAGCATACTGCTTTCAAACGAAAGCTGAAAATGTTTCTAAGTGAACATGACTCCTTCACTGTCATTAGTCCCTTGCCTGGGGATTTACTTCTTCCTCACTTTTCCTTCTTCACAATATGGCAGCAGCAGTTCGTCAGTTGAGGGTGTGAGGGCTCAGCCCCTTTCCCAATGCAAGGGTGTTTGTCAGGCTGAGTATATCATATCAGATTCAGACAGCCAGACTCTCTGCATGCGCTAATGTGCAGGCATCAGGCAGCAAGATTTGCTCGACTGATGATCTCACAATCCTGAGGGCAATTACATCATCAGCCTGGCAAAGCCCTATGAGGATCCCCCCCTCTGATGGCGCTGGGAGCATTTCTGATAGAATAAGCCCTTCGAGAGTTAGGTTTAAGCCCTGAATTGCCCAGGGCTGACTGTCATTCAGCAAAGCCTATTTATCAAAAAGAGGACAAAGTTCCTAGATCAGGGTGCAAAAGTCACCCATAGTTCAAGGTGCAAAAAGTCACTATAAAGGGTGCAAAAGTCACCCATGAATCGGGGTGCTAACAGTCACCCATATTTAAAAACACAGAGAGATTAAGAAAAAAGGTAGACTAAAGTAATCCTAGGTTTGGAATTGTCCTAATGTGAGAGGGAAAATAATTCTACATCCTCTGCTGCCCTCACACATCCCGGGGGGTGTCATGCTTCATCATCGGGCGTTTGCTCCTCGTAGGGCCGGCGCTGCAATTCCCTACGGGTCCCCCGAAGGGTCACTTTATCGGAGATCTTTTTTGAGGATTGCCAGATGTTGCATGCGGGTGTGTGGGGATTGGGTAAAAGGAGGGTAAATCAATTTATGTGCACATGATAGTGTAAAAAATGACTGACCCCAAAAGGGCCCATTAGGCCTAGGTGTCAAAAGTCGCCTTGGGGGGTTAAATCCCTGTTGGATTCATTGGGCACAAAAGAAATGGGTATATATATATATATATATATATATATACATATATATACATATATAAATCTGACTCTCTATGTATGTTTGATATATATATATATATATATATATATACATATATATATATATATATATATATATCAAACATACATAGAGAGTCAGATTTAAAAATTTGAAGCAAACAAGCAAAAATGTAGGCTTGTGTTTTTTCAGTGAATTCACATATATTATATATACACATACATACTTATATATCTATACAAACATATATAGAATAGCAGATTTAAACATTTTGAGAAAACATGTAGGTTTGTGCACTGCTTTGCAGTGGATGGGAGACGGACAAACAAATGTGTGTGTCAAGGTGCAGCATCTGTTTTTTGCTGCGTTGCCTCTTTGCACATTCAACAGCTGCGTTGGTTGAGCCCAAGGGCACTGATGGCAGAGTGTAATTCCATCTGGCTCTCCGTCTTGATTGCCTAGGGGACCTGACACCATTAGAGTATATGCAGACTCCTCAAGATCTATGGGCCAAAGATCATCATCATTTCAAGATGGAGGAACACTTCCAATATTATAAATTGGTTTGTGGTCAACCAGCATTGGCCAACAAGTGAAGAGTGGTCAGGAAACCAAAATGTAAAAACTACCTTTACTTTTTATTTGGGGCAGATTTTGCCAGCTGTCAGGGTGTGCTTCTCAAGCCTTTACATTGCCCCCAATGGTTTTTATCTCTATTGTGCTGTTCGAGGATCATCCACAGATCTCGTTATTGAGAAAGTAATGATCTAAGTACAAGTTGCTGTAAGGGTTCAGGACTTGATGAAAGATGAAGACCACCAAAATTGGTTGACATGAAAAATAATCCCAGGGACAATCAGAGTACTTTTAAATTAGAAATACGGTTGGTCCCACATATCACAAGGCATTTCTTTTGAAACAGGCCTCTTTATGGTTACAGGACCCTGATGATACTTGCCCTTTATGGGTTACGCTTGAACGCTTCTCTTTGTCCCCTTTCTCTTTTGCTGAATATCTCTCTTTTTCCCGCAAACCACACACTCTACTCACTCCTATACATAAGTTCACTGCTAAATTGCTCTTATCTTTGACTTCTGCTCCCCCCAATACATTAACTGAATTTCTTAATTATACCATTTGGCACAATAAACATTTGTTAATTAACAACAAACCCTTTTTTTGGAAATCTTGGAGGCAGAAAGGCTTAATTTGGATCTCTCAACTTTTCTCTAACTCTGCCATTTTGCCTTTCTCGACTCTCAGTCAATCTTTTGATTTACCTGCTTCTTTTGCTCGTAAATATGTCCTACTTCAAAAGGCGGTTTTGTTACAATACTCTGCCCTCGAACGCTCCTCAGTCCAACCTCCTCCCACTAACCCTACTTCACAACTTCACTCTTTTTTACGCACAACACCCAAAGCATCTTCTATTTATAAACACCTCCACACTGCAGATTCTCCCAGGCTTAAATCTAAGGTGGAGGAACAATGGGAGTCTGATTTTACCATCTCCTGGCCTATAGCTTTTTGGGACAAATTATGGGTTAAACTTTGTAAATTCTCTAGAGCAGCAAATATCACTCAAACCTTTTTCTTTATTTATAACAGACTTCTTCTCACTCCACACACACTACACAAACAATTTTCTTCGGTTCCAGATCTCTGCTGGTCCTGTTCCTCACCGCATGCAACATTATTTCATATGATATTTTCATGTAAGGCTGTTCATGATTTTTGGAAACTTATTTGGTCCCAAATCAATGTAATGTTTATAGTCACATCCCTTTTTCTTTTACTCACATTTTTTAGGTAGTCTCTCTGATTGTTGGGATGATGTTGAATTAAATGTTAATATTGTTGATTTGTTATTAGCTGTTGCATTCCAACAGATTACTGCTAACTGGAAGGACTTTTCAAATCTTTCCTTTAAAGCATGGTGGTATAATGTTTGTCATAACCATAGACTGGACACCGCTTTTGTATTTCCTATTCACATGGCAACTAAACGTTCTGACTTATGGCTCCCTATTACTTTATACCTTGATGAGTGTGCTACACGCTCATTTCATTTACGTCCAATTCAGCAAGAAGTCCCAAAACCCCCTTAATTGACCTTAACGTTTCCCTTTATTTGCTTATCACTGTGTTTTACTATTGTTTGCGTTTATCTCATGAAGATCACCAGAATCTAATTGTTTTATTTTTTCTCTGATGTTCACTTTATTCATTACTACTGACGCACTGTTTTATTTAATTGTCATTATTCTTATCTCTCATTGAATTTCACTATTGTATTGGCACTCTTTATTTTGACCAATAAAATTCTTTTGAACTTAAAAAAAGAAATACGGTTGGTGAATGGCTCAGGAACGTAAAGGTAAAAATATACAAGATATTCAAAAGAATAACCCTTTGAAGATAACCAGTATCTTTTTGTACAACAAGTATCTAAAAATAAACTACTGAGCAGTTTCCCATTAAGCCAGGAAAGGTCAATGTTGTGTAAAGTGTTATTTTTGTCTGAAGAAGCCTCTCGTGTCTGGATCTAAAGTAGTCTAGGGACGTGGCTGGGTAGGTGCTTCAAAAGCCTTTGTTTCTTTTTTGAGGAGTGGTAGCTAAGACATTGCTCAACACAAAACCCGCAGCCCTCTCACTTGCCCTGGCTCTAAATAGCTGCGAAAGCAGTGTCTGGTCCCAACCCCTTCTCTAGGCCCCACCACTCCTTGGCCACTCATCCTGTCTCACACAGTGAAATGTTTCTTAGGTTTTGCAGGAATGGTTGCCACCATCCATGTGGTAATTGATGGAACTGCTGTTGTTGTCAAGTGATTTGCACAGAAGTATGGGGAATGCAGGAATCCAGATAAAGTTGTTCTCACAGGCTACAAACTATAAAGAAGCCTCTCTCTCGTTTTGCTTCTTGCCGAGAGGAGGTGCTACGGTGGTGCTACCACCATGGATGGCGTCCGAGCAGCCGTGGCGGATTCAGTCACCGGAATTCCTTGATTACAATAGATCAGGTGAATGACACTAAAATACGATTGTAGGGGAGACCTGAGAAGTCTGAGTCAATGCTGTGATGCCTCAATGGAATTTATATGCATCATTATCTCAAGCCCTCCTCAGTTTAAAAGTTGGATGGACACTAAAGTGCACTCCCTCTGTCAGATAGACACACATACTGAAAGAGAGTGTCACCTCTGAAACTTGTTACAGTCAATCCAGAGATCCTCAGACACGATTCCAGGAGATCATATACTTGGTCACCCGAAGCAAAGAACGAGAGATGCCTCACAATAGGGAAGAACAGCTCCCAAACACTTCAAAAACAAGTTTTTTTAACATAAGGGGCAGAATAAGTTTTTGAACATAAGGGGCAGAAGACTCAATACACCATTCAGACAAAAGAACATAAATAGGGTATGGGTTTGGATAATTTGGTATTGAACGGATAACAGAGCGGAGTACAATCCTAGAAAGAGTTGATCCTGGCTGACATTGATCAAAGTCCTGGTAGCTCTGGGTAGACATAAAATGTACAACAATGCTTCATTTCTACCCTCATAGATGGTGCCTTGAAGCCGTGGGCAGAAGAATGGAGCTAGGAAACGAAATGTAGCTATTTAAAGGGGGCATATATAAACCTATCGAGTTCTATGACTCGGAAGTAAACTCTCTTAACAGTGGAGGAGTAAATGTTGAGGGTTAGGGGCTAAAGAACAGTACGAATGCGCCGTATGACAGAGCAACACGTTTTCCTTTTAACCTTTTCTCTCTCCTCTCCTTTATGTTCCCTTCTCTTGAGGTATGGGGGAACAGAGGTTTGTACAAACAAAAAAAATCACAACATTTTAAACATGAAGGCACATGTGTTACAAGCCAGAGACATGGCAACTGTGTATCACAGCAGAGTGCACTGTAGTTTATATAACTCCTTATGACAAATTCAGACATGTCCAGGAAAGTTAATTGATCTTCTCAGTTGTTTATTGCTTGCAAGGCAAGGGCAGATAAAAATCCAACTGCTCTGTTTCATTTTTGCTAAAGTTATTTTTTATAACGTGATTTCTAGCATTATCGAGATTTAGACTCCTGGGTATTTTATTTTATAAATTTATTATGTAAGAGTTACAACTGACATATATCCCCTTAATATACTCGAGTCTAGAAAGTGGAAGGATCTCTGATCTATCTTAGTTAAACTTTTAACTGGTGTTTAACAAAGGTAGCTGTTGTGTGTATCATGGCCCTAAGTCAACAATACAAACTGTACCCAAATGCAGACCCATCATTTAATTTCTAAATTCCAACACGTATGGCAGACAAGGAGCATTCTTGTCTGGTTCAACTATTCAGTAAAAAAATGGGCCACACACACAACTTGAAGAATACGCATGCCTGCTAAGAAGGGTATAGCCAACGCATGATAAATGGTCCAATTCACTTACTGTATGGGTCAGTCCGGTCTCTTGTCCCATCCACCATGCCATCTTGGAGTATTCGCAAGAAGTACCCTCCATTGCTGCAGTACAAGAGCTTCGGCCTCTGGTAGTTTCCATTGGGAAGGTTAAATCTTTCTGTCAGGGCTGCAAATGTTGTGATCTCCCCTTCAGCCATGGTGCTTCAAGGCCTGTAAGAAAGTCAATGTGTTACTCATGATATCAGCAACAAGGTGGTAGGTAAACAGTTTGAGCAGAGTCTTGAAAGGTGAAGTCTGAGGTTCTACAATGCCCGCAAATGTTTTTTGAAAAAGCATCTGGCTTTCCTCATTGAAACAAATGATGACATGCAAGTTGATATTGACTCCAGATGTAAACATGTAGGCCCATGTAGTCTGCCCATTACACTTTCTAGTACATCACTCTACATCTAGATCGGTCATTGTTCTCAAACTACAATCACCCCACCCCCATATCCCCTGCCTAACACATTTGGAGTAGAGTCAACCACATGGCCTCTGCCCAGCCCTAATGGTTTTTGGAGGCACTGGAATGTCAAGAAATCTCTAGTTTGATCTTACCCAACTTAATGGCAGAACATTTAGCAAGCTCCAAATGGTTTGGACAGTCCTGAAATATGATTTACACAATCCTATCCAACTAGGCTGTCTGAAACTGCGAGCAGCATTGCATACCTTAAAACCTCAATCCTACTGAAGTTGCAAAGTTTAAGAATTTAGCAAAGGTTTTTTTTGTGGGGCTTGTTTTCCAGGAATATGCTTTTGCAGTTTTTTCCCACAACTTTTTAAAATGTTGTGATGTTTGTGAACTACACCAAGCTTGCAAATATTTTTAAAATGTCAAGATGTTTCCAAGGGAAACCAGCCTCATGCACTCCTTTTTGACTAGTCCAGTCCTGAAATGGTTTTGCTCCATGGGAGGAACTGAACCTCGGTCTTAAATGTGGTAGCTGACTGAAATAAGAACCATGTCCCTAGGAGTGTCAAGAATTGGACACTGTGAATGTCTGTGAAGCTTTTTCCTTGACTGCCTGAAGAAATAGTGTCTCCTTCCAGTAGTCACTTAATATACATGTGAACGGTGTCAAGTGCCTACATAAAACAGTCCCAGTTCGGAGGAAAAAGTCACTAAGGGCAGAAAAAACCTCCTTTGCTATCCTGATGGTTCTTGAATGAAGACGGTATTTAATGCAATGTAAATTAACAGGGCACCAAGCCCTCTCTGGATCAGGGTGGAAAATAGAGCACAGCATTTGTGATCCAGGAGATAAGAATTCAAATGGAATCGGACTGTAGAAGAATAGAACAAAAAACAGGGACAAACGTGATATAACAACAACAACGATCCCTATCTTAGTTTGGGAACTTCAGACAACAATTTGTAGAAAGGCAACCATCTCAGAAAGGTCTGCACATAACACTTGGCAAGCCTAAATCTTCAGGACTAAGGCATTGTTTTGGTACGAGTAGAACAATCCCAAGTGTGACATCTCCCTTCTCTTGCAATATTCTGTGCTTCAAGAGGCACCTTTCAATGTCAGTGTTCTGTGCAAGCTGAGGAACACCTCTCGAAGTGACCATGACCACAAAAATGCTGATGCGATTTGGACAGCTTAGCTGGCTACTCTTGGACTGAGCAGTGTTTCGACAAAATATGGAGTTTAAAATAGAAGAACACATAAATATTGGGGGAGGACATTATGATTAAAAAATTCTGTGGTATAGAATATCATTGTCAAAATATCGTTTTTCTGGTAAGTAATATTGTTTTCGGAACATTGTTTTTAATATCATTTTCAGTGATATAGTTATTAATATTTTTTATAATCTTTTTGATTTGTTTTAGTTAATATATTAGTTTTAGTAGTTAGTATTGTTGGTATACTTTCTAATAATTCTATAAATATAGTTTGTAATTTTAATTGACTTGTTTACAAAAATGTAATTAGTAATTTATAATGCTGTATAGCGGGTTGCTGGGTTTGTAGATGGATAGGACGGATCCAATTTAAATTAGAAACCCTTTTAATGTAATATAATTTTGTTTCTTATTGTTAATTTCGTAATTGATTAATAATTATGTAAACAATTTAAGTGTTTTCCTAATGTAACTTTATTGCCATTTTAGAATTATAGACAGGTAGTTTTAATATAGGAAGTATCATAGAGCTGTTCCTCTCCCGCCTCCGTCCACCGCCTCATACAACACAGGTAGGAGCCAGTGCATTCACATTATACATTCTGTAAGTAGATCTGCTCTTCCAGCTCTGTTCAAAGATTTCCACGCCAAAATGCAACCATTTAACTTCCCTCCCCCCTCCCTATCTCCGTGTCCAAACTCTGCTCTCCCAGATTACATTATGTATGTGCATTGCAGATATCCCAGAGTACCAATATCCATCCGTTCGTCCGTTTGTCACTTGTATTCCGGTCTCCTACTCATCAGCATTGTTCGACTCGCCCAAGGCCTGCGGGTCCAGAAGATCTGCCAGCATCGATGCCCATGCCCTGAGATCGTCTTCAAGTTTTTTGTCCATTTGGACATGTTTCATTCGGACCGCTTTCGCGGTAACCCACTCACACAGGTCTTTCAGACATGTCTACGCAAGCGGGGGCGTGGGGCGCAACCACATTATCGTAAGGCACCTTTTTGCCAGGTCCAGTCCCAGAAGGACAAATCTTCTGCTCAGCTTCTTATTTTTGGGTGCTGGAAGGAGCCACAGCAAACCTCTCTGGACACCACCCATCCCATAGCTCCCTTTAAACGTGCCAGTACCGTCTCCCGATAGGGCATCAGAGTTAGACAGGTCAATACCACATGTAGCAATTCAGCGTCTGTTGATCCACACCGGGGGTGCGCACCAAAACGGTCCCAGTAGATTCTACTTAGCGTCCGGGGGGGTAAGGTAAGTCTGATGTACAAAATTGACAAAATTGTATTGAACGAGTTTAAACCGTGCATTAGAGCTTGCACCCCTAACACCCCCATGTATTCTCAGCCATTCTCGCTCTGTAGGAGATACCCCAACTATATCGTCCCACTTCACCTTGCACCGGGAGAGGCCTCCCCGACTATCATCTTGGAGCACCCAATGCAAATGAGACGCTAATCAGCAACCCTGGGCCATGTAGAGCATTACTAATGGCAAGTTGGTGCAGGGTGCTCCTCCAGGAAGGATGGCCAGATCTTCTGAGCTCCCTGCGAGATCTTCTCGTATTGTAAGAACTGTCCTGTTCCCAGTGTGAAGGAGCCTCTGCCTCCCCCGTGTTAGAAAGCACGCATTTCTATAAAGGTTTCCCATCCACTGGCATCCACCGTCTTGCCACCTCCGCACAGACCTAAAGTCCGCTATACGCTGAAAGGACTTCACCACCTTATGTGGCTTGTCTGGGGCATAGGGAGAGAGCTGTACTACCCTACGGACAGCAAACTCCCATACAGCAGCCACGTGCTGGATAATGTAGTGGAGGGCAGTGGGAACCCCAGAGCCGAGCATCAGGAGTTCTGGTAAGGACTGACCCCGTATGTGCCCGCCAAGAGCTGCTTTTCCCAATTGTCCAGTCAATGGATAATTTACAACAAAAGTGGTGGTTATGCCTATTGTCTGCACATCAATCATATTGCGGCAATAGTTTTTAAGATAAGATTTATGTATTGATGTAACCCTGTGAAAAAGCTAACGATCAAGAAGAAAAAAAATAGGTAGTCCAATTGTGCTGCTCACGTGGTGGCAGCACCCAACCACCTAGGATGCATTTTACCGTACTGTACGAACAGTCGGAGACAAATTGCAGCAATGGCATCAAAGCGCACAATTTTTATTCAATATATTCCTTGATAAGAAAAGGACGAACAGTCATTTGATGGTTCAATGTGATCTCTCCATTTATTATTCCCTATGCATCGTGGTGTGGACAATTTTGCAGTCAATGTTGTTCTCATGAACAAAACAGATTACATCAAGGAAATCAATAGACAACTGGCAAATACAACAGCCTATAAGAAATTGAATTGTAATCCCTTAAGGGACACAAATGTGCGGGTGGAAGCCTGTTTGAAACGTTGGCCAGACTTGTGCTTAGTATCTGATACTGAGTACTGCTACCTTCAGAATCAAACTCCCAGATCCCCATGTATCTATATCTTACCTAAAGTACACAAGGGGGGTGTTTTCCCCCCGGGGAGGCCGATCATTTCAGGTATGGGTTCCCTGACCGAAAGGTTGTCTGAATATATAGATACATACCTTTAACCATTTGTTCATAACCTGCGTTCTAATATTAAGGATACATGAGACCTACTCAGTAAGATTTTGGATTAGGAATGGATATAGGGACATTTTTTGGTGACACTGGACATGTGCCCAGTATATAAATGTATACGTATGAACAAGGGCATTGAGGCTGTACAACATTTTTTGGCCACTAGATCAGCTACATTGTTTGAACATACAGAAATGCTATTACATCTCATACGCCTAGTACTCACAAACAGCATATTTACGAATAAAGGAGAGTGGTACTGCCAAGTGCAAGGTGTGGCCATGGGAGCCCGCTTATCACCATCTTTTGTGAATATGTACATGGATCTCTTTGACATGGTCTGGTTGAAAAGGTACACATTTGGAGAGATGGCCCTAATGAGTTTTTGGAACATATATTTTACTGGGATTGTTATATCGACGATGTGATCATGTTCTGGTCAGGAGACAGTGACACTCTGACTAGGTTTTGCACCTACCTTAACAATAATGCTTTCAACATTGCATTTACATGGGAATTCAGTTTAAGGGTGAAATGATCAGAACCAAAAGGAGTTGCAGCAACATGGATTCCCTGTATGTTGAACTAGACAAGGTTGAACAAAGATTCACCATGAAAGGCTATGGAAAGGATATGCTAGAGAATTCAAGACAAAAAGTGTCCCACAACAAACGGGAATATCTTTTGCTGACATCAGGGAGGAAAAATAATAAGGGTAATACACCTAAGTCGCTTGCATTTACCACACCTTATTCTGCTCTTAGGTCAGAAGTATATCAAATCTTAACTAGGCATTGCTACTAACACATCATCCAACTCTAAAAGAAGTGATTGAAACAGACCCACAATGGTACATGGTAGGGGTACTACACATAGTCAAACACTATGCCACAGTTACATTCCTCCAGACACACAGAGGACTTGGTTGCCATCCCTCGCCTAAAGGATTCTACAAATGGGGAAAGTGTAGCATTTGCAGTTTTGCAATGAACAAAACTAAATCTTTCCATTACAACATGGAAAAGACATACAGGATTGACAATGTCATCAATTGTAACACCAGATATGTGGTGTATTGTATACTATGTATATGAGGACAAATAGATGTAGGCAGCACCATCAGGCCATTAAATCGTGCCTAAGGACCACACGAAACAACAAGGCAAATCATCCAGTAACAGCACATTATAATGCGGTACATGAAGCAGACAAATTAATGAACATTGGATTCCATGGCATTGACATCACTGGTCATATACCTAGAGGAGGTGACAAGTCCATGTCACATAGACAACTGGAGAGCAAATAGATTATTAAGCTCAGAAAGGTGGAAATGGGGTTAAACACTGACAAGGAACTACATGTCTTTCTCTAACACAACCAGTACCAACAGCGGCGCACTTCATATTATAATTCTTAGAAAGTAATACATGTAAAAAGTATGTATATGCAGTATGAATTTGTTACATGTGGTATGTCATCTCAATGTGTAAGTTATATTTGAGAACATCGAACGTATAGTAAAATGTTATATTGATTTAGGCAAACAGTTGTTTGTTGTAAAGATTACTGACTGTGTAAATGACATGGGTGGAGGATTCGCAGCTAACACATCCTACTTCCTTGCACACTACCCAAGATGAGACTGACACTTGTATATCATTAACACACCAACAGACTAACACATGCATGATGATAATAATGCAATTTTCAAACTCCCTCTCACGCATGACACCTATATTTATAATGGTCATTTCAATTATACACTCTTCACTTCTACAAATGGCAACAATGTTGCAACTACAGTTTTAGTCCTCGTTTTCTATTGTTGAACTTCCACATCACCATGGTCACCAGACCATGGCACACTTACTTCCGGGCAACACGTACGTTGGTTTGGGAACCATGGCGAAGCTATGGTACGAAAAATAGGAAACCCATTTTTAGAACAGTTGTATGGGCGGTAAGAATTACATGCTTAAACATTTGCAAGTGACTCATCACTCAAGAGGCACTTTGTCTCACTTACAACACAGACTTATCATGGTACTGCTGCACTCTTGAATTTACTGGGGCTCTATAAGTATGCGAGAACTACACTGAAGCTACGGTAAGTGTTTAGATTTTTTAAACTATTCATATTCCCGCATATTCTTTACTTTTGGTCTTAATGGGAGAGTAAACAACTGCGCTCGCACAACATAAAACTTGATAAGCAAGCATCAATTTTTTTTGCAGCTCGACTAAACATTTGCCAACTGTTTAAGACATGCAAGGAATTTAATATTGGTATTTTGAATATATACAGCACTGATCAAATGCACTAAGCATTATTGTGGAACTGTGTTGTAACCACTATAGAGAAGTGACATACAATTGGATGGTAGAGTTGTTTTACTAGTAGTATGGAATTTTTTACTTTGGAAGGATATAAGAGGAGAATTAATGGGTTCATTATAACTTGGATTCACACTAAGCATATGGTCAGTTTATGATGGGAATGCCACACACTACATCACGTAACTTGGTTTCACATTTCATTGCTTGTATTGACGGGACCTTCGGTGGCCCTCAGACTGAAAGCCGCCTTTGTTCACCTGAAGACCATGCAAGAATATACAGCTTTACCGCGCATACTGTTACATTTTTTTGTGACACCGCAAATTATGGACTGGCATCATGTGGTTCCCTGTGGAGACTGATTTTATGTAGATATTTTAAACGCACAGACACCCTACGCTTCCAAGTATGCCACTAGTTCACTGATTATTTTTCACAAAATTCATTCTGTCACACACCTTTTTGTGTGCAATCTATATAATTTCTTTTATGCTCATGCAGTAACAATGTTTGCAGAGGTAATATCACCTCTCATCTTTCTTGGTATAACACAAATTAAAGCACCAGATAACTGCAGCTAGTACATTTCTGTATCTCCTCCTTACGACATAGCAAGCGAGCACAAACACTAGGATTGTTGCAATACAAAGTTTGCTGAACATGTCTAAAATACTGTATATGATTTAGCAGCCTTGAAGAAGTCCTATGGACAAAACACGTGTCGGCTACCTGTAAGATCAAATTGTCCACACCACAACGCATATGGAATAATAAATGGAGAGATCACATTGAACCATCAAACGACTATTCATCCTTTTCTTATCAAGGAATATATTGAATCAAAAGTGTGTGCTTCGGTGCCATTGCTGCAAATCACCCAGCCAATGGACTGCGTGTTGAAGTTTGGATGCCATATAACAGAGCTCCAAGCAGGCCACCTCAAGCCCCCCTCTTCCCCATGTACTCGTTATCTTTGTTAAGCTAATGTGTTAATGCTTGGAGCCCACAGGAGATTCACCAGCAATCCAACTAGTGTTCAGAAATACTGTCTGGGGATTTTATATAGTGAGTGTTGTAGGGCATATAGGCATCGGACAGAGAACTGCTACTACCTCCATACGGGAACCAATGTTCTTCGCAGCCATGACAGTATAGTTCATAAATAATGGAGCCAATTGACAACTTCCTTATGGTAATGTTGCACCCATTGTGATTTAAACGGCAACTTGCTTTTAAATTATTGTACAAGATAGTAGTTAATCCTAAAATAATTTACATTTGACCCTGTGAGTGCTTCGCAATTCCTTTTTGACTAGATGAAACTATTATGTGGACCCACTTTCACATGGCGAGTAGCACCTGCCCTGAGTGTGGCAATGGTCTAAGGGGGAATCAAGGCCCTCCGGGGTCGAAACGCGTCATGCTGATGGTGATATTGGTGATGTAATAAATAAAAAATCTGCACTTACTCTGTGGTCCATGCTCCTGTGAGTTCGGGGGAATGTTGGAGTTTCAAGGGGAATGTTGGAGTTTCAAGGACACACGGACACACACACAGACACAGACACACAAATACATTGGTGTTCTACCACAACATGAATTGAATGGTTAAATATTTATCTGCCCTAATATTCACTCCACAATACGGACTACAACCATACCATATCATCAAGTTGAGCAGGTGTGGAGTTAAGAATGGTACATTTCATAATCATGTTCTTTACTTTCTCTGCAATAGCTGTACAATCATTACAACTATTAAAAGTAAATAGCAAAAGTATTAAAATAGAATAGTACATCTATATTTGTGTGTGCATGCTTACCTTGCAATACGAAGGTAGACGATATTGTAGTGGCAGTCTACATTCTTGACCTTCATATTGTGACATATATCCAGCACATTCCAGTGAATTGCTTTATTTAGTTGCTTATTGTTACACTGTAGAAGCCCAATGGCTCAAACCCCCAACTTAAAGGAATGCCAAAGCCCATTGGCTTAAAGTGTCACAACAATCTTTTCTATTCATTTTGATAAAAGCAAACGTAGCATGGGCCTCTGTGCTGCAACAATCCGAATGTTTTATGGGTTGGTGGAATAGCAGGTAATTGAAAGGGAAGAATGCATATGACAGGACAATAAATGACAAAGTGAGGCAAGGGCTTCCCACACAAATTAAGGGAGGTGAAGAATGATAAACTGGTCATGAAATCTAGAAAGGCATGGTGCAAGCGAAGGTTCTTGATTGTTGTCAATATGCACAATATTCCTATATAAAGTTTAGATCAATATTCAGACACTCTGAAATAATATTGAGTGAGCTCCTCTCATCGTCTTTTGTTTGTCGAGGCCATGTTGTGTCAGAGCATGTACACCCTACTTAGGAAAGTGAACATTTTGGGTTGGAAGGTGACATGTAGCTGGACTTGTGAGAACCGGATTATAAACGTTATACAGTTTGTGCCAAAGTTGTTTTGGCTCAGCATTCTTGTAAGGAAACGCAACCAGGAAGCCAATCGAGTAATAATGTATTGCATTTCCTGTTACAAGAACGTCGGAAGAACATATTTTGGATGTCCCTTTGTGTTCCTCTTCAGGGCAGTAATTACATTTTATAGAACAGTCTGCCTATGGAAATAGCCCAGCTTGCCCAATACTCAATCTGGAGCATTTACAAAAAATATTCCATGAAAGTCGAACAATTAAAAGAGTGTAATAGTTAATCACATACATTGATACTTTTAGTTGTGCACATTGTTGAAATCTATTAAAGGGGGCCTCTAGTGTATAGAAAATGAGTTCTCAACTACTAGTACTGCATCTCTAACAATCACCAACAATAAGCACTCTAGAATGTTGCTATGTTTGATGATGCCTGCTTGTGTGTTGAGACCTGTTGTTACATTGATACATTATTTTAAATAATTATATGTTTGTATCTCATTAACAATGTTTAATGTGCCTTTTTACATTGATATTGTGCAATTGCTTTTCAAACTAACTTCCTACCATTTTAGACAAGACGGGTGCCATCTCTGTCACTCATGTGCTCCCCCCTGCGCGCATCCTCTCATAAGTTCCACAGCACACAGTCAAACTGAGGTCATATTAGTTTATTTGTATTTCTGTATTGCTTTACTCACAATGAACCTTCTATTGTTCAGACGTAAGACTACAACAAGTGTCCCTGTATTCTGTTTCTTCGCTGATCTTATTTATTCAGATAAGTCTTAATGTTAAATGCTTCATGTTTGTTCGAACATCTCCGGATGAAATTCGCATAGAGAGTGTTGGATAATTATTCAAAGAATTGGGATATTGCTTATATGTTAAGGTAATGATGTTTAATATTCTTGTGTTTTGATTTTCTAAAGAAATCATACTTTTGCTCACACCACAATGACTTTGCAGTACTGTTAACTTCCTATGCAAGAATTGTTTATCAAATTAGGGGTAGGCAGAGATATTACTGAGCTTTCCTATGCTCTTAGGTACGCTGCATGGTTTCTAATGATTTTGCTGGTCAATGGGACTTAAAATATTTCCTGATTTTTCATACTCTGTATAACTTTGCATCTGAGAGCCTTCATGTCATTGAATCTATTCCACTTATTTTGAAATTTTGTAATATAACCCTTTAACTTTTCATTGATTGAGAATTCAGTTATTGAGTGGACCATACTACTTAAAGAGCTGTTTTACTCTGCTAGTTTAATGTTCGGGATGTGCGTTAACGTGTCCACATAGTTCCTCATGAAATTGCAGCTTAGCACCGTCTTGATACAGTAAACTGTGGGAGATCCAAATGAGGAAAAGTTTGGGGTGTCTACCGTTTTGCTTCCACAAATCGCGGTAGCAAATTATGGTTGCTCTTGCACCTCCTTTTGCTAGAGAACACCTCTATTTTCCTTTTACTCTCTTATGCCTAGTCCGGGGAGATAGTGGATTATCTGGTGGAGTTCCCAGTGCTGAGATTTTGCCAGCGGGTTGACTTGCAGTGCTGTTCCAAAATGAATTGGAGTGTAAGTATGAATAAGCCGGAATGATTCTGCAAGTTGTGTTTGGTTCCATGGTGTTTTTTGAAGTTTTGATTTTGTGAGATAGATTGTTATACTATTTGAGAGGTGTTTGGTTATGCAATGCAGATTTTAGACTTAATTGGTGGTTTGGTCAATTTTCTTTTGATGGATTATTCTCATTTGTGATGTGTGGTTTATAAAGGACTTGATTGTTATTGATTGGCTCCGTATCAGATTTGCAGAAATCCAAGATTTTGAGATACTGTGGTTCATCTGTCTGTATAAGTTAGTGTATAGTGTGAAGCAATGGGTGCCCATATAGGGGTTTTCAGAACTAACATGCTTTACTTTTCAGAGTTGCATGTCTAATCCAGGTAGATGTGCTTTGCTCCAAAAATGCACTGAGTAATTGCATTAGCCAAGGTAGGTTGCCAAAGGATGGGAGTCCAGCTAGTGTGAATTGTAGATTACAATAGTGCCCTGAAGGGTGCTGTTCTTGTTGTTCTACTGTTTGTTGCTTGCAAGATTTGTCTTACCTTAACTAGCTGATTTACTTCCTGGTTGAGCAGCCAAGGTTTATTTTATCAAATTTGTTGAGAAAGGCTTTGTAATTGTTTTCTGCATTCATGGAGAAGTTGTGCTGTGATTGGTTAGTCAGCCAGGGTGCTGCACTGGAATTGGTGAGAGGTCACCACAAAGTTGTGCTGTCCTTGGTTGGTTGCTAAGAGAGCCGCACTGTAATAGCTTGACCTTTGAGAGAGCCACCCTGGGATTGATTGTTGTTCGCTAGTTCGTTTTGAGAGATTCTTACATTGTTTGAACAAAAATTATTGGGTGCTGTATTGAAAAAGCCTATGATTTCTGTTGTACTTTCTACTGAGGGTCAGAAATGACTTACGTGCTCCTGCTTTTCTGAATGGCATGAATATACTGCTTATAATAAAAACCTACCGTTTCCTTTAGAGGGTAATTTTAACATTAGAAAGCTAGATTTTCTGAGACAAATCATGAAAAGCAGAATGCCACTACCCAGACCTACACTGTTTGAGGCGTTAAATACATGAGATTGAATTGCTACAGAGAAGGAAATAAAGAAATTAACAAACCAGATAAAGGGCTCAATTAGGCAATAGTTAAAAAACATGAGGGATTGAGAAGAGGAATGTTGGAGGGAGGACACTGTAGTGAGGTTAATAGGACCTGTGCACAAACATCTTTTCAGACAATGACTTTTAACACATTTTGCTTGTGAGCTTTAATGCAATAGTTTACTTAGAAAGTGTTTTGCTTACAGATACATTTCTTCGTAGGCACATTATCATTCCATTGTACATTGTGTCCAAGGACCAAGTACACTGTGCAAAGTGTCCCTGCATATTGTTGTCTGTTCGGAGACAGCTCTGAATTGGTAGAAGAAACAATGACAGCAGAATCTGAACTAAGGCACAGTGCGAATGGGTCCAGTTTTCATGATATAAACTGCCCCAAGCCTTTGCTTGGCATAGGTGCATTTCTATGGATTGCTGTGGTAACCTGAATTCCGGCCCAGCTAAATGTCATCGCTATCCCTAGAGGGTTGGCAGCCTGTTCTTCGTCAGACTGGCTTCCAGATGAAACCCGAAGACAGATAAATGGGGAGTTAGATCACTCCAAGGTATCTGGCAGAAACCACATTCACCCTATGCTCTCTAGAATAGATAGTACTGGTTAGGAGTACAATTACATTGTTAGAACCGTGAGTCTCTAGTTGGCTGAGGTAGGTACCTTAGGCCAAATAGGGACCCTTGCTTCTAAGTCTGAGAAAGGAAGGACACCTTCTCAGATAGCCCCTGCTCATCCCCTCAGTAGCTTGGCACGAGCAGCCAGGCTTACTTCCAAGGTAAATGTGTAAAGTATTTGCAACCCCGCTATCAGTAATCCAATGATGACACCACAAATGGACTCCACATGAGTTTCATAGAAAACAAGTATATGTTTATATAAAAAGATATAGGATGAGACCACATGATAAAAATCCAACATATGCGTATTTGTAATATTTCACCTGGCAGGTTATTAGGCCACAAAACCCTTGTAGGTTCTTGCAGTATTAATGAGCAATTCTAGATGATCCAATGCAGTACTAATGCAATGCTATGCAGTTTGTAATGCAAGAATCAGGCACTTCATAATGTAACAATAATACAGTTTGTTATCCAACAATAATGCATTGCATAATGCATCAATCAGGCAGTACGTTATGTAGAAATTATACACTGCGTAATGCAACAGTCAGGCAGTTCGTAATACCAAAATGATGTAATGCATAATGCAACAATCAGGCTGTTTGTTATGCCAAAATAATGTACTCTGGAACCAATCATGGTGCTCGAGACGGTCTATATGCCACTCCTGCTGACTCGCGGTCAGCTACTGTTAAAATTTGCCCCCAACACGGATATGGTGTAAAACAAAGTGGTGCTCCACACTCCGGTCCCGGTACTGCCACTCCCCGGCAAGTACGAGCCGCAATACAGACTTCAGCAGAGGCTCACGCTGCTAGAATGGGAAAGGCAGAGAGTGTTTCTCTCCGAGCCCGCACCCCACCCCAGGCGCGACACACGCATGCTAGCTGAGCGTTACCTGGGGGGTGCAATCTCACTCTCCTCTCCTCGCGACTTGGGCCGCCGATGAGACTTCTTTGATCTTGGGCTGTGGAACACGGCCCGCACCCCCGACTGGTTCGATGTCCCTCCTTGGCAAAGACGGGCTCGGACCGTTGACACAGCCCCTCTGGGATGCCGGTCCGGGCTGATGGCAATGACGAAGATCTCAGGCTGCAACAGGGCACACGCACACAGCGTCGTTGGGAATCACTTGAGCTCCGGTTGTGCACAGTAACAAGGCAATCCTCATGAAGGTCTCAGGCTGCACAAAGAACACGCACCCAGCGTCGTTGAAACTCCCTTGAGTTCTGGGTGCACACGATCACAGGGCAATCCTCATGAAGGTCTCAGGCAGCACAAAGCACAGGCACACAGCGTCGCTGAGAATCACTTGGATTCCGGGTGATCACGATCACCGGACGATCCTCACGAAGGTCTCAGGCTGCACAAAGCACACAACGTTGCTGAGATTCACTTGGCCTCCTGGTGCCCACGATCACAGGGCAATTCTTACAAGGGTCACAGGCTGCAAAAAGCACGCACACACAGCGTCGCTTAGACACACCTATAAACTTTTGTGTTTGTGAGTTTTCACAACAGGGAGCCAGCTCTACTTGGGCCCCTTGGGGATAAGTTACATCAAGACATAGCACACATTAAAGTCCTTTCAAGCAGGGGGACTCAGCACACATCAAAGTCCCTTTAGCCTCTCCTTGGTTAAATCAGCAGACTGCAGGCCAATCCCAGAACACACAGCAAGGGTCAGTCCTTTCCTAAAGTCTCTTCAGCTGTTTCTTGCTTGGCAGAGGTTCCTCTTGACCACAAAGTAGTTTCAGTCCTTTACAGTCTTGATCAGTTTCATTCCTGTTTAGTCTTGATCAGTTCCATTCCACTCCAAAGTCTAGGGGTTTCAGCTCACATAGTTATACCCCTAAACGTCTTTGACATCTTTGTGTTCAATGGGGCACTACCCCTGTCCAAACCAGTTCTGGGTGTCTCCCTGCCAGTGACACCTTCTTCCTATGATAGTGGGGGTCTGGATCCTTAATCTCTCAGCTGGAGATGGAGCCATTGTTTTATGGCGGCAGCCCTGGCCTCTTCACCTCGAGGGGCTACTCCTCATCCCTACACTCCAGATGCAGGTCAGCCTGTTGCTGTCTCACTTCCTCCCCTGGCTCAAAACATTCCCCAGAGACTATCACATTCAAATCCAGACAGTCAATCCACAACCAGGCAGAGACACACAGAAATGCTAAAACCCCAAAAAACAGCCACTTCTAAAAGAGTGGTTTCTAAACACACAATGCAAAATCCACCTTCATAAAAAGATGTGTTATTAAATTATGAGTTCAGGCACACTAAACGTCACCTCTCCATCTTAAGCCTTAGCCTATGGGAAGATAGGCTGGAAACATATTACACAGCGTCCCCATTTTGTCCTATGGGCAAGATGGCCTTTCAACAGTGAAAAGCGAAATGAAGAGTATTTCACTGTCAGGACATGGGACACACCTCAGTACATGTCCTACCTTTCACATTCACTGCACCCTGACCACGGGGGTACCTCGGGCCTACCATAGGGGGATCTGATGTGCATAAAAAGGGACGGGTAAGGCCTGGCAAGTGGGTGTACTTGTCAGGACAACATGGCAGTTTAACAAACTGTGTGCAGGCACTGCAGTGGAAGGCCCAAGTTCTCTCTTTAGGGCTACTTATGTGGGTGGCACAATTAGTGCTGCAGGCCCACTAGTAGCATTTGCACTACCAGCCCTGGCACACATAGTGCACTTTACTAGGGACTTTACTAGTAAGGCAAACATACCAATCATGGACAACCAATTACCATAACACTATATACAGGGAGCACTTACCCTTTGACACTCTTCAGCAGTGGCAAAGTGCCCAAAGCATCTACGTTGGCAACACCATGTCAGAAAAAAGGTCTAGGGGAAGGCAAAAAGTTCAGGGAACTTTAGCCAAAAAGGGCCAAGTCCAACGCATATGTATTCATATAATCAATGCAAAAATTATAAAGGTTGAACTATTTATCTTGTTCACCATCCTTGTAATACTGGTTACTATGCTTTGTTTCCTTCTATTAACCATCCTAGCACATTTATTTTATTCAGGAGTTCCATTTGCTTCAAAAAATGTTTGAAAGGCCAATTTGTGTACTTCTTTTGCCTCACTTTGAGCATGCCTGCGCAAACAAAGATTTCCTTGGGGGAATTAGGCTTGTCATGTAGTGAGGTTGCAGACAAAATGAGGTACCCTGTGATGTTTAGGGGTCCAGATGGCGCATTGTGAGCTTACCAGGAATCAGGCCACCATAATCTGATGGTTTGAGTGGACTCAGTCCTCATAGTTTTGACGCTTATGCTGCCCAAACACACAGTCTTACTGAATTAGTAGAACCCATACGATAATACGGTGGAGAGTTTGAAAGTTCTTCCTTTCAATAGTCGAAGAAACTGAGGACAAAAAAAAATCTAATGAGGGAGAAAAAGAGAATCATGGTACAGATGAGGAGGATAATTTTCTAAATGATCGTTTGAATTCCAGACCTCCTCTGTATACCAATTGAGCATAGGGAATTGGTCCTGCCCCTAATAGGGTACCTGTTTCTCATGACACTGCCTTTAACTCCAGTGTTTCAGCAAAATATTAAAAACTGAATGTCATGTAGTCCCGGGTACGAGCAAAACCCATTGATTCTGGGTAATGATTCTTCTTAATTTTTTTCAAGGAACAATTCACAATGACGGTGTCAGAGAGGGGAGGATGATTGCTTACATGGAGCAGACCTGGAGGTAGACTAAATTGACCAATACATTGAAGGTGAAGTCAATGGCCACCCTGTTTATTTTTGGTAAAAAAAAGTGGCTAGCCATTCTACAGTGCATTCTATGGAGGTCCCATATTTGTCCTCTTGGGAAGAAGTCCAAGTTGTAGGGATCAGTAAGAAACAAATTGTTCATCAGGTTACAGTAGCTGTTACAGCTAAAATAGGACAAATATGAAATACATATCAGCTCGTTTTGTGCAATTCAAGTACTTTGAATTTGTTGGGCTTAGACTTGCTTTGAAAAATTAATTGTGTGATTTACTGCACACAAGATGAGGATTCAATGTTCAAAATGAAATCACAAGATTCAAGGGTTCGATATTTTCCTTCTTGACAAAAGATGAACGGCTTCTGAATTTAAGACATTCCGTCAAAGAAGAAGTTTGGGTTTTTTTCTGGTAAAGAGGTAGCACTGGTAAAAAAAAGTGATGAACTAGTTAAGATTAGAGTAAAGCTTGATGCAGTTTTTCCTCAGAATTAAACAGAATAACTTTCAAAAGAGGCAGAAGTAGGAAAGAGAAATGTTTGACCAGGGAATTCTTAGGGAAGTACTTGGAAGACCTTGCAACTCTCCTGTGGTAGGGATAAATGAACCAAGTGGGAATAGGCATATAGTGCAAGATTTAAAAAACATTAATAACACTGTCATTCCATTTTGTCCATTGGTACAGAATACAACAGTAATTTTGTTCCAAATTCCATCAGATGTGGAATGGTTTGCATTCACTGACTTATGCCAAGCATTATTTCCATACCACTTGATGAGGAGAGCCAATTTTTATTTGCATTTCAATTCCAAAATATAGTTCTTGTTTGGTGTAGGATCCCACAAGGGTATACTGAAAGTCTTTCAAACTCTATTCATATTCTGAAGAAAGATCTACAGAATTTGAGGTGGCCCTATAACTCAGTCTTGTTCCAATATACTCATAACCTACTGGTTGCATCAAAGACAAAAGAGGAGTGTAAACTTGACACAATTGCTTTGCTGAATCATTTAGCTAAAAGTGGTCACAAGGTTTTCCCAATAAAGATGCAGTACTGTAAAAAGGAAGTCATTTATCTTGGTCATCACATTAAAAAACGTGCAAGAGGAGTCTAAAAAGAATGTATTCCTGCAATTCTGAAAATAAATCCTCCTACCACCCAGAGGGAGGTGAGGATGTTCTTGGAAACTGTTGGCAACTCCCATGAGTGGATTCTGAACCTTTCCCTAATAGCAACGATTTTAATAAGCATACCGCACAGTGACATTAAGGACCCGATACCAATTGACAAAGAATTTCCAGATGCATTTCAGGTATGAAGAGAGAATTCATGCAATGCATCTGCCCTTGCAATGCCTGATTATAATTTCTCATTCTTTTTGTCCTACCATGAAAGAGGTAGGTGTGCATTATCAATTCTCACCCAGAAGCTCGGCAGGACTGTGATACTGTGGCCTACCTTTCACCTGTGTTGGATCCAGTAGCTGTAAGTCTTTTTGGTTGTTTGAAATCGGTGGCGGCGTTCGTGTTGCTATTGAACAAAGTGAAGATATAGTGATGGGCAATACTTTTATTGTATATGTCCCACACTCAATTGAGATCCTGTTAACACATATAAGAACTCCGTATATGACAAAGAGCCAACCGACCAGAAAGCAGCATACTGGCAACAGAGAACATCGCGATTAAGAGGTGTCATTCACTGAATCCAGCAATGCTGCTTCCTATCCCAGACAAAGGTTCTGAAGACAAGGCCACTGATGAAAATGCTGACGAAGATGCTACTGCATTGCAGTTACAGAATTATTTACTAAACTAAGATCAGATAGCAAAGAAACTCCTCTAGAAATGGCTGTTCTGACTTTATTTGATGATTGTTCCTGTTTGAAAATCCAGTTTGGAAAGTTTGGAGCATTGAAGACTGCCTATCCAGTATCTTGTATGTCTGGAATTCTTGAAGCATCATATCTGCCGAAAGTAACTTCAGCAAAAGTGGCAGAATTGGTTGCATTGACAAGAGCTTGTTACCTTCCAGAAAATGTTAATGTGACAATCTATACAGTCAGTCAGTAGGGTTTTGCTGTGCTGCATGATTTTGAGCAACTGTGGTCACAAATAGGCTTTATAACATCTTCTGGAGCTCCTGAAAAAACAGTCTCTCTATACTAATTTGATCTGTTGAACGCAATACAACAGCCAAAGGACATTGGCTGTGTTGTTGCTACTGTCTTAAAACCACTTACCTCCTTTGAAACAATCTTCCCTCGCAGAGCCAACAGACCATCTTTGTTACACAACAACACATTCTCACAAGGTCACATCAAAGCCAAAGTGTTGGCCTGGTGCGGCAGTCCCTATAGCTAGCTCCTCAATCATTCACACCACTCAGAAAGGGGTTACTTAAAAGGCAACACACCCATAAATTAACAATACAAAACCAAGGCTAGGTAGTTGTTTAGGAGCGTGGCCTCAATTGATAGCCAAAAACCTCATGGAACAAAATAAATGGCAAAGCCCTACAGTAAGTACACTCCATGCACAACCTACAGTTCCAAGATCTGTACATGACTGAGCACATCAAATTCAAACCAAGAACCAATACTAACCACCACTAATAAATACTTAAATACATCGAACAAACAGATCAGTATTGAGTAAAACCATGACACTAAGACTACCATGGACCTGGCCAATGAAATTCCTGAAACCGGGCGAAAAGCATGGCCACATTTAGAAAGCGTTACAAAGACATACCAACTGTTCTATAAAAACATTGATAAAACAACAAATGACCACACAACACAGTTTCAATATGACTCCTGACAGCCAGCTAATACCTGAGGCCATAGTATGAACATTGGACTCTACAAGATTTAAAAGGGAGATTCTAGGAACCATGGCAGAAGAATATGACACTTTACCCTGACTGCGTTACAACGTGTGCCATTACCCAGCATTTTTTACTCCGCAAACTCTTTTACAACGCAGGGCTTTACAATGCAATCCGTTACAACGCATTGTCCATTTCAACGCAATTTACTACTGTAACTCCACCGGGGCACTGTAATGGGGAATGCGCTGTAATGGTTTGCGCTGTAAAGCCCTGTGTTGTAAAAGATTTTGCAGAGTAAAAATGCGGGGTAATGACATGCCTTGTAACGCAGACGTTTACCATGACACAAACATCAGCGTGACCAGGAGCTAGAAATGTTACTGCATTAAGAAAAAAAACTGCTACATGAACACAAACTGAAATTACAAATAGCTTCACTTTCCAGTCTGACACGTTAAAAGATCGCTTTAAATAATTGTTCGATCCTGCAGTCCGGTATGTTTCGCTTTAAGAACCATGCACTGTGTTTTTTGCGAGCCTGAACTGTCTGAGATGACTGGACAAAGAATAATGCGGTGTCTCTCTGTGACACACTATATGCTCTGCAGACAGGGGCACCACACGAGGCCATGCTATTAAACGGTAAACGAGCCTTAGTTACTCACTTAACTTATTAGGGGAGGCCTGGCTTGAAACCAGACCATAACGTCACAGTTACAGGGGCCGACATTCCGTTCCCATGAGTAACCGCATAAACGGAGTATACTCCAAGGCCCAAATGACGCAGTAAATAGAGCTAGATCCGGGTCTCACAAATGACACAATCTTGATGATAATTACATATAGGGACTTTTAGTTGCCAACGAAGATACGATTGCCTTAAACGAATAACGAAAAGGGTGTTTGGCGCCGTGTACATTAAAAAAAGAATTATTTATGTACATTGTAATTTCTCTTAGTGAACCCCTGTGGGGGGAAAACAAGCATTGGTAATCCCGATAGTTCTGGCTTTACAGAATTGTTGTATGGTAATGTGGAGCATTACAAGAAGAAAGCATGGGAATGGAAATCTATTTGGGTGGAAATAATATTTTTGTAGTTTAAAAGGAAAAGTGACAGTTGCACTAGCAAGCCAGACCTAAAAATGCATGTGGATTAATAACTGCCCTCCTCCCATCTGTGCAGCTGCCAGAGAAAAACACCATCAATGATCTAGTTACTTGAGACACTTTATGATGTAATGTGCCTACCCCTGAAAGTTCAAGGTTTCTGGATAAATAAAATTATCACAGTATGTGGTGATCAAGTAGTTTTTTGTGGAAGTACGCCACTTCTGCCCAATCAAAACATGTACTCCTTGTTCGCAACATAGGGGCGAAGCCAAAGCCCTTCTCTCTTGGTAATTCTTACATAATGGCTTGGCGACCGCTCCTCTGTCATGCCAGACCATAAAACAAGCATTGGCAATGCCAATAGGTCTGGTTTATGATGGCACTATCATGCCAGACCTAAAAATCCATGTAGGCAAATGACAGCCTTCCTCCAACCTGCACTGCTGTTAGAGAAAACCACCATAAATGATCTAGCTATCTAAGACACTTTAATGGCGTTGCAATGTTATGTTTGTGTGTGTCCCTGAAAGTTCAACCTCAGGCAGCCAAATCAATAAACAACATGATCACAGCTGCATGGAGGGCAAGCATTTTTTTGTGTTTGCACACAACTTCTGCCTCAGCAAAACATGCACTCCTGGCTCGAACTTGTGGGAAGAAACACATCCCCTCTCCTAGTGGTTCTCACATATTTGTCGAGCAAACAGCTCTGCTGTCAAGCCAGACCATAAAAAGGGGGAAACCCTTAGTATCATCGCAATGAAAGAGAAACAGTTTGGAAATAATGGTATCTGCTTTTTCAAAGGTGTGGGGTGGTTTAAAGAAGGTGTAAAACAAGACTCAGTTGATGAGAGAAGAATAAAGGTAGAGGATTCTAGACTTTATAGCAATGTCCTGTTACATAAGAAATCAAGAAATGTTTGCCATTTCTAACAACAGTAAATAACAGGTGTTAATGGCACTATATGGGTGGTCTTTGAATGAAAAACTGAGGTGGTCTTTGAAGTCATGATCCGCACATTCACCAGATGTCAGCAGCCAAACACATTCCCGGTCCTCTAGTTAGCATCACCAGGTGTGACGGAAAGGATGTGATGTATTCCTGCTATTTCCTTCTGAAGTACTTCCAGATCCTGTACTTGATGTCTAGGAAGTGCTCTACAATAATCTATTCTCCATAATAACAAGAATCTTGTGAGTATTCTTTGGGAGTTGGAATTCAGGAAGGGAACACTCTTCATATGAGAGTGCATGTGATGGTTCTTCTCTTGACTATTATGTTTATTTAGGCTCTGAAATTAAAGCCTCGGTGGAAAAGGGTGCCCACATTCCTGGGTGGAGCCAATGATTAGTGGGCGTATCCAGCAAATAAGCAGAGGAAGAGGTAGGTAGGGAAAGAGAGGGAGGTTTTAAAGCGAGATAGAGCAAGTCAGAGATAAGAAAAAGGAAACATAGATGTTAACAGGTAGTGAAAGTTTAGAGAGCCAGGAAAACAGGGAAAGACAAGGTAAGACAGGGGAAAAGGAGAAGACATTCAGAAGGACCAGTCAGGGAAAGACTCCTGAGGCAGGGAGACAGGTCGGGTTCATCCTCACTCTTGCAAACACAATTCTTATAAAGGCATATCTGCCTAGAGATGATGGTAGCTCTAATGAGAGATTCAAGGTTAATATTTGTGAAACATTTAGTGCTGTGCCAAGTTCAGTGCGTTATAGAATGCTCATACATCCACGTGGTTTCTTGGGACTGCTGATTGGCTGGACTTTTCAAACGTGCGCGTGTACTTGGCAGCGAAACATGCACATCCTGCATACAGGTTTTGATGACTTCACTTAGTATTGCATAAGTTATATAAATAAAGTTTAAAAATATCTCAAATGTACAAATTCATAAGCGCAAAGGAGAACCTATTCGCAGAAGCCTCTGTGCATAATTTGAAAAGGTAAACCAGCCGGCATATCCCATGGGTGAAGCTACTGTACCCCAAAAACTATGACCTGCTGCTACCAGTCTGATACAGTATAGAGGGTGTGAAGGGGCTGTTCCCTTGGTATTAGAAAGATGAAATCCATGGGGGTTCCCCCCCTATCAGGGTACACCAGTAAGGGCCCCCACGAAGCACCGGGTTAGTTATTTGATGGTTCCGTAGAGATTAAGAGGCCCTCTAACATTGCCAAAAATACTGGAAAAATTAAAGTGGCAATGATTGCAAAAAGTTCATGCCTACGGATGGTCTGAAAGAGTCATGAGTATTGTATACGATTTACAGAGCAGACCCGGTGACAATGATATTCTGGTACAACACTGCTACGGACACATCACAGGGGCGGGTCATTGGGTTATACTTGATCATCGAAATGTATATCACACTGTTGTGGAATATTGGACTTGAAATATCAAACAGGTATGCTTGGCAGACATGACTAACAAGCATTGGGAAAGCCAATAATTGTTGCCAGTGCCTTTTTTTCATGTTGTACAGCAGCATGGAGTCGAGTAGTGTGCAGTGGAGTAGCATGGCATAGAGTGAGGTGGCATAGAATGGAGAGGAGAAAAGAGACTTGGCGTAGCCTGGTGAAGAGTGAATTGACATACAGTTGAGTGGTGTAGAATGGAGTGGCATAGAGTGAAGTGAAGCTGCGTAGGGTGGAGTGGACTGGCATTGATTAGAGTGGTGTAGAGAACAGTGACGTGGCAAAGAGTAGAATTGAGATGAGTAGAGTGGAGTGTGTTGGACAAGAGTGGTGTAGTGTAAAATGCTGTGGAATAGAGTGGCGTGGAGCAGAGTGGAGTGCAGTAGAGCAGAGTGGTGTAGAGTGGAGTAAAGTGGCATAGAGTAAAGTGGCATAGAGTAAAGTGGCATAGAGTAAAGTGGTGTAGAGAGAGGAGGGATTAGAGTGGCTTGGAGTGGCATACAGTGAAGTGAGTTGAGTGATGTGGCTTAGAGCAGAGTGCATTAGAGTGGCGTAAAGTAGAGTGGGATAGAGTGGAGTGGGGTAGAGTGGCGTTGGGTAGCACTGTGAGGAGTGGAATGGTGTGGTGTAGAATACAGTGCGTACAGTGGAGTGGCATAGAGTGGAGTGCTGAAGAGTGATGCACAGTGGAGTGGTGTGGAGAGGCGCAGAGTGGGCTGGCATATGGTGCAGTGGCACAGAGTGCAGTTGCGTAGAGTATAGTGGTGCTGAGAAGAGTAGAGTGGCACAGAGTGCAGTGGTGTACAGTGCAGTGGCGTCGAGTAGAGTGGCATGTAATGTAAATGTATTGGCATTTATATAGCGCACTACTTACCCGTAGGGTCCCAAGGCGCTTCGACCGCTGCAAAACCCTTCCTGGCTTCCCTGAGAGATGGTCCCTTAATGGGTATCTCCAGGGTGAGACCAGGCATCCCCGGCGGTCTGGTGGGGCCGTTAGTGAAGATGAGGCAAGCTAATGCCCAGAGTTGCCGAGTGTGATCGCTGATCAGAGTGGGCACCGAGGCTAGAGAATTATCGAGTCCGCTGACCCTGGTCCAGAAGCCTGCCGCGCCGGGAATCGAACCCTGGTCCCGGGCCGTCCTCCGCTCTCGGGTCTGCCGCCTCTAACCAGTGAGCCACACTACTTCATGTCCAGTGGCCTACAGTGCAGTTTCATAGAGGAGAGTGGAGTAGATTGTAGTATTTTAGAGTGCAGTGGCATAGAGTGGGATGTTGCAAAGTAAAGGAGACAGGCGTAGGAAGAGTGCAGTGGCATAGAGTAGGGTGATGCAGAGTAGAGGTTAGTGGCATATTATAGAGTGGTGTAGAGTAGAATGGCATAGAGTACAGTGGTATCGAGTATAGTGATGTAGAGTAGAGTGGCATAGTGTGCAGTGGCATAGAGTGCTGTGGCGTAGAGTATAGTGGTGTAGAGTAGCGAGGCGCAGAGTGCAGTGCAGTGACGTAGAATGCAGTGGTACAGAGAGTAGTGGTGTAGAGTACAATGGCGTAGAGTGCAGTGGTATAGAGTGAAGTGGCGTTGAGTATAGTGGTGCAGAGTACAGTGGCATAATGTGAAGTGGCCACGGTGTAGAGTGGTGCAGAGTAGAGTTACGCAGAGTGCAGTGGTGTAGAGTGCAGTGATGCAGAGTGTAGTGGTGTAGAGTGCAATGGAGCAGATTACAGTGGCATAGATCAGAGTTGTGGATAGTAGAATAGAGTGGCGTAGAGTGAAGTGGCATAACGTAAAGTGGCATAAAGTGATGCAGAGTAGTGATGTAGAGTGTGGTGGTATAGAGTGCAGTGGTGCAGAGTACAGTGGTGTAGAGTAGAGTGAGCTATAGTGCACCGGTGTAGAGTGCAGTGGCTTAAAGTAGAATGGTGCAGAGTAGAATGTCGTAGAGTGCAGTGACATAAACTGCAGTAGCATAGAGTAGAGTAAACAAAGTACAGTATATTGGCATAGAGTGCAGTGGCACAGAGTAGGGCGGCATAAAGAACAGTAGTCTAGAGTGGTGCTGAATATAGTGGCATAGAGTGCACTGGATTAGATTTCAGAGGCATGGAGTGTCGTAGAGAAAAGTAGAGTGGCGCAGAGTGCAGTGGCATAGAGTGGTGAAGGGCAGAGTGGCATAGAAAGCAGTGGCGTAGAGTAGAGCGGAGCAGAGTAAAGTGCAGTAGCGTAGAGTGCAGTGGCGTGTGGAGTGGAGCAGAGTACAGTAGAGTGGTCCGCTGTGTGTAAACGAAAGGTCCTGCAGGAACAGCGCATAGGCTGTCTACGCAAAAACCTTAAAATGCATGTGGCTTTAGATGTACCACCTTTGTGTCAAAGTCACTATGCAGGGCCCCACTGGCCATCCTAGTACGTTCCCCAAAAGCCTGCAGGCTAAGAAGCGGATTGAGGAGCTGAGTGGTCTGCCATGACCAGACCATGTAAGGCCCCACCCTATATTCTAGTTGTGATGTCCTTCAACAAGGGCTCATTTGAACATTTCTGCCAGGTTCCTAGCCCTACTGTGAGAGACATATGAATGTTTGGCCCCGCTGGGACTGAAGAGCTCTGCTTGGATTTCAGCAATGAGTACTTAGTTCACGGATCAATGTAATCAAGTGGAAAATTAGCTGATTAAATTAATACATCTGCTGCATAGATTTTTGAGCAGGCCACATATTCCAATTCTGTCAAGGGCAGTTTACGTATTGCCCATCATAAACAGCATTGCCTCATGGTGCTCGAGGATAGTCGTTACTACTCAGCTTTATAGGTATTCCTTTTATTGACCTAGGAAGGATAAAAGTCTGATATAAACCCAGTTCAATTACTGCTAGATGCACGCAGATCTTAGCAGTGATAATTGCCACAAAACTCAGCCTGTCATCTTTTTGAGGTTGATAACGTAAGTACCAAGTCTGTTGGATAACATAAGGTCTATTAATTTATGAAATGCATTAACATACTAAAGTAATATTGATGGCTATGTAAGTAGTAAACACTGTTTTGATTACACGTTGCTGCTGTGGCATCATCTTAAATACTACACTGAATTGCAGTTGCATTTTTAGGCGTTTCAAACTCTCACAAACACCTGAATTGCAGAAGTATGCTTGACTGCTATAGATTGCTCGGTTGGAAGGCTGTTATTATACTGCGTTTTGGTCTCTGTGGGGAGTGATTTAGTATTGTGCATGAGGGTTGTATGACATTACGACGCATGTGTTTACTATGCATTACTTTACCACGCATCCTTTACCAGGCAATGCCTTGCCAATGCATGTCTTTACCAAGAAGCGATGTAAAAGCTGTCTTCTGTGCATGAGTTACCAGGGGCGGCACCTCCATCATGGCGGAGGAGCGTCGCCCCATTAGGCAGCAGCAAAGTTAAACATATGAAAAATAAAATCATAAAAAAACAATTTTATTATCATTTTATTTGTCATTTTACCTGCAGGCGCGCCCCGTCACAGGGCGGGACGGGCTATGCACGTACAACAGTGGGGAGGGGGGTGATGGGCACTACTAAGTGTGCATGACTGTTTGGCCGGCCGTCTAAGACCGGCCAAACCATCATCCGCATTTAGCATTTCTTCACCAGCCTGTGTTGTACAGCCGGGTGGAGAAATGCCACCAGGTCCCAGGGCAATGCCTGAGTAGCAACCACACAGCTCAGACCAATCCCAGTGCTTCTCTCATGCTGGGAATAGCATTCCCAGCATGAGAGGAGTGCTGGGACTGGCATCTGGGAGCCTGCACAGTATGCACTAGCTCGTGAGAGGAGCAATACGGCGACCGCAGTGGCAGGTAAGATACGTTTTTAATTTTTTGTGTGTGTGCATATTTTTGTATTATTCAACCCCCACTCCACTGCTTCTGATCCTGGGCAGCCGCCACTGTAAAGTTACCAGAGTGGTGCTCTTGTCTTGGGTCTCAAGCAATTAGATGTAAAAAACTAAAACAAAAACAGCGCCCCCTGAGTTGACCTTGAGAGTGACGCAGTGTGTAATGCAGCAGGGAGGCAGACCCGGGATATGGAAACCCCTCAGTGGAATGTCTACAGGATAACATAGGATGACAGAGCCAAAAAGAATCTGGACTTCACTCGTTCCCTGTGACGCAGGAAGTCCATGCTGACACGGCCCCCACAGGAGGCCATGTCATAAAACTGCAAAGGGCGCTCAGTTACTCAGCTTGACTCACTTGTAAATGCCTGCCTACACCAAATGACAGCATCATATGACCCACCCAGACCATCATTCCCATCAAACACAGACCACCAGTGCGGATACTGGAAGAGCTAGTGACGGAGAACACGCGCCATGAAGCAATGTTAGCCCTGGTCATCGCACGTGGCAATCGCTGAGGCAAGGGGTACCTGGGATCTACTGAACCCGACGGCAGCACCTAACATGGTGAAAGTTCAAGGCTTCAGTGCAGCACATGTTACCAAGAGGAGGCTTATCTCAGGAAAACCGTAGGAAAGGGGCAGATTAAGGTGATGATGAAGAGCTGTAGGGGAAACAAGGAGATCCCTAACGAAAGATTCCCATCTGATTTGACTAAACCTCCTGCTTTCGGTCCACCCCATTTGTCTATCAGCGCCAAGAAACCAATGGTGATAGAGCGCGTTACAAATGTTTTTAATAATAATAATAATAATTTGTAGACAGGTGAAGGGTAACAACAGAAAATCATTGCGAAGCTAAAAATTCGGATTGTAATGTTTGTAATACAAAATGTGAGGGCATGTGTCCAAAGAAGACAGCAGTATCATATCATTTAATTGGGGTACCCCCCTCCCCCCTTACCCGCTATAACACTGGTCTTGACTATGCAAAACATACACAGGACGGTCCTCCAGACATTTTGTTACACTTCATTTTTTGTCAACCAGTGTTTGGCAAACCTGTTGTATCGATCACTTGGACGCTGAAAAATACAACCAGGGTGGTACTCAAAGAAGGAAACACGGGAGTGGTGAAGGTGTTGGTTGGAGGTTATGACCTGCAGGATGGTACAGTAGTCTTATTTACAGGAGGCTCCGGCCCATCTGTAAGAATCCTGATCTAAATGCAGCATTGTGGCCCAATCCAAAATGGCCTTGAGCTGCACTGGTTCACCTGGACTCCACCACAATCCGTAGCTCATCCACCCTCTCCCTCAGAGCCGTAATGAAAGGAGAGGAGCAGCTCCCTGAGATGGCGATGGAGCGGTGCTGAGACAGTATTGGCACTGGTCCGCTGAAGAGGGGTTCCCGTCCACCTTACCTGACTGCACAGATGGACTGGCATTGCCTCAGGGAGACGGTGCAAGACATCCCCAGGGCTTGGGCCGGATCAGAGTCCCACGGCAGAGGAGTAGGCCGTTGGTGCCGGGCAAGGTTTGCTAAGCCCAGCACACGCAACAGTGATCTGCATGAGGGCCCTACACATTTAGGCTTTCATTGCTGACCTACCATCTCTTGCCTTCAGCACTCTATTTATGGTCCAAAGTAGTACGCATATCTGTCACCTTCTTGGTCAATTGGCAAAGCGTCTCCTATCGATGTCTTTGTTAGGACTCAGGTAATGACAAAAGGCCTGATGTATGGAAGATCAGAGGAAGAGCTATCACAATCATGAGTCGTGTAGCCTGCCATGTCTGATCATTAGAAATGGATGTAGTTAGCAGGAGATGTGGAATGATCCAATGAGAAGAATGCTCATCCCAGCAAGGCTGCCTCATGCCTCCTTCTTCCGAAGTAGGTACATTTATAACATTAAATCATAGTAATACCAGTTACAAATGGCAGCGATGCTGCATGTACTGCTCCTCAAACAAGCACTGGCAAAACCAAAACGTCTGCTGTATTATTAAAAGCGTGACTTCACTCTTCTCAGTTTACAGTGCAACAGTACAACAATAAATTGATATTAACAGACTGAAAACCTTTCCATGTTTTAAAGTAAGAAGATTTTGAAAAACAGACTGTGGCAAAGGTCTTAGTCGACAGAGCAACTTCTCCATGAGATCTTTTAGCATTTCATCTCCTTACTGTCCACCAGGGAAAGGGGTGCCATGAGCAGCAGACGATGAACAGGAGAAAGGAGTGGAACAATCCAAGCAGGGGGTTAGCAGCAGGGAAGAGGACCTTGCTGAAAATGGCTGCTTCGAAGCAAAGCAGTATTTCTATCTGTGTGACATAAAGAACTGAATGTGGACAAAAAGTCTTGAGTGCACTTTTCAGATGTAAAATAGTCTCTTATTTATTCCCAAATAGCCAATGTCCTGACTAAACTACTCGTCTGCGCTGGTACAACATGTGATTGACACTGTCTCAAGTCAGTGGCTGATGGGATTCAATCCAAGTAAGCTAAGGGTTCGACAGAGCTGAACAAAAGCCCACTATATGTACCACTGTACACAATAGGTTGGCCTCGCCTGACCTAAAAACAAGTTATTAATATAATGTTGCAGTTGTTGCTAGGGCCAGACTGGGCTGCAGTCTGGGGGGCTCATAGCCCCATTCTTGAAAATATAGGCCTGATTACGAGTTCGGCGTACTTACTGCAATACGGCGCGGTCTCCCGCCTGCGGTATTACAGTGCCACTGCTGGTCCAGCAGCAGTGTTTCTGACGGCGGGAATATTTTTTCTTATGTGTTGATGCAGGTGTGTATATGTTGACGGCATAAGTGTTAAATGATCACATATGCATGACACATGTGTCACATGGTGTCCCACCAAAAGGGACCAGCAGCCCCCGTGCCTTGAGACCCTCATGAATGAGTGGCTGTGATTTACAAGCCCCTGATTGATTGGATTGATGTGAAAAAATACCTACTACTAGTACTTTCCCATTGCTGGAGTCCTGACCATATGTACCCAGTCCAATCATTGGGGAAATAGTGCAAAACTGACTTACCGGATTTCGCTCCAACACAGTCATTTTCTTCGGGGGCAAGATGCTGCTGTGAAAGGGGGTCCTGGAGGAAGGGATCCACTTGGGAGACTGAAGAGAAGAACAGGAAATGGATGAGTATGCCTCCTAATTCCTTCGATTTCGCCATCTCAAAACAGGTAGTCTTCCCGCCACGGTTGGTTCGACAGAAAGCCAACTCATAATTCCAAAGGCAGTGAACATGTCTGTACCTCCCTCTGGCAGCTGGCTTCTACATGCCGCCATCAAGGCGGTCGATGAATGGCTGGCAGTGGCGGCGAAGCTTCAGCTGACTTTTGTTCTGCAAACCGCCAAAATTTTAATATGGGGTGCGGACCACCAACTAGGTGGCGGGGTTTCCAACGCCGTTTTGACATCAGTTCCCTTACCGTCAAACTTGTAATCTGGTCCTATGTCCTGAAGTACGCAGCAGGGTTGCACCTTTTTGCTAAGACTGATTTTGGTTTCCAGTTCAGCCCTGGTTGTCTACTGTGGGTCAAAGAGCCTCATGCCATAATTGTGGCTTCTACACATTCCATCTTATTGTATGTCTACTCCACATTCAGAGAGAACTGGCGTGGCTGGTCTGCAACACAATTTGTAAATCTGCACCTGCAGGTTCACTGCCTCTCCTGGGTGCATATTTACACATTGTTGAAATTTACAGAGTACTCCTGTAAAGTTGAGGCAGTCGCCGTCTTGTAGGAGCATTCCCAAACAATGTTGGTGGTTTCTGTTTTACGAGAATGTATCAGCATTTTCACATGAGTAACTGTACGTAGTATTCATTTATGCATGGGAAAATGCCTTTTCGTGTGTGCAATTGCACTTATGTTTTTATTTTATTTCTGCATGAAAGAAATATGTTTACATATAAAGTAACATTTCCTTGAAATCTCCTCAATTTTAGCGGTATTCTGTTGCAGCACAAATGCATTCCTACCACTGATGAAAGCATATCTCTGACCATCTGCAGGGTGGCAAAGCGGTCAGAAAATACACTTGTAAACACCCACACCACTAGCGTGGGTGATATCAAACCTTCAATGCATCCCCACCTTGGAGTGCATACTCTAGGACCTCGAAGTAGGATTTACTCATGAGTATATGGCTGCAAGTTCTCGTTTTGTGAATTCCTTGCACTCGTAAGGTGAGCTGCTGCAAGGACGTTGGGCTTGCACAAGCGAATGGATTTAGAAATTGTGCCAGATGTTGTAGAACCAGGGTAACAATAAGGTAAATGCAACTGGATGTATTATGTCTTTCAACATAACACATCATTAATAGCAGCTTGTATTTTATATAGAACGTCATACTGTAGAGTTCAGCATCTATGTGTGCTGTAAATAACAAGTGGCATTCAATGTACCTACCTCAAAAGGATGTAAGGCTGCGTTGGCCTTGTCAGGATTCAATCTGGTGAACTGTAGTTCACTACAGATGTCAGGGACCAGAGTTTCACACATTGCACCTTCCTGCCACCGAATGGAGAGCATTTCAATATGTTAGAATAACAGTATTTGTTATGGGATATCTATTCTTCAAGTTTACCTGCAGTACCAAGAGCCACCACTAATGACGTCCTTCATGCATGAACGATTTTATCTCATCATAAAACGCCTCTGCCAACGCACCTCAACTGGCTCCCTCTGAATGCATTTTCATTTTAGCACACATTACTTTTAAAACTTGAAAACAAAATAAGTCCAAGAATCTAAAAATGAAACATAAAATATGGGTGCAGAATTCTCCGAAGCATCCTTATACTCTGCCCAAAACGTCTACTTTATCACACCCTTTCTCAGGATTTGTACCCAGGATCTGGAGCAATGTGCAAGGATGCATTAGACAAAGCCCCTCTTCCAACCTTCCTATAAAAATAGACTAAAAGAGCATCTGCTTCTGAAACACCTAAGTACCAAAAAGCAATTTTCTCTGGTCAAATGGTATAGAGGGGTACGGTGCTTTGAGCCCATGCATAGCCTGACCTTGCTACAAACAGCTAATCTCTCTGGTCACATGATATACAAGGTTACATGAGCAGTAGGCCCATGCATAGCCTAACCTTGCTACAAACCGTGTCTTTTACCAGTCACATGGTATACAGGGTTACAGGAGCATTAGGCCCATGCATAGCCTAACCTTGCTACAAACAGTGTCTTTTACCAGTCACATGGTATACAGAGTTACATGAGCATTAGGCTCATGCATAGCCGGACAATGCTACAAACAGATTCTTTCTCCAGTCACATGATATACAAGGTTACATGAGCAGTAGGCCCATGCATAGCCTAACCTTGCTACAAACCGTGTCTTTTACCAGTCACATGGTATACAGAGTTACATGAGCATTAGGCTCATGCATAGCCGGACAATGCTACAAACAGATTCTTTCTCCAGTCACATGATATACAAGGTTACATGAGCAGTAGGCCCATGCATAGCCTAACCTTGCTACAAACCGTGTCTTTTACCAGTCACATGGTATACAGAGTTACATGAGCATTAGGCCCATGCATGACCTGACCTTGCTACAAACAGTGTCTTGTACCAGTCACATGGTATACAGAGTTACATGAGCATTAGGCTCATGCATAGCCGGACAATGCTACAAACAGATTCTTTCTCCAGTCACATGATATACAAGGTTACATGAGCAGTAGGCCCATGCATAGCCTAACCTTGCTACAAACCGTGTATTTTACCAGTCACATGGTATACAGAGTTACATGAGCATTAGGCTCATGCATAGCCAGACAATGCTACAAACAGATTATTTCTCCAGTCACATGGTATACAGGGTTACAGGAGCATTAGGCCCACGCATAACCTGACCTTGCTACAAACAGTGTCTTTTACCAATCACATGGTATACAGAGTTACATGAGCATTAGGCTCATGCATAGCCTGACAATGCTACAAACAGATTCTTTCTCCAGTCACATGGTATACAGTGTTACAGGAGCATTAGGCCCATGCATGACCTGACCTTGCTACAAACAGTGTCTTTTACCAGTCACATGGTATACAGAGTTACATGAGCATTAGGCCCATGCATAGCCTGACAATGCTACAAACAGATTCTTTCTCCAGTCACATGGTATACAGTGTTACAGGAGCATTAGGCCCATGCATGACCTGGCCTTGCTACAAACAGTGTCTTTTACCAGTCACATGGTATACAGAGTTACATGAGCATTAGGCTCATGCATAGCCGGACAATGCTACAAACAGATTCTTGCTCCAGTCACATGGTATACAGGGTTACAGGAGCATTAGGCCCACGCATAACCTGACCTTGCTACAAACAGTGTCTTTTACCAATCACATGGTATACAGAGTTACATGAGAATTAGGCCTATGCATAGCCTGACAATGCTACAAACAGATTCTTTCTCCAGTCACATGGTATACAAGGTGACAGGAGCATTAGGCCCATGCATGACCCGACCTTGCTACAAACAGTGTCTTTTACCAGTCACATGGTATACAGAGTTACATGAGCATTAGGCCCATGCATAGCCTGACAATGCTACAAACAGATTCTTTCTCCAGGCACATGGTATACAGGGTTACAGGAGCATTAGGCCCACGCATAACCTGACCTTGCTACAAACAGTGTCTTTTACCAGTCACATGGTATACAGAGTTACATGAGCATTAGGCTCATGCATAGCCTGACAATGCTACAAACAGATTCTTTCTCCAGTCACATGGTATACAGTGTTACAGGAGCATTAGGCCCATGCATGACCTGACCTTGCTACAAACAGTGTCTTTTACCAGTTACATGGTATACAGAGTTACATGAGCATTAGTCTCATGCATAGCCTGACAATGCTACAACCATCTTCTTTCTCTTTCTCCAGTCACATGGTATACAGGGTTACATGAGCATTAGTCTCATGCATAGCCTGACAATGCTACAACCATCTTCTTTCTCTTTCTCTCTTTCTCCAGTCACATGGTATACAGGGTTACAGAAGCATTAGTCTCATGCATAGCCTGACAATGCTACAACCATCTTCTTTCTCTTTCTCCAGTCACATGGTATACAGGGTTACATGAGCATTAGTCTCATGCATAGCCTGACAATGCTACAACCATCTTCTTTCTCTTTCTCCAGTCACATGGTATACAGGGTTACATGAGCATTAGTCTCATGCATAGCCTGACAATGCTACAACCATCTTCTTTCTCTTTCTCTAGTCACATGGTATACAGAGTTACATGAGCATTAGTCTCATGCATAGCCTGACAATGCTACAACCATCTTCTTTCTCTTTCTCCAGTCACACGGTATACAGGGTTACAGAAGCATTAGGCTCATGCATAGCCTGACCTTGCTACAAACAGCTAATCTCTCTGGTCACATGATATACAAGGTTACATGAGCAGTAGGCCCATGCATAGCCTAACCTTGCTACAAACCGTGTCTTTTACCAGTCACATGGTATACAGAGTTACATGAGCATTAGGCTCATGCATAGCCGGACAATGCTACAAACAGATTCTTTCTCCAGTCACATGGTATACAGGGTTACAGGAGCATTAGGCCCAAGCATAACCTGACCTTGCTACAAACAGTGTCTTTTACCAATCACATGGTATACAGAGTTACATGAGAATTAGGCCCATGCATAGCCTGACAATGCTACAAACAGATTCTTTCTCCAGTCACATGGTATACAAGGTGACAGGAGCATTAGGCCCATGCATGACCCGACCTTGCTACAAACAGTGTCTTTTACCAGTCACATGGTATACAGAGTTACATGAGCATTAGGCCCATGCATAGCCTGACAATGCTACAAACAGATTCTTTCTCCAGGCACATGGTATACAGGGTTACAGGAGCATTAGGCCCACGCATAACCTGACCTTGCTACAAACAGTGTCTTTTACCAGTCACATGGTATACAGAGTTACATGAGCATTAGGCTCATGCATAGCCTGACAATGCTACAAACAGATTCTTTCTCCAGTCACATGGTATACAGTGTTACAGGAGCATTAGGCCCATGCATGACCTGACCTTGCTACAAACAGTGTCTTTTACCAGTTACATGGTATACAGAGTTACATGAGCATTAGTCTCATGCATAGCCTGACAATGCTACAACCATCTTCTTTCTCTTTCTCCAGTCACATGGTATACAGGGTTACATGAGCATTAGTCTCATGCATAGCCTGACAATGCTACAACCATCTTCTTTCTCTTTCTCTCTTTCTCCAGTCACATGGTATACAGGGTTACAGAAGCATTAGTCTCATGCATAGCCTGACAATGCTACAACCATCTTCTTTCTCTTTCTCCAGTCACATGGTATACAGGGTTACATGAGCATTAGTCTCATGCATAGCCTGACAATGCTACAACTATCTTCTTTCTCTTTCTCCAGTCACATGGTATACAGGGTTACATGAGCATTAGTCTCATGCATAGCCTGACAATGCTACAACCATCTTCTTTCTCTTTCTCCAGTCACATGGTATACAGAGTTACATGAGCATTAGTCTCATGCATAGCCTGACAATGCTACAACCATCTTCTTTCTCTTTCTCCGGTCACACTGTATACAGGGTTACAGAAGCATTAGGCTCATGCATAGCCTGACCTTGCTACAAACAGCTTCTTTCTCCAGTCACATGGTATACTGGGATAAGGGGCTTTAGGGCCATGCATTGCCTGACCTTGCTACAAACAGATTCTTTCTCCAGTCACATGGTATACTGGGATAAGGGGCTTTAGGGCCATGCATAGCCTGACCTTGCTACAAACAGCTTCTTTCTCCAGTCACATGGTATACTGGGATAAGGGGCTTTAGGGCCATGCATTGCCTGACCTTGCTACAAACAGCTTCTTTCTCCAGTCACATGGTATACTGGGATAAGGGGCTTTAGGGCCATGCATTGCCTGACCTTGCTACAAACAGCTTCTTTCTCCAGTCACATGGTATACTGGGATAAGGGGCTTTAGGGCCATGCATAGCCTGACCTTGCTACAAACAGCTTCTTTCTCCAGTCACATGGTATACTGGGATAAGGGGCTTTAGGGCCATGCATAGCCTGACCTTGCTACAAACAGCTTCTTTCTCCAGTCACATGGTATACTGGGATAAGGGGCTTTAGGGCCATGCATAGCCTGACCTTGCTACAAACAGCTTCTTTCTCCAGTCACATGGTATACTGGGATAAGGGGCTTTAGGGCCATGCATTGCCTGACCTTGCTACAAACAGCTTCTTTCTCCAGTCACATGGTATACTGGGATAAGGGGCTTTAGGGCCATGCATTGCCTGACCTTGCTACAAACAGCTTCTTTCTCCAGTCACATGGTATACTGGGATAAGGGGCTTTAGGGCCATGCATAGCCTGACCTTGCTACAAACAGATTCTTTCTCCAGTCACATGGTATACTGGGATAAGGGGCTTTAGGGCCATGCATAGCCTGACCTTGCTACAAACAGCTTCTTTCTCCAGTCACATGGTATACTGGGATAAGGGGCTTTAGGGCCATGCATAGCCTGACCTTGCTACAAACAGCGTCTTTCTCCAGTCACATGGTATACTGGGATAAGGGGCTTTAGGGCCATGCATAGCCTGACCTTGCTACAAACAGCTTCTTTCTCCAGTCACATGGTATACTGGGATAAGGGGCTTTAGGGCCATGCATTGCCTGACCTTGCTACAAACAGCTTCTTTCTCCAGTCACATGGTATACTGGGATAAGGGGCTTTAGGGCCATGCATAGCCTGACCTTGCTACAAACAGCTTCTTTCTCCAGTCACATGGTATACTGGGATAAGGGGCTTTAGGGCCATGCATAGCCTGACCTTGCTACAAACAGATTCTTTCTCCAGTCACATGGTATACTGGGATAAGGGGCTTTAGGGCCATGCATAGCCTGACCTTGCTACAAACAGCTTCTTTCTCCAGTCACATGGTATACTGGGATAAGGGGCTTTAGGGCCATGCATTGCCTGACCTTGCTACAAACAGCTTCTTTCTCCAGTCACATGGTATACTGGGATAAGGGGCTTTAGGGCCATGCATTGCCTGACCTTGCTACAAACAGCTTCTTTCTCCAGTCACATGGTATACTGGGATAAGGGGCTTTAGGGCCATGCATAGCCTGACCTTGCTACAAACAGCTTCTTTCTCCAGTCACATGGTATACTGGGATAAGGGGCTTTAGGGCCATGCATAGCCTGACCTTGCTACAAACAGCTTCTTTCTCCAGTCACATGGTATACTGGGATAAGGGGCTTTAGGGCCATGCATAGCCTGACCTTGCTACAAACAGCTTCTTTCTCCAGTCACATGGTATACTGGGATAAGGGGCTTTAGGGCCATGCATAGCCTGACCTTGCTACAAACAGCTTCTTTCTCCAGTCACATGGTATACTGGGATAGGGGCTTTAGGGCCATGCATTGCCTGACCTTGCTACAAACAGCTTCTTTCTCCAGTCACATGGTATACTGGGATAAGGGGCTTTAGGGACATGCATAGCCTGACCTTGCTACAAACAGCTTCTTTCTCCAGTCACATGGTATACTGGGATAAGGGGCTTTAGGGCCATGCATTGCCTGACCTTGCTACAGTAACTTTCTCTGGTCACATGGGATAGAAGGTTACAGGAGCTTTGGGCTCGTGCATAGCCTGACCTTGCTACACACAGCTTCTTTCTCCAATGACATGGTATACAGGGTTACAGAACTATTAGGACCATGCATAGTGTAACCTTGCTTCAAACAGAGTCTTTCTCCAGGCACATGGTATACAGGGATAATGTGCTTTAGGCCCATGCATAGGCTGATATTGCTGCATACAGCTTCTTTCTCCTGTCACATGGTATACAGGCTTACTGGTACATTAGGCCCATGCATAGCCTGACCTTGCTACAAAAAAGTTTCTTTCTCTTAACACATGGTATACAGGGATAAGATGCTTTAGGGCCATGCATTGCCTGACCTTACTATCGTTTCTTTCTACTGTCACATGGTATACAGGTTACATAAGCATTAGGCCCATGCATAGCCTCACCTTGCTAGAAACAGCTTCTTTCTCCAATCACAAGGTATACAAGGTTAATGGCCCATGAATTGCCAGACATTGCTGCAAACAGCTTCTTTCTCTGGTAACATGGTATGCAGAGATTAGGTGCTTTGGGCCCATGTATTATCCGACTGTGAAATGCAAGAAAGAAAGTACACTGAGATGAAGTTGTATCCAAAAGGTAGATTTATTCTTCAGTAATTTCAGGACAGGAGTATTAGAGGATAAGATGGTTGTAGAAGATTCAGCAGATGTATCAAACCCACCGGAGCAGCATCCCTGCCACTAAGCCCACGTATGCAAAAGAAACAATTGATGGATGGAATGTTGGACATTGCAAACATTCACCCCAAGTCATGAGTATGTGGGTTTAATCCATCATTCTTTTGCTCACCACGCCACCCCAGTTTGGACCCAGCCATATGCAAATCAGTCCTGACCCTGTTCCTTGTGGGAACAGTCTAGCCCAAACTGCCAAGCAAGGTCCTCCCTGTACCGGAAATAGGCATCCTGGGACCGGTTTCAGGGCATTACCCTTCATCAGCCAGGCTAGCTTGAATCCATACAGCAACTGACTATTCCACTCAAACATACACACAAGGAACATTCTGTGACGTCACTTACACTGGCTGAGCAGCAGAGTACAGAACACAAAGAAAGCACTAGACAGAGATGAGAGCAGGATACCATACCGACCTTCTAAAAACAGCTTCTTTCTCCAGTCACGTGGAAGTTCGGGCTGGACTGCTCCCATGAGGTACAGGGTCAGACTGATTTGCATATAGCCATGTCTGAACTGGGGTGGCAGAGTGGCTAAAGAACGGTGATGGATTAAACCCAGATCTTTTGACTGGGTGTGAGTGTTTGATTGATTCAGATGCTCCGGCCATCACCACCCCCTTTTGTACAGCTTTTGGCAGCCATAAGTGTGGCAGGGTATGCTCAGACGTGAGTCCCTTGCTCACTTTGCCACTGGATTCAAGCAAGCCGGGCTGAAGACGGCTGGAATGCATGAAACCAGTCCTCGGAAGCTTGTTTCCGGTCCAGGGAAGACATGGCTTGGCAGTTCGGGCTGGACTGTTCCCATGAGACACAGGGTCAGACTGATTTGCATATAGCCATGTCTGAACTGGGGTGGCAGAGTGGGCTAAAGAACGGTGATGGAGTTAACCCAGATCTTTTGACTGGGTGTGAGTGTTTGATTGATTCAGATGCTCCGTCCATCACCACCCCCTTTTGTACCGCTTTTGGCCGCCATAAGTGTGGCAGGGTATGCTCAGACGTGAGTCCCTTGCTCACTTTGCCACTGGATTCAAGCAAGCAGGGCTGAAGATGGCTGGAATGCCAGAAACCGGTCCTCGGGAGCTTCTTTCCGGTCCAGGGAAGACGTGGCTCGGCAGTTCGGGCTGGACTGTTCCCATGAGGCACAGGGTCAGACTGATTTGCATATAGCCATGTCTGAACTGGGGTGGCAGAGTGGCTAAAGAACGGTGATGGATTAAACCCAGATCTTTTGACTGGGTCTGAGTGTTTGATTGATTCAGATGCTCCGGCCATCACCACCCCCTTTTGTACAGCTTTTGGCCGCCATAAGTGTGGCAGGGTATGCTCAGACGTGAGTCCCTTGCTCACTTTGCCACTGGATTCAAGCAAGCCGGGCTGAAGACGGCTGGAATGCAAGAAACCAGTCCTCGGAAGCTTGTTTCCGGTCCAGGGAAGACATGGCTTGGCAGTTCGGGCTGGACTGTTCCCATGAGGCACAGGGTCAGACTGATTTGCATATAGCCATGTCTGAACTGGGGTGGCAGAGTGGGCTAAAGAACGGTGATGGAGTAAACCCAGATCTTTTGACTGGGTGTGAGTGTTTGATTGATTCAGATGCTCCGTCCATCACCACCCCCTTTTGTACCGCTTTTGGCCGCCATAAGTGTGGCAGGGTATGCTCAGACGTGAGTCCCTTGCTCACTTTGCCACTGGATTCAAGCAAGCCGGGCTGAAGACGGCTGGAATGCCAGAAACCGGTCCTCGGAAGCTTGTTTCCGGTCCAGGGAAGACATGGCTTGGCAGTTCGGGCTGGACTGTTCCCATGAGGCACAGGGTCAGACTGATTTGCATATAGCCATGTCAGAACTGGGGTGGCAGAGTGTGCTAAAGAACGGTGATGGATTAAACCCAGATCTTTTGACTGGGTGCGAGTGTTTGATTGATTCAGATGCTCCGTCCATCACCACCCCCTTTTGTCCAGTCACGTGGTATACAGGGTTACAGGAGCATTAGGCCCATGCATAGCCTGACCTGAGCTCCTGACCAACTGCTTCCTATTGAATACTGTTAATCTCATGTTGACCCTTGTGCAAAACCCTGTTTAAGTGCAAACTCCTGTTTACATCCGAATCGGGCATCTAACCTAGGAGCTAAACGCAGACCCCAAGGATTTTTGCCCACATGACTTTCGCCAGGTAGAACCTAGCACAAATTATTCAGCCAAACTGTGTAAAATCTAAGTTTGTGCACCTCTGAAAAGGAGAAAAGACGTGTAATAACGTGGTATTACTCTAACAGTTTTGTTCAATACTCTTCGGGCCTCCTCGGCTACTACACCCTCCACGGTGAAGGTTTTTCCCCATCTCTAAAAAATGGAAAGTGATGCAGTTAAGTCTGAAATCCTCTCTCTTGAAGGCCACATCTCTTGACCCTTGTGGTTGAATGATCTCCCAAGAACTCTCTTTTTGATACTCCTCAACAGGAAGGCACTCTATTGATTGTGCATCCATGATGCACTATAATTTCATCCCGTACCGGATGCAGCACCTGCTATTGTAATACTACCTTCCTGTTTAAACTGAAAAACACATTGATTTCGGTATTTTTTTAGCATTGTTTGTGCTTCAGCTTTCTTCTCTGCATTACCAGCATGTCTGCCCTGGCTTCTGTCTGAACTAGGTTAATGCAGTTCTTAAACTATTCAAGTTGTTGGCACTGACTCTCATTTTTGCAGTCTGGGGCTTTGTTTTCATCATCAGCTTTTGACCCTGGAGTAAGAGAGAGTAAGAAAGATAAAGGGAAGAGGACTGAGGAAGAAAGATAAGAAAATAATAACATAGGACCACCAAGAATGAAAAAGAAACTGCAAACGCAAGACATGGTAAAGGAGGAGGAGCATCGCCCCGCTGCCAGAAAGCAGCACAAGAAAGTGAAAAAAATGTTAACATAATGTTATTATCATTTTATTTTGTCTTCCTGCTGCACTGCATGCGTTAGGGGGCGAGGTAGCTTTGTAGAGCAGGGGAGGAGTGGTAGAATACTTCTGTCCGCAATGACTGTTTGGTCGGCCTTCTCGAGATGCCCAAAACAGTCATGCGCACTTCTGTATTACAGCCTGCATGGAGAACATGCCAACCCCTACAGCCCCTGGCTGAGTGCCGTGTCACTGCGCTCAACCAATCACAATGGTACATTGCAGCTTTGTGACTGGCTGCAGGGAACATGGGAAGTCCTGGTCCTTCCTGCATCCTGTGTCTCACAAGAAGCCAGGAAGAGGACGGGACAGGATACAGGAGAGGCGGCCGGCCAGGCGGCCAGCTGCGAGGTATGTGACTTTCTTTTGTTTACCCAATTCTCCCCACCCCCTCCGCCCCTACCTTCTCCACTGCTGCCTCTAGGCAGTAGCCACGACAGGTGTGGAGAGGTGGAAAGAAAGAGGCATGAGATGCCCACCCCTCCAGCCCCTTGCTGAGTGCTGTGTCACTGAATGAAAAAAAAAGAAACTGCAAATGCAAGACATGGTAAAAGGATAGGTGTGGAGGCTGCAGAGCAGGGGAGGAGTGGTAGAACACTTATAACCAGCCACGATTGTGAGCTGTGGAGTTTAGGCGGAAGGCAGTACAGATTTCTCACAGTGCTCATCAGTGGGTCATAAAGAATTTCAGAACACATGCCCATTCAATCCTTGGCCTCTCAGCAGACCGCTTTGATGAAGATCAGGTGTGCCAATTGTAATTCTGAGTTGCACAGTGCTGAACTACTGACATGGCGAAAGTCAAAGAAAATCGATTGCTTACAGGTAAGTGGGTGCCTTGTTTGTGGGGAAGGTGAATGGAAGGAGATACAAGGAAGTACATGCAGGAGGATGGAAACATCCTTTACAGAGCAGGGTTAGCTAGGCAATGCCTTTACCACACATTTTGCCAAGCATGCCATTTTTGGTGCTTTTACCACGCATACCTTTACCACGTATGGTAAGTCTAGTTAAGGTAAGTATATATATGTATATATGTGTGTGTGTGTTATACATAAATACATATATATATATTACCTACTGGCGGTCGCCAGTAGGTAGTTATAGTTAGGATTGTTTTCCATAGGGAATCCGCAACATTCTATTGGGAATAACTTTGGCGCCGGTTGAGGAATTTGCCTGAAATTTTCCACAAATTTGCCTCGCTGCGCTCCTTCCCTGAAAGTTTTGGGGGGGATCCGTCAAGCGAGGGCCGAGAAAAAAGGGGATTCCCAAAACGTGTTTTCCCCATGTTAATTTCCATAGGGCGGTTTGACTCACTTTTAGCCCGAACGGCTGAATGGATTTCCACCAAACTTGGCAAAATTGTAGGGACTGGTAGCCCGATGTGCCTTTGCTATGCCTCAAGATATGTGCTCCAGTGGAATTTGAGTACTTTAGGTTAAAAAAAATATATATATCTATAAGCGCGCCCCGGTACGCGCACCGGGGCGCGCACCAGCGCGCTACGCAAGTTCGCGCGCGGAAAGCTGATTGGCTCTCAGGTGTCTGTTAACATTCCAAACAGTCCGGAGCGGCCGCCATCTTGTGTCTCGGTAGGATCGAGACACAAGAGGTGGCAAAAACAAAGGGGGAAATGACCAAAAGGGGGCAGGGTAGACCCCCCTGACCCTCTAGGTTTGATGTGGGGGACATGCGCGGGGGGAGCGTCCGGTACGCGCACTGGGGAGCGTACCATAAGGAATAAAGAATGACAGATTTTTTTTAAAAAGTAGAATTTTTTTATAAATTGGATGTAGTTCTAAAAAGAACTGTTTTTTTATTGTTGTTGTTTTATATTTTTTTATTGTTTTTTGGAACATTTTTTACTTTTTTTGGCTTTTATGAACAATTTTATATTTTTTTTGTTATTTTTATGGGGACAAACAAAAAACAGGGAATTGTAAACGGCTCAACTGGAGCAAAAAAATCAGGAAAAAATTAAGTTTTTTTTGGGCAATTGTGGTTGTCACCAGCACGGTTGATGAGTTTAATGCTTTGCTCACCATAGGTAATTGTTTTTCCACAAAATATACAAACGATTTTGTATTATCCAAACTGGGTTTGTATGTTTGGGACCATCTCCCTTGTCTCTGGACCCGATGGAGTGGGTTGCTTACTTTGGGAGGTGCTGGGAGAAGATTGGGGAGGGTTTCTGGTCATTTCACAGACCTCTGCCGCAGCATAGTTGTTAGGGTGCCGGCGTTGCATGTGGCGAATCATGGTGTTATTGCCAAAAGAGTACTTTTTGTTAGGGTTCCCCCTGGAAAGTACAGTGCCACAGATTAGACAAGTAACCTTTGGCGCATTTACTTTCTTGAGGTCCTTTGGGATTGAAAAAAACTCCCAGATAATGTGCTCCTTTGGCTTATATGGGTGTAGGAGAGTAGGGTCTGCTATCCTATGGTCACCCCAATTTTTGCTTTTTGCTTCACTGGTTTTCGACTTACTGAGGCTGTGGGCCTGCTAATCAGACCCCCAGCCTGCTGTTCTCTCTCTAAATTTATAATACATGTGCTATAGGTACATACCACAATTGGAATTGGACTCCTTGTCAGCCCCTGTACCATGCACTATAGGTGCTCAGGGCATAGGTGCCACCAAGGCCTACCAGGGGCTGAAGCATAGCTTTTGCCACCCCTGGCTGGTTCTTAAATTGACACAACTGGCTGATCACTCAGCTGGGGCAAGTGGGTGTAATCACCCCATGCTTAGATATAGTATACCTATATCTAAACCCATATCTGGACACATATATAACCTGTAAGCCACTCCTATGGAAGGCCTCATCAATCCTGGAGGCAGAGTGCGTGGTTTTATGTGAGATGGAGCTCTGGCATGAGCTGAGCCTGTCTGCAGCTGTCGGGAACAACTCCCTAAGCTGATCCGGGATAATGCCATACCATATACTCTTAAGCGCCTTATAATCCTCGCGGTTATATAGCAACTTTGGTTTGGCTTTATCAAAACATGTCGTGTAAGGTGTCATACGAATTGGAATACTACCCCCTCGCCAGTTCTGGTGACGGGGGTAGCATTCCACCCTTCTAGAGGGAGAAGACATGTTACTTTACTGAAACGCGGTTGATTTAAAAATGAGCCTCAGTGTCGGGATTGCAAGCGGCGCAAATACAGTCGCGCGCCACTAACCTGAGGAATCTGGCCAGCAGGAACGATGAGACGAAAGTCCCCTCGACTTGTCTAAACACCACCCCCAGAGGTGACGTTGGAATCACCTTCTGAGGGAGTATTGCGAGAAGCCGGGAGGTAAGAAGGTTTTGGTGGAAGCGCTTTGGCTGTTGCCTTCGGGGTCGGGGTAATCCGTAATACTCGGTTGAGGGACGGGCTGCAGCGTGGAGAGACAAAGAACAGGTATAAGCGTCTGGTCTCTTCAATGCCTCTTCCCTCCCCTGGTCCCCAAGGATGACACTTACCAGAGACACAACTCTCTCGTCTTTGAATGCTAACAAGCAGTTCCTCAATCCGAGATAACCGGATAGTTGACAAGAAAGTTATCGTCACTTTCTTAACGGCTAGGAATCCGAAACGACTAGGCTTCTCTCGGAAAATGTAGGGATAGTATCTCTCAAGGCTTGTTCTCAATACTTCTTGAGAACAACAAAGACGTTGTAAGTTACGATTATCCTGAATCATAAAAGAAGAATTACTCTTGTGACCCTGAACGTAATATCTTCGGGGGGAAAATAAGTGAACTCAAAATGCTTAGGACGCGGGAACTTAGGAAGAAAGAAAACATACAGGGGAAGAAGAACGATCCCGTTCTTCTTTAGTGATACTTGCGATATGTCGGAAGTTTACTCCACTCCTCTGACCTCGCAGGCTCTTCTTCGGCGTAGGCTTGTCTTGGCTCTGAACACGCAGGCTCTTCTTCGGCGTAGGCTTGTCTTGGCTCTGAACACGCAGGCTCTTCTTCGGCGTAGGCTTGTCTTGGCTCTGAACACGCAGGCTCTTCGTCTGCGCTGGGTTTCTTCTCGGTATATATCCGGCGGGGAAAACACCATCCGCCAATACCTTAACCACCATAACAATTGTCAAGCGCCGTTCTGTTGCCGAGGAGGAGCTTATATAGGCTCAGCCTTCTTTCCTGATCTCCAGAGCCGCTTGGCCTTCTGGGACATGTAGTCCGTTTGGAGAGATCGTAGTATTTTGCCTTTCTTTTCTTTCCTCGCCGTGATGGCGAGGGAGATCGCGACACTCAGATCCACAAAATGGATGCCCCTGCCACAGACACGGGTCTGGCCTCCTGCTGCTGACCGAAACTCGGCAGAGGAGGCCTGGACAAAGGGTTTCCTGTCGCAGGGCGGTGTTAAACCACCCCAGACAGGAGATAGTGGATTGTAGTAGGGAGGTTTCAAAGAAACCAGACACTGCCTGGGGAGCACAAGGCTGCCCCTTGCATAATCCGGCCAAACCGGTTCTGGGGCCTCCCAGCCCCTGTCCCAGCGCGGCCTGGATCAAAGGAAAGGGGTGTAACCACCCCCTTCCTGGGTCCCACCCATAGGAGGGGACCTAGCAGGATGTCCAGCCCACCAGATTCGAATAAGAGTGGGAGCAGTGCCAATGCAACTCAGATCATCCTGAAGAAACATAAGACACGAATTCTGGACCCTTCGACTTTCTACTCAACGCAGAAGACTGAAGAATCTCCCTTGTGGTCAAGGAGTGACCACCCTGTGCAAACAGGCACCATCCAGCCCTCGACCCTTGCTTTGTTGCAGTTCCCGCCGGAACTCGAGCGACAGAGATCGACGAGATCAAGCTTGCCTGCCTTCTACCTGCCCGATCCACAGTCCCTGCAGAGCTGAGACCAGTGGAGGCGACCGGAAGCGTGGGGCACGCCATCTTGAAAAGGCCACGAGACGCTGACCGTGCAGCCCACGAGTGATCCTCGAAGCTGTGCACAGGGGTTTGAGAAGCCCCCACCCCGAGCTACACTTGCACCCAAGCTCACCCCTCCACACTCGACGAGTGCTGCGTGGTGCCCTTCTGCTTGTTTTGGCTCGACGCGTTGGCCCGGTCACTTGCCAGCTAGCTTGTGGCCCCTGTGCCGACGAAACTTGAAATACGACTTGCTTTTCTGGTTGCTCCAGATCTGCACCAGCTCCTGTGAAAAGGAGCCCCCACTCTGACCCTCCTGGTTCGAGTGATAAGCAATCTCCCGGTTCCGCGTGGATTGCTTTTGCCAAGTGCTGTTTGCTGCAATCTTGAAGCCGACGGTGCTGACGGCGAGAGCCTACGTGGGACAGATCGTGACCTGCTCCTGGACGTCGCAGATGCCCCAGAGCCCACGTGACAGCGGAGAGAAGCCTATTAACAACCACCTGATTGCGCCCGACATTGCCTGGTTCCGTCCTGGTTCCACCCTGGTCACTGCTGAGTGACCCAGACTCTGTCCCCTCTGCTTTCAGGTACTTTTCTACTCCGATCCACCCTTGGATCGCACCGGACACTTCTGCTTCACAACGCCTGCAGCTGCAACAGCTTCAAGCACCAAGAGCCTGCGTGTCAAGACCCGACGCCACTTCGACCCTGTGCACCCACGGCCTGTGGGTGAGGTAACATTGCAACGCCGGTGTACATACACTGGTACACACCTCTAGGGTCTGTGTCTAAAGTTTTGTTCCTCTAGGTTCAGCGGAAGTATCTTTTAATTCACTTTATCCAACTTTTACGCACCATTGACATTGCATTGGTGCGAGCCGCACTTTCCGTGCTGCACCCGTCTCCTGTGGGCTACTCCCGACTTCAGCATTGCTAGTCCTGACTGCTCCCAGCGAATCTCTAGGCCCTAGGCCTAACCACTGTTCGATAAGTGTTCCTTATACCACTTTTTTTAGTATATGGTCTGAGTGGCCACCCGCCCTCATCCATAATTGTGCAACTTTATATGTTTTACTGTGCTTTTGATTTAACGCTTGTGCCCCTTTCCTCATAAAGAGTACTGGGGAGTAATTTAGAAATAAATACATATATTTTTATAATATATACTTGTGTGGTGTCCTTTCATTTGAATACAGGATTGTATGTGGTAAAACAGCTCGCTTAACACGACCTCTTAAGTTAAGCCTTTAAGGCTGCTTAGTCCATGCTACCACTAGGATAGCTTGTCTAACAAGGTTGACTTACAACCAGACATCTTTGGGGTTTGTTTGGACTGATACCAAGTGGTTCCAGAATTGGAAACACTACATATCAGGCCAACTTCTCACATTGGTGTGCAGCGGTGCGGATTTGAGCTTGCTGTTTGTTTTACCATTGCAATCTTTATCAAATTGAAAGATCACATCAAGTACCTTAGGTACATATAAATCAAAAGCTTAGCATATTAAGTTCTACTGAACTTAGTAGTTGTAGATTAAAGGGATTAGCACACCCTGACTACAACTCACTAGCAAGGTACAGTAGGAAAACACTTAGTGTAGGTAAGTGCATCACTTACACCTCACTAGCAGTCATGTCTGATACAGGTAGAGCCTCAGGCTCTGCTCCTGTAATAGTTGATCCTATAGGGACAACATCCAGATATGACAACCTTAGCCACAAAGACCTGAGTGCCTTGTGCACAGCCAGGGGGCTAAAAAAGGGCAGAGGCCCTACCATTCCTTCCCTAGTAGCTCTCCTAGAAAAGGATGACCTAGATAAGGTGAGTCAGGCTCCCTTAGAATCAGGTGAAGGGATACACTCCCCTGAGAATGAGAATCTTCCAGAAGATGAAGAAGAGGAGGAGGAAGAGGAAGATGAAGGCTCTGATTTAGAGGAGCCTGAAAATCAGGATCAGAGGGGAAACCAGGTACAGGTTGCCAGGCTTAACCAGGCCAACTTGGACCTACATGAGAATGGAGAGGGCCAGCACCACTCCAGATCTCATAACCAAATTCTCCCAGGTAACAGGAGGGTGAGATCTCAATCAAGGGACTCTCATCTTTCTAGTGCCTCAAGAGAATCTCAAAGAGGGATGACTCCCTCCCAGAGAAAAGAGCACAGGGCCAGGATGAGGGCTGTCCAACTCCAAATAGAAAGGGAAGAGGTAGCCTTGGCTCAAGCTAAACTTGCTTTAGCAAGAGAAAGAAAATTGTGTGGCTTAGATGCCACTGGTGGCAGCAAAGTTCCTAAAGAAAAAGACAGGGCCTATGACAATAGAAACCTGACAAAAATTGTGCCCCCCTACAAGGAAGGGGATGATATCCACAAATGGATGACTGCTCTTGAGAGGGCCTGCATGGTACAGCAGGTCCCTGAGGATCAGTGGGCAGCAATTTTATGGTACTCCTTTTCTGAGAAAGGGAGGGACAGGCTCCTCACTGTTAGACCTGAGGATGCCAAAAACTACTCTGTTCTGAAGAGTGCTCTTATTGAAGGGTTTGGCCTAACCACTGAGCAATACAGGTTGTTGTTCAGAGACACCCAAAAAGCACAGACTCAGGACTGGACTGATTTTGTAGATTGTGCCACTAAGGCTCTGGAGGGTTGGCTGCAGGGAAGTAAAGTTTCAGACTATACAGGATTGTACAATCTTATGATGAGAGAGCAGATCCTTAATAACTGTCAGAACCAGCTGCTGCATCAATACCTTGTTGACTCTGATTTGACCTCTCCCCAAGAATTGGGAAAGAAGGCAGACAAATGGGTCAGAACAAGGATTAAGCAGAAAAACCAGAACCAAGGTGACCAGAAGAAAACAGACCAGAAGGGTGGGAATCAGAAAGATAAAGAAAAGGACCAGAAGTCTTCAGGCCCCCAAACTAGCAATAAGGAGGGGGGTTCCCAAAATGGAAACAAGAAAAAGAAGAATGATGGCCCAAAGAAACCTTGGTGTAATACCTGCAAATCAGTTTCACACTGGGGCAGTGAATGCACTAAGAAAAATCCAGTCCCCACCACTGCAGCTCCTAAAGCACCTGCACCCCCTAGTACAGTTAACAGTGGTGGTACACAGCCAAAGGGTTTAGTAGGGTTGACCCTGGGTACTGAGGTGGAATCTGGCCTAGTCAGAATCCCCACACAGGCAGTTCTCCTATATGATGTGGACTTATCTTTGACCACTGCAGTAAGCCCCAGTAACCTGGGCAAATATAGGCAGACTCCCTTAATAAATGAGAAACTGGCTCAGGCCTACAGGGACACTTGTGCCAGTGTCACAATGGTGACACCTGACTTTGTGGACCCTGGACAGATTGTACTAGGTGAAAGTTACCTAGTGACCAATGCAAGCAACTCCACTACTTCCCATAGTGTGGCTGTTGTGAACTTCTCCTGGGGAGGGGTAGATGGCCTAAAGAAAGTTGTTGTGAGTGCAGACCTCCCAGTAGACTGTCTGTTAGGCAATGATCTTGAAAGCTCAGTTTGGTCAGAAGTGGAGTACAGGACTCATGCAGAAATGCTAGGGATTTCAGCTCATGTCCTTGCAGTGACAAGGTCTCAGGCTAAAAAGTGCCTTCCTGAACCAGTGGTGGATCTTGAAACAATAGACCAACCACAACCCAAGAGGAGGAGCAAGAGGGTTAAGGCTGTGCCTTCCCACTTGCCCCAGGTTGAGGATCAAGTTTCACAGGAAACTGATTCTGCAGTCCAAGAGGAGACTGTCTCAGAGGAGCTTGAACCTGATCAGGTTGAGTTTCTGGGGACAGGGGGACCCTCAAGGGCAGACCTGGGGCAGGCCCAATTAGATTGCCCTTCACTTGAACCCCTCAGACAGCAAGCTGCTGCTGAGGCTGCAGGGAATGCTCAAGGTACCCATAAAGTGTATTGGGATGAAGGACTCCTTTATTCAGAGGCTAGAGACCCCAAGCCTGGCACAACCAGGAGGTTGGTTATACCTTTGAAGTTTAGGGGCTTCCTTCTTACCTTGGCCCATGATATTCCCCTTGCAGGACACTTAGGCCAGAATAAGACTTGGGACAGGCTTGTTCCACACTTTCACTGGCCTCACATGTCAGAAAATGTCAAGGAGTTTTGTCGCTCCTGTGTCACTTGCCAAGCCAGTGGTAAGTCAGGTGGCACAACAAAGGCCCCCCTGATACCACTACCTGTGGTGGGGGTACCCTTTGAAAGAGTTGGAATAGACATTGTGGGTCCCATGGATCCTCCAACAGCATCTGGGCACAGATTTATACTGGTGGTAGTGGATCATGCCACCAGGTACCCAGAGGCAATTCCCCTGAGGACCACCACAGCTCCTGTGGTGGCAAAAGCCCTCATTGCAGTTTTCTCAAGAGTGGGCTTTCCAAAGGAGGTTCTTTCAGACAGAGGTACCAACTTTATGTCTGGATACTTGAAAGCAATGTGGAAAGAGTGTGGAGTAAACTATAAGTTTACCACACCCTACCATCCACAGTGCAATGGGCTTGTTGAAAGGTTCAACAAGACCCTAAAGGGAATGATAAAAGGTTTACCAGAGAAGCTTAGGCGGAAATGGGACATCCTTTTACCCTGCTTGCTCTTTGCTTACAGAGAGGTCCCACAGAAGGGGGTTGGCTACAGCCCTTTTGAACTTTTGTTTGGCCACCCTGTAAGAGGTCCATTGAGTTTGGTGAAGGAAGGATGGGAGTTACCTCTCAAAAAGCCTAAACTAGACATTGTGGACTATGTACTTGGTCTCCGCTCCAGGATGGCTGAATACATGGAGAGAGCATCCAAAAACCTTGAGGCAAGTCAAGAATTACAGAAAGCTTGGCATGACCAAAAGGCTGTTCTGGTTGAGTACCAGCCAGGGCAGAAGGTGTGGGTGTTGGACCCAGGTGGGACAGCAGCTCTCCAGGACCAATGGACTGGACCCTACCCTATCATTGAAAAGAAGGGAGAAGTCACCTACTTGGTTGACTTTGGCACCCCTAGGAGCCCCCACAGGGTGCTCCATGTAAACAGATTGAAAGCATTTGTTGACAGGGAGGACATGAGTCTCCTCATGGCCACAGATGGGGAACAGGAGGAAGAGAGTGACCCTCTCCCAGACCTGCTTTCCCAGAACCCTGATGATGGTTCAGTTGATGGAGTAGCCTTGGCAGGCAGCCTCACTGAGCAGCAACAGGTGGACTGCAGACAGGTGTTGCAGGCCCACAGACATATGTTTTCACTCACACCCAGCCAGACTAACTGGTGCACCCATGAGGTGGACACTGGTGACAGTCTGCCTGTGAAGAATAAGATCTACAGGCAACCTGACCATGTCAGGGATTGTATAAAGGCTGAGGTGCAAAAGACGTTGGAGCTTGGAGTGATTGAGCCATCAGAGAGCCCATGGGCTAGCCCAGTGGTCCTTGTGCCAAAACCTCATACCAAAGATGGGAAGAGAGAAATGAGGTTTTGTGTGGACTACAGAGGTCTCAATGCTGTCACTAGGACAGATGCTCATCCCATTCCAAGAGCAGATGAGCTCATTGATAAATTGGCTTCTGCCAAGTTCCTGAGCACATTTGATTTGACAGCTGGCTACTGGCAAATCAGACTAGCTGAAGAGTCAAAAGCCAAAACAGCATTCTCTACCCCTAGTGGACATTATCAATTTGTGGTAATGCCCTTTGGTTTGAAGAATGCACCTGCCACCTTCCAAAGGTTGGTGAATCAAGTCCTTGCTGGGTTGGATGACTTTTGTGCAGCATATCTAGATGATATTGCTGTCTTTAGCTCCACCTGGGAGGATCACCTGATCCACCTGAAGAAGGTTCTGGAGGCCCTGCAAAAGGCAGGCCTGACTATCAAGGCTACTAAGTGCCAGATAGGGCAGAGCAAGGTTGTGTACTTGGGCCACCTAGTAGGTGGGGGTCAAGTTCAACCACTGGAGAGCAAGATCCAGACCATACAGGACTGGGCTCCTCCAATTACCCAGACACAAGTCAGAGCCTTCTTGGGCCTGACTGGGTATTACAGAAAATTTGTAAAGAACTATGGGTCCATTGTGACACCATTGAATGACTTGACATCCAAGAAGATGCCCAAAAAGGTTCAGTGGACAGTTAGCTGTCAAAAGGCATTTGATGACCTGAAGAAGGCCATGTGCTCTGCACCTATCCTGAAGAGTCCTGACTACTCCAAACAGTTCATTGTACAGACAGATGCTTCTGAGTTGGGGGTGGGAGCTGTGCTTTCACAACTTAATCAAGATGGTCAAGACCAGCCCATTGCTTTTATTAGCAGAAGGCTGACCCCCAGGGAGAAACGTTGGTCAGCTATTGAGAGGGAGTCCTTTGCTGTGGTTTGGGCCCTGAAGAAGTTGAGGCCATACTTGTTTGGTACTCACTTCCTAATTCAGACAGACCATAAGCCCCTCTTGTGGCTAAATCAGATGAAGGGTGAAAATCCCAAACTGCTCAGGTGGTCCATTTCCCTACAGGGGATGGACTTTACAGTGGAGCACCGCCCAGGGACTGACCATGGTAATGCAGATGGTCTCTCCAGGTACTTCCACTTAGAACATGAAGACTTATCTGGTCAAGGTTAAGTTTAATGTCCCTGCGTTTGGGGGGGGGGGTTGTGTAGGAGAGTAGGGTCTGCTATCCTATGGTCACCCCAATTTTTGCTTTTTGCTTCACTGGTTTTCGACTTACTGAGGCTGTGGGTCTGCTAATCAGACCCCCAGCCTGCTGTTCTCTCTCTAAATTTATAATACATGTGCTATAGGTACATACCACAATTGGAAATGGACTCCTTGTCAGCCCCTGTACCATGCACTATAGGTGCTCAGGGCATAGGTGCCACCAAGGCCTACCAGGGGCTGAAGCATAACTTTTGCCACCCCTGGCTGGTTCTTAAATTGACACAACTGGCTGATCACTCAGCTGGGGCAAGTGGGTGTAATCACCCCTTGCTTAGATATAGTATACCTATATCTAAACCTATATCTGGACACATATATAGCCTGTAAGCCACTCCTATGGAAGGCCTCATCAATCCTGGAGGCAGAGTGCATGGTTTTATGTGAGATGGAGCTCTGGCATGAGCTGAGCCTGTCTGCAGCTGTCGGGAACAACTCCCTAAGCTGATCCGGGATAATGCCATACCATATACTCTTAAGCGCCTTATAATCCTCGCGGTTATATAGCAACTTTGGTTTGGCTTTATCAAAACATGTCGTGTAAGGTGTCATACGAATTGGAATACTACCCCCTCGCCAGTTCTGGCGACGGGGGTAGCATTCCACCCTTCTAGAGGGAGAAGACATGTTACTTTACTGAAACGCGGTTGATTTAAAAATGAGCCTCAGATCCACAAAATGGATGCCCCTGCCACAGACACGGGTCTGGCCTCCTGCTGCTGACCGAAACTCGGCAGAGGAGGCCTGGACAAAGGGTTTCCTGTCGCAGGGCGGTGTTAAACCACCCCAGACAGGAGATAGTGGATTGTAGTAGGGAGGTTTCAAAGAAACCAGACACTGCCTGGGGAGCACAAGGCTGCCCCTTGCATAATCCGGCCAAACCGGTTCTGGGGCCTCCCAGCCCCTGTCCCAGCGCGGCCTGGATCAAAGGAAAGGGGTGTAACCACCCCCTTCCTGGGTCCCACCCATAGGAGGGGACCTAGCAGGATGTCCAGCCCACCAGATTCGAATAAGAGTGGGAGCAGTGCCAATGCAACTCAGATCATCCTGAAGAAACATAAGAAACGAATTCTGGACCCTTCGACTTTCTACTCAACGCAGAAGACTGAAGAATCTCCCTTGTGGTCAAGGAGTGACCACCCTGTGCAAACAGGCACCATCCAGCCCTCGACCCTTGCTTTGTTGCAGTTCCCGCCGGAACTCGAGCGACAGAGATCGACGAGATCAAGCTTGCCTGCCTTCTACCTGCCCGATCCACAGTCCCTGCAGAGCTGAGACCAGTGGAGGCGACCGGAAGCGTGGGGCACGCCATCTTGAAAAGGCCACGAGACGCTGACCGTGCAGCCCACGAGTGATCCTCGAAGCTGTGCACCGGGGTTTGAGAAGCCCCCACCCCGAGCTACACTTGCACCCAAGCTCACCCCTCCACACTCGACGAGTGCTGCGTGGGGCCCTTCTGCTTGTTTTGGCTCGACGCGTTGGCCCGGTCACTTGCCAGCTGGCTTGTGGCCCCTGTGCCGACGAAACTTGAAATACGACTTGCTTTTCTGGTTGCTCCAGATCTGCACCAGCTCCTGTGAAAAGGAGCCCCCACTCTGACCCTCCTGGTTCGAGTGATAAGCAATCTCCCGGTTCCGCGTGGATTGCTTTTGCCAAGTGCTGTTTGCTGCAATCTTGAAGCCGACGGTGCTGACGGCGAGAGCCTACGTGGGACAGATCGTGACCTGCTCCTGGACGTCGCAGATGCCCCAGAGCCCACGTGACAGCGGAGAGAAGCCTATCGACAACCACCTGATTGCGCCAGACATTGCCTGGTTCCGTCCTGGTTCCACCCTGGTCACTGCTGAGTGACCCAGACTCTGTCCCCTATGCTTTCAGGTACTTTTCTACTCCGATCCACCCTTGGATCGCACCGGACACTTCTGCTTCACAACGCCTGCAGCTGCAACAGCTTCAAGCACCAAGAGCCTGCGTGTCAAGACCCGACGCCACTTCGACCCTGTGCACCCACGGCCTGTGGGTGAGGTAACATTGCAACGCCGGTGTACATACACTGGTACACACCTCTAGGGTCTGTGTCTAAAGTTTTGTTCCTCTAGGTTCAGCGGAAGTATCTTTTAATTCACTTTATCCAACTTTTACGCACCATTGACATTGCATTGGTGCGAGCCGCACTTTCCGTGCTGCACCCGTCTCCTGTGGGCTACTCCCGACTTCAGCATTGCTATTCCTGACTGCTCCCAGCGAATCTCTAGGCCCTAGGCCTAACCACTGTTCGATAAGTGTTCCTTATACCACTTTTTTTAGTATATGGTCTGAGTGGCCACCCGCCCTCATCCATAATTGTGCAACTTTATATGTTTTACTGTGCTTTCGATTTAACGCTTGTGCCCCTTTCCTCATAAAGAGTACTGGGGAGTAATTTAGAAATAAATACATATATTTTTATAATATATACTTGTGTGGTGTCCTTTCATTTGATTACAGGATTGTATGTGGTAAAACAGCTCGCTTAACACGACCTCTTAAGTTAAGCCTTTAAGGCTGCTTAGTCCATGCTACCACTAGGATAGCTTGTCTAACAAGGTTGACTTACAACCAGACATCTTTGGGGTTTGTTTGGACTGATACCAAGTGGTTCCAGAATTGGAAACACTACATATCAGGCCAACTTCTCACAATGGGGTAGTATCTTCAGGCAGGAACCTCCTCCTCTCCTCCTCCTCCTCCTCCTCCTCTTCTTCATCTCCACCACTGTGGTGTTGTGGTGGTGGTGGCTGAGATGCTCCTGCTGCTGCTGCTACTGTAGCCATTTTTCAGTACAAATTGGTACTAATAGATCTCCAAACAGGTCTTCCTCAATCAAAGGACAAAGTGAGAATAAGGAAAAAAGGTGGGGGCTTTCATCATTTGGAAAACAAAACTGTCCTGAACCAATGAAAAGTGTTATTTTCAGGTCACATGACCCGGGCTTTCATCATTGGGAAACCAAAACTGTTCTGAACCAATGAAAAGTGTTATTTTCAGGTCACATGATCCGACGCGCTTACGCTGTGCGCCCCAGGGCGCGCCTGGGGGTGCTTACGTAGCGCGATCGTATGCGCTCGAGAGCTTCCGGGTGCGCTTACGCTGTGCTATTAAGCGGACGCAGCTATGCGATACGTCACGATTATGTTTTCGTTCGCGGCATTAGCGCTAACGGGACGCTCACCGGTACGCGCCGCAAGACTGCGCTTTCCGGTGCGCTCACTGGTATGCGCACCGGGAGCGCTCCAGGGCAAAAAAAAAAAAACCCCATGAACAATATACATAAAGAACATAGTATTACATAAATATACAATATAGGATTCATTATAAAAAATATTATATTTCATAGTTATAGTCATTTGCTATTAAAAAACCTTTGAAATTCACTGAAAAAAACATAGGTTTGAGGCCCTATATATAGTTAGGAATTAGCATTTAAAAAACCTATGAAATTCACTGAAAAAACCATAGGTTTCACACTAGTTATAGTTAGGAATTAGCATTTAAAAACCTTTGAAATTCACTGAAAAAACCATAGGTTTCACACCAGTTATAGATAGGAATTAGCATTTAAAAAACCTATTAAATTCACTGAAAAAACCATAGGTTTCACACCAGTTATAGTTAGGAATTAGCATTTAAAAAACCTTTGAAATTCACTGAAAAAACCATAGGTTTCACGCCAGTTATAGTTAGGAATTAGCATTTAAAAAACCTATTAAATTCACTGAAAAAACCATAGGTTTCACACCAGTTATAGTTAGCTGGAAATTTTACTGACATAAAACCATTGAAATTCCCACGTTATAGTTAGTTAGACTCACTATAACTTGCGCGCCTGCAATGCACTGCTGATGACGTCACATATTACATCACTCATGACATGGTCAGTGACATCATTCATGACAGCACTGATGACACCATCCTTGTGACAGAGTGACAGACCTCCTTTCAGTGTAATGTAACCCTTGAAACACATATTCAAAAATAGAAACTAACATTTTCAAAAAAATGGAGATACCCATACCAGTTACAACAACCAATTCAGTAATTCCACCATCTATATACACATCCACTCATTCACCAACAGTTCTATATAGTCACTCATACATATACTCACTCATCATATCTAGTGATACACCTATACATCCTGTTACACACCGACAGTCATCCAAAAGTTACTCACACACATACTCACACATGCAAATAAACTATTGAACATCCATTTTTTTGCATATACAACTAAACCCACACTACCAGCTTACTTCTAAAGAAACTTACACATACTTACTCTCTTAAATAATCACTTATAGAAACACATACTTATTTAAACAGGAACTCTTACAATCTCTCACTCTCACATATACTCACTTATATACATCAATACTCACATATACTAGATTAACACCTTGGGTGCTTGAGAGATTCCCCTCCTGTGCTGCATTCCCTGAATCCCCATTGTTCATGACGAGCTCAGCTCGTCATGAGCACAGCTCAACCGTGCCTCATGACGAGCTGAACTCGTCATGAGCAGCGAAGGGGTTAAAACATATGTCGTTACTAATAAAGACAATAGTGAGACAGTCATTCACTCAATAATACACACATATACACACTCATCCACTCATACAGTCCTGCACATATGCTGTCTTGAAAACACATACAAACAGTGAGTCAGTCACCAACCCATGCAGCCACTTATGCACAAAGTGAAACACTGCTACATATATTTCAATATTTAAAAGTTACTCACTAATATATGTATACACTAACATACACTTAATAAGCCAGTTAACCAATCAATTTAAAAAAAATAATCCATTTAGACACTTATTTAAACATGTATTCTTCCATCAACCTTTACATATACATAAATAAAACATATTTATTTTTCAGAAAGACACACATTCACTGGATGGTGTCATCAGTGATGTCATGAGTGATGTCACTGACCATGTCATGAGTGATGTAATATGTGACGTCATCAGCATTGCATTGCAGGCGCGCAAGTTATAGTGAGTCCAACTAACTATAACGTGGGAATTTCAATGGTTTTATGTCAGTAAAATTTCCAGCTACCTATAACTGGTGTGAAACCTATGGTTTTTCAGTGAATTTAATAGGTTTTTTAAATGCCAATTCCTAACTATAACTGGTGTGAAACCTATGTTTTTTCCAGTGAATATATATATATCAAGATCACAGCAGGAATGGACCACCACGCAGTAAGATTTCTTATCGTGCTTTTATTTTCCCTTCAGCAACATGGCACGTTTCGACCAGGTTTCCCCGGTCTTGATCACATGAAATGTCGAGACCCAATAGAGATTAAATATGGTTGCCCATTGAATAGTCTCCTCCCATTTCTTTCATGGAGCTGTTAAAAGCAAAATGACAATCATGAACATTATCTGTGCCATCTTTTCTGAAGGAAGTTCCTACGTGCACATAAACTGCAGTCATTCTGACTGACCGCAGCCATTTTGTACTCTGTTGGTCACCTTCATTTCACCCTGTCCTTGCTAGCATCCTTCTGACTCTCTGACCAAACCTGATATGTGTGCTGGGGGCTATAAACTATTGCCACGACAAACATCAACCCCACCTGCAGCCACAAACTCGTTTTTCCTCTCATCTCTGTTTACAGGCAAACCCATGGATACTCCTACACAAACAGGTTCCAAATACCAAACAGACTCTTGCAAACATGGTTTATTGCACTGCACACAGCAAGACTTGTTTTTGCCAACAATGGGACAAACGGACTCTTAGATCTGGCCGGTCTCACACGTTTTAGACCCTGAAGCAAGGTCCAGCTGCAGGATTGGATTGTCTGTTTTGACCTGGGTGGGAGGAGAATTAATGTTGGGCTTGTGTAACCATCTTGATGAAACAATGTTGGGCTTGTGTGACAACCTGCCCTGGGGCGGAGACACCAAGCTTGTAACCATGAGTAATTAAACAAATGCATTGTGTCAAACCTGTATAAAAGGAAGAGTCACAAGAGATGCAGTTAGAACACCTCCCTGAGACATCCTGGTGTCTGCAGTGGACGTGGTCTCCTCTCGAGAGTAATAAACCCTTTTCTTGCCTTCCAGTTCTAGCACCTGTCTCATTATTTTGATAGTAAATCCAAAGTGAATTAAAGGTGACCCTGCGCCGGGCAGCATTGGAGGTCTTAAGAGACTCGCTGCTTTTCACAAATTGGCGTCCCAAACGAGGGGTCCATCAGCAACACGTGGGTCCGGTGAGAGCGGTCCTAACGACGGAGTGAACATCTAAACGATTGGAGTTAACCTGCCCTGAAAAGACCCTCGTCTGGCTGCAGATCAACGGAACTTCACGGGTTCTGAACGGACCTCTCTCGAGTGACCTGCGGTCCTGAATGGGACCTTAGAGGAGTGCCGCATTGATATTGGAGTGAGAGGACAAACAGGCGCTGGAAGGGGAAGATGAAGAACTGTACATACGGTCCAGGTAAGGTCGTGAAAAAGCGACAAATTGATTGAATAGTTTGATCGAATACTAGTATTCCTTTTTAAGTTATTTGAGACATTCCCTGCTTGAATACAACAGAGAATAGGAATATTCTCTCTCTTTGCAGACAGTGAAGGACAGGTAGTGCAGGCTTTTTGTCTAAAATTGTTTTGAGATATTCATTTTGACCGGTAAATACATCATGCCTGTTTTCTCTAGATTGTTTTGTAGTTGTTTTAGACCGGACCGTTTGTTAGAGGTCAGTCAGCTGGCACTGCCGGAAGGCATCCCTAACAAAGACATGTACGTTAAAAATGAGTTAGCCTCGTGAATATTGATTGATTGATTGATTGTTTGAACAGAAGTTACTATTTGCAAATAGTAAAGGGCAGGTAATACAGACTTCTTGTCTGAAATTAGGATGAATTGAGAGATATATTTTAACCAATATCCATCATGCCTGTCATTTCTAAAGTTGTTGAAAAATGTTGTTTAAGCTCAAATCATTTGTTAGATATAAAGTATGGTATTTGTCCCATAATGTATGACTCATTGTGGAACAAATACACAAAGAAGAAACTTAATTTTCAGTGGCCAGTAGAATGAGTAATTAAATTCTAAAAAGTTAAAAAGATGCAGTACGCAGAAACAACTCTAAAAGAATAGCCAAGATCTGTTTTATTTATTTGCACTTCTACAATATAAGCAATTTGTAAGATCCTGGCGTTTAGATATGTCAATGAAGAGGATAGTAAATTCAGCCTCTTTTACTTCGCAGCTCCCTTGAAGTAGCAAAAGCACACATTTTTCTCATTGAACATTTTGGTACTACTATTGTATAGTTTCCAAAGGAGTACTTTAGCCAAATATTGGTTGACTGTGAGCCCCAGGTGCATTCTGGTTCTTGGGGTCCTAAACATCGTAATCTTTATTTTGCACACCATGTGTTTCACCTACCTTCCCACCCACGTTCCACTCTAATAATCTTGCCGACCTCCAGAGGGGTTTTTCAAATGCTCCTAAGCCTTACCAGGGGTATACCATCCAGTCTAACATTAGACAGAAGTGAGATGTAAATCTATTAAATGAAAAGAGAGAAAATATCTTCCCTAACACATTGCTTGCATTGCCAAAGCCAGGGCTTGGAGAAACATCACAAGAAAGCTCATTTTAAATGTTAGCATTTGATGTCCATGCACAAGTTACATGACCTGAATGAGCATTTAAGGAAAGTCTTGCTGTGTTTTAACCACCCACTACCTCCTAGGAAAAAGGTCATCTGTTTAGATTGTAATATCGAAAAGCTTTTCTAGCCACCACATTTTAGGAGTCATGCGCAAACACATATTGCTGGTTTTAGAAAGGCACAGCTTCTTTTATGTCATATAGAGTGGTGCACCCTACACAAGCATTTAAGGCATGTCCTAGTCAGTGGTTGCGGACCCCATGGATAGGTCTGCCAGCCCTGGCAGTTACAAATCTGTGGTTTCCTAGCACAGCTGTGCCCACACGTTTTTAGAACTGGAGCTGCACTGTTTCCCCCATCCGCCCGCAAACTGATCTCCATGCAAACATTAAACGAGTTTGTTAGTGGTCTTGCCACTGTAACCAAGATGTACACCCTTAGAAACAAGGATGCACCCAATGAAACTTGCCACCTCCTATAGATTCCCTATTCTGTGAATGGGGACTGTCCCAGACCACTGTAGATTGTTTTTTTAAATGAAAGCATTAATCCATCATCCCCCTACCTTATACTGAATACCTCTGGCATCTGATCTTTTCCTACACGTGGTCTGTAATGCTGCACTTGAATGCTCCATAGAGTGAACGTTCCGCCATTAGTTAACCTTGCCGCACTAAATCTTTCTGGGCTTCAATACCAAGGTGCCAAGGACTGCATCTCAGAGATGAGTCTGATTCATGGTGGGTTGAAAATCTTCATCATCACGCATATGGATGTGCTTTAGATGCTGCCCCCGCCTTTTCTTTAGGTTATAGCGGTGTTTCAACTGAAGGTTGAAAAGGCTTAGCACACTGTCTTTTATGCGAAAATAGGCTAGTGTTATGAAATTGTGCATTGTGTTTGCGTGAAATGTTTGTATAGTATGTATGTGTACGTGTCATGTGCATATGGGTCAATATGAGAACGCTTTTGTATGGCTGGGTTGCTAACCAGGTGGCCAATGGGATGTGAAAAACAGGCCCGAACCTGGTGCCCACATACGAAAGACAAATAGCATTTTTATTAAAATGTGACACATTCCTTACTAAAAACGTGTCTCCTAGAAGCCAGTGAATGGGAGGGCAGTTTACATCGGGAGCCTGAGAGTTTATTGCAGTACAAAGAGCCCGCCTCCAGCAGATATCACAAGTGTGAGACCTTTCACTTTTCCTAGGAACACTTTCTATCCTATTGAGACCGAAGTAACGCACACTAGTGAGAATGAGGAATTTGATTTATGTACTGACCAAATGGAGAAGTGAAGGGTCCCCTGGGTTGGGGTTCATCCTATCTCCCTCCACCCAGAAGTTAGAGACATTGTCATGTTTCAGATTTACCTCTTCTTCTTCCATCCACATAGAAACATAATGTGCCATTGCACAACTGACTGGCATCCCTACTTTACACCTATACCTCAACTCGGACTATTGTTGCTAGATGTTGGGGGACACCACTGTGAGTATTAGTACGTCTGTGCTTGTGTCCAGCCATTAAAAAGAGTAAGTATTTTCAGGTCACCTGCTTAGGTCATTTACTGTCAAAAAGGGGGGAAGGAAGGAGTCTGGCCTCTGGGTAAATTAAATGAACTATGAGATGCGCAACGTGCATGAAAAAGTCCTTTTGTGCAACTAACACTGTGTTATTCTTCGGTTTCTGTGCTTGATACATGTATTGTTGTGTCCTATTCTGTATTGTGTGTATACAAAGACTGTGCATTTTATGTTTTCCTTTGGCTTATGTGCTTATTATGCGAATTGTCCAGTACTTTTCTACGTGGTAAGTGCACTGGATAGCTTGTTGTTGTGCACTCTCTCTCTCTCTTTCACTCTCTCTCTCTCTCTCTCTCTCTCTCTCTCTCTTTGAGCCTACCTACGCTGTCCAGGAATGACCATGCTGGGACCAATTCCATAAGACAACTGGGTGGACTCACTCTTAGCCATTCACTTCACAGAATGCTGTGAATACGCTTTTGAATAAATGAAGACACTGTTCCTCAAAAGTACATGTCTAATTGGCTTTAACACAACAGTGTTTGAACAAATTGACAGGAACAAAATACCATATTGTGCCATGTTACTGCCCCTCCTTTCTGTAAGATGATGGACTTTAATTGGCTGAAAAGGAAAGGACGGGTAAGACGACTGAAGTCCCTTAATCTGGCCCTTAAAAGGGAGCTATATGTTGGTGGCTTCGTTTGAATGCCTTAGTGGCACCACCATCAACGTTCATGTTACCACAAACATTGCATATAAGTTGTAGGGACATTGCAAGTCCTTCATTAACTAGTGAAGTAGCTAGGTTGTAAAGGATGATGTAAAAATAAGAATAATGTTTACAGAAAATGATTTGAACTAAACTGAAAGGAATGTTGTAGTAAGCCCTGCTGAGTGGGTACTGAGGTCAAGATGTTTAGTTAAAAGTAAGGAACATTGACAGGATGGGACATTGCTCAGCCTGTGTACTTTATGGTGCACAATACTAGGAAGAGTACCTGTATGGCCATAATAATAGCGCAACACACTTTTTATTGTGGTTAGCAGATCTTGAAGAAAATATAGCCCTGCAGAAATGTGTTTGTAACAACAGGTTTTTGCTGGAAAAGTCAGTTTAAATTTGACAAGCTATATCATTAATAATTTTAGATTTCTTGCCACAACCATAAACGTAAAAAGCAATGGACACAAGGGATAATATGTATGCTGGAAATTCCCATAGGTGTTTGCAGACCTGCACAACAGTGAAGGTTCATGAGTGAATAATATACACAGATGTAAAGATTCAGAGTATCCATATTATCTTCCTTTTAAGTAAATGATACATATTTCCCCAGCTGCTTGGGATTGGGAGAGAAAACTAAATTGTGTAACGTCTTCCCCTGCCAGTTCTCTAAAAATTCGTTTTATACTCACTACTAGATTTAATACACCCTCCAGTCATTAGAAGAGAGAGGTCGGACGCGATGCACAGCCTGGCTGCTTGTCATGAAACACCTATGACCACGACCAAGGTGGAGCCACAGAGCAAAGATATGCTGGATGAGGCACTATCACCGACAAGAAGAATGAAAGAGAGAAGGGCTGTCCAGTAGCCCCCAGCCTGTTGGTCTACTTGTGCCTGAAGTCTCAGCCCATTGGGCCTAATTGGTGGGCTCACTTGTGTGGAGTCTCTGCCCCCTTGGTCCATCTCCAGTCTGACCCCACTCCACCCTCTCTTCCTTTGGCTCCCCCGACCCCCTTTTTCACATGGGGTTTTAATCCACTTGATGAAGGAACATTGCACAAAGATAGAATAGGGTTAGTAGGGATGGACTTCACGGATCAAGAATAAGATGTGGGTACCCTGTCTAAGGTACCAGCGATAGATTAGTTAGTGAACAGGGCAAAGGGATTGTGATCCCAGAGAAAGAATGACATCGCCCTGCAACGTGGAATCTGGATCCGAGCTGGACGCATAGCTCCACCGCCGGTGCTCAACAGCGCCAACGCTAGATGAACAATGGGAGCCTACCAGTGATGGCTCACTGGAAAGAAGAGCTTTGACATAGATAATGCCCTGACCATCTATTATATTAGGTTAAATTTCTCTCTCAATCACCTTGTATTCATTATGCCCCAAATGGACAAGAAAAAGGTTTTCCTTTGAAATCCTACATCAATTGCATCCATGGTGTCATTGTATTAATAATAGCATAGGAATATCATACCATATGGAAGAAAGAGTAAACTGTGTATCACAAGGATTATACAACGCCAGTTGCCCTCATGAATATACTTATTAGTTTGGCTCCTCCCACAGTCCAGTTCTCAATAATGCACTTAGTAGTCCTTATCCTACAAAACAAGTAGTATGATAAACTCATTTTTGTGTTACAATTAATTTACTGCATCATCTAGGAATTATGTGCATCACCAAGTTTAAACTGTGGTACAGCAAATACCCTTTTGTATACACTATCTCCCAGTTTGTTACATTCACTGCATAGGTTATTGACAAAGCTGTTTGTACTGATAGCGATCTTCTTCTCCTGCTGTCTGTGCATCTGCCTGTACAACCTGTATGCCACCAAAGACTACAATGAACAGCCCAACTACATGTTTAGCTATTGGGCATCTTGAAGGACTGGGGTTGGAAAATATCAATGTTTCTCTTGGTCCCAGAATTGGCAATATGTGGTTGTTGTTTGGGTGTAGACTGTATACCACCTTTGTGTTCTCTTTGCATAAGTACCTTGCGCCATAAGACTATGGACACTCAGCTAACAAAAATGAGAGTAATATATGAACAAGAGATACAGGACATTATGGAGATCGAAATAGACTGACAAGCTGGCTAGTTATGTTCAAAGGGGCGACTGTTAAAAGCAAAACGACAATCATGAACATTATCTGCGCCATCTTGTCTGATGGACGTTCCTACGTGCACATAAACTGCAGTCATTCTGACCGACCGCAGCCATTTTGTACTCTGTTGGTCACCTTCGTTTCACCCTGTCCTTGCTAGCATCCTTCTGACTCTCTGACCAAACCTGATATGTGTGCTGGGGGCTATAAACTATTGCCATGACAAACATCAACACCACCTGCAGCCACAAACTCGATTTTTCTCTCATCTCTGTTTACAGGCAAACCCATGGATACTCCAGCACAAACAGGTTCCAAATACCAAAAAGACTCTTGCAAACACGGTTTATTGCACTGCACACAGCAAAACTTATTTTTGCCAACAATGGGACCTGTTTTTATCAACAGAACGGACTCTTAGATCTGGCCGGTCTCACATGTTTTAGACCCTGAAGCAAGGTCCAGCTGCAGGATTGGATTGTCTGTTTTGACCTGGGTGAGAGGAGAATTAATGTTGGGCTTGTGTAACCATGTTGATGAAACAATGTTGGGCTTGTGTGACAACCTGCCCTGGGGCGGAGGCTCCAAGCTTGTAACCATGAGTAATTAAACAAATGCATTGTGTCAAACCTGTATAAAAGGAAGAGTCACAAGAGATGCAGTTAGAACACCTCCCTGAGACATCCCGGTGTCTGCAGTGGACGTGGTCTCCTCTCGAGAGTAATAAACCTTTTTCTTGCCTTCCAGTTTCCAGCACCTGCCTCATTAATTTGATAGTAAATCCAAAGTGAATTAAAGGTGACCCTGCGCCGGGCAGCATTGGTGGTCTTAGGAGACTCGCTGCTTTTCACAGAGCTAAACAACAGACTTTTGATTCATGAAGTTACCATTGGGTTAAACCTATATTAACATTCATTGTTTCTTATAAAACATTTCCATTTGGTAATCGTTTTTATACATTAAAAAAATGACCAATAGAAGTTATACCCCAATAAAAAAATATAAATGATTAATACATATTAGCAATACAGGGGAAGTGCCCAAAAGTACTATGGTATCAAATTTACCACAACATCTGACAATTCATAGTCCCATAATTCCCAAAAAGTGCATAACAACCATTTTGTGATAAAAGTGAAATGCAAGTCAACTATTAAATGCATAGGTAACTCACTTACTACAAAAATATAAATTAATAGAACGGGTAAGGTAGACGCTTTAAATGTCATATCGTCAATATAAAGTGCTAATGCAAAGTCATATCATAATACCAGAATACATAAGGCCACTTGGCATGGGACAGAACGTGCAAGTACACAATTGTGTAAATGTGCAAAAATTCAACATAGAAAGAGCAAAATATATGTGCACTAAATATGTGCAAAAAATGCAGAGTTCAATCTTTATGTGACCAAAACTCGAGTCACAATAAATAAATGTCATCTCATAACTGCCAATAGAACCCTATGATAAATACTAATATACACATCTGACCAACAATTACCGGATCCCAATACCGCACAGACACCGATTAAAAACGAGTAAAACCAGGAAACCAGTAAAACCAGTTAAAAATCCATTAAAAGTAAGGCTAAAATCCCAATAAATATTAGTCCTGAGTAAAAAGTATATTTCAAAAATCATGTTACATGTGGAGCAGCATTGAGTCCAAACTTAACAAGTAGTGCAATAACAAGTATATCACAATATTCTATTCTCAGAATCTCACAATTATATTACAGTGTTTCTCAACAGTGACAGTTTGGTCCTCATATATATATTCTGAGAATATGGAAAGCTAGTTAAGTGACGAACATCCCATTTATAAATACTGGTTACTGATCAACAACAAAGCAATTCATAAAAAGTGATACAACTCCTATCCAGTGCTCAGGCCATTCAGCATCTTTGTGTCCAATTGTAAAATATACTGACTCTCTAGTTGTCGCAGCTTCTTCTCTCTATTCCCCCCTCTTATTGATCTGGGGACTGTGTCAATAACAAAATAATGTAGGTCTTTTAAGTTATTTTGATGCACCAATTTAAAATGACGTGTGACCGAATAACTAGAGTCCGAATTGGCAATTGCATGTAGATGCTGTAGAATACGATTAAAAACCTGAAGCTTAGAACTTCCTTTATACTGTAGATGACATGTGCATACCAGTACATAAATCACATGACCAGTCTTACAAGTAAATTATCCTTTGATTTTACAGGGGGCGAGGGTAAATGCATCTAAATATTCCCCGGTAGTGCCGGTAGTGCCGCATTAAGGAGGCAGCAGTTCCCGCTCCAGGAGGAGGATTGTAAAAGCCGCAGCAACCCGCAGCAACTCCGCACGGGACTCCACTGACCAGGAGCCCGTGCGTGAACACCAGTGCACGGAGGCACGCCCACCCGCCCACCGGCCTTCAAAACAGCTTGCCGGACCCGCTGGCGCGGGTCCCGCTTCGCCGGTAGTGCCAGTACTGCCGCATTAAGGAGGCAGCAGTTCCCGCTCAAGGAGGAGCATTGTAAAAGCCGCAGCAACCCGCAGCAACTCCGCACGGGACTCCACTGACCAGGAGCCCGTGCGTGAACACCAGTGCACGGAGGCATGCCCACCCGCCCACCGGCCTTCAAAACAACGCCAGTTTGACGCAGCGCGGGACGCAGCGCGGGACCAACGCCGGACGAAGCCCGGACAAAGGGCGGACAGTCTGTGACAGTCCGGGACAGGCAGGGACTGGGCTGGACCAAGTTCCTTGGATATATAACTAAGGTACTGTGTGATTTGCCTGTAACTAACAGTGTGGTGTAGTGATCCGGAGTTATGGGGAAACGGAAACTGATAGAAGACTCTGGCGAATCAGTAGGCGGGGTACTAAAGGGTGGGAAAAAAGCAAAAAAATGTAAAGTTAAATCTAAGCGAATGCCTAACGCAGGAGCCAATTGTGTCATGGATCGAATAGATGATCTGATACAAGACTGTGGGGACATACTGACCCAAGCACCTAAAATTGCTGAGAAACCTGATGACGGGATTATAAAAACAGGGTCTGATCTGCACAATAGGCAGGAAAAGGGTGTGGTGAAAATTCCAGACATGTTTTTGGGGAAATCTGTAGTGGGGACAGGGGTTAACATTGTACCTAATGTTGAGAATGAGTCACGTGTTGAACAACCGAATCCACCTGTAGAATCAGATGCTAGTATTGTGGACTTGGAACCCTTATTTAGTTGCAACAGGTTCTCTGTTTTGTCACAGATAAGGAATGAGGACTCAGTAGGAGTCCCGTTGACGCCTACCATTATTGAAAATTCCATATCTGTGCCTGGCCATATCGATGCTCCAGTGCCCCCCGAGCATACAACCAGTTCTCTTTGGGTAATTATCAAACAACTGTGTGGTATGGTGGAGACGCTGCAAGTCAAAATTGATCTCCTGACTGTCACAGTTAATGCCCAAAAAGATTCATCAGGACAAGGTACATCCAACCAAATAAAACCTCGAATGACAGGCCCAGTGATTAACAGCGCGGCTGGAGGAAAGATCTGTGCTCCGCCTGCTTCCTTGCCAGCTACTCCACTTATATCCAGCTTGTTGTCAAGGAAAGAAAGGCGGAATACCCACTCGATAGACAATCCGCATGTAAGGGGGAATAGTTTGTCAAAGTCGCCCAAATGTGTGTCCACAAAACATAATATATTACAAGTGGACAGGAATAGAAAGGGTGAGAACAAAAAGGAAAATTGCCAGCAAGAGCTAAGGTTGAGTTCCCTTAAGCCATTTAGTCTCTATCGAAATGATCACCGTAATTACACACAGGCGGTTTATATGGTGAACGTTCCTAAAATACCTATGGGACGGGACCATGAGACTCCGGATTCCTTAACTAATAAGACAATCCATTGGATTAGGCATATCAGGGGGTGTAGGTCTGTTATCAGGGAGGACATCTTAAAAACCTCTAGAATTACATCTCCTGGCATCACCTATGATTGCATTGAGGTAGTCCTAAAAAACCCGAAGATAGCAGAGGGCTTGCTAGCCCTGGAATATAGAACTTGTTCCCCAGACAACTCCCGGATACAAATGAGATCACAACCTTATCAGAGTAGGATACTGGCAAGAGAACCGATTGAGAGGAGTATAGACATGCCTAATTCTGGTTTGGACAGTAACGATTGACTCCAGACCCAGAATGGTGAAGCATCATTAAGGGAGACAAGTAATGACGAGATCCAAAACTATGCACTAACTGTAATGAACCCCACCTTCCCCAACACAGAACCCCCACTCTTAGGGTTGTTAAATGCACAGAATAAAGTATCAGACACCATTGAGGATAATAATAAATCTATAAATCTCCCTGTTCCTACCGGGACACTTCTATCCTGGAACATTGCAGGACTGAGAACGAAAATGGACTCCCCAGAGTGGGCTTCTTTTATGAGCCGGCATGAAATATGTTTATTCCAGGAAACCTGGGCTCTAGAGCAATTGCATTTCCCGGGATATTTAAATTATGGAGTCCTAGCAAAAAAAAAAGGGAAAGGTCGCCCGTCTGGCAGCCTGGCGATCTGGATCAAACAAGACCTCGCTGTAATGGTTAAGGTAATTCCTTCCAAGCACAGGGATCTCCAGGTCCTTTTGCTGGAGTTTGCGAAACGAGACCCTATTTACATATATAATGTAGATGCCAGAAGTACCGGGGGAAAGAACTCGGACATTTTAACACTTCTAGAGGAACATCTAGAAAGTAATCCTCTCCACCCTACCAATATTATTATAGGGGGAGATTTTAACGTAACTTTCGAACCTCTCCTGAACGACAATTGGGACCTTTTAGACGAAGAAGATAGAGCATGGGGGGTCCCCAAACTGGATTTAGCACCCATTAAAAAATTGACCCAAATTACTATTCAACTTAACTCTCTCTGCCTAAACAAAGGACTCAGATCTGCCAACGGTAGAACACCGAGTGATAAAGGGGGAGCTAGTACATTTAAGACTGGCCCCCGGCAGAGTAGAATAGACTATATTCTTGTCAGCCTGAGTCTGTGGAGGTATCTGCAGGATATGCAAATTATAGACAGAGTAGAGAGTGATCATAATCCCCTATCGGTCAAAATATCTTATTGGGAACCACCAGCTGCGTCAGAAAGGTTGTCTGACGCCGCTACCCAGGCGGACGTCGTTATCACTTACGATATGCGCCACGTCCGCTGGACCAAAGTCGCAGTCAATCAGGAGAACGTAGAATGTATAGCTGGTAAGCTTTTTCAGGCAACAAATGATTTGAAGGGGGCAGTGAGTGAGGAGCGTCCCATTATTGGAAACTATAGTGTAACCAGGATACATGAGGCTTTTTTTAAGGACCTACGAACAGTGTTTGTCAAGCATTCCCTAAAAAGTGGTTCTTGTAAATAATTCTCCCCACGCTGGTATTCAGTGGATTGCAGGCAGGCTCGCCTGGAGCTAGGTAGAGCCCTTAAAAATGGCTCGAGTATAGATGTTCGTGAAGCTAGGGCAGCGTATAAATCGGCCATTTATAAATCCAAGCGTTTGTGGGATGAGCAGAGGTGGGCAGACCTGCAGGAAGCAGGACAACATAAAGACCCTCGAAAGTTCTGGAACATCTATAGGATTGGTATGGATAGTAACATTGACAAACCACAGAACTGGGTTCCGCAGGACAAATGGGTATCCTATTTTAAACCTCAGTTTGCGATGGTAGCAGGGCAAGATTCCTCTGCAAAGGTGTCTTCTACACCTTTTTTGAGGATCCTTTTACCCTGGGGGATGTTCAGCTGGCACTAGATAATGTTGTTCCTGGTAGAGCGCCAGGAATAGACGGCATCCCAGCTGATTTATTTCTACAGGATAGGGATTCTTGGGGACCATATATATTACTATTGGCAAATGCAGTGGCAAGGGGAGCATCGGTCCCCTTCTCATGGAAGGGGGCCGAAATAATTCCAGTCTACAAGAAGGGGGACAAATCCCAGCCTGGAAATTATCGACCAATTAGTTTGATCGACACTACCCAGAAGATCATTGGTAGGCTTATTTTAAATAAGGTTCAGGACTGGGAAAGGGAGCATAGCATTTTGTCTCACTTGCAGGCTGGTTTTCGAACTTGCGTTAGCACGGTCGACCAAGATATGCATTTCACTATGCTATACTGGAAGACCGTCCTAATTGGCAAAGGCAGCCTCTATGCCGCCTTTATAGATTTAAGGGCAGCGTTTCATTTGGTCCCTCGCCATACATTATGGAAAGTACTTAATGAAATGGGAATGCCAGGGGAACTTTTGTTTTTAATAAGTAAGCTCCACCAGGAGAACTTTGCCCAGATTAGGTAGGGTGGTCCTGGTAATGTTACACCACAGTTCCCGGTAGAAACAGGTGTCCGCCAAGGTTGTGTCCTGGCACCAACATTATTTTCTTTATATATAAATGATGTTGCAAAAATTTTAATTGATTCTAATGTTGATGCTCCTATTCTCGCTGGAGGTAAAATCCCTATATTAATGTTTGCAGACGATTGTCTTATAGTTTCTAAAACCCCGAGCGGGTTACAGAAGGCTCTGATAATTTTCGAGGATTTCTGTGTCGTCCGTGGTTTGGAAGTTAATGTTCTCAAATCTAAGTACATGTCTTTTAATGCTCCTAAAGCCAACAGGGGTACTGTCCATATGAGTAGCGGCCCACTTGAGAAGGTACAGGCATTTAGTTATTTGGGTATCTGTATTCAACAGGACTTGTCCTGGAGGCAACAGATTGATTTGGCTACCCTGAAGCACCGCCAACTTTCAGGAGCTTTGACTATAGAGCATTCTAGGTCCTTGCCCAAACCAATAAGTCCGGTGTTAGCGGTTTACAATGGCAAGGTAGTTAGTTCTACTCTTTATGGTGTGGAAATGTGGGGAAATGAAAGGCTAAAGGGGATGACTGTTTCCGAAAACTCATTTCTCAGGAAAACTAATAAGGTTACCACAAAGTACCCCATTGAATCCCCTGTTTTATGATATGGGTATATCACCAATAGCCCTAATCGCATCTTTGCGCCCTATATTATATTGGCGGCGTATCTGGACTACACCTGAACTGGAAACATACACCAGTGGGCTGCTGGACGTGATAAATAGCGACGGTTCCCGGAAAGTTAAATGGCTGGGACACGTTCAAAAATCTTTTGATTGAGCTAGGACTAGGCGAACTGTGGAAGGACCCATTGCACGCCAGGTTCCCATCGAAGAAGACGGTAAAGACTTTGTATTGGAACTTGGTGGCTACAAAGATTTTTAGTACTACTCCTTCACAATCTCTTACAGGTCTATTCTTAGAAATCAAAGATTGTCCCAAGCTCGAGGACTTCTGGGATGTCATTACGAAACCTCTTGACCGAAAGCTCTACTTTCAGTTAAGAGTGGGAAGTCACCCTATAAGGGCATTCTCAAATAGATGGTCCTGTGGGGGCAAGGTGGCTTGTCCAGCTTGCACAGATGTTACTGAAACTGTTGGCCATCTTCTGTTCGAGTGCCCATTGTATGCAGCGCCGAGACGGAAGTGGCTAAAACCGATGTGTAGGTCATTGGGAACAAGGAAAGGAATGTTTGCAGTTAGACTTATCCGGACCAGTCCTAATATGTCTGTGTATATAGCCGTGGCGAAATGCTTAGGATGGGCATGGTCGATTAGAGCCCGACTTTTGAATGAATAACACATTACATAAAGTCGCAGGCTAAGTACCCCGGTTGAGGGGGGCGTGGCCACGGCGGCTACCGTAATGGCCGCTCTGCTGTGAAACTCCTCCGGGCGGGCGCCCACTTCGGACAACAAGGAATGTAGACCGCGTCCCTGCCATCCCTAAATGCAGTGTCCAGCCTCCTGATGTTCCGGGGCAGCTGGAGAGACGTTCCTGAGCCGCGGGTGCGGCTGGCTGCGACGGCCGCGGCGGAGGGGATCTGAGGCCTCCGGACCCCGGCGCCATCTTCCCTGCAACGCTGGAGAGCCGGGTGAGTGCGCCTCGGCGGACTGCGGCCGCGCCGCCGCTCCTTTAGGCTCCTGCCTCTAGCGTTCTCGCGCGCTGGTCCCCCCTGGCCGCACGGCCCGACTTGTCCCTGATTCCGGGCTCACGGGCGTGGCTGCGATCTCGGCCTGCTCGGGAGGTGGAGCCGGGGACTGGATTTGGGTCTCGGGCGGAATTGGAGGGGAGTGCTGCGGGCGCGTCCGGGGGCCGGGGTGGGGGAGGGGTGCGGGCTTGCTGGTCGGTCCGAGGGCGCTCCCTGGTAACGCACAGCGGCCCCGCCGTGCACCAGAACACCGCGCCACCCTCTGTCGCGGCCACAAGGCTACTGCTGCCTACGCCACCGCTGGGTGGCCTACTAGTGCACCTCGCGGCGCCATTTTGAGCTCCCCGGCCACCACCATCCCTGCTACTCTGACTGCGGCCTGAGCCTTCGCCTGCTGTCCTGTCCACGTGGCCGGTCACTGGGGGTCGACCTGCTTCTGCCATTGATCCCCGCTCACCTCTACTGTCGCAGAGGCTGCGGCCCCGCCACACATCCTCCACGATGGGGAAGAAGGACCCGGCCCAAAAAACTCTCAATTTCGACAAGGCTCTTCCTGCCGCCGATCCCCCTCCGGGTGCTTCTGTTGGAGCCCCGGCGACACAGACTGCTGGTGATGTGGCGTCCATGATGGCCACCATAATGGGGGAGATGCGGGCTGGTTTCAAGGCCCTGGATACTAGGTTCGACAGTTTGGAGCAGAAGTCGTCTGCCATCAATTCAACCGTACAGGCCCACGATAGGCGTCTGGACTTGGCGGAGTCTAGAATATCCGACCTTGAGGACGACTCCTCCAAATCCCGAAAGAGACTCGAGAGGGTGGAGAAAATTCTTAAGGAGGTTGCCATTAAAAACGAGGATTTGGAGGGGCGTGGCAGGCGCAACAACATCAGAATCCTCGGCGTGGCGGAGACAACTGCCACTGGCCGGTTTGACACCTTTGTGGAGAATCTCCTCATCGAAATGTTTGGAAAAGACACTTTTACGGCTGGTTTTGTCGTGGAGAGGGCTCATAGGTCATTGGGGCCTAAGCCGCGCTCGGGTCAGTTGCCCCGGCCCATCATCCCCAGGATTATGAACTTTAGAGATCGTGATGCCGCGCTTTGGGCGGCGCGAGAACTGGGTGAGGTGCGATGGCAGGGGAGCAGGCTGTCCTTTTTCCCGGACTATACGGTCATGGTGCAAGAGGCTCGGAGAAAATACACCAGCGTCAAGGCGGCTCTCCGAAACCTGGGCCTAAAATACAGTATGCTCTACCCAGCTCGACTGAAAGTAGACATTAATGGCCGGTATCGCATTTTTGACTCTCCAGCTGAGGTTCAGGACTTCTGTCACATGATTAAGACTGGGCCTGGATCGGCCCCCGGCTCTAGGCCCACTTCTCCCCCGCAGTCAGACACGCAGGCCAGCGCTGACCTGTTTACAGACGCTGGCCAGGGCTGAAAGTTCACTCCGCTCTAGTCTTGGTTCCTTTCTTTATTGCGGGAGTGGCTAATGTTCCTTTCATGCTTCTCCGTTTATGACATTCTCAATGTTCAGTTGGACTGCCCGCTCGGGGGCTAGCGTTGCCTCCCAAGCACGGGCTGATATGTTTCGTTGCATTTTCTGGGGGTTTCTAGCTTGTGTTGTGCTACCACTTTTGCAAGGTTCTCCTACATTGCACTTGCTGTTATGCTTTTCAGATTTGCAAATGGGGGGGTTTTGCCTCTCACGGGGTGTTGGGAGGCTGGGTGGAGGGGGGGTGGGGATGTTTGTATTTTTTGTGTTATTTTCTTTCCTTTTATATTGATCGCGAGACACATGGCACTGGTTTGTTCACTGATCGCTTCTTGCCCACGATTTTAGAATTGACTCTATGGCCCGAGTAGGATTGCAGACTGGCCCTTCTAATCTAACGTTGATGACTTGGAATGTCCGGGGCTTGAATTCCACCCGGAAACGGAAACAGGTTTTACAATATGCAGCAAGACATAATGTTGATATTCTAATACTGCAGGAAACGCACATGGTTCATTCAGACACACCTTCCTTTGCACGGAGCTGGGGCGCAAACAGAGTGTTTTCTAGCTTCAGTAGATATGCTCGGGGGGTGGCGGTTTTGATTCACAAACGCTTACCCTTTGTCCTGACTGGTAGCGAGGTGGATGGGGAGGGACGATATGTGATTCTTCACGGGCTGCTGTTTGGGTACAAGGTTTCCATTGTAGGGGTTTATGGTCCTAATGTTGACTCCCCGGCCTGCCTGGCGGACCTACACATGTCTCTAATACACGCAGATATTGACCTGCTGGCAGTGGGGGGCGATTTTAACTTACTGATGAACCCCGGCAGGGACAGCACATCCCCCTCCCCTGACCGCAAACCACTATCCCGCGCAGCGATGGCGGATCTTTGTTCCCACTTTGCACTGCAGGACATTGAGGCTACTCGTCACTCTACCTCCCCGTCCTTCACGCACCACTCTGGCTACCACAACACGAGCACCAGGGTTGATTACTGGCTATTGTCCCCTGGCTTGGCGGGTTGGGTTACTGATTTGCGCACGCTACCGCGCACCATATCTGACCACTCTCCGGTGGTTCTGGCGCTTGCGGTCCCCAGGCTGGGTGGGTATGAGAGGCAGTGGAGATTCCCTGGGCGGGCACTGGCGGACCCAGTTTTCACGGAGGAGATCCGCTCGGCGATTGAGGACTATTTTGAATTCTGTAACTGCATGGGCCACACTCTGGGAGGGATTCAAAGCAACCATTAGGGGGGTCTGCATCACTAAGCATGTAGGGGCGCTGTGCGAGGTACGGTCCACCCTGTCCCGCCTTGAGACCGACCTGTCGGCCATTGAATCTCAGATCCTGACTGACCCCTCCCCTGCCAACGACGCCAAACGCATCGAGCTCCTTTTAGAGTTCAGAGACGCGGCGGATAGGGAACTAAAATACTTGGGCAAGTACCATTCGGCACGCCAATACGGCGAGGGGGACAGACCGGGACGGTTATTGGCTCAATTGCTGCGCCCCCCCCCGGCAGGCGGCGTACATTACACAGGTTGTGGCTGCAGATGGCACACCTCACTTCACCACTCCAGACATTTGCAACACTTTCTTGTCTTACTACAGACATCTCTACAAATCTACCCTAACGGAGGAGAATCGCGACCCCGGTCCCTACATCAACGAAATAGTTTTGGTATTCTTGGAAAAGTACATGCAAGACTATTTGGCACACCCTATCACTCCCGAGCTGATCGCAGAGGCGATAGACTCGCTGAAAGGTTCCTCGGCGCCGGGCCTGGACGGTTTCACAGCCGATTTTTATCAAACGTACAAAGAGGAGTTGGTTCCAATCCTGGTCGAGGTCTATGCTGAGGCCCTGGAGTCCGGTGTTCTCCCCCCTACGCTCCCTGAGGCAGTTATTGTCTTGCTTCCCAAACCCGGCCGAGACCCAACGGTCTGCGGCTCCTATCGCCCACTGTCACTCCTGAACCTGGACTATAAAATCCTTGCCAAGGTGCTCGCTATGCGGCTCGCGCTGCTAGTGAATTCTATCATTTCACCGGTTCAATCTGGCTTCGTGCCCCAAAGGTCGACATCCCTGAACCTTCGCACGGTCTTCTCGGTCCTGCATAGAATTGACCCAACCGTTCCAGCAGCTGCGGTCTTTCTGGACACTGAGAAGGCTTTTGACACCTTGGAATGGCCCTTTTTTCTGGACGTGATGCGTAGGATGGGTATGCCTGCTATGTTTGTGGCGACCGTCGAATTGCTGTATACGGCACCCACGGCGCGTCTCCGCCTCAATGGTACTATCACCGACAGGTTCACTCTTTCTAGAGGTACCCGACAGGGCTGCCCCTTATTCCCCTTACTTTTTATTTTGGCTATGGATCCTCTGGTCCGTCACTTTCAGGAGAAACACTTGCACAGGGGGCTCCAGTTCCGCACAGGGCCTCTGCTTGTATCGCTCTACGCGGATGACATGGTTCTTTACATCCGCACCCCAGAAACCAACCTGCAGCCTCTGCTGTCGGAGATTGTGCGTTTTGGTGATTATTCCGGCCTCAGGGTTAATTGGCATAAATCGCAGCTGTTCCCCCTTACCCTTGCCACTTCGAGATGGCCTTGCTCCCTCCCACTGGAATGGTGCGAGGACTCCGTTAAATACCTGGGGATTCACATCCACTTGGATACCGTGGCTATCATTCGCATGAACTATGGACGCGCCCTCGATTTCTTGGAAGACAACACTGATAGATGGCTCCGCCTTCCCATGTCGATGGCTGGGCGCATTGCCATAGTGAAAATGGTGGTACTGCCCCGGTTCTTATATTTGTTCAACAACACCCCATCCCTCTCACACGGGTTTTTTTTACTCAACTGCGCACGGCCCTGCTGAGGCTGGTTTGGGGTGGGAAGCGCCCTCGCCTGGCCTGGAGCGCGTTGACACTGCCATATGAGAGGAGAGGCTTTGGAGTCCCGGACTTCTACCTCTATTACCTGGTTGCCCAGTGCTCTTATGCCCACTCCTGGTACCACCCGGACGCCAGGATTCAACACTTGAAACCTGAAGCGGACGCCGCACTCCCTGTATCTCTGGACAATGTGCTCCCTAAGGGCCTACCTCGCGACCCACATGACGTACTTCCTCTCACCACTACGGCTTGGGCCTGGGACAAACTCAGGCGCCTACTGCGTGTTGACACTCTGTACTCACAGGCCCTCCCACTCCCCAACCCTCACTGGCTCCCCATAACTGGCGAAACATTGATCAGTCGTACACTAGCTAAATACCAACTGACTACGATCGGTGACTTGTTCCCCGACGGCCACGCGCTTTCCGTTTCCGAAGACCCCCGCTTCTCGGAGCGCACTTTCATGGACTCCTTTGTGTTTGCTAGACTCAAGGCATTGATGCGAACCACGTTCCACACCTTCCCATTGCCTCCGGACGACACTCTGGCACTCACTTCCATTATCCAGAACACTTCGGGGGCCCACGTGGTGTCCAAACTTGACAGATTATGCCTATCCTCACTTCCATCGTCAGATGAGGCGGTTCGTGCCGCTTGGGAAAAGGATCTGGGCACCCAGATCTCTGACGATCACTGGGACGCCTGCTGTGCCACGACCAGAGAGGTTTCGACGAATAACAGACACAAACTCATACATTTTAAGTTCCTTCGTCGGCTATACCACACCCCAGCGATGGCCAACAGAATCGACCCTGAGCGTCCCCACACCTGTCCCAAGTGCAACGCCCCACAGGCGGACTTTGCCCATCTTTCCTGGACATGCCCAAAGCTCCACGCCTTTTGGGTTGCTATACATGATACACTGGGTGCGATTTTAGGCCTGCCACTAGCCGTCTTACCAGAGATTGCCCTGATGGGCTGCATGTCCAACTTTCCCCGAAAAATACGCAAATTGGCATCGATCTGCTTTCTTCTGGCCAAGAGAGAGGTGGCGCTGCACTGGTGCTCGAGACGTGCTCCAACAGTTGCCGTGTGGCTTATTGCAATGTCAATAGTGTAGAATATTCTGACCAACTCCCTGCAACCTCCCGCCCCACGGACATCTGGGGTCCATACCGCCAATACATTGCGGAGAGGACGACAGAAGCTCCCTCTCAGTCCTTACAGCCCAATTTACCTACTGGGGTGGGCTAGGCCTCAGGGACCCCACTCTGCACTCCATCTGTTAGGGCTTCTGCCACTACATGCTGCTCCCCTGTGGCGTGGGGCAGGGATGTCCCTTCTCTCGCTACTCTAACCTGCTCTCGGTACCCCAGGCATTTTGGCGCTGTGTGGCCTTCTGATTTTCCTCCTGTTCCTCCCTGGGTGGGATGATTCGATACTTGCTGTTATGGAAATGTGGTCATTGTCTGCGATGCCTCCTACTGTAATACGAAATGATTTACTGTGCTGGTCTCCCGATCTGTTACTTATGACTATTGTTTTCTTGATTTTTTTTGAGTTTTTTGGACTATTGATTATGTTTTCTTTGCATTTCAGAAAATGTTACTATTGTGACATTGGTTATGCTCCATGGTGCATCCTAACTGTTTGTTTTCCTAGCGTCACTTTATGTTACCGGAACTGATTTGCGTCTGCAAGCTTGGACGCTGTGGACAGACTCTGTCTAATTTATTACTGTAGTTTGCATCATTTGCTCTAATAAAGTGTTTTAAAAAAAAAAAAAGTACCCCGGTTGAGAGTAATATTTTGCACATTTGTACAGTTTTTGTAATGATTTTACCTATTTATTCATGAAATTTACAGTTTGATTTTATAATGGTTTTATATTGGTTTTAATACTAAAGGTTTACACATGTACTTTTATGTATTGAACTTGCTTTTATGACAATTGTCGAATAAAGCTGACTTGACTTGACTTGCATCTAAATATTCCTGTTTATTTATCCCAAATTTGCATGCCCTACAGGAACTACACTTATAGAAACCTGTCTGTTGGATAGCCAATGTCCAGTATCGCATACTTCCGGACTTGTTTTAACTAGAGCATTCCTCGTAGAGGGTGCCGTTCTGAAAGTAATGGCTCGTAATGCATCCTACTCTGGGGTAAGCATAATGTCAGACTTTAAAATAGGCCAGTTCCTATTTATGATCTTTCTAACTTGCTTCTCTTGACCACTAAATGTAGTAATAAGCCTAACCACTGACTCTTTAGTTTCTGGATCCCTCGCTTTTACTAATGCTGAACCGTCTTTGTTGTTTAACCATACCGGTTCACTCTCTTTGTTTTGTATTTTTGATAAAGCAGTCTGTAATTCGTTCATTCTGTATCTCCGTGCCAAAAACCTCTGCACAGAGTCATGCAGACATTCAGTTAAGTCTGTCTCGTTCCTGCAAATCCTCTTAATTCTTAAAAACTCCCCATAAGGGATGCTTTTGATAAGGTGTCTGGGGTGGGCGCTACTGGCATGCAGCATTGAATTCCCAGCTGTAGCCTTTCTGTGTAATTTTGTATGTATGATGTTATTTTTGACATATATCTCAACATCTAGGAATTCGACTTTCTCATTGCTGATGGTGGCAGTGAACTCAAGATTCAAATTATTATTAATAATATCATCAACAAAGCTCTGTGCAGACTCTTTAGATCCCTTCCATATTACACACACATCATCTATGAAACTCCACCACTTGATAATATTTTCTGCAACTATGTACCCATGAGTGTGGCTGAGGACATGTCTTTCCCACCAGCCAACCGTGCAAGCACGGGTAGCTGGGGGAGAAACATGCCCCCATAGCCACACCCCGCAACTGCTGGTGCACCTCCTCATTAAATAAAAAGAAGTTGTTTCTCAAACACCTTTCAATCATTTTTATCAACATTTTGTTGTGCTGGTTATATCGCACATTCCTGCTAGAAAGAAACTGCTGTATAGCATTTAACTCGTCATGATGATTAATGCTGGTATACAGGGAGCATATGTCCATAACTATGAAATAATACTCTTTGTTCCAGGTGACTTCTCTTAATTTGCTCAAGAAATGGCCAGTATCTTTAATGTAAGAGGGAAGGCATTCAACATACTCATGAAGAAAGAAATCCACATACTTAGACATGGGTTCTAGTAACCCCCCCATGTTTCTGAAATTATGGGTCGTCCAGGTGTTGGGATTTAGGGGGGGGGTGCCTTCTGTCTTACCTCCCTTCCTCTTGCAGTTCGCCTTTAAGTACCAAGTGCATGCAGGAATTTATGGACGCTCCCCTAGGTTCGCGTTAAATGAGCCTACCTCCAGGAAACCGGTGCTTGGTTTCTATTACGGTCCCTTGCCTTGGGACTTCCTGTTCCTGGTCTCTTACCTTGTTGCCTTCGTGGTGGAGTCCGCTGCTGTGGGCCTCACGTGGGTTGTTTGCTGGCTCTTGCCTTCGTCCCTGTACTCTTGGGAGGTGCAGGGTTGTCATTTGGGACTATCTTGATAACGGACGACGCCTTGGGATACGCGGCTGCGTGTCTCACAAAACAGAGGCGTCTGGACTTCCTGGTCTTGTGTAGACCATCCGCCCGTTGTGTGTGTTTTGGGCGGATTCACGAAGAGGCTGAAATACGGCTGTTTTTTGTGCTTCCTTCGTTGTTTTAGTACACTGGGGGTTTTTTTGGTACTCTCCCAACATTTTGGAGACCTTTTTTCCCCTTCCCCTTCCCCCTTCCTTCCTACGTCTTGGTTATTTGAGATTGGGGTATCAAACAGATACAAACCCTTTGATTGTTTGGAGCCATCCCCTTTGAGAGTGTTTATTTGGATCAACGGGGTGGCGTTGTTTGTCTTTGATGACCACGTGGAGCATCCATCCAAGAAGACGTTTTACCTCCCTGGATTTGGCGATTCCCGAGCGCAGACTGGGGTAAGCCGGGAGGTCTGTGGGTTCTTGTGTGTACTTGGTATATCTTGGGGTGAGTTACATGTGTTTAATCCTGTTCCCCTTTTGTATTTAAGGTCTCGGCTGGGGTCGATAGTCTGCTGTAGGGAGCTCAGAAGAAGTACGCTGTATTACCCAAGACCCTGTTTTGTTTTACCCTCTCTCTCCCTACGTCGTGGTTACCCATCACCCTGAGTTATTCTTGTTGGGTGCGGGGGGACTACTGTGGGGGTAGGGGATTGGGCCATTATTCACTCCTGCGATGTTGGGACGGTTGGCAGGCGGAACACCAGGCACAGGAATTATTTGTTTATGTACTTTAGGGATAAAATACAATGTCGTGGTGATGGGGTGGTCATTCTTAAGAAAGTTATGTTCATCTTTGCTAATCAAGCCCTCTCTCTTCCTAGTGCCTTTTTGCTAACCTTCAGCGCACTGTTCCTCCAAGTCCTCACTGTCCTGATAAACAGTGTGGCGCCCCATTGATTATCTGTCCTCGACGTCCGGCCGTGTGGGAATACACTCTCTCACAAATCTTGACTGCCCACAAATACAGCGAGATACCACTGGCCCGCGGACCTCCCAAGGACCAGTGGCGGTGCCTCCCGCATTCCTCAGTCGAGCTGCTCGGCTCTGTATATCCTGCCAACTCTGTATGCAGCTGGCAGGTTCCCCAGTGAATGTGTCCATAACCAAAACTCCAAGTTTGACGAAGGGGGACCCAGCCTGTCAGATCGGGGCTTGTTGGCGACGTCCCCGCCTTAATACATCCGAATGTTTCACGCCTCCTTCGGCACAAAAATCAAGCCCTCCAGCCGAATGTTTAGAGGAAACCAATTTTAATCAGCAAGTAATTGCATGACCGGTTTCGATCACATCGGGTCTTAATCATATGCAGCATGGTGGACTCAGACACGCCGGGTTTAAGTGCATTTTGGTTTCAAACAACAGTAAGGAAGGACTGTAGAAGCGGTTGCACATATTAGTTCTTTTAGTGAGTTCGTTTTTCTTTGATTTTTCATGTTTGTAATTAAAAACCCCTTGTCTCTCATGACCTTTCTTATGTTAATCATGGCAATAGTACCAATAATGAAGAAAGTGTTCAAAGGTCCCGTTCAGGTTTAATTACAGGCACTTCTGGACTGCAAGGTCCGTCATCCATTGCAAGTGTTAGTAAAATGCCCCGCACATCACTTCTTTAACTGAAATTGTTTAGGCTTTTTGCTAACCTTCAGCGCACTGTTCCTCCAAGTCCTCACTGTCCTGATAAACAGTGTGGCGCCCCGTTGATTATCTGTCCTCGACGTCCGGCCGTGTGGGAATACACTCTCCCACAAATCTTGACTGCCCACAAATACAGCGAGATACCACTGGCCCGCGGACCTCCCAAGGACCGGTGGCGGTTCCTCCCGCATTCCTCAGTCGAGCTGCTCGGCTTTGTATATCCTGCCAACTCTGTATGCAGCCGGTGGGTTCCCCAGTGAATGTGTCCATAACCAAAACTCCAAGTTTGACGAAGGGGGACCCAGCCTGTCAGATCGGGGCTTGTTGGCGACGTCACCGCCTTAATACATCCGAATGTTTCACGCCTCCTTTGGCACATAAATCAAGCCCTCCAGCCGAAAGTTTAGAGGAAACCAACTTTAATCAGCAGGCAATTGCATGACCGGTTTCAACCACATCGGGTCTTAATCATATGCAGCATGGTATATATATATAAAGCAATGCTCCCAGTCGCTACCTCCAATCTCCTCAGACCAGCAAAGCGAAGACAGAGACAGACCACAGATCAGGCGACAGTATCTTTTTACTGCAGCTTGTAGATAGTAGTACAAACAGCCATGACGCGTTTCGGGCAAGATTGACCTTGTTCACATGCAGTTAGTTACAAGTACAAATCACTTTTTTATAATACAAGACACTCCTCCTAATACCCGCCCACAGCCTAAACATGTGACCTATAGACATGGAAAAAATACTATTTTATCCTAACATCTCGGGAGCTGAAGCCATACATTAGAATTTTTTTCCACAATCCTCTAAATGCGAACTTGTGTGATTTGATATTAGCGGCCGGTCCAGGTCGCAGAGGATGCCCAGCTGTAAAGCACCGACGATTACACCACACGGTGTCATCACTACAGGAGGCACTGCTCATGAAGGATTGAATGTGCGGCAGCTACAAGTAATAAGTACCTCACTCCACCGTGGTTATTATTTAAATATCAAGCTGCTCAAAGACGGACTCACTGGAGTTGAACTATGCAACCACAAGTACCATAAAGCCACTGGCAACGCCCACTGGGGTGGGAACTACTAGATTAAAATGGTTGCTGATGCCGGTCTTTGCAACGTGCTATTGCCCATGAAGAAGAGTCAGGAAGACTCGAAACGCATCGGCACAAGATGTTTGTTTTTACCGAAACTGCCTGCAGCCTTCTTGAATAAATGCACGTTACCAAACCTACCTGTGTGAGGCTGTTCCAAGCTTTGGCGAACTTGTGTGATTTGATATATATATATATATATATATATATATATATATATCTCACTCAAAGCCCCCAAGCTTTAGAGACCGCACTCCACGAAACACTGTTCACAGAACCTTTAATTCACATGAAGGCACAACAATGACCTGCTTTTATGCTGTCCCTGACGCGTTTCAATGCTCCTGGCATCTTCTTCATAGGGCGGGCAATGTGAAGCGGAAAAACAGGAACGGACTTCTAGCCAATTTTGGTAAGGCATGCATACTCCAGTGCAATGCATGCTAGTAGCAGTAGTCCTGATTAATTCCCTTCTGGTGTGGGTCTTTTAATATCAGTCCGTTTCTCCCTTCATGGTAAACTCCCGGTTTTACAGTTAATTTTTTACCCTCTGGTGGGTTTCAAGTTCATCGTTGTGCTTCTTTTTCAAAGTGCCTGTTTCGTACTGGAAATAGGCTGCTGCGACGTGCTGCTGCCTCACAGACCTTTAACTCACGTTGACGGCGGTTCGGTCTCCCACGGCTGGAGTTGCCGCGTCCATTAATCTCACTCAAAGCCCCCAAGCTTTAGAGACCGCACTCCACGAAACACTGTTCACAGAACCTTTAATTCACATGAAGGCACAACAATGACCTGCTTTTATGCTGTCCCTGACGCGTTTCAATGCTCCTGGCATCTTCTTCATAGGGCGGGCAATGTGAAGCGGAAAAACAGGAACGGACTTCTAGCCAATTTTGGTAAGGCATGCATACTCCAGTGCAATGCATGCTAGTAGCAGTAGTCCTGATTAATTCCCTTCTGGTGTGGGTCTTTTAATATCAGTCCGTTTCTCCCTTCATGGTAAACTCCCGGTTTTACAGTTAATTTTTTACCCTCTGGTGGGTTTCAAGTTCATCGTTGTGCTTCTTTTTCAAAGTGCCTGTTTCGTACTGGAAATAGGCTGCTGCGACGTGCTGCTGCCTCACAGACCTTTAACTCACGTTGACGGCGGTTCGGTCTCCCACGGCTGGAGTTGCCGCGTCCATTAATCTCACTCAAAGCCCCCAAGCTTTAGAGACCGCACTCCACGAAACACTGTTCACAGAACCTTTAATTCACATGAAGGCACAACAATGACCTGCTTTTATGCTGTCCCTGACGCGTTTCAATGCTCCTGGCATCTTCTTCATAGGGCGGGCAATGTGAAGCGGAAAAACAGGAACGGACTTCTAGCCAATTTTGGTAAGGCATGCATACTCCAGTGCAATGCATGCTAGTAGCAGTAGTCCTGATTAATTCCCTTCTGGTGTGGGTCTTTTAATATCAGTCCGTTTCTCCCTTCATGGTAAACTCCCGGTTTTACAGTTAATTTTTTACCCTCTGGTGGGTTTCAAGTTCATCGTTGTGCTTCTTTTTCAAAGTGCCTGTTTCGTACTGGAAATAGGCTGCTGCGACGTGCTGCTGCCTCACAGACCTTTAACTCACGTTGACGGCGGTTCGGTCTCCCACGGCTGGAGTTGCCGCGTCCATTAATCTCACTCAAAGCCCCCAAGCTTTAGAGACCGCACTCCACGAAACACTGTTCACAGAACCTTTAATTCACATGAAGGCACAACAATGACCTGCTTTTATGCTGTCCCTGACGCGTTTCAATGCTCCTGGCATCTTCTTCATAGGGCGGGCAATGTGAAGCGGAAAAACAGGAACGGACTTCTAGCCAATTTTGGTAAGGCATGCATACTCCAGTGCAATGCATGCTAGTAGCAGTAGTCCTGATTAATTCCCTTCTGGTGTGGGTCTTTTAATATCAGTCCGTTTCTCCCTTCATGGTAAACTCCCGGTTTTACAGTTAATTTTTTACCCTCTGGTGGGTTTCAAGTTCATCGTTGTGCTTCTTTTTCAAAGTGCCTGTTTCGTACTGGAAATAGGCTGCTGCGACGTGCTGCTGCCTCACAGACCTTTAACTCACGTTGACGGCGGTTCGGTCTCCCACGGCTGGAGTTGCCGCGTCCATTAATCTCACTCAAAGCCCCCAAGCTTTAGAGACCGCACTCCACGAAACACTGTTCACAGAACCTTTAATTCACATGAAGGCACAACAATGACCTGCTTTTATGCTGTCCCTGACGCGTTTCAATGCTCCTGGCATCTTCTTCATAGGGCGGGCAATGTGAAGCGGAAAAACAGGAACGGACTTCTAGCCAATTTTGGTAAGGCATGCATACTCCAGTGCAATGCATGCTAGTAGCAGTAGTCCTGATTAATTCCCTTCTGGTGTGGGTCTTTTAATATCAGTCCGTTTCTCCCTTCATGGTAAACTCCCGGTTTTACAGCTAATTTTTTACCCTCTGGTGGGTTTCAAGTTCATCGTTGTGCTTCTTTTTCAAAGTGCCTGTTTCGTACTGGAAATAGGCTGCTGCGACGTGCTGCTGCCTCACAGACCTTTAACTCACGTTGACGGCGGTTCGGTCTCCCACGGCTGGAGTTGCCGCGTCCATTAATCTCACTCAAAGCCCCCAAGCTTTAGAGACCGCACTCCACGAAACACTGTTCACAGAACCTTTAATTCACATAAAGGCACAACAATGACCTGCTTTTATGCTGTCCCTGACGCGTTTCAATGCTCCTGGCATCTTCTTCATAGGGCGGGCAATGTGAAGCGGAAAAACAGGAACGGACTTCTAGCCAATTTTGGTAAGGCATGCATACTCCAGTGCAATGCATGCTAGTAGCAGTAGTCCTGATTAATTCCCTTCTGGTGTGGGTCTTTTAATATCAGTCCGTTTCTCCCTTCATGGTAAACTCCCGGTTTTACAGTTAATTTTTTACCCTCTGGTGGGTTTCAAGTTCATCGTTGTGCTTCTTTTTCAAAGTGCCTGTTTCGTACTGGAAATAGGCTGCTGCGACGTGCTGCTGCCTCACAGACCTTTAACTCACGTTGACGGCGGTTCGGTCTCCCACGGCTGGAGTTGCCGCGTCCATTAATCTCACTCAAAGCCCCCAAGCTTTAGAGACCGCACTCCACGAAACACTGTTCACAGAACCTTTAATTCACATGAAGGCACAACAATGACCTGCTTTTATGCTGTCCCTGACGCGTTTCAATGCTCCTGGCATCTTCTTCATAGGGCGGGCAATGTGAAGCGGAAAAACAGGAACGGACTTCTAGCCAATTTTGGTAAGGCATGCATACTCCAGTGCAATGCATGCTAGTAGCAGTAGTCCTGATTAATTCCCTTCTGGTGTGGGTCTTTTAATATCAGTCCGTTTCTCCCTTCATGGTAAACTCCCGGTTTTACAGTTAATTTTTTACCCTCTGGTGGGTTTCAAGTTCATCGTTGTGCTTCTTTTTCAAAGTGCCTGTTTCGTACTGGAAATAGGCTGCTGCGACGTGCTGCTGCCTCACAGACCTTTAACTCACGTTGACGGCGGTTCGGTCTCCCACGGCTGGAGTTGCCGCGTCCATTAATCTCACTCAAAGCCCCCAAGCTTTAGAGACCGCACTCCACGAAACACTGTTCACAGAACCTTTAATTCACATGAAGGCACAACAATGACCTGCTTTTATGCTGTCCCTGACGCGTTTCAATGCTCCTGGCATCTTTTTCATAGGGCGGGCAATGTGAAGCGGAAAAACAGGAACGGACTTCTAGCCAATTTTGGTAAGGCATGCATACTCCAGTGCAATGCATGCTAGTAGCAGTAGTCCTGATTAATTCCCTTCTGGTGTGGGTCTTTTAATATCAGTCCGTTTCTCCCTTCATGGTAAACTCCCGGTTTTACAGTTAATTTTTTACCCTCTGGTGGGTTTCAAGTTCATCGTTGTGCTTCTTTTTCAAAGTGCCTGTTTCGTACTGGAAATAGGCTGCTGCGACGTGCTGCTGCCTCACAGACCTTTAACTCACGTTGACGGCGGTTCGGTCTCCCACGGCTGGAGTTGCCGCGTCCATTAATCTCACTCAAAGCCCCCAAGCTTTAGAGACCGCACTCCACGAAACACTGTTCACAGAACCTTTAATTCACATGAAGGCACAACAATGACCTGCTTTTATGCTGTCCCTGACGCGTTTCAATGCTCCTGGCATCTTCTTCATAGGGCGGGCAATGTGAAGCGGAAAAACAGGAACGGACTTCTTTGCAATGCATGCTAGTAGCAGTAGTCCTGATTAATTCCCTTCTGGTGTGGGTCTTTTAATATCAGTCCGTTTCTCCCTTCATGGTAAACTCCCGGTTTTACAGTTAATTTTTTACCCTCTGGTGGGTTTCAAGTTCATCGTTGTGCTTCTTTTTCAAAGTGCCTGTTTCGTACTGGAAATAGGCTGCTGCGACGTGCTGCTGCCTCACAGACCTTTAACTCACGTTGACGGCGGTTCGGTCTCCCACGGCTGGAGTTGCCGCGTCCATTAATCTCACTCAAAGCCCCCAAGCTTTAGAGACCGCACTCCACGAAACACTGTTCACAGAACCTTTAATTCACATGAAGGCACAACAATGACCTGCTTTTATGCTGTCCCTGACGCGTTTCAATGCTCCTGGCATCTTCTTCATAGGGCGGGCAATGTGAAGCGGAAAAACAGGAACGGACTTCTTTGCAATGCATGCTAGTAGCAGTAGTCCTGATTAATTCCCTTCTGGTGTGGGTCTTTTAATATCAGTCCGTTTCTCCCTTCATGGTAAACTCCCGGTTTTACAGTTAATTTTTTACCCTCTGGTGGGTTTCAAGTTCATCGTTGTATATATATATTCTGCTCAAGTGCACCTATGCAGCGAGTCGCTCTGAGGGCGGGTGCTCTAACGCACCAGTGCTCCGCAAATTATTGTCGCTCAAAAGTTCCTCTCTTGTCATGAAAGGATACCAGCATTCACTGGGCTTTAGTTACAGCTGTGATTTTACAATTAGGCAGTACGATGGGTGCCAATCTATACCTTCAATGTGACTTCAATGTGCCTGTGAGCAAGGCAGAGGAGTACATAGAACACTTGAATAGGAAAAAAGTCAGTTTATGATTCTCAGGTGAGATTAGTTTAGTGGCAGTAAACTATCTGGACCTGAGAGTGGAGATACAAGATGGGAAATTGACAACAGCCCTCTTTAGGAAGCCAATGGCAGGCAACAGCACGTTGCATGTGTCTAGTAGCCACCCTCAAAAATTAAACAACAGCATACTCTATGGGGAGTTCCCTAGATTAAAACGCAATTGTTCTAGGAAGTGTGACTTTGATATGGCAGTAAAAGAAAGTTTTAACCGATTTGTAGTTAGAGGTTATAGAAAGGATCTTTCAGAAAGCACCTTAAAAAGAGTAGAGCATTTGCCTAGAGAAGGTCTGTTGAAACAAAAAGAACATCAAAATTCAAATGAAGGTAAATTTCGGATGATAACTTTCTCCGAGTATGCAGATACCCTAAAGAAAATCATGAAGTGAAATTGTCACGCGCTACAAACAGACACACTCATTGGAGCTGAAATTCCAACAGCTCCATTGATTACTTTTAAAAAAGCACGCTCATTGAAGGATAGCCTGGTTCACAGTCACTTAGACATGGTTTCATCTAGAAAGGGAACTCTAAATGAAAGGTTTCTATCCTTGCGGTAAGTGCAAGGCTTGCGTTTTCAGCAAAACGGTACTCACTTATGAAGTCAAAGGACTGAAATCAGGAAAAAGAATCAATAAATTCATGACTTGTCAAACCACACATGCTGTCTATTGCCTGAAGAGCCCATGTGGACTCAGGTTTAAAGGTAGCACTATACACTGTGTAAAAATAAGAATAGCAAAAAAAGATTAAAACTATCCAGTGGCACGGCATTTCACCATTAAACATATAAGTGATAGGAATCTATTACAGTTTTTTCAGCATTGATTGTGTCCCAGTGAACATCAGAAGTGGGGGCAGAGTGTTGAAGTTAAGAAGACTTGAAGGTGCCCCTTCCTGCACATAAACAATCTGAAATGCCGTTTTTTCACCTTCTATGTGTGCTGCATTAGCACACATAGAACGTGTAAAACATAATTTAATTTATTTTTACTCTTTTTATTAACAAACAATAGAGACCATACGGTACAAACATTTTCATTAGTACATGCAGGGAGCGACCACAGAGAATCAATAGCTATGTGTTCATGAGGGAACAAGGAGAACATTATCATTTTACCCGTCCATCAAGCGTCTATACACTCACGCCTAGTTCCCTCTACTTCCGTCAGGGTGCCCGCACTCTTTCCCATTTTTTAACACATCCCCAGCTTTTATACACAGTTTCTTCAGCCCGTTGGCACCAGTCAAGATCCCCCACCCCCTAACAATATTATGCTTCGCAATTCCCGTAGCCAGAGCCAACCATATTCCCACATGTCTGGACCAGTCAGATTCTCCTTTGATCATCAAAAGAAGCCACTTCGGCTCCAAAGGGACCGTCTCTCCCACCACCCTGGACATGGTGTCAGTAATTTTCTGCCAGAAGCTAACTATCTCGGCCATTACCAGTGGATATGCAGGAAGTTACCCTCTAGCTGACATCCCCTAACACAGAGCACTGACGGTATCCTGCCCCATGTATAGGTGCATGTGAGGATAGTAAGTGCTGTGTAGAATCTTCAGCTGCACTAATCTAAATCTAGAGCGTATTGCGATCTCTCTAGGGCTCTGCAGCGCCTCCTGTCACTCCTCATCGTCAATACTACCATGGTCTTTTGCCCAGGCATCTCGGAGGGTAATCAGGGGGTCTGGTACATTATTTATCAATTTGCGATATATCGTGGATGTTGGTTTTTCAGAGATGGGGTCAAGTAGCAACCTGTCTTCCACAGGGGAGTAGTCTGGAACCAATGTACCACTGTTTTTGTGGGTGCGCAGAGCATGCAGGAGTCTCATATGATGATATCTTTGTGAAGGATGGAGGTTATATTCCCTCTGGAGGTCTGCAAACATGAGGGGTGAATCCCCTTTCAATACATCCCCCAGATATTCAATCCCTATCAGCTAACACCCTTTGAAACCCATCAGTGCAGCCACTTCGCGCAACTGATCGCTCATCCACAGCGGGGTTCTGCCGGTCAGTTTTCTTGCCCACCCTAGAAGTTTATTAGCCTCTCTCCAGCATTGCAGCACAACCTTAGTGTGTTCAGGCCACTCTGGACGCGATCTTCGAGAATATAGGAGGGGGTAAAAATTCCCTCCTGGCATAATGGTTCTGTCTACTCTGTAGGCTGGTTCGTCAACGTCAACATATACCCATTCATTTATCACCTGAAGCTGCGAGGCCCAGTAGTACATCCTGATGTCTGGACCAGCCAGGCCACCATCACATACTCCCTTCTGTGGTGTATGGAGCACAATTCTCGGGGATCCACCCTCCCACAGCAATGTTCTTACCGCCTGTGCTATTCGCTTGAACACTGTCTTTGTGGATATGTGGATTTTTTCCTTATTTCAATACACAGCTTCTTACATCTAAATCGGCACTGATCAGTTAGCACAGACTAAATGCCTGAGCACTCTGCAGCCAAGGTAGAGCCATCAGCTGGGTTCACTTAAGGGTATGGTTCCTGTTGATGCCCAGGGTCCATGAATCAAGACTTATGTAAACCCATCTGAGACGTCATTTTTCAGCATATGCCTATCAGGAAAAATGTGTTGAGCTTCATATTACTTGACATGTATTGAGTGAAGAGAAGAGTTTGGAAGGTCTCCTCAGTCAATCAGATTAGTAGCAGTGTTTTTGTCTTTTTCTACTTTCTTGGTTCAATTTTTCCGCCATTTATATGTACAACCAGGTCAGACATAAATAATAATAGTCCAATATCTTGCTCCCTAATGTCTCGGAAACTAGATGGTGGTCAAAGTCTATGGACTACGGTGTATGGTCTGTGTATATTTACAGAGCACATGTTTGCCAAGCATCATGGTGTTTTGTAAGTTACGTTTTGTTAAGAGATCATGTAGGCATGTATTTTGTATGTGTAAAACGTCCTTTGTTTTTGCTGTTTTTAGAATCTTAAGACTGAGGATTTCTTACAGTCACAAGAGGAGCTACAGAATTACATTTGCAAGCTGCTCTGGAACTGACGGTTAGTGGTTAATCTAGTGGATGTTGGTTGTTTTTGGTATTTTTCGTTATTGCGTTTGGTCTTGGGTCTTATGAAAACACATTGCAGGCACCCAGTTTTGTGGTAGTTATTAATAAAAGGGGTTAGGTGTGATCATTAGGGCGCTGTGTGAGTTCATACAGAAGGCTAGCCCTTTGAATAGAAAGGCTAGAGGAGATTAAATATTGCTGGGGTGAAGGAATTTGGTTTCAAAGAAGTAGAAGCTGTGATCTATAAAGTGAGGTGCGACCAGTTTTCAGAAATAAAATACTTAGGGGTTTGATTTAGAGCTTGGTAAGCAACCCATCCACCAGTTTGGGGGAAGTCCTTTGTCACCCTGAAGGACTAGCGCAAGCCATATTTAAAGTCCCCCGCCGGTCCAGTGGTGATCTCTGCGCCTTCAGAGGAACCGCTGTCATGGTGGTTCCTCTGAAGGGGCTGCAGGTTTGGTGCATGGTTGACATTTTTCACACAGCTGCTCCCCAATGTAATTTCCAGAACCTAGGAATGTCCTCCCAGGGTGTGGTTATCACTCTAGCTTTCCCTGCCCCATCGGCCTGTTGGAGTAATCTTTCAGATGGCAGAGCTAGTGGGGGCACCACCAACTAATTCAAAATAGAGCGGGCAGAACAAGGGTTTTCTCGGACATGGTCCTCTGACACTTTTTGGGTCTGACCACCAAACGTCAGTCCCCAATATTTTAAGGCAGACTGTCATGTGACTTAGACTAAACAAGAGGTTCATTCGACAGAAAGAAAGGAGAGGGAAGCAAGTGATAGTTTTATATTCAGAGCATTTTGTCATGCAGGGTTTTAAGAATACAGTGGGAGGAGGTTTTTGGGAAGAGATTGTCTTTGTTCTGTGGTGCATAAAGATGTAAGCAGTGTCATTACATATCCTTTGGAACATGTGTGCGTACTTGAATCTGTCTGTCAGCCTGTTTACCTTTTGAATCTCTATGCCGGGAAAGGCAGAGCACACTAAAGGAAGATGAAAGAGAGTAGAAAACACGCAGACAGAAAGAGCAGGGGACTGTTCCTGGCAACGAGGGTAGCGGCAATTATTGGAAATGAGCAGTTCTAAAAGGCAGCATTTCTGACTCCATCGCAATGTTGCCTGCGGGGACCGGGGCTTCCGAAAATGTGGATACACACATTCAGATTTCACATCAGTGAATAAGCGGCCCTCCCACTCGGATTCCTTTGAATGAAGTCCTGGGAGCTGAAGTGGCTGCAGTCATCATCCCGCTGCCAGCTCATTCAATGGTGCCAACGCCGGTGATCGTGGGAGACTGAGCGACGAGGCTACCAAGGCCTACAGTTTATCTCTAGACTAGCGGTGCCATCAAATACTGAAGAGTCAGTTTAGCTCCTGTGTGACAGCCCCTCTTGCCGGTTCTAGGTAAAGGCAGGCTGAGAATCAAGTGCTAGAAACAAATGCACTGTGGCGTTTCTGCCCCTCGGCATTGGTTCTAATGAAGCATTGCTAGGGTCTGTGGAAGGAGTAGTGATCTTTGGAGTGTCTCAGTCACTCCTGTTCTCCACTTCACATCATTTCCTTCTGCTGTCTACATTTGATACTCACTCTTTCTCATGATAGCTTTCTGAAACCATCCATCTACATATCTGACGCCTCCTCTTTTTCCTCTCCAGGACCTCTTTCACTCTCTCCTTCTGGGTTGTACGACGTTACAACGCAGGCATTCCACGATACCAATTCACTATACTAATTCACCACTAATGCTTTATGGGTTCTGGAGTAGCGTGCAACTTGCTGAAAAAGCGCCTCAAGACCTCATCAGGGTTAGCAAGTGCTATATAAATGCAAACCTTTTTCCCTCTTCTATCCCTCCGCTATCCTTCTCAATCCAAATAACTGAGTAACATATCCACCATTCCAATTACTTTCATATTTCACTATACTAATTCATCCCTAATCCTTTATGGATTCCGGACTAGAGTACTACTCGCTGAAAAAGCGCTTCACTCCATCAGGGGTAGCAAGCGCTATATAACTGCAAACCTTTTTCCAACTTCAAACCCTCCACTATTCTTCTCAATCGAAATAACTGACTAACATATCCAACACTCAAATTAGTTTCATATTTCACTTTACTAATTCACCACAAATCCTTTATGGGTTCCGGAGTAGCGTGCTACTCACAGAAAAAGCGCTTCAACGCTTCGTCAGGGGTAGTAATCACTATATAAATGTAATTACAATACAATACAATGCTATTTACAATACATGCCCTTACCACACTGTTTTTCAATGCATGCATTTACCACACATCTGCCTTTAATTACCACGCAGGTAAGTATAATAAGCATTTGTAATGCATCCGTTTCGCCTATGTAATGATGTAATGTTTTCAGTGATCATCGTCCAAAAGAAGGAAAGAGCTCCTTGACAGATAAGACGGGAGTGGCGAGGATGTGGCACAGAGGCCAGAGCTACTGACTCAAGAGCTGGGGGTCCCAGTTTGAATGTCGACGGTGCCGAGAAAATCCTGTGATTCTATACAAATCACTAAGGGGCTTATTTACAAGCCCCATGCGCCACTGGTGCGACACTTTTTGGGACACACCGGCAGCGCATTTTGCTGCCCCATATTTACAAGGACATGAAAAGCCATGCTGCAGGGCTTTTCCTGTCCTTGTAAATACGGCCCCTTTACATGCAGCACTTTGCGGGAAAGGGGGTTCCATGGGTGTTGCTGTGGGTGTGCCCACGCAACACCCATGGAACATGACACAGCTCTAGATTTGCGAGAAATCATAAACCTGGAAATGCGTCTGAATGCTAGGCCCCCCCAGGGGAGGTGTAGGAAGGCGCAGCGAGGAGCAATGTATTAATTTCTCCTCTTTCTATGCTTGCTGCATTCTGCGACACACATAGAACGAGGAAATCACCTCTTATGATTGTTTATGTGCAGTAAGGTGTCCCTTCCTGCATGTAAACAATCATTAAAAAAATTACGTTTTATTGTGGCGGGCACATAACCCCTCATTAAGACACTAGACATTTTATTCGGCACAACATGGGTCCTTCTCTAGGATAGACCATTTCTTCGCCCGCAATGATAAGGTGGGAGATTTTCTTCATTCCAAGCACATGGCACGTGGGATTTCGGATCACTTTCCAGTGTGTGCCACTCTCAGAGGCCCGGTTATTAAAAGAGCTGCATTCCCGAGGATAGACCCTTGGCGTCTCCGAACCCTGCAATTGGGGAAAAGCTTTGAGAGGGATCAGAGCTATATTTTAAAGAGAACAAGGGGTCTGTAGAGTCACATATTACAATGTCGGAGGTCTACAGGACAGTATTGAGGGGGTTTCGCAGGCGCTGATTGGAGCTCAGAAAAAGGAGGAATCGCTGCAGATTCGACAATCAGAACAGGAAATTAGCCGGATGGAGGGGGGAGTGCAATAGCCTCATGTACGGAATTGTGCCATAGGCTGGTATTGACACAGCATGACCTCAGGGCCCTGGCAGATGGCGCGGTGCGGGCGTATGTGCTTCCTAAGCAACATCGCGTATATTATGTGGGAGACAAATCACTGAAGCTCCTGGCATGGCTGGAATGCCGTGATCAGGGCAGATCGTGGGTGGCGGAGGTGCGTGATGCGTCAGGGTTGCTCCAGTCTACAAGCTTGGATATAGCAGAGGCCTTTGCCACGCACTTTGAGCGTGATTAAGCTCCCGTATGCACTAGGTCAGGAGAGGATTGTGCAGAAATTCTGCAAGATTTTACCCTACCCATGTTGTCCCTAGAGGCATGAGAATGGCTCAAAGCGGACCGAACAGAGGAAGAGCTTGGCAACGCTCTGGGCTCCCTCAAATCCTGGAAAGCATCAGGGCCCGATGGGCTCCCAGTAGAGATTTATAAAACACAGGCCTCGATCGTAATATCTCTACTCCGAGAGATGCTGATGGAGGTGGGCGAAACCGGGCGGCTTCCGACTGATCAGAAGGGAGCGACGATTATCATGATCCATAAAGACGGAAATCCATCCGATCAGCGCAGTTCTTACCGTCCTATTTCCTTCATTAACGTGGAAGCCAAGGCCCTCGCCAAGACCTTGGCGGATAGATTGGTGTCCGTCATTGCGGAGATGACACACGAGGACCAATCGGGGTTCACGCTCAGTAGAAGTACCCGACACAATCTATGGAGACTCTATGGGGTGCTGCACATGACTGATGGTTGTGAGACCCAACAGACGGTATTGATGGTGCTAGACGCGTCAGTGGCCTTTCATAGTATCGAGTGGCCCTATCGGTTTATGGTTCTCCAAAGGCTGGGTTTCGGTCCCAATTTTTGTGGTGGGTTCGACTCTTGTATGAGATGCCCATGGCCCAAGTGCGTGTGAACGGGGTACTATCTAGATCCTTCTAATTGCGTAGAGGCACCAGGCAGGGTTGCCCCCTGTCCCCACTCCTGTTTGCTCTGGCATTGGAGCCCTTGGCATACTGGATCCGGTGGGATCCCATGATCTGGGGTATAGAGGCGCCGGGGGGATGGAAGGAGCGTATTTCCCTTTACGCCGATGATATTGTTTGTATCTTGCACGACCGTACTACTCAATAGCGCGACTACTGCATATCTTCGAACTATTCAGTAGCTATTCCGGCTATAATATTAACTGGTCAAAGTCCATGATTTTTCCATGGTCGGGTCCCCCTCCCAGGGTTCCCACGCGGTTTTCGCCCCCGGTGGCATCAGAGGGTTTTAAATATTTGGGATTCTATGTCACGCGGGATAATAAGGTGGTACTAGACAGGATTCTTGGACCCCAAATAAATCGCCTGGGAGCGGATGTAAGTCTTTGGCGCATTCTTCCACTCTCCCTTATGGGTAGGGCGGCTTTATGTAAAATGATGACATCACCAAGGCTCCTCTATATCCTCCAGAACACTCCATATCCTGTCCCTTCGACTGTTACTGTAAGTGTGCCACCGATACTGTTACCCATTCCCACTTTCTGTCCAAGTCTTAACGGACAACACAGAAAGAGAAGAGAAAGTTGGAAGGACTGGCGGCAGGGGGGCAGACACTCTTGTCATACAATATCCTGTAGAAAGACCTAGGGGTTTCGGGGAGCAGAATGATCGGTCACTAGTAGAGTGGGTAATAAAGAGCAGGGTGTGACACCTGGCAGTTGGTATGAGACAGGACTGGTGCGTCTTCTTCAAAGCCGGAGGCCTACCACCACCCCTCCTTACTTACCCTCGCAGGTGCATATCAAGGGCGTGACGTAGAAACTCTCATGTTGGAGAACATTCCTGGGCAGTGAAAAGAGATCAAGGCATGAAACTCGGCTCGAAATCAGCCATTATTTTATAGAGGTTGGCTAAATACAAACATTCGGGGGAAGAATTCAGAGTATAGGAATTGGTGGGCAGCACAAAAACACAATTTCAAAAAGATTACGGCTCATAAAGGGTGTAAGAGCACCATCCCGGGTAAAGCCAGAGACTATTTAGGACCTCGAAGTGCTGCAAGCGGAGTAGACATTATAGACTATGCGTTTGTGCAGACCTTGCACTTTGATCCTTCTTCACCACTCAGCATGTGTTTAACATGGCCAACCACAACATTCTTCTAGATCGGTTCTCATCATACTGTGGTGTTGGTGGGGCAGCGCAGGGGCGGCCTTAGGCATGTGCAAGCTGTGCACTTGCACAGGGCCACCAAACCCTAGGGGCCGCCACACCAATATATATCCTTAATATAATAATCCTCTGAGGATGGATACATATTTGCGTGGCGGCCCCTGGCAGGGATTTGGTGGCCTCCAGCTCTGTTCCACTTCCAAACACCCTGATCCCCCACCCTCTTCACTGTCCTCCGCGCTCCGCCCCGCCCGGACCCCCTCTTCCGGGGCCCCCTACCTACGCTCCCTGCCCAGGGCCGCCATGAGCCTAGAGCCGCCCCTGGGCAGCGCTTCAGTGGAACAGCTCCTGCCTCTCCGATAGGCAGCACCAGGTCAAACTGTCTTCCGTCCTATCCCCAATGACGAACATCACAGGTAGCCTCACTAGGGTCCATATGTCCACATTCTATTTCATTGAGCTTCCAAAACACTCCCCACCAGTACGATGTGATACGAAGGATCTGGAGCCAGAGCATTGCGCGTGCAAGGTAACCTCACTGGTAACTCACCACCTGTTCCCCTCCACCTGCAGCCAGACGTTCTAAGGTTCAGGAAAGCCCTGAAGCGTCCCTTGGTCACGTAGGCCGTTGGAGTGCATTAAAGTGGACTGTGCAGTCATGTACTCAACTGCTGACCGAATGTACCATCTTTGAGGATGCTTTGTTCCCTCGCTTCCCCTCCTCATACCTTGCCAAGCACTCTGACTCGGTCTGCGGCCAGCAGCAGCACTATTAAAACAAAATAAATAAACACTCCACAAAATGTCAGCTCCTACTAATGTAAAAGTATTTTTTTTATTTTGGTGCCAAAGCTCTCCAGAGGAATGCTCCGTCATAAAACAGAAGCCACTTACACACACCGGAAGCCATTCATTAAAAGCATATTTTATCCATTACAATGGAAGTGGGCGTGCTCAAAGGAGTGTTAACAGACATCCGTTCTGATGTCCTGGCTTACGGCCTTTTTGCCCTGCTCACAAAGGCTCACACAAACCGAACAGTTTTATTGCAGCAGGTACAGGTAGTGGCATGCACTCCTGAACTTATTTCTCCGGTTTGTTGTCTTTTCGTGGTTCCGCAAAAGTAGGCACTAAATGTCTGAAATATGACAGCCTGTGGTCGCCCAAAAACAAGCTCAGCACAGACCATTAAAATCGAATTTCCCTTCCACATTAGAATAAATCCACACGTGATTTACTGCTCTTAATAATGTTCATCAAAGCAGCCACGTGGATTCTGCCATGTTCACTAACGTTAGCAGAATAATTTATATCAGATGTTCTTTCTGCAGTCTTGCAAAGCAGTAAAACTCGCTACCCACTGCTTTGGGTTAGATTACTTAAACCCTGCACATAAACATAGGACGTTGAGAGACATATTCATCATAAACCCACAGTAACAGAAGGTAAGCTGCAAATGTACATTGAATGCATAAAATGTTTCAGGCAGATTAGGCTTCGCCAAAGCACAAGGCGTAACACTATCACACGGAGTCCTGTTTCAGTCAGAAAAGGCAAATAAAGCCACAGAAAATAAGTATCACAAATCTCCAAGGCAGGATCAGCACTCTTAGCAGGAAACAATTAGGTACTGTTATTGTTGATGTAAAAGGAAGTGGATGTGTGACAGAAAATCGTGCCCACAAACATTGAGAGACCCAAATTCACTGTCAAAAATATTGTTTACCATAATAATGTGTATACTTATAGTAAGGACCACTACAACATTGTGTTAAAAATATCGTGGAAGAGACTATTGACCAAAAATGGTAAGAATATATATTTTTTTCAATAAATATCAACTTATTTTTTAAATTTTTAAATAGTTAATTCATTAAAAATAATATAACATTGAAAAGTTTTAATCGTTTTATTGTAGAAATATATGTGTACTATAAATATATGTGTACTTTAAAAATATAATACATTTGTAAATACCTTTAATTTTAAATATTAACAGTAAAATAAAATAAAACAATTAGTACCCATGAATGTAATCAACATATATAACCCAATGCTAATATCAAAATCAAGATAAAAATGTATTTTATTTCATACTTTACTCTTAAATATTGAAATAGTATACACATGTATTAAAAAAAAGAACCATATTTTGAGAATTAACAAATTGTCAAACACAATATCAACAGAAACAAAAAATTAAAAAGTATATAATATATATATTTATATATATATATGTTCAATTAAAAAAACAAATGTTACAGGGATGTTATGTTATAATTAAAAAACATAATTTTTAAAAATGGGGAAATTCACTGAAAGAAACAATGTTTACAGCGACGTTATATTTAGGAAATGGAATTAAAGAAACTATTAAAAAAATTAATTAAAAAACCAAAGGTTACAAGGACGTTAAAGGTAGGCTCAGATTTCACCTGAACAAAACTAGAGAAATTAAACAGTTATAGTTACCTAAGTTAATTATAACTTACGCCCTCCAATGCACTGCTTAACGCCTCACATATTACATCACTCATGACATGGTCAGTGACATCACTGATGACCTCCCTGATTACATCATCCACAGAACCATTCACACACCTACTCACACTCCCATACAGCCTCTCATATCTCTACACACACAGCCACATAACTACTCACATACCTATTCACAGATGCATACAAGTACTCCCTTGAAACAACCCACTACTAAAATATGAAATATTAACATACATTTAAAAATCAAAATAAAATTTTACTATTTAAAATTAAATTAAATAAAAATCAAACGATTTACATAACTGATATTCAATAAATATTTAATTAACAATAAAAATAATTAACGTTGAAACAAATTTAAAAATTCATATGACACAATATTTTTTATCTGATATTTGTGTCATTCACCAAAGGGAGCAGGGTTCAGTTTCCATTGGGACAGCAGGTGCAGTGGCACGGATCCCAGAGGCCAAAGTGGCCAGGAAACCTTGATTATTATTGTATGGTGCAAGGGTGCCTCCGCTGGCACTAAGCAGCACACAGTGCATCAGCGTAAGAAGAGAGCGGAAATGCTCCATATATATATATATATATATATATATATATATATATATATATATATATATATATATATATATATATATATATATATATATATATGGTTAAGATGATGTTGTAGCTATGCGAAAATGTCAGTTTAAATGTAACATTTTAAACTAAAAAAACACTGAACTTCAATAGTTATTTCAAGTAACTATATCATTCTCATGCCCTCACCATGCACAGTGTTGTCATCAATGATGTCGGTTCAGTTGTCATCAGTTTGTTACCAATGATGTCCTAGAACATGTTGTGAGTGTTGTAATATTTGAGGTCAGTGCATGGAGATGGTGTCGTTTATAGTTAATTGAAATAACTATTAACGCTTTTTAGTTTAAAACATTATGTTTAAACTAACATTTTCACTTTACTATAATGACACTTTAACCTTTATTTTTTCAGTGAATTTTCGAGGCTTATTTTAATGCAGATATTATTACCATACCTATCTATAATGCCACTTTAACCATTTTTTTCAGCGAATAATAGTTTTTTTGAACCCTGAAGTAATATCTTACTACCATAGGTAACGCAAAACCCTCGCAGACCATAGCATTGGCCGCAAGGCCTGGCCACTGGTCAAGCCCTGCTCTCAACCCCCCACCCCCATCAGATAGCTGCAGGGTCAACTTCCTGTATGCAGGCAACCCACCACAGACACTCAAGCCCCCTCCCCACCCCTTTTCATTTGCATGGTTTTCCGATCTCTGAAGACATTTGCGGAGCCAGTGCGGCCCCCTACACTCCAGAGGAACTCTTGCGGGAGTAGGGAAGTCTAGCTGACTCCCGCAGGAGTCCAGCAGGATCACAAAAAACCCCCACCCCCATTGTTTTCCATTTGGCCAAAAGAGAAGACCTCTGGAACCCCCAAAACATGGTCCAGGAGGTCAGTGTACCACTACCATACCTCCTAACAGTATCTTTTTTTTTCATTTTCCGGACACAGGGACTGAGTCCCCGTGTCCTAAAATGGCAGGTGATGCCTTTCTCTTCTTGTTGCGGACAGTCAATTAAAGCCCCAGCTCCCCTGCGACTCGTTGGAGCTTTATGTTTCCATGGGAGCAAGGTGGACGACAGGATAAGAGGCCCTCTCAGCCAACCAGATCACTATATTATTTGATATTGTCCGATTCCAGGAACCCAACTGTCCAGATATACAAATATTTAAAACCTTAATTTCGCAATAACTACCAAACCGATTTACACCAAATCACAAAAAGGCGCTTTGTGGATCAATTTTTAGCTTTTGGACAAATTTGGTGTAATTCTGTTCAGCTGATTGGGCTTTAGCACAAACATCCCAATGTAAATTGCATGAAAAAATCGCATTTCGAGCCCCCCTATTATTTCGGCTCCCGCTTGATGGATCACCCCAAAACTTTCAAGAAAGAAGCTAAGGTGGATGAGCTTTAAAAAAAAAAAAAAAAAAAAAGTTACACTAAGATTTGTCAAACTGCACCAAAGTTATTAGCAAACCAAGAAACTCACTTCCTATGGTAACAAGGTCCCAACTATACCTACACAATGACCACCACTCTTCCTATGGTAACTAGGTCCTAACTATAAGTACACATTGGTGACCACCACTGTGTAATAAATATTACACAGCGGCGGTCGCCAAAGGACCTACAGGCTCAGCCATTCCTTGTAACTTTATGTGCATGCTTTTGGTCTGCCAAGCTTTAGTCTGACGCGCATGTGGAACAATCTCTTTTTTTCACCTCCCCCTATATGTATCTTAACTGTTAATAAACAACAGAAAAAGGCTCACGAGACATCAGTTCATCAGTCTGGTTCAATGAAGTGACAATATTAAGCTGTTTATACCCATCATGGGATTCAAATGAAAAAAAACGGTGTTTCTAAGCATTAGCAAGATATAAAGCCTAGCAAGAGGGAGAGGTTAATGAATGGGTGAGGGGGTGGAAAGCAAACCACATCCTTCCCGTGACCCACTATCAGACATTAGCAATGATGAAACAGTGGAGACCACAGGGCCTGGCCGTGGGCTAGGAATCTCCTGCGTTAAGCGGGGTTTCTGCTTTGCTTGCACTGCTGGGGAATGCATCAGAGAGGGTTTCATGTGTCCTTCCGATGAAGTAAGGCCGGATGGAAAAAATTAAACTCTGCTGCTGGGTTTAGGAGATAAGCCCTTGTGTGGGGAGATATCCCACTCATCTCGGGTGGGGTCTGCTTTTGGACGGTGGGCGGAGGGAGGAGGGCTGGAGGAGTCAGTATTGAGCAACTCCCCATCCTCAGATCAGTGGTGTGCTGCTCTCACTGAAGAGGGCATGTAGCGCTTTGAAAAGGATGATCATAGAAGAAAGACTATTTAAAGAAAAATGCACGACCTGAACCGAGCCATTCGAAATCCATTGTTCTCATGGATGTCCATAGGGCCTGTCAGGGTGACAGTGTGGCATGCGTGGGGGGTGCTTCGGCTCTGAAAAAAGGGCAAAATGGCACAGCTGTCAACTGGCTTTCATCCAGTCCTCGCTTTTCACCTGAAAGCATTAGGTTTCCTGTGACTTTGACTGGATTTTATTTGATTATATGTATGAATCAATAAGACCCATCATGGTTGAAGCTGTTGCCAACATTACAGGAGTGACTGAAATGGCGTCTGCATGGCCAGGCAAGACTCGGTTGCCAATGTGCCTTTTGTGAGATGACAGTTAGCAAGGTGGAAGGTGGGAATGTCCCTTTCCTCTCTGAGAATCTACTGTGAGTCGGAGCAGATACTGAAAGACAGGCTGAAGGAGAGTGACTGTGAGAGGGAGAGTGACTATGAGAGGGCGCCTCATAGTGGTCGGGGCTCCACACCACACATGCAGGGACGTTTTAAGGCACAGGTAAAGTAGGCAATCGCCCATGATCCCACATTCCAAGGAACTCCCTCCAAAAATGATCTCTTTCTCTCTGTCTCACCTCTATTTTGCTATTTGCTGTCTATACTGCTCCCTCTCTCTGCCTACCTCTGTTTCTCAATCTGTCTCTCTCCACCCACTGTCCTCGTACGGACTTCTAGTACCCTGGGTAAGACATATTTCAGCTTTTTTTTGTGTGACACAGCTTCTGGATGTTTAATGTGTTATTGAATATTACTTGGCATCATGCTAGATTGAATTAGCAAAACGTGGGTAATATTTTTTTTTCTCCAGATAAGAAGCCTCAAAATACACCTTGCTCGTAGCCCAATAATACTTAAAATGGTACTGCATACATGCTGACCTTTGCAATAGACTCTACCTGTAAAGGATCCCTCAGGGTGGATCTTAACCTCAAGAGGTTTCCAGGAGTTCGGCAGATGGATATTAGTTCTAGCTGGAACCACAAGCAAGTGCTCCATGGGCCCTTAATCTGAGAGATGACACTGAGCTAAGGAGAGCAATAAGTGAACAAGACGTCGATATAATTAGCGCCTCTCAGTGCCATCTTTGGGGCCTAATGTAGACATATTTTGGGGATCCTGTTTGGAACAGATTTATATTTATTACTCATTCATCAACATGTTTCGGCTATTCCAATACCCAAAATGCATTGACCGTTTGTAACGCATCCGCACCTTGGACTAAACTTGCAGATCATCGATCCATGAGTGCCGGCCTCACTTTTGATGTTGAAAGAGTGTTTTTGAATCTGAAGACATGGACGGTGGGCACAAGGTGATGCCATATGAGCTTGACACCCACATTTGGTTTACTGGCTGACTGAAATCCTTCAAAGAAGTCAATGTCTTTCTTTTTGGAGAGGCTGGATCTAGATCACATGGATACTAAGAGGGCTTCAGGGGAGCTCCATGTTTACATATTATGATAATCTGAGGTGTGCGTGGATAACATCTAATTGGGGGAAATGAGTGCCAGTACAGCAGTTTTGAAGCATAAGGGTCAACACAGATATTCATCCTTTCTTTTTTCCAATAGGATGTTTGACACAGAGCCTGAGAGACACATTGAGGATGCTGACAGCTTCCGTTTTCTGGATTGGCTGGTTAATGGATGACCTGCCATGTATTATGTGATTCTGACTGGAAAATAACCTATTTACAGCGATTAGAATATAACAAAGAAAAATCTAAAAGAGTTTTTAAAAAAAGTATATTTTAACTTACATTGTGGCAGCCCCTGTCAGTGGAAGCAAAGGACATAGAAAGGGGAACAGGAAAAAGGAAAAAAGCAATGAGGAAAGTCTGAAAGGGGAGGGGGGTTTGAAATGTAAGTGAAGGGGAGATGAATGGGGGAACCGACCTGAAAATGGATACATGAAACACAGAGAAGGAGAAGGAACAAAGGAGTTGAAATGATTATGTAAAACAAGAGGAATTTTAAATGGCACCCCTCCACCACCTCCCAAAAAGACGTAGCATTGGAGAACAAAGAGAAATTTGAGCATACAAATTTTCATTCTAACTACTTTAAGGAGAGGTCACTTGTTCATCTCATGGTTTTTCTCAGTTTCCATACCTGTGTATGCTTGCTACTCTCTAAAGGACCCTAGTATTTGTTTTGGCCCTGAACTGTATAGTATGATGTAATACATTTCAATTCCAATACCTGCAAATTGGGCTTTAATGATGCAATAGAAGTAACTAATTTTATGAAAGGAGAAGTAGACAATCCTGGAGTGAACCTGCCCCAGAGATCTCAAGGTAATTTTTTTTTCAGTTGTATGACGCTTGCACCATTAATGGCTAACATAGTGTATTCTATACTTGCTTCATGGGGATTTCTGTCAGCCTTTTCGAGCAAATGGCATATTTTGCCTTGATGCATTGTCAATTACATCTCGGACCAGTCTGCATGAGTCTCTAAATCTCAACTTTTTTAGGTCGAGCCTGGGAAGCACATGCGCTGCTCTGTGAGGCATGCTGTATTCAAGTATGGACTTGAAGCTCCGCCCACTCTCCACCCATATTTTTCATAGGCTTGTGTCATTGTCCTTTGTAAATGCTGGATTTCTGATTTGTTAATAGGCTTGTTTATCCCACCTTAGTACGCCTTGTCTTCATTTGTAACCTCCTATGAGGACTGGCCTTTTTACTTCAGTGGTTACATGGTGTGTCCTATTTAATCTGTAAGCACTATTTTCTTTACTGAGTTTCTCCTACTGTGGAATTTTAGTTTGCGATCTGAACATCATCTGCGCCAGCTTGTCACCTATGCACTACGCGCACGGCAGCCATCCTGGGTCACCTATATATTACGTGCACGACAGCCATCTTAGATATCATGGTCTCCCTGTCCACGACCGATCGCCAGCGCGCCCCTCTGACCCCGCAAGCATCCTCCGCGCGCCCTGGCTCCCCCCCCCTCCCTCCTCCTTATGAGCATGACCCATCTGCATGACCCTGTCCTTAGGAGTCACGCCAGCGCCTGACCAACACCTCCTCTCTTCCCATGAATGCCCCTCTGTTGATAAACCTCCCCTCTGTGCTGGATTGTCCACGCAGCATGAATACCACTCCATTGATGGCCCCTCACCCGGTGTCCGACTGTCCACACCGGTCCGAGGCCATTGCCTAAGCCGAGAGATACCATTTACTGCCCTTATTGTATGAGGTCGCTCTCCTTCAAAGGACCCTCTATTGATCCAGGCCTCCCCACCCCCTGTGACATGATCAGGCGCACACATCCTAAGACTCGACGAAACACTCAGCTGCGTGATGACCCTCTCTCTTATCAGCAGGTTGAGGACCTCCATTGTGAATGTATATGGGGGTGGGATTAACACGAGGATTACGGGGTTGTCTTTTCCCATGCCTTACAAAGTTGTGATTGTATTAAAGGAAGGTCACATGCCATAAACCAGTGTATAAGAGGCCAGGCTTCTGAGTGGCTGTTAGAGCACCTCGAGACGATACCTTGTTGTCTGATCTGATGTGTTCTGCTCCGTCGGAATAAACTTCTGTTTCCTGCCTTCTGGTCTCCGGCGCCTGCCTCATTGCTTGGTAAACTTGAATGGTACAAGGGCGGTTAGCGCCGGGCAAATCTTGAGAAAGGTCCTAGCCCTACCTTTTTCTACAAATTGGCGTCCCAAAGCGTGGGGCCCATCAGCGACACGTGGATCCAGTGGGAGAGGTCCCGATGACAGAGTGAACGACTGCAACGATCGGGAAGAGCTCATGTCCGATAGACCCTCGTCTGACAGCCGATCATCCGACCTTCACTAGTTCTGAACAGACCTCTCTCGAGTGATCTACGGTCCTGACTGGGAACCATCAGGAGTGCCGCGAACATCACGAAGGAGAGAGGACGATCGGGCGCTGGATCCAGAGGACAGGAAACCGTCCATGCGGTCCGGGTAAGGTCGTGTAAACACGACGAATTGAGGAAAATTGTTTTTGTTTGGATAATACTAGTATTACGCTTTGTTGAAACCTCTGGAGATTCGCTGTCTGCAAACGGGGAAAAACAAACAGGCTCTCTCTTTGCAAACAGTGAAGGATAGGTAACGCAGACTTTTGTCCCCATTGTAATCCGTCGTGCCTATCTTCCTCCCCCACTGTTTCCCGAACTATCGTTCGTGGATTATTGTCTGGAGATTCTTTGTCTGCAAACCGGGAAGAACAAGGTCTCTCTTTGCAGGTAGAGAAAGAGTGGGTAGCGATAACTTTTCGTGCCCACTTATTCTCCCCACTGAATTGTTTGATTGGCCGATTATTCGGTATTGGTTCGTTTGAGGTATTCACCGCCGCCAAACAACGGAGAATAGAAATATTCTGCCTAGTCTTTGCCCGCTGTGATAAGATAGGTAGTGCAGATTTTTGTCCCCGGTGTAAACCGTCATGCCTATCTTCTCCCCACTGGTTGGTAGCCTGTTTAGCCCGGACCGCTTATTAGAGATGAACCATCCAGCTCCACTGGAGGGCACCCCTAATAAGGACATGTTCACTAAGTATGGACTAGTCGCTATAGCTTACACTAGACTATGGCATAAATACACGAAAAAGAACCCTGAAAGTCAGTGGCCACTGACAGGTTCCTTTAATGAAAATAAAATAAAAACATTAGAAATAGCGCTCCAGAAGAATAGGACCACGCCCACTATGCTCGACAGTATCGGCATGTGGCGCAAGGAAACGGAACAACGGAAGAAAAGAGAAGAAGCAAAAGTAGGGAAAGAATTACGAAAGGCAGCCCACCTAGCCGCAAAGCAACTAGAAGAGGAAATAAAAGAAAGAAACGAAGCTACACAAAACCAAGAATCGGGGTCAACAGGCCAATGTCCTGTTAGGACCCCCTCTGCGCTCTACCCTGAACTACCCTCCAAACAGCGGACGAACGATGAGTTATTGCTAGGTCCCCCAATCATCTACATGCCCCCTCCATATGCTCCCAGCCAACAAAACCTGCAAGCCCCGAGTGTGAGTGAAAGTGACCCTAGTGCTAGTGCACCAGCCCTCACGGCCTCCGCACCAGCCGCATTAACAACTTCGTTAGGCGACCCCGAGGCTAGCAAACAATCATCAGCCAGGTTAAATAGGTTAAGCAAAGATGAGCGGGATGGGATCGACAAAATAGCAAAGACATTGGTAGAACGAAGGGAGAGCGAAGAATACACAATGAGCGTGTATAATTCACATGCCGACAGCCACAGACGGCATTTCATTTTGCGATTCAGCTTCCACACCCTGAACGCGTATGAAGATAGGTATCAGAGTAAGGGTCCCGCTAAACTAACAACACTGTATAGGAAGATTGATGTCGGAGATGGGACTGAACGTGAGGTGACGGAGCTCTTCATGCAAATGCTTGAGGTCTTCCGCCACCTCGCAGAACAGAAACCAGAAACCAAGGTTACGGCCCCCGAAACAACCTCGGCAGAGGTAGCCAATACTATGATGCCTATCAGAGAAGCGGCTCCTTACTGGATCCCGCCACGGGGCCAGGGAACGAGCGATGATATTAATAATGAACATGCAAAGGGAAGGGTTGTGTACAATTGGGTTTATCAACCATGGGACCGACAAGACATCCTAACCTTCAAGCAAACCTTGCCCGACTTAAGAAAGAACCCGACAGCATTTTATACTGAATTAGGCACAGCCTTGGGTTCGACAATAATGACTTTAGCAGATATTGACTTGTTCTTTGGGTTATGCCTGCCAGCTGATGTGTGGAAGCAAATCCGGAAAGTCGACCACACGGATCTGTTTGGACATACCTGGGACCAACTCGGTAAACTCGATAGACAGCGAGAGCCAGGGAGTAAACCAGTGAAGGACATACTGGAACTCCCAGACAAACTGGTCCAGAAGTTAAAAACCCTGGTCCCGGAAAGAAAAGTAGACTGGTCGATAGTCACGGCCTGTCGACAGAAACCCCAGGAGGATGTGTCAGAATACTTCTCCCGATTCGAGACAGTGTTCTCCGACTACAGTGGCCAAGACATGACCACCGCAACCGGACAACACCTGTTTGTGCAAAATTATGTAAAGGGACTAACGCAAGAAGTCTCCCAAAAACTGCAGACGAGTGAGAGTAGTTGGGGAGCCTCCAAACCCGCAGCCATCCTTCAGATGGCTCAGTATTACGAGCACCAAAAGAATGAGAATGATAGGGCGTCCGAGAAAAAGAAGAAAGATTTGAAGGAAAGGGTAATGATAGCCCAGATACAGGGTATAGCACTAGGACGGGAACACCAAAGGGGGAACTACCAATCAACCACCCCCAGAGATCTACCTCCTAAAGATCACACCCCAGCACCCCACACTGGACGTAGAGACGTTAACAATGACCAATGCGCCTTCTGCAAAGGGCTCGGTCATTGGAAATTTCAGTGTCCAGTTCTGATAGAAATGAACAGAAATAGGGAGTCCAGGGATGTGGCGGGTGGTCCGAGGAATAGAATACAGGGACGAGGGAGCCCCAACGACACCAATAATGACAGATCAGGAAGACTGAACACATTTGACCGTCCCCGACAGAACCAATATCAGCTATCCGAAGGTGAACATGCCCCCGACTTTGCATAGGACTGCCAGGGGCAAGGGAGGGATCCAGTCGAGCTCTGTGTTGACCAGCAAGGTCCTTATGTCACCGCTAAGGTCTTGGGTACAGAGTCTCCATTCTTGGTAGACACTGGGGCGACACGTAGTGTGTTATCAAAACGACTGATTCCAAGGGCACCCTTGTCTGGCTCACACATAACGTCGATAGGTTTCGATGGGACGCCCTCCACTAACCCCCTGTCCGTACCTATTACCTTTGACCTAGAAAACAACACTACTGACGCGACATTTCTCCTTTCCTCCAACTCCCCTGACGCCATTATGGGCATTGACTTACTGAAGCATTTTCGAGCTACCATTAGGTGTTCCCCAGATGGAATACGAGTCATCCTGTACGACAACCCAGACATGCCCAGATCCCGTCCCCCACGACACATGTGCTCTATAACTGACGCTGACCTATCCCTGCTTGACACCCTACCTTCGTACCTGTGGGCCAAAAATGACTCTGATGTGGGGCGAATGATGATTGACCCTATTCACATAACTGTACGACAGGACGCTATGCTCCCGAAACTCCCGCAGTATCGGATATCGCCAGAGGGTGAGAAGGCACTGGTAGCGATCATTCAGTCTCTGGTAGACGCAGGAGTGGTTGAAGAAGTGGTTAGCAACGTCTGCAACAGCCCAATCCTACCTATTGTTAAGAAGCAAGGTGAAGGAGATGAGAAAGCGTACCGCTTCATCATCGACTTGCGAGAGATTAACAAAGTGGTTGTACCCCAATATCCTGTGGTCTCTGATATCACCACCATTCTGACCCTCATCCCGTCCACTGCCACCACCTTCACTGTTATCGACCTTAAGAACGCGTTTTTCTCTATCCCCATCCATCCAGACAGCCGTTATCTCTTCGGCTTCACTTTAAAATCCCGTTCGTACCGATTCTGTAGAGCTCCCCAGGGGTACACTGAAAGTCCCAGCATTTACAGCCAGGCCCTCAAAAGACAACTGGATGCCTTCCAGCTACCAGAGGGAGTGGTGTTGATCCAATATGTCGATGATATCCTTTTGGCGGCTGACACCACCCCGCTTGCAACAACAGCCACCGTTCAACTCCTACACTTTCTTGCAGAAAACGGCCATAAAGTCTCCAAAAAGAAGTTACAGTTCTGCCAGCCACAGGTGACTTACCTAGGCCATCTTCTGTCCAAAGAAGGGAGAAAACTTACACCCGACCGAATCCAAACCATCCTAGCTACCCCCATCCCGAAAACACAAAAGCAGGTTCGCTCTTTGGTTGGCCTGACATCTTTTTGCAGGCAGTGGTTGCCTAATTACAGCCTCATTGTGAAACCATTACTTGCCCTACTGACCAAGGATGCCCCCTCCCCGTTTCCTTGGACCGCTGAGTGTCAAACCTCCTTTAAGGAATTACGGGATGCACTCTGCTCAGCGCCCGTCCTCGGAACGCCGGATTACTCCAAACCCTTCTCCCTCTTCACCCACGAAAGGGAGGGATGCGCATTGTCTGTCCTAACTCAATCAATTGGTCCTAAGCAGCGCCCTTGTGCTTACTTCTCCGCCACTCTTGATCCTGTAGCCAGAGCTTTGCCTGCCTGCCTTCGAGCAGTAGCCGCCGCTGCTGTCTCTATCCGTCAGAGCGAGGGAATTGTACTTTCCAACACTCTCACAGTGCTAGTACCCCATGCAGTTGACACCCTCTTGAACCAGACCAAAACCCAGCACCTGACTAGCGCACGACTGACAGGGTATGAACTGACGCTACTTGCACCCCACATCACCCTAAAAAGATGCACGACTTTGAATCCTGCCACATTGTTACCCCTGCCTGAAAATGACCCTGACATTCCTCCCATCCACGACTGTGTGACCCTCACGGACGAACAAACTAGGAGTAGGATTGACCTCCGAGACACTGCTTTCCCTGACCCCGATGGAGAGCTATGGGTAGACGGCTCTTGCATCAAACTCCCAGATGGCACCACTTCAGCTGCCTATGCAGTAACGACAGCCCGAACAGTAGTTGAGACAGCCTGCATCACACAACGATCTGCCCAAGCAGCAGAGCTGATAGCCCTCACTCGAGCATGCATCATAGCCGCAGGGACCACCACGAACGTATATACGGACAGCCAGTATGCCTTCGGAGTGGTCCACCATTTTGGGCTCCTGTGGAGGGAGAGGGGATTCCTGACGTCCCACGGCACCCCGATCCTCCACGGAGATTTAGTCTCCGCCCTGATTGAAGCAGTTCTCCTCCCCAAACGACTAGCGGTGATAAAATGTCAGGCACACAAAAAGGTGACAGACTTAGTTGGACAAGGGAATGCATTGGCCGACATTGCTGCACGAACCACAGCCGAGAATAGGACGGCGACACGCATGTACGTGACCAGGTCACAAGCAGAAACATGGAGTGACACAAGGACAATGATCAGAGACATACAATCGGCCAGCACCCCTCACGAGCTGACTAAGTGGGCAGGGGTGGGTTTGAAGGATGAGGAAGGCTGTTGGCGAACGAAGGATGCAAGCAAATGGATGCTGCCCGACTCATATCTGATTCCCATACTGACCATGGCTCACTCCCCCGCACACATAGGATCTGCACCCATGATTGAACTCATTTCCAAAGTCTGGCATAACGACAAAATCCCTGACTCAGCCAGACGCCTAGTTCAGCAGTGCCTTATCTGCCTGCAACACAACCCCGGGAAAGGGACTGTAGTGCCCCGGGGAGGGTTCGGGACCCCCAATCACCCCTTTGAGGTCCTTCAGATGGATTACATCCAACTAGAGAGATGCCAAAACCTGAAGTATGTACTAGTCATCGTATGTGCCTTCAGCAAATGGGTAGAAGCCTATCCAACCCGTGACAACACTGCCATGACTACTGCCAAAGTACTACTGAAGGAATTCTTCCCTCGCTATGGCCTTTGCCGAATTTTATGGAGCGACAATGGCCCCCACTTCATAGCTGAGGTTATCCAGCTAATCCTGAAAGGGTTGGGGGTGAAGCAACGATTCCATGCGGTCTTCCACCCCCAATCCGCTGGTCTAGTGGAACGCCACAATGCCACACTCAAGCTGAAACTGGCAAAAATAGTGGCCACCACTGGACTTAACTGGCCGGATGCCCTCCCACTGGCTTTGTTATCAATGCGCTCCACTCCCACCAAGCACCATTTGACCCCCTACGAGGTCGTGTTTGGGCGGCCTATGAATCTCTGGACTGCTCCCAAACCGACCTCCATTCACGACGTCCCAGACGTCCTACTATCTGATTATTTGTGCAAATTGACTAAAACGTTGTCTGTCATTCATCAACAGGTGCAGCAGGCCATCCCCGATGCTTCCAGGGGCCCCGGTCACGACATCCAACCGGGAAATTTCGTATTGATACGAAATTTCCAGCGAACCAAGAGTCTGGAACCTCGGTGGACGGGCCCCTGGCAAGTGCTGATCACCACCCGAACGGCACTCCGAGTGGAGGGGAAGAAGCACTGGCTGCACGCGCATCATTGTCGGAAGGTCCCTGAAAACCTGGCCACGACAGAAAACGTCAGCACCCAAGAAGAGCTCCTGAACAAAGATCGACCGATATTGGACTGTTATCCAGATACTGGGGCACTCGAACTTGTAAAATTCTCTGATCCTACTGTGCCATCCAGAGAAGGGTATTTCCTGCGTCGAAAGGAGGGAGCCTCAGCTAAGTAGGCCACGGACTAAGTTAAATCTCAGAACGGTGACCTACACACAATCAAGGGTCGCCGGGAGAGAAGCTAAACGAGGTCTGTGGTTCTGCCCACTACCGAGCCCCTTGAAGGTGATGGAAGCGCCAAATAAGAAGATGATGGAAGCGCCAGATAAGAAGATGATGGAAGCAACGGGAAATACCCAGTATAGAAATCCAAAGACTGACAACCTGCACAAATCGAAAACAATTGCACTCTTCATTGTCCTCCTCTTCTGCCTCCTTCTCATGACCTCCTTCTGGATCCTGGAAGAGAGCACACCGGCTCATGAGACATTGCTACCTACTGCACAGCCAACACCCCTGAAAGAGCATCACCTAATCTCTCTGTCGCCTCAGCTCCGAGAAAGGCGCAGGGAATTCTGGAACAATTCCTTCGTGCAACTGTTGCACCAACATAACCTTGCTGCAAATGCTACGAACTGTTGGATCTGTGGGTTGCTCCCGCATGCCACTGGACACTCCATCCCCTTCATCCCTTCGCCCTTCTCAGTTCACGGCTCTTGCCTCGCCTGGTTGATCCTCATGCAAGAAAGCCACAGGGACAACGCCACCTCCAGCCGGACAGTGTCACACTTCTACTCTGGGTTTTGGCTGAACAAAACAGGAAAGACCCCAGCTGCCCTGTGTCCTGCGCTCGCAGGCGCCACCTTCATCAAAGACATTCCAGCCAAAGAACGAGTCGAAGTACAGGTGCTCCACAATCCAGCCAGAACCACCTTCACTCATCTGCAAAAGCAAACTACTGCCACTCTAACTGTGGCCCTGTCCGTTATCAATGTCACAGGTCTCGTGTGTCTCGAAGGCCATGGAACGCAGCTGGTGGGTCACAGCGCCTGCCGAATCACCAGAACATTGGACTCAGCTGACCCCCCTTCCTTTGTTGCTTCTCCAAACATGTACTTTGTGTGTGGCACCAAGGCTTACACCTGGCTCCCGAAAGGTTGGAAGGGCACCTGTTATATTGCCTTCGTTCTTCCACCCACATATGTAGCCCCTGCCAACCACCACCGGCAGAGGCGTGCAGACGACCTTGGGCAAGCCGACTCCACTGGAGCACAGTTCCTGGATGCAGCAAAGGGACTTGTTCCTCTGTGGGGCCCAATGGCAAACAGCCGTGCTATCCGACACCTGACCCAGGCAGTAGAAACAACGATCAACATCACTGCTGGCATCCTCGCCAACAACACTGCGGAGCTTCAGGCGGTCCGCCTCGTGACCCTCCAAAATCGTCTTGTCTTAGACGTGGTCCTGGCCGACCGAGGAGGAGCATGCCGCATCATCGGATCCAGCTGTTGCACCTACGTGCCTGACAACTCGCCTTCAGTCTACAAAGCCATTGAACACCTCCACAGACTGTCCTCAGAGGTTCACCAAGAACAGGAAGGATGGTCGCTTGGGAGCTGGTTTTGGGACACTTTGAAAAATTGGGGTTGGAAGTTGTTTTCCTTCGTGCTGATACCTATTGTAATATTATGTGGGTGTTGCTTAGGTATACAATGTCTGCCACCATTGTTCGGCCTTCTCTCTAGCTACATGTGCCCAAAGACTTTGGACTTCCGAAAAGAGCACATGAGCCCCCTCTATGAAGTAGAACTACGTGGCCTTATGGGGATAAATCCGAACTGACAAGTTGGCGAGATATGTTAAAAGGGAGGACTGTGGAATTTTAGTTTGCGATCTGAACATCATCTGCGCCAGCTTGTCACCTATGCACTACGCGCACGGCAGCCATCCTGGGTCACCTATATATTACGTGCACGACAGCCATCTTAGATATCATGGTCTCCCTGTCCACGACCGATCGCCAGCGCGCCCCTCTGACCCCGCAAGCATCCTCCGCGCGCCCTGGCTCCCCCCCCCTCCCTCCTCCTTATGAGCATGACCCATCTGCATGACCCTGTCCTTAGGAGTCACGCCAGCGCCTGACCAACACCTCCTCTCTTCCCATGAATGCCCCTCTGTTGATAAACCTCCCCTCTGTGCTGGATTGTCCACGCAGCATGAATACCACTCCATTGATGGCCCCTCACCCGGTGTCCGACTGTCCACACCGGTCCGAGGCCATTGCCTAAGCCGAGAGATACCATTTACTGCCCTTATTGTATGAGGTCGCTCTCCTTCAAAGGACCCTCTATTGATCCAGGCCTCCCCACCCCCTGTGACATGATCAGGCGCACACATCCTAAGACTCGACGAAACACTCAGCTGCGTGATGACCCTCTCTCTTATCAGCAGGTTGAGGACCTCCATTGTGAATGTATATGGGGGTGGGATTAACACGAGGATTACGGGGTTGTCTTTTCCCATGCCTTACAAAGTTGTGATTGTATTAAAGGAAGGTCACATGCCATAAACCAGTGTATAAGAGGCCAGGCTTCTGAGTGGCTGTTAGAGCACCTCGAGACGATACCTTGTTGTCTGATCTGATGTGTTCTGCTCCGTCGGAATAAACTTCTGTTTCCTGCCTTCTGGTCTCCGGCGCCTGCCTCATTGCTTGGTAAACTTGAATGGTACAAGGGCGGTTAGCGCCGGGCAAATCTTGAGAAAGGTCCTAGCCCTACCTTTACCTTTTTCTACACTACTGCAGGTATGACATGCTTTCCTGCAACATTAAGCGCCTCATACCCGCTTTCACTTTCGAAGCAGCCCAGGCAATGGCGGCCGCTTCTTTGAAATGCATTATATCTCGCAATTACAAGAGTTTGAGTTATTGGCATTGTAAATGACAACGCCTTTTATTCATGTGCTAATTATCAAAACTGATAAAGAAAAGGCATTGTCATTTACAATGTCAATAGCTTGAACTTTCGCAAATGCAAGACCTATTACATTGCAAATGCTTGTTTCTATTGGCTGTTTGGGTGTGTCCTTTCACCTCCATTCGAATAAACTATTTTGCATCAGAAATAGCTGGTTGGTGTCCTGGTAGCACTGCAAAACTAGACGCTACAGAAACAAGCATTGACAAAACCAATAAGTTTCACCTATGTGAGATCTATTGGCTTTGTCAATGTTTTTTTAGACATGTTGCTTAGTAGCATGGGCTGCTGTTCAATATGGCTCAGAGTAAAGAAAAAAGCTCTATGATGCGGCCAGCACTGACCGCATCATAGCGTTTCCCCCCCCCCCCCCCTTTGAGCCATGTTGCGCAATACCACTGCAACCTGATCTCTAGCCAGACTGCTCATGACTTCCATGAGAGTAGCAGGATACAGTGCTGGCATAGTACCCAGGCACCCACTGCAGAATGGTGTAGCAGTCACATGATTAAGCAATAACAGTGTCCCCACTGGCCTGGCACTGGGTGGCCTGACAGGCACACTCTCTCCAGTTTTGCCTTGGCACCTTTGAACAACATAACTGGTATATATCAAACATTATCTACGCCTTTGTCAAAGTTGCGAATCAGTGAGATGGACGGGGCTCACACACCCACTCAAATGTCACTTATCTGGAATTTACTTCTGTTCTTGATGAAAAATAGGACTTTTAAATGGTCTCAAATCACCTTCAAATCAGACAGCCCTGGAAATAGGAGCATTTCAGGCAAGATGGTTGCTTGCCCTACCTTAACTCCTAAGAAAAATGGACATGTCACACCAGGGAGGAATAACTTTAGGAGAAAACCTTTGATTCCTGAGAAAATAAGGCAGTGCTGTGACCGAAGCTTCCCTGAAGAAAACAGCAACCTGTCCTGTTGAAGAGAGGCTTGCTACTTTTGCAAGCTACCAAAACTGTGCTGTTTTGTAAACCATTAAAAAATGTAAGACTGATGTTTAAAAGAAGCAAAACTGTAAGGGAACTTCTTGGTAGGCTAACATTTTAGGTAGAAATATTCCAAGAGAAAGTCATTTTCTCTGTTTTGCCTGTTCAAAGGTCTGTTTTCCGACACAGTCTATACGCATTAGATTACTGGAATATTAGCTAGAAAACGGCTTAAGTGCTTACCATGGGAAGCAATATTAATGCAGCTTTTAGATTAGCACACCACCATCCATGCCCACTTAGCATAGAATAAATGCAACTTCTGACAAGCAGCTCCCAGTCAAATCTCATCAGATGGGTACAGCTTAGTCCTAGCATGGGCAAGGCCCCTAGTGCAAGTGACACATAGATTATTCAAAACATAACATGAAGCTCAGGCAGAACTGATTTCTAGCAAAACACGGCAGTCCGCCAGTGGCATGGCACATTCAGGTCAAGTCTTTCAGCACTAGACTAGCAAAAGGCCAATAAAACATACGTTCACGATTCCACTCATTGAGTATGTGCAACTCCCAGCGTGCTTTGCTGTCAGTAAACCTCATCAGAGGCATGCAGTGAATTCAGAAGTGCGCAAAACACCCAGTAAACATGCTCATAAGCTTAGGGTGAACCATTAATTATGCAAAAACTAAAGACCTGGTCAAGTAAAGTGCTTCCATACCTTTGGGTCGAGTTTACCATATATAAGCCTTAAAACAAAAGCAAAAAGAGGGAGGTTGGTGGGTAACAAAGGTAGGGGTTGAGTGGGTTAAAGAGAACAGGGGAAAAAATGGGGTGGGGGTGGTTTAAAAAGTAAAAATATAAATGTACTAGAAGGGGGAACAGCCATGATAACGCGGGGATTACCCCGCAATGCCATTACAACGCAAGGATTACAACGAACGTCGTTACGACGACTTTTGCTGGAGGGCGCTGTTGGATAGGGAATAGTTTAATTTTCTTATCAACACCTTCCCACTGGCTGGAGTTGGAATAGAATATTAAACGATTCCACTATCCAGCGCCCTCCTGCGAAAGTCGTTGTAACGACTTTCGTTGTAATCCCCGCGTTGTAATGGCATGCGGGGTAAAAGCCCGCGTTGTAACGTTATACAACCACTAGAAGGAGTCCTTGCCCTGTGGAAGGACACTGGCCACAGGAAGCAGTACTTGGCCCATGCTCCGTGGGAGGACGAAGGCTGAAGCCAAGGAAGAAGCTGGAGGTGAAGAGGAGGCGCCAACGAATAGGAAGCAAGGAAACAGGAGTAACATGGGAGCCAACCAATGGTAAGTAAAGGTAAGTAATAGGAGGATCCCAAGCATCTTTTAAGCTTTATTTGTTTAGACAATAGGTTTTCCTGAGAGCGCATGTGCGCTGCAGGCAAAACCTAAAAAAAGGATTGCTTTATTTTATGTAGCAACCATTTTTCTAGTGCTTTATTCAGTGTCTGCTCCCCAGTTCTGCTGTGTTGCATGCCGATTGACACAGCAGATATCTTGGAACATGATGTGAGGAGGGACTCACCGATGTATCCCCATGGGCGGAGTCTTCCCGAGATCAGCCTGATGTTCGAGGGAGTCGAGACGACAGAAGGAATCCCGGTCCAGAGCGCAGACATCCATGCCGTCTTTCCATGTCTCTACAGAGAGCCGGTAGCCAGGACCAGGAAGGGGTTGGGATTGACCCCGGAAGTGACTATGGAGAACCAATGAAAGAGAGGGACCGAGAAGAAGAGGGCGGGCATTCGTTGGGAGCGGAGACAGAGGAGAAGACGCCAGGAGGAGAAGCGGACGAGAAGAATCCCTGTGACCAGACGAGGAACCGGATGAGCCATGGTGTGAGGACTGGTGGAGTCCCCCGGAGGATGCTGGAGAGCGGCCGTAACTCTGGAGAGATTGACTTGAGCACATTACCGCGTTGGAGGTGGGGCTTTATAGGTAACCGCTATCTTGCCCGTGACTCACTGTCCTTGAATGATTATTGCCTCCAAATACTTTGTTGGTCGTCCTAACAGGAGGTATTGCCTTTCACTTAAGTTTGTGGCATTCTGGCGATTTTCCTTACACTGATCAATCCGCTGGTCAGTCCTCTCGACACTATAACCCTTTCCCGAATCCACTTGCCCTAAGAAACCTCATATAAAACACAATCTGGTGTGGTGACGGTTTAATCCTTAAGTCACTTAGGAACTAGTGTTCTGACGGCCCCTTCTTTTTCCTCTTTTATGAGCCTCCGGGGAAACCCCTTGGACTCCGACGACGACGAGCCTGGAACATCGCCCTTAACAACACTGATACAAGAGGAAGAAACACAGGAAGAAGAATATTGTGACGCAAGAACATTTGTTCCCCTGAATTTAAGCCTATTGAAAATAAACCACCACCTGTTCGCACCTACCTACAGCTCCTCGCCTGTTTATCAAACTTGCGCTCCCACAAGTGGTGTCAGAAGTAGGATTGAAAGGCAAAATGGACGCGACTTTGGCGAAAATGGCAGAAAACCAAGAACACCTGGGGAAAGTAATGGAGCGCTTCCTGACTGTGGTGGAAGAAGACCGTGGTAAATTACAGCAAGTTCTGTCAGGACAAAGCCAAACCCACGGGGCAGCAATGGATAAACTGACAGAGGCCTTGGGACAGCAGAGAGGGTCCTACCACCCTGCCCTCAGTGGTTGTATAAAGATATGTAAGTGGAGAAGATCCAGATTTCTTCTTTAACAACTTCGAAAGAATGGCGACTGTAGCATCCTGGCCTGCTGATAAATGGAGATAGCATTTAGGGCCTCTATTATCGGGCGACCTACAGGCCGCCTATCAAGCTGCAACAGTACAAGGTGGTGTTACTTATGCAGAAATAAAAAGGTGCATCATGGAACGACTAGGGATCGACGATGAATCCTACCGACAGAAACTACCACAAATGAAAGAAGGACCCCAAGAGACACCCAGAGCTTTGTACTTTAGAGTGAAGGACATGGCGGACCGCTGGTTGAAACCAGCCACCACTGATAAGGACGGAATTATGGCCAAAATATATTCGGAACAATATTTGTCCAATCTACATCCCCCTATCCAGAAATGGGTACGCCAGCATGCTAATTTTACCCTTGAGACGGCGGTAGAAATCGCTAGTGCATATAGTAGGGCCCAGGAATTGCAGAGAGGATGGGATGACTTTTCTGGGAAAACTGGAGGGACAGTACTACATCGTCCTCCCAGACCACCAGTGACTAAGAAACCAGAACCTTTGACCATTGTGCCAGGAACCCCAGTATTTAGAGCTCCGATGGGTCTACAGTGTTTTCAATGTGGAGGTATGGGACATATTGCGCGATTTTGCCCACAGAAAGAGAAAGAGGAACCAATGGAGATTGGGATGGCTTGTAATTATTATTGTTCCCCTTCAGAAAGAACACAACCACCCTATCATTGCACGGTTTCTGTAAATGGTCATCAAGTAACTGCCTTAGCAGATACTGGATGCCTACATAGTGTAGTTCGACCCCAAGATCTGGGTTCTAACATTGGTCCCATTGACGGAGCGGTCGCTATACGATGTGAACATGGAGACACCAAACCTTATCCTACTGCTAAGGTAAAAATACAGCACCCTAGAGATACAGGAACCACCTTGACCGTCGGTTTTATACCCCGACTGCCCGAACAGGCTATTCTTGGAAACGACTACCCAAAGTTGGCACAGTTGTTACATGATAAACCTACCCACGAGGAAGAATGGTGGACCACTGCCCCATTTGCGCAAGAGGAAGGAAAAGAGTGGTCAGTTGCCAAAACACGGAAAAGTAGACGACAAAGGAGAGCAGAGAAAAATAAGAACCCTGTGGTACTACCAGTGTTCCCAGATGAAAACCCCTGGGAAACGGATAGGAGCTTTCATGCGGCCCAACAAGAAGATCCAGTTCTACAGGAAGCCTGGAAGCAAGCATTAGAAGAGGAGGATCCTCAACATGTAGGTCCTTATTTCTTTAAGAAGAATGGCTTTTTATACAGGAAAGGAAACCCTTCACAAAAAGCTCAATTGTTGATACCTGGTCCGTTTAGGGAGAAGGTGTTGTATTTAGCTCACAGCCACTTGCTCGGGGGACATTTTGGGGCTGATAAGACAGAAAAACATATCCTAGAACTCTTCTATTGGCCTGGGATTTATCAACAAGTGAAACGATACCGTCGAGAGTGTCCTGTATGTCAGCGTAATAGTAGGTACCACCCACCCAGAGTTCCCCTACAACCACTCCCTATTATAGGTGAGCCATTTAGCAGAATAGGTATGGACATAATAGGGCCTTTGTTACCGTCCCGTAGCGGGTGTAGATATATTTTTGTTATGGTGGATTACGCTACACGTTTTCCAGAAGCCCTACCACTTCGTAGACCAGATGCAACAAATATTGCTAAAGCTATGATCACTGTTTTTGTAAGAGTAGGTTTCCTAAAGGAGATCCTAACGGACCAAGGGACGCCTTTTGTGTCCCGACTAATGAAACAGGTGTGTTCCCAGTTAGGAGTTAAACAAATATGGACATCGGCTTATCATCCCTCGACGGATGGATTAGTCGAAAGATATAACGCCACCATAAAGACCACATTAAAAAAACTCCTAGCTTCGGAATCCAGGACACGGGAAGACATGCTACCCTTGGCCCTGTTTGCTATGAGGTGCAAGGAATAGACAAGTATAGGATACTCACCATCTGAATTATTGTATGGTCATAAACCACGTACGTTGTTAGAGATGGTTCAAGAAAGGTGGGAAAATGAACCACATGACTCCAAACCTATCACGGAGTATGTGTCTAACCTACGAACCCATTTGGGACAGATAAGGGCTATTGTCAGAAATAATCTAGAGGAAGCCCAGATAGCCCAGAAGAAACAGTACGATAAGGGAGCTAAAGAAAGAACCTTCCAAGTAGGAGATTCTGTATTGCTAATGATGGCCTCCTCTGACGATAAGTTGTTAGGACAATGGCAGGGTCCTTAAACTATAATTCACAAGGTCACCCCGGTGACATACCGCATTGAATTAGACCCAATCAGACACGTCTCCCAGGTATATCATGTTAACCTATTAAAAAAATGGGAGGGTCCTATCCCGACCACCGTGAACATGGCACGGGTGACAGCGACCTCATTTGACCAATGTATAGATCCTGATTTACCTGGTTCCCTACGAGAGAACCTATCACAGGTTTTGTAGCCTTTACAGGGTACCTTTTCCACCTCTCCAGGTAGGACGACCTTTATTGAACATGCGATAAAAACTTCACCAGGGAAGCGAGTGCGCCAAAGACCATATCGCATTCCAGAAGCACGCAGACAAACCATACGTGAAGAGATTCATAAAATGTTACAAATGGATATCATTGAACCCTCTATGAGTGAGTAGAATACCCCAATAGTCCTAGTACCAAAACCAGATGGGTCGATACGCTTTTGCATCGACTTCAGAGAAGTCAATAACATTTCAGAATTTGATACATGTCCCCTACCCAGGGTAGATGAAATGGTGGAAATAGGGCGAGCCAAATACATTTGTACCCTTGATCTATGTAAGGGGTAATGGCAAATACCCCTACGTAAAGAAGACAGAGAAAAAACAGCATTCTCTACGCCCGATGGGCTGTACCAGTTTAAGGTTTGACCCTTTGGATTGCATGGAGCACCAGCAACTTTCTAGAGAGCAATGAATGTAATTTTACGACCCCATGAGAAATATGCTGGTGCATACATAGATGACATAATCATCTATAGCGAGACCTGGGAACAACACCTATGTCATCTTTCCAATGTGATACAGGCACTAGGGAATTATGGTTTGAAGATAAATCCTGCTGAAAGCCATCTAGCAGCCCAAACCGTCCGGTATTTGGGCTACTTGTAAGGAGAAGGAGTGAATAGACCACAAGCTTCCAAACTAACAGCAATAACACAAATACCCTCGCCCCAATCCAAAAAAGACCTACGAGCTTTCTTGGGGTTACTGGGGTATTACCGTAGATTTATCCCTCAGTTTTCACAGAAGGCAGCTCCTTCAACCAACCTACTACAGAAAAACTGTAAGACTGAAGAGATCCTCAAACATCCCCCACTAGAGGTAGTACGAGCTTTTGAGTCCCTTAAACGGGCTCTAACTTCAGATTCAGTTTTAACCAGTCCAGACTATTCCCTTCCCTTTATCTTACAAACAGATGCTTCGGACCAGGGGCTAGGGGCAGTATAATCGCAGGAAACACCGCAGGGAGAAAAACCTATATTATACATTAGTCGCAAGCTGTTTCCAAGAGAAAAAAATTATGCCACCATCGAGAAGGAAGCCTTGGCCATCAAATGGGCTATAGATTAATTAAGGTACTATCTTATAGGCAGGGACTTCACTTTATATACTGATCACGCCCCTCTGGAATGGTTAGCCAGGAATAAGGCCATAACGAGAGAGTACTCAGATGGTTTCTTTCCTTACAACCTTATCGGTTTCACACCAAGCACAGAAAGGGAAGCGACCAAGGCAATGTGGACTATTTATCTTGATTCCCTCAGGATTTGACCCCAAGTAGAAAGACAGCAAGGGAGAGGGGATGTGAGGAGGGACTCACCGATGTATCCCCATGGGCGGAGTCTCCCCGAGATCAGCCTGATGTTTGAGGGAGTCGGGACGACAGAAGGAATCCCGGTCCAGAGCGCAGACATCCATGCCGTCTTTCCGTGTCTCTACAGAGAGCCTGCAGCCAGGACCCGGAAGGGGTTGAGATCGACCCCGGAAGTGACTATGGGGAACCAATGAAAGAGAGGGACCGTGAAGAAGAGGGTGGGCACTCGTTGGGAGTGGAGACGGAGGAGAAGACACCAGGAGGAGAAGCGGACGAGAAGAATCCCTGTGACCGGACAAGCGTGAAGGAACCAAGGGGAGAAGACGTCGCGGACAAGGAACCGGATGAGCCATGGTGTGAGGGCTAGTGGAGTCCCCTGGAGTATGCTGGAGAGTGGCCGTAACTCTGAAGAGTTACGGCAGGGTCAGTGAGTGAGGGTGTAACGGGAATTGGAGGGTGGAATTCGGGAGGAAGAGGGGAGGTGGTAACGGGAGGGGCACAGGGAGGTGAACTTGCACATAAAAGATTGACTTGGAGGTGGGGCTTTATAGATAACCCCTATCTTGCCCGTGACTCACTGTACTTGAATGATTACTGCCTCCAAATACTTTGTTTGTCGTCCTAACAGGAGGTATTGCCTTTCACTTAAGTTTGTGGCATTCTGGTGATTTTCCTCACACTGGTCAGACCGCTGGTCAGTCCCCTCGACACTATAACCCTTTCCCGAATCCATTTGCCCTAAGAATCCTCATATAAAACACTATCTGGTGTGGTGACGGTTTAATCCTTAAGTCACTTAGGAACTAGTGTTCTGACGGCCCCTTCTTTTTCCTCTTTTATGAGCCTCCGGGGAAACCCCTTGGACTCCGACGACAAGGAGTCTGGAACATTGCCCTTAACAACACTGATACAAGAGGAAGAAACACCGGAAGAAGAATATTGTGACGCAAGTACATTTGTTTCCCCTGAATTTAAGCCTATTGAAAATAAACCACTACCTGTTCGCACCTACCTACAGCCTCCTCGCCTGTTTATCAAACCTGCGCTCCCACACATACTCTTTTATTATTCCACCATTCAAAGATGGGCACCACATTCACAATTATTTATCGAGTGGGCTGGTGGCACTGTGCACTGAAAAAGCATATAAAAATGAATGCTACAGAAAATAAAGTAATTCTTTTTCTGTAGTATCCATTTTTTTAGATGCTTTTGTCTGTGCTTGCTGCCCAATGCTGTGGCGCAAACAAGGATTAACAAAGCCAATAAATTTAGCGTTTGAACAGCATGTGCACTCCTGATCCTCAAGCCTATCAAACCTACCAGCTTTATTAATGCTTGTTACCTGTGAGATGGATCATTGTATCATACTAAATTGGTATTTTTTCTCATGTAAATGACCCCTTTAACTTAATCCTATACAAACAAAGGATCACGGGGTACTACAACTCTGCCCATAGGACCTGGTGTTATTGTGACAGTGCCTTAAAGTGGGAGTAAACTAATTCTTCTATTTCTGAGATAAAAGGATCATTAAACACAAAGCATGGAGGAAACCGCGACAACCTCTCCCCCGTGGCACCTACCTCGTATACTGCACTCGTTTCACCCCATTCCAGAGTGTTGCTGCCTCGGTCAACTGTGGTGAGGGTAGCATATCAATGCTTTAGAAGAAGTCTCTTCCTGATTTGATCAGTACTACATTATACCCCAACACTGCTGATGCTCAGCATGCCGCGGGCACTGTGGTGAGTGACATCTCTCCAGGAGCTGGGGCACTGACACGATGTGGGGCTCCTCTGCCTGCAGGATCTGCACTGAGACAGTATGCGTCTTTCCATAGAGGAGCTAATACCCAAAGCTGGCCTCCTCCTGGGGCAGTTCTTATTGTACACTTCCTTCATTTGCTCGTTGGGAACACAATGGGGCGACATACAGCGGGAACGAGAAATGCACCTCACAAACCAATACAAACATGTACTGGGAAAGGAAGGACATGACGCAAGGTTTAGCCGGTTCCTTGCAAGTCCACGCTGCAATACCGCTTACCACTCTGCGCCAATACCAAATTAGGCCGCCCCTCTACGGGCAAGGAATAGCAGAACATCCTGGCATATCCTGCTCTAGTGTCCAGCAAAGCTCACTTTAGGCTTATACAGCATTTTGTACTACACAAAGATGACCTCACTCACCACAAAATCAATCGCTACTTTCACTGCACAGACGCTGCCTGTCCCGCTGTCATACACCTTATACCGGCTTCCTTCACATGTTCTGGGCATGCCCATCACTCTCCCAGTACTTACTAGGAATTACGAATCACGTGACGCACTGCACAATCCACGCTGCATTAAACACCTGGGAGGTGAGTCTGCTAGGTCTAATGAGCTGAATCAAGAACAAAGCAGTGGCATGGTTCATAGACCTGGTACCTTCCCTTGCCAAACGTCTGATCACCCGCAGATGGAAGCCACCCAACCCCGCTCTTTCCACCTGGGCTCTCTCCATGGACGCCTGGGCCCAGGCCGGAGAGCTTGCCCTTACACTTACACTGTGTGGACATCAAAGGTTTGGACAAATGCCCTATTGTAGCCAGCTGGGATGCTCTCCTGGCGGAGCTGTGAGCTAACCTAAACAACACTGATCAACCCTCTTGATATAGGACTGCGACTAGCTTCTGCTGGTGCAACGCATCACCCGGCAGCTGCACTGCACCCAGAGCACAACAGTTCACTCCCTCTGTCCCACTATTACAGTCACTCCTGATCTGGTGTCACACTGGTAATCCGGATCCACAGGGCAGGTGTGGGCTAGTGATAACTACTGCTCTTAGAAAAAGTTCCCTGTTTTTCGAAGATTATGCAATCATATATTTCGCTTCCGCTTAGCAACACTGGTACCCAAAGTTATGCATGTTCAGTAAAAACTGCCCTGTACTGCTATGGACGCAATGTACTGTGATGTGATAATGTGCCTGCTAGGTTTATGTCTTGCAGTCTGAGATATACGATGTACAATGTAATTGAAAATGCAGAGTACATTTGTTTTCAAAAACATTAAACACAAGGCTTCTCTGTGAGGGGATTGAGGTTGTTGGTGCTGTGGAACTTTCACTGTCAGGTTCTCATTCAGAAACTGATAGAAGATAATGTTCTAACCAGTACTAGCAACATTCATGCCCCTGTACCATAGTATAAAACAAATTACCCGACAATGTGAATGTTATTGCGAGTAAGAGTCCGAGGCAATTGCACTCATAAAACAAGCATTTACAATGCAATGGTTTTGCCTTTGTTAAAGTTAGAGCTATTGGCATTGCTCTTGACATTATTTTTATTTATGTTTTTTTTAACCTAAATAAATGGCATTGTCATTTACAATGCCACTAGCTTTATCTCTCGCAAATGACACACACAGACACACAGAGCCCCCCCACACACACACCCACACAGAGCCCCCCACACACACAGCCACACAGAGCCCCCCACACACACAGCCACACAAAGCCCCCCACACACACAGCCACACAAAGCTTCCAACACACACAGCCACACAAAGCTTCCCACACACACAGCCACACAGAGCCCTGCACACACACCCACACAGAGCCTTCCACACACACCCACAGGGGCACATGGAGGCACAAGCAGGCAACAGGGGCACACGGAGGCACAAGCAGGCAACAGGGGCACACGGAGGCACAAGCAGGCAACAGGGGCACACGGAGGCACAAGCAGGCAACAGGGGCACACGGAGGCACAAGCAGGCAACAGGGACACAAGGAGGCACAAGCAGGCAACAGGGGCACTTACGGGGCACAAGCCGGCAACAGGGTCACGAAAACTGAGGCACAAGCAGGCAACAGGGGTACGAAAACGGAGGCACAAGCAGGCGACAGGGGCACACGGAGGCACAAGCAGGCAACAGGGGCCCACGGAGGCACAAGCAGGCAACAGGGGCACACGGAGGCACGAGCAGGCAACAGGGGCACACAGAGGCACAAGCAGGCAACAGGGTCATGAAAACAAGCACAAGCAGGCAAAAGGGTCACAAGCAGGAATTGTAATTTAGACGGGGCTGAAGTGGAGAACGGTCAGTAGGGAAGTAGTGCGGCTGGTGCAGTGGTAACAGGCCGAAAGGTGAGAGGGGCTGTCTGCACCCCAGTTTGGACAGTTTCCACTACCTAACAGGGATTGGTGGGAGGGGGGCGTACTTTTTGCTTGCTTTAGGGCTGTTACTTCGGGGACGCTCCTGCCTGCTGCCGCCGGGACACGACAACAAGCAGGGAGAGGACAGGCTGGGAGAGGGCAGGGAGGGGACAGGCTGGGAGAGGGCAGGCTGGGAGAGGGCAGGGAGTGGTGCTGTGGTGGTGCTGAGTGATGCTGGGGTGGCGCTGAGTGGTGCTGTGGTGGTGCTGAGTGATGCTGGGGTGGCGCTGAGTGATGCTGTGGTGGTGCTGAGTGATAATGTGGTGGTACTGAGTGATGCTGTGGTGGTGCTGAGTGGTGCTGTGGTGGTAATGAGTGGTGCTGCTGTGGTGGTGCTGAGTGATGCTGGGGTGGCGCTAAGTGGTGCTGTGGTGATGCTGTGGTGGTGCTGAGTGGTGCTGGGGTGGTGCTGAGCGATGCTGTGGTGGTGCTGAGTGATAATGTGGTGGTGCTGAGTGATGCTGTGGAGGTGCTGAGTGATGCTGTGGTGGTGCTGAGTGGTGCTGTGGTGGTGCTGTGGTGGTGCTGAGTGGTGCTGAGTGGTGCTGTGGTGGTGCTGAGTGATGCTGTGGTGGTGCTGAGTGGTGGTGCTGAGTGGTGCTGTGGTGATGCTGAGTGATAATGTGGTGGTGCTGAGTGATGCTGGGGTGGCGCTGAGTGGTGCTGTGGTGGTGCTGAGTGGTGCTGTGTTGGTGCTGAGTGGTGCTGTAGTGGCGCTGAGTGATGCTGGGGTGGCGCTGAGTGATGCTGGGGTGGCGCTGAGTGATGCTGGGGTGGTGCTGAGTGATAATGTGGTGGTGCTGAGTGATAATGTGGTGGTACTGAGTGATGCTGTGGTGGTGCTGAGTGGTGCTGTGGTGGTAATGAGTGGTGCTGTGGTGGTGCTGAGTGATAATGTGGTGGTGCTGAGTGATAATGTGGTGGTGCTGAGTGGTGCTGTGGTGGTGCTGAGTGGTGCTGAGTGGTGCTGAGTGATGCTGTGGTGGTGCTGAGTGGTGTTGTGGTGGTGCTGTTTGATAATGTGGTGGTGATGAGTGATGCTGTTGTGGTGCAGAGTGATGCTGTGGTGGTGCAGAGTGATGCTGTGGGGTGCAGAGTGATGCTGTGGTGGTGCTGAGTGATGCTGTGGTGGTGCTGAGTGATGCTGTGGTGGTGCTGAGTGATGCTGTGGTGGTGCTGAGTGGTGCTGTGGTGGTGCTGAGTGATAATGTGGTGGTGCTGAGTGATAATGTGGTGGTGCTGAGTGGTGCTGTGGTGGTGCTGAGTGGTGCTGAGTGATGCTGTGGTGGTGCTGAGTGGTGTTGTGGTGGTGCTGTTTGATAATGTGGTGGTGATGAGTGATAATGTGGTGGTGCTGAGTGATGCTGGAGTAGCGCCGAGTGATGATGTGGTGATGCCGAGTGGTGCTGTGATGGTGCTGAGTGATGCTGGGGTGGCGCTAAGTGGTGCTGTGGTGATGCTGTGGTGGTGCTGAGTGGTGCTGGGGTGGTGCTGAGCGATGCTGTGGTGGTGCTGAGTGATAATGTGGTGGTGCTGAGTGATGCTGTGGAGGTGCTGAGTGATGCTGTGGTGGTGCTGAGTGGTGCTGTGGTGGTGCTGAGTGGTGCTGAGTGGTGCTGTGGTGGTGCTGAGTGATGCTGTGGTGGTGCTGAGTGGTGGTGCTGAGTGGTGCTGTGGTGATGCTGAGTGATAATGTGGTGGTGCTGAGTGATGCTGGGGTGGCGCTGAGTGATGCTGTGGTGGTGCTGAGTGGTGCTGTGTTGGTGCTGAGTGGTGCTGTAGTGGTGCTGAGTCATGCTGGGTGGCGCTGAGTGATGCTGTGGTGGTGCTGAGTGATAATGTGGTGGTGCTGAGTGATAATGTGGTGGTGCTGAGTGATGCTGTGGTGGTGCTGTGGTGGTGCTGAGTGGTGCTGAGTGGTGCTGTGGTGATGCTGAGTGATAATGCAGTGGTGCTGAGTGATGCTGGGGTGGCACTGAGTGATGCTGTGGTGGTGCTGAGTGGTGCTGTGGTGGTGCTGAGTGATGCTGGGGTGGCGCTGAGTGGTGCTGGGGTGGCGCTGAGTGATGCTGGGGTGGCGCTGAGTGATGCTGTTGTGGTGCTGAGTGATAATGTGGTGGTACTGAGTGATGCTGTGGTGGTGCTGAGTGGTGCTGTGGTGGTAATGAGTGGTGCTGCTGTGGTGGTGCTGAGTGGTGCTGCTGAGTGGTGCTGTGGTGATGCTGAGTGATAATGCAGTGGTGCTGAGTGATGCTGGGGTGGCGCTGAATGATGCTGGGGTGGCGCTGAATGATGCTGGGGTGGCGCTGAGTGATGCTGGGGTAGCGCTGAGTGATGATGTGGTGATGCCGAGTGGTGCTGTGGTGGTGCTGAGCGATGCTGTGGTGGTGCTGAGTGATAATGTGGTGGTGCTGAGTGATGCTGTGGAGGTGCTGAGTGATGCTGTGGAGGTGCTGAGTGATGCTGTGGTGGTGCTGAGTGGTGCTGTGGTGGTGCTGAGTGGTGCTGAGTGGTGCTGTGGTGGTGCTGAGTGATGCTGTGGTGGTGCTGAGTGGTGGTGCTGAGTGGTGCTGTGGTGGTGCTGAGTGATAATGTGGTGGTGCTGAGTGATAATGTGGTGGTGCGGAGTGGTGCTGTGGTGGTGCTGAGTGGTGCTGAGTGATGCTGTGGTGGTGCTGAGTGGTGTTGTGGTGGTGCTGTTTGATAATGTGGTGGTGATGAGTGATAATGTGGTGGTGCTGAGTGATGCTGGAGTAGCGCCGAGTGATGATGTGGTGATGCCGAGTGGTGCTGTGGTGGTGCTGAGTGATGCTGGGGTGGCGCTGAGTGGTGCTGTGGTGATGCTGTGGTAGTGCTGAGTGGTGCTGGGGTGGCGCTGAGTGATGCTGTGGTGGTGCTGAGTGGTGCTGTGGTAGTGCTGAGTGATGCTGGGGTAGTGCTGGGTGATGCTAGGGTAGTACTGAGTGATGCTGGGGTAGCGCTGAGTGATGATGTGGTGGTGCTGAGTGATGCTGGAGTGGCGCCGAGTGATGCTGGGGTGGTGCTGAGTGATAATGTGGAAGGGAAGGGAAGAAAGAACAAAAGAAAGAAGGAAGAAGGGAGGAAGGAAAGAAAGAAAGGAATGAAAGGGAGGGAGGAATGGAAGGAAGGAATGGAAGAAAGAAAAGGAAGGCAAGAAAGGATATAAAGGAAGGATGGAAAGGAAGGAAGGAATGGAAGAAAGAAAGAAAAGGAAGGCAAGAAAGGATTGAAAGGAAGGAAGGAAAGGAAGGAAATAAAAGAAGAAAAGAAAGGATAAAAGGAAAGAAAGAAAGGATTCTAATTGCAAGTGTCAACATGAACATACTTGTTTTGAAGACGTAGTCCCCACATTTGAGATTCCACGGCAGAGAGGGGCTGTGAAGGAGGGAGGCGACGGGGACATCAAAGGAAGGGTGGGAGGGGAAAAAAACACATTAGCGAGCGAGAAAAGCCATAAACACCAGGGGGGGGGGGGTGCGGGGAAGTAGATTGCCTCCAAGCTTTCAAGCCTTTGAGAGGCCAAGCGCGTGCCTGGGGAAGCAACGTTGAGTGCTGGCACGACAGGCAAGAAAGAGGACAATGTGGAGCACTGGGCGGGAGAAGAGAAGGGTGTGAGAGAGATCCATGTGGAGAGATCAAAGTGGGGCGCTGCATAGGGATGGGGTGAGGACTCGGAGAAAACAATGTGGAGTAGTGGGTGGGGGAGCATCTAAGGATAGAACGGGGTGGTGGGAGCAGAGAAGTACCTCAGGAAAACAGCCCAAAAAAATATGCACACTCATGCAGTGTTTTACAAGAAAAAAATAAAAAGACTTACCAAAAAGTTTAAGAATAGAAAGAGCCTATCAGAGAGGTGGTGAACAGGGTAAGCTTCATAGGAGGGACAAAGACATGCCTATGGACTAAAATAAAGGTAGCAAATACTAACCCAGCAAATATAAAGCAAGCAAATGTGAGTGATAAACCACAAAGCCAATGGTAACCAATGAGAGGAATAAATACTACCTAATCTTTCAGCATGTCCCCAAATAGGGAGGAGGGTTGGGGAAAGGTGCCTCTGTGCTGCTGCCTGCCCTGCTGCGGCCATGATTTATTGATCTCATCCTGGGCAGAAGGTCGCTGGCGCTGCAGTAATAAAGCAACAACATAATGGTTTTTCACTGCAGATCAGTTAAATTAGCGGGTATTGGGCAAATTACTCAGGAATGTTGTGATTCACAAAATGGCAAAAAGGTGGTGGTTTCTGGTTATTGCAGACTCCTGCAGGGACTGCAGAACCCAAAGGGTTGCACTTTCACGGAACTGTCTACCATTTGCAGTTTCTTGCTGTTAACACCCCCCTCCTTCAGCGATCTATCCTGCTGAATAAATCCATTGGCAAGACAAGATTAAATCTGTTAGCTTTCTTCCTGTTGTATGCTAGTCACATACGCTGCCAGGGGCGGAAACTCTTATAAAACAAGTTATAACTCAAAGAACTCCCTTTCTTGACTTTATGTGAAGGGCTAAAACTAATGGGCATGAGGAGCCAACTGGCATGCAGGTGGTGGCGGTGCAGTGGGGCACCTCTCCTTGTGAGAGAAAAAGGGGGTTGTTAATTGCTGGATGATAAGCTGGATCACGTGATAGCGGCTTGAAGTCAAATCAAAGTCAGAAGGTTGAAAGAGCGCCTCTGCTGGTGTTGTTTCCCCTCTCTTCACACGCGACGCTGCTGTGCTGCCTGTGGACGCACAGAAGCGAAGGCTGCAGCTGGGGGCTGCGGGGGAGAGGCGGGGGCGCTGTCACTGGAGAGAGGGGTGAACAGAGAATGGGAGAGTGTGGCAGATGGAATGTCGGTGAGGGAAGGGGGCAGGCAGGTTACTAGCAGAAAGGTGCGGTGTTACTGTTACGGAGGAGAGTGTGACAGGGGCCAGAGTGGAAAGGGCTGACAGGCGGGAAGGAGAGTGTGCCAAGGACTATTGGACAGAGAGCGCAGTAGTGGAGAAGAAAAAGAGTGATCAAGAAAGATAAACTGAGAAGGAAAAAGAGACAAAAGCAAAAACACAAGACAAGTAGGAAATCATTAGAACGTGAGCAAGGTGAGAAGTGTATTGTTGTGAACACATGAGTGACTGACATGAATACTACAATAAAGTTGAAGAGTAATACAAAAACAAAATAGTAAGAGATAGAGATGGCATGTGCCGGACTTCAAATACAGTACAGTATTGATCAATTCTAAACGGTACCAAGTGAGTAGCGTTTCAGCAACAGGGTGGACGTGGCAAGTGTAGCACGAATCCTGAGATAGGTCGGAAAACAGATTACAATCCAATGAAAGAGGCAATAGATAAAATTATATCCATCCGTACTATGGGAGCGTACCATAAAATAGAAGGTACATTCGGAAGGGAATGACATGGGTAAAAGGTGATTCAAAAACACCCGCGCTTCTGACGTGTAAACACTAATGGGTGTCAGAGGTTCATACTTAAGACATATGCAAATGTAAACAGGCAAATTAGGTCTGATATGAAAGCAATACCGCGTGGTTAAACAACATACATCACAGAAAACGGCTAAAAAGACTTGTCCGGTAGGCATAATAATGCGTGATGTCATTATAGCCTTCAGTAGTACAAAAATAGTGTGGGCGCTTCGTGTAAAACAGCAAGTGATACTGTGAAGCAAATAACATGGGTGGCAGGTGAATCCAACATGACGTTGTCCAACAGCAATTAAAACTGCTAGGAATCCCTGATATGAAAGTAAATCATGTGCAGATATAAATAACTGGGTGCCACTGATTCAAAGGATGACTCTGTGCAAATATAAACAGGGAGATGAGTCTGACATAAAAAACAATGTGCAGCGTGGTAATTCTGCAAAAATCACGGTGGTCGGCTATTGAAGACAAAAACTGGTAGGCAAAATGGTCCGTGAATGTAAAAACCGGCGCAGTAGAAACCACAAAGAGGTGATCGCGTAAGAAAAAAGATGCTGAGGAAGGACGGGGTGTGTGACAAGGGAGGGAAGGATATAAGATGGAAAGAAAGAAAACTGTGGGTAGATGAGAAAAAGTGAGAGAAAAAGATAGGAGAAAGGGACGACAGCGAATAGTGGTTACAATGAGGATCGGAGAGAAGAAAGGTAATTTAAAGGGAAAAAAGAAGGAAGAAAAAGAATTACGCATTGAGAGAAGGAAACTGTGGAGTACAGGGAAAGAAGAAGTAAGCCCTGAAGTGAGAGAAGGACTGTCATAGGGAGGATGAGGAAGACGAGGCAGACTGAGGCAGCTGGAGAATAATGGAACGTGAGAGAGTGATGCGTGGGCAGAGAGAAGGCAGGCGCTGGAGAGGGAGGGGGTGGGATGCCTGTGAAAGGGACGACACACAGAGCGAATAGAGGTTACAATGAGGATCAGAGAGAAGAAAGGTAATTTAAAGAGAAATATTAAAACAAAGAAAAATAATGAAGAAAACAGAGCACTAATTAAAAAGCTCCCATTGGAAGCATCCTGCTGAGGAGTACAGTCACCCCTACCCTCCACCTTTAAAAAACAAGTTAAAAGGAGACTAAAGTGAAAGTACGGCCGGCAGGCCGTGAATAATTAGGGGGTGACAAATGCGCTGCAAGGGCTGCCTTTGATGTGGTAATGCGAGGCAGGCAGGCAGGCGGCTGGTGGCATTGTGCACGCGCTTCATGCACTGCAAGGAATCGCCAGCCAGTGGTGGTGTGGATAAAGACTGGATAAGCCCCTATAGAGCTTGCCAGCTGTGCTGCGCACAACAGGCGAGCCCTAAAAAGAACATTCCCATTGATAATTTATACAACAGGGGCAGTATTACAGTAGCTGCCCCAAGTATGGAACAGGGGCCATGTTTTGCGTAATGGACACAACTTTCAAAAGGTGTGAATGCCGCTAACAAGGAGAGTGCGCAGCATTACATTGAATGCGCTGCTGCCCCCAGAGCAGCTGCAAATGCGTTATTCTCTGGTGGGAAGCGCATTCAAGTGAATGTGTTTTACTGTTCAGGTGGCAACCCGCCTGCACTTTTAAGTGGCATTAGAGATCCCTTTGCAGGGGGGTGCAATGAGTGACTGCACCCACCTGCAAGGGGATGTTTGGGGGGTCCTTAGGACAAGAGGGCTGCTAACAGGGGGCGCACTGACAGTCTACCTCCTGACAGCTTCTTTGCTTCTGCCCCTGTATCTATAATATGGCGCGGGCGCAGAGGCGAGGAATCCCATAATATGCAAAGGGCCACGCCCCCATGCAAATGAGGAAACACCCTTTGGTGAAAACATAGGCACTATATGTGCCAAAGCTATCTTTATTAGAGAAAGGGCCGCACAAGCATCTGCGGACCTTTCTATAACAACAAAGTGCCTTGAGGGCATGCAAAGTTGGCACACATGCCCGTTGCCACCCGGGGCACTTTCCATAATAAGGCCCTAGGTGTTTGTGCCTACTTCTTTCACAGCTGGGCACTTTGGCTTTATAGCTTTTACCACCCCCTTCCATCACCCTCACTTAGTCACATTTTGCGCTGGTGCGAGCTCCAGTGGGCATTTCCTCATTTTTGGGGGGTGTGGCCCTATGCAAATGAGGAAAAACTTTGCCTCTGCACCTGGGATGGATTATGCAAAGGTGCCAAGACTTATCATCACTTAGAGATGGTGCACAGTGGGCTCTTTAGAAGGTGGGAAAGGTAGTCTCAGAGACCCAGTGGGGTAGCAATGGCCCCCAGAGCCCCCGTGGTGCCCCCCCCCTGAGCTCTGAGGGACTCCCTTTGAGTACCGTGCACGGGCAGGCCTGAGAGCTCCTGACTAGGTGCGGAGCATGGGGGGTCCCCTCCATGCACTTTGCAGGGGGGCCGCAAGTTTTGTTATGCCACTGCAGAGACCCCTTACACCTCTCACTGCTGGTGGGTGCAGTCACTCACTCCACATGCCGTCAAGGAGGTCTCTGCCTCCCTTTCAAGCACAGGCCGAGTAGCCGCCTTCAGAGGGAAAGGCAGACTGGTCACTTTAAATAGCCGGTATGACTTTCAGTAAAGTGCTGTCTCCAGGGCAAGTGCGAGTTTTTGGCTGAGCTAGAGACAACCACTTACTGTAATAGGGCGCAGTGTCTCGGTACTCTTTGTGCACCCAGTTAAAGAAGGGACTGTGTGCCTTACAGGTAATATAGGCCTTGGCAGCCACTTGTATTCCTCTGTCAAGAGGTTTCATGGCAAAATCAAAGCAGAAGCTGTGGAAACACAGATTTGCATCGACCAGCACCCACGTTATAGCTACAACTTTGTAAGTGAAAGCACAGAATGTCAATGTTCAAAAGAATGCACTTGAGATATAGCATAGACAGAACTCATAAATATGACATTTATTTTAAAAACCTGTATGGCCCCTAGCTAGCTTGGATGGGGGGCAGTAGGGCACTTTACACACTGATCCCCGTCACCATTCACCCTGAACTCCTTTAACCAATGGAAATGCTCCCTCCTTGCTTTATAGAAAATCGGAGTTCTGCTTCTTTCACAAGTCTATGTCAGCTATCAGGGCTGTTTTCACTAGGCACAATCACAAAAGCAAGGCTCACATAAGTAACGGTTGTGTGTGTGTGTGTATAATGCACACACATATTATATTATTCAATTGCTTCTAGGCACTAGCATAAAATATCTCAGGTACACCACCCTATATTCTAGTGCTTAGTTCACAGTTTGTTTTCACAAAATGTGAATTTACATTCATGGGTTTATTTACTCACGTGTAATATTATGATGTAATGTCGAATGGAAGTAAATCTGCTTCAGGCAGTGTAGAGTCAAGATTCTCTAAAATGTCTGGGCACACCCACACAACTGTCAAAAAAGTTCACAACTTTTTGCTCAGTCCTTTCCCAGCATAGAGACAGCTGGAGTAAAACTCATGGGAAGCACAAAAATATTTACAACAAGGGGTGGTGAGGGACAGAGTCTCTGAATTAAACAGAATACTCTCACCCAGTCAAGAGATCAGGGCTAGATCCAACACCGTTTTTTAGCTCACTGCACCATCCCAGTTTCAGAACCTGGCTGTATGCAAATTAGTCTGTTCCTGTCCCAGTGCATGATGGGAACAGGGCAAACCAAACTACAAAAGCCAATTCTTACACTGGGAAGGAAACAAGCTACCGGGGCAGTGAGATAAATAACGGTGATGGATCAAGCCCTGATCTTTGGACTGGGTAAGAGTGGTCTGCTCAATTCAGACACTCTGTTCATCACCACCCCCTTTTGTAAATCGATCATGGGAAGCACAGGCGTAAATCCATTTCCAGGCTCTCAATGGGAACAAAACTCCCCCAAAGTTGGTGTCAATGTAAACCTACATACAGGTATAGAATTTCGATTTCTTGACAGGCCCACAATCTGTATGTCTGCTCTGCAAATACTTAGTAGGTGAGAAGAAGCTGCAAAAGGACTTTTACAGAGATCAGTGGAAGCACCCCGCAGTCACGCGCTAAGGAGAAATCAGTGAAAGCATCAAACTCTATCCATTCAGGAGGGTGATGAGGTGAAGATTTCACCCTGCCTACCCATGAGAGATCTGTGGAAGCATGTGACCCCAACCCACTGCTCTAACCCTCACCCAGGAAACAGAGTAGTGGAGGCCATCAGAAACCAAGGGGGAAAACCCTCTGTTCTACAACCGAAACAGAGCAGGGTAGCCTTCCGGCTGACACATAAACTGTACAGAGTAGGGCAACCCCCCTCTCCACCCACTTCCCCAGGAAAGAGGGAAGAAGCCTATGCTCCAATCTTGCCAGCCTCTACCGCCCTTGTTCTATCGGCACCAGGAGGTCTTAGGACACCTTAAAAATAAGCCGTAGTAGAAACAATGGGTCTGGCTTCGGGTGCCAGGCTTTTGGTTTTGGCAATGCTTGTTTTGTTCTGTCATGGTTTTTAGAAAACTTTATTGTTGTGGATGCTGTCAGACCCTTGTCAATCTTACAAAAAAAAATGGCTAAAAGCTAAACTAACTTTAGGTTTCAAAAAGTAAACATAGCCATGATAGTCCCTGTCACTAACCACTACCTTGTGCATAGATGTGCTCTCTGAGAAAGGAGGGAATTCTGTTGCAGTGAAGTTAGCCAATGGCTGGAACGGGCGGGCCCTCTTGCCCCATGCGGTATGCTGTGCCAGGTGGAAGAAAAATGCGAATGACAAAACAATAAACCAATGGATGAAGAGGACTGGCTGAGAGCTCCTATATTTAGGTATGTTATACATAGTAATAAAGGTTGTATGAATGCGGTTACAATAAAACAATTTTAGTAAAATCTAAAGGTCTTGGCTAAAGCCAAACTAAAAATCATGTGTTTTTTCCTTGAGCCCAGAGTGTGGCATTAAACCCCCCTCTGGTAACAGAGGTGATGGGACACCGCTTTCGTCAGCGTCTGAAATACAACAATAAAAGTCAAGTTATTTCTGATACAGCAGCAACATACCGAGCAGGGGTTGGCAAGACCGCCTCCTCTGCAGACTGGTGACCTGACAGTCTGGAAAGTCTCCGGAGGGTGTTTTCTTTCGGGCTCTATCTCCACAGCAAAGAGAAAGAATTGCATGCCGCGAGGAACTGAAAAACGTCCAGTGCCAGACAAGGAAGGAAGTTCTAATCTTTCGTTAAGTTTGATCCCGGGCAAGGGCTTTGCTGGTTTTTCTCTCAGTCCCGAGGGAAAGTCGGGTGGACAGGATCCAAGCACAGGAAGCGGAGCACAATATTGTGTTATGCGGCTGGACACACAGTCCGCTCCAGAAAGGGCTAATATGGCCTCCTCGGTCAGATACTATTCCCTTGTTTTGTTCTGGAAGGAAAGGGAAAACCAAGAAGCAGATTCCATAGGAGAAGTTTCCGCCCTTCTCCGTGGATTTGAACTTTCAGAAAATAAAAGGACTAATGTTTGGAGTTAACAAAGCTGGTTCTTTTTGGCTGTTTCAGGGACATGGCCCTATATTTACTGTCTCAGCCCAGCCTCCACCAGACAAAATTGAGCACCCTAGCAAAAATACTACCAGTTAACATTGCAAAATACACTGGATAATTATTTGATGTTTGTGAAATTATTATTTTTTTAATTGCGAAAAGCCCCATGGATGGTAAAAAAGAAAAGAAATACAGCAAATGACTATATCTAATGCAACGTTGTCGATTGTCAATGGCGTAGCCCTAGTGAAATCTAGGAAAACAGGCCCCTTGACTACTGTATGAGTAATAAAATACAGCAATAATCAGGGTTCAGTAGGCACCTTAGTCCTTTGGAACCCAGTGACGTTGCATCTGCCACAGCATAGATAGGCATGCCTCTGCCATTGGTATGAATGTCAAGGTTCAGTCGGATCCTGATTGCCACACATAAAACTGGGAAGACCATCAATAACGGGTGGTCATGGAGACTGTGCACACACATATATACATACATATATGACAGAACTACTGAATACTGACCCCCAGAACATTGTGTTAAAGAAATAATGAGGACAGAATGTTGAGGAACACATTATCAAGTGCTTATAGTGAAGTACAGATTTACTGTTCCTAACTCCAGATCTAAATACCTTGACAATATATGTACCACAAAGGCACAAATATGGAGAGTTTGGTATAGAAAGTCTAGACTTACCTGTTGCAATTTGTTTTAATTTTTTTTACTTCGATATTGTCTCCCATCGATAGTCTTGATCCATCTATCTATCTATCTATCTATCTATCTATCTATCTATCTATCTATCTATCTATCTATCTATCTATCTATCTATCTATCTATCTATCTATCTATCTGTCTGTCTGTCTGTCTGTCTGTCTGTCTGTCTGTCTATCTATCTACACATATACATTATACAATGTAATGTAAACTTTTTAAGCAGACTGTGGAATAAATAATTAAATATTACTTAAGTATGTGGTAGAAGCAAGGCCTTCGGGGTGTCTCAAGCACTCCCATTCTCCTCTTCACATCGCTATCTTCTTCAGTCTGTTTGTTAGATATTTACACGTATTTTCCCCTCATAACTTTCAGAGACACTCAATAAGCATAACCTACACGCCATCCCTTTCCTCTTCAGCACCCTCTTTTCACTCTCTGCTGCAATTATTTCCTTACATCTCCTTCGCTTCACTTCACTAACCCCCACACACACACAAAATGCACTCCCACAATGTGCCAGCATGCACTGAATGTTTACCTTTTGCCTAGTCAATATTTTCACAGCTGTGTACCTTACACACACTTTCGCATTTTATCACAATTGAAATTGGCACACCTGACGATTGCAATGTGCTCTCTGTAGCGTGGCCAAGGATTGAAGGAGCAGGTATTCCGAGCCCTTTATAAGCAACTGACAGACACTGTGAGAAATTTGCATTGTGGTCGGCCAGAACTCCACAGCTCTTGACCGAAGGCCACCCACAACCTCAACTCACATAGCTACAAAGCAGTGAGTCTTTTCCCAATACACAGTTGTGGCCCGTGCAGGTAAGCGCGGTAGGGCGGAGGAGTCGACAGACAACGACGAGGGAAACAAATTTAAAAAAAGAAAAACACTTACTTTGCTATGCGACGAGCGCAAGGTAAGTGTTTTTCTTTTTTTATTTGAGTTTCTCTCGTCATCTATCGACCCCCGCCCCCAACGCTCTTACCTGCACAGGCCGCGCCTCACTATACAGGAATAATATGTTGTATAAAATGCCTACAGAAAAACACGATCCAGCAAATAATCCTAGGGAGAGCAAGCATAAGTAAAATGCAAACAGAAACAACATCCCTGGCTTCTAAGGATGAGAGAGAAGGGGGTGTTTTTGCGTGCTTCGTCTGTCGCCGCCGCTGGTGGGGCACCAAGAGTGGGGGTTAGCAGGACATTTACAGATGTGGCACTGGCCCCTACGAGACCCCCTCAAGCCACACCACTACACAATGTCAGGAGAACTTTTACAGAGAGCAGACATGCTGATGAAGTCCAAACATCCAATAGTTTTGACAGATTTTCTTTTTTCATTATCTCCTCACTCCTGAACACATTGAACTTGAGGTCACTTTCGGTGAAATAACACAGCCATGTTCCTTTTTTAGTTATTCAGGCATTTGCACTCTAATAGCTTAGCTGCTGTATTCAATGCTTATTTCGCTGTCATTCCATTTGGTATTGGTCCTCCAACACTAAAGAGAAATCACAGAAGCATATGAAACACTACTTCTTAACCTTTTAGCTTCTGTGTACCCCCAATGAATCAATACTGGAAGCTGAGGGTCCAGTCTAATTAAGATTTGAACCGCAAAACAATACACAAAAACACAGAATCAAGTATACATCAAACAAATCCACACAATAGCAATCATTTTCAGTCACAAAACAATACAAAAACTGACATTTTGATTTTAGTTGGAAGGATGACTCTTTCCCACTCACTTTGTCCTTTTTTTGCCCTAAACATGCTCTTTTTTGTGGATGCATACCAGCTTCAACCAAAGCCACCAATGGTCTAAAAAGTCTCTGTTTACAGTACTTGGGATGCTTTCACAAATCAAGCTAAGGACACCAACTTAATTTTTAGCTTAAAATTTCAAATTCCTACACACTCGCAGAGCATTTAAAAATGTTCAAATTTGTTTTTTTATGGCTGAATACGTTAACCTCCTAACATTATTTAATTCTCTAAACAGTCACTCACCCCTTGACTAGTTGCTGCTGGCCCTCAAGGGGTCTGCTGATCGCAGGTTTAGAACCAGTGCTAAGGTATGTAACTTAAGTGTGATACATATCACTCACACTAAAGTCACACTCCCCAGCTCAATAAACAAGACAGTGAACACCAACCTTCTGATGAGCTAACTTCTGCTCCTCCTGCATATGAACCTATTGAGCAAACCTCATGTCACACATTGGGCGCAGCCCATTCTGAGGATAGCATGCTGGATTTAGGGGTGTCGGAGGGGCTGCATCTTCTTAAAGGAGATCAAATGACAAAAGAGCACATATAAGGTGCCATTGAGGTGTTTTGTCTTCCAGCAGCATTTGCTATTTCATCAAACATGGAGGTCAATCGTTTGCTTTTTTGACCTCTAAGTGATGGAATTTTGTAACTCTGACTTACTGACACTTGGGTAACACATGTGTGTCAAAGGAGAAGGCCACTACAGTGTGACAAGGCCTTTACAATATGTGTACTAATAAAACACTTAACAATTCAACATTACTGATATTTCCAACTAACCCAGCAATGTACTCAACTTCAACTCATAATCCTGGATCAGGACTGGCTTTAGTAGGGCTAAAACAAACCAAGACATTTTGGGCCTAATTCACGAAGGTAATTGAACCGTAAATGCATGTTTGCAGCAGTAAAAACGCTACACAGGCGGTGGGAAGTGGGCGTTACAAGGAGTAAGTTTGTGAACGCCTGCAAACTTGTAGGTTGAGTGAATTCACAAACTGATATCTGACTTTTCCTACCTGAAAACTGTCGGAGATATGCAGCAGTTTGGTGGTGAAGTAACTTCCCTTCCAAGATGGAAAGGGGAATGGATAACCCCCAAATTTGGTGGGAGAGAAGAAGTGTTAGCTTTCAACTGGAAGAAAAACATTTTAAGGGGGGAAATACATTTTTAAAAAATCTGCATTTGCACAGCAGCCAATCATTGGCTTTGTGCGCAATTTTACGATCTTCAGAATTATGCACTGGGGAAATAAGAGCTCGGGTGTGTCATGTCACACTCCAACAAGCACACCTGCAAACATGCACCTGTGGCAGCTTTCCATGTGTGGCACTGGGAATGTTTTCAAACTCCAAAACGTATTTTACCTGCATATGCACATGGCCGTCGTTTTATGGGTGCAGCTATATTACTGTTTTCTCGGTGATTTCTAGCTTTTGTGACACAATATTTCTGCTGTGAGCGTTTCAGAATGAGTCAACTTCTGAAATCATAAAAAACTAGACACACAGTGTTCTCATGGATATAGAGAAGTTTTTGCAGCTACATAGTACTGCCTTTCTGCATTCACCAACATTGTGCTTATTAAAGAACTTCTTAGATATGTTGCTGTCAGATGTGTGTGTTTTCAGTTTTGGGGGATTTTGTGTACGCAAACGAGAGACAGACAGTGGAGAGTGAAACACTACACCTCTACAAACAGATCTATATACGTTATTACTCAGCAATCACTGCGGCAAGAGCAAGTGACCTTTCCCCATACTTGAACTAATAACCAAACAGACAGAATCCACCCACTTACATTCAAGCTGAAGCCATCTGATTCATTTCACTGACCAACCGCAGGTGGAGGTTGTAATAGACCCTGATCACTAGAAGATCGGAAGTATATAGAAACGAGCCCTATCACGTAGAAAAAACACAGGCCACTACAGTTATCTATAAAACAAACCAACATCATAAGATATGAAACTGATTAAGGCCTCACTCTCCCTCAGTTGCAAGTGAGTTGCCGGTGCAATGATTGTTTCTAGTGATTTAGTAGCGCCAATAGAACATTGTATATTGAGTATGCACTACTCATGAATGACATTACCAAATTACACCACATGTATACCACAAGTACATACCTGTGAAAATGTGGTGCTAAATTCACTATTCTGCCCCCAAACCGCAGATAAATATGTTTGGATCCTCTGGTATCCTCTCTCTTTTATCAGCAGTTGAGTGTTTTGCGATCTCCAAGCCTTTAGTGAGCCGATATAGATGGGTAGCATCCCAACTCCGAAATATGGTCCAGTGCATTTGGCCTGATGGATGGACCAGAGCACGATATCAGAAGCACATCATCATATGACAAGACTCCGGTCTGTGAGGAAACTAGGACCTATGCGGCCATGCTGATATCCGTCAACCTACAGCAGAACAGGGTTCTACTACAGAAAGCTGTGCGCTGTGGGGGGTGCAAGTGTAAAGCACTGTTGGCTTGTTACTGGGGCCCGATATTGCAAACTGTCCTCCAGTAACAAAACCGCCCCCACTGCTGCAAAACTGGCCCCCACCTTTCAGCCAGGGCCAGACTGGGAACAAAAAACCGACCCTGGCAAACTGCTCGGCTGGCCCTCCAAGGGGGTTGGGGCGCAGCCGAGCTATTTACCAGGGTCGGTTCCGGCCAATTTTGTTACAGGGCCGATATTGCACCTATGCTCCAAAAACGTCTCTGTGACAAAAAGGGCCCCCCAGGGACCCAAAACCACCCCCCGCCTGGCGGCCCACCAGGGAAACGCCCGATGCCTGTACTGCCTATCTGGCCCTGCTTTCAGCCTCCCGGGGAAACGCCTGACGCCCGCTGCGGCCAGTCCGGCTGTGAGTGGGATTATAAATTGAGGTGTTTCAAACGGAGATTTCAATTGCAGAAAGCAGACCAAGATGCATATTTGCCAAGAGTTCACGAAGGGCAGCAGCAAGCAAAGTTGCTGCACTGCGTTTTGTGAACAGGAGGGATCAGAACTGCACTATACCTACAAAGAAATGACCCAGTTCTGCTATATCCCTCTGCTGGAGCACTTTCAGCAGCCATGCACCAACAAAGACAGCCTTCCTGCACAAATGCTATGCTGAAAGGCCCTTTCCTCTTTGAAAGTGTGCCGTAGAATGCAGCACATATGCAAAGAGGTAAAAACGAGAAGGAATAAAATTTTTAAGATTTCTCCATGTCATGCCAATTTTAGGGAGGCGCAGGATTTTGGCATAAATCTCATATGTCTACAAGACTTTGTAGATAGGGATTTGTGTCAAAATCCATGGGTGAATGCTCAGTAAAGGCCGTGCATCAACAATGGAACGCCTTTCTGATACAAAGTATTGCACAGCAGCACAATGCACTGTGTTAACCTTTTCTTACAAACCAACGCAAATCACCAATGGTGCTGGCTTGTAAAACCCAACCAAGATTTTGCATCGGGTCATCATTAAAAAAGTAACACAAACCCGACACAAAGTTTTTGTAAACCTGAGACAAAATTTCTATGTAAAATACAAGGGAAAACATGCAGGAATCGGCATAGAAACACCAAGGGCCAGATGCATCAAAGGGCTTTGCCCATTCTGTGTCTATGGGAAAATGTGTTCGTACATAAGGCCCCAAATACACTATTTTATTCCCCAAAAACGAGTGATGCTCGTTATTTCTCCACCCTCGGAATTATCAGTACCCAAGTAATGGAAATTTTGAGTCGAGAAATAAAAGGAACTATCCCGGCCCACTGGTAATGAGTCCCCTGCCATTGCTCGAATGTTTGCTGCTGACTATTCTGTGTCCTTCCGAGGTGGGTACCTTGGGCATCATACATTTGCTAACAATAACATCTGTTATTTACATCACCTACAAATGGGCAGCAACGTGGTATTTAGAGCTATATAAAACAAGCCTTTATTTGGATTCGGGATCCTGCTAGCCTGGTAGATTAACCATAAAAATGCTCCGCCTGGGCTGACATCAAGTAAGAAAGACTGGTAAAATTATTTTCCGGTTCTATTTTCTTCCTTACAACGTCCCACTTTCCCACCTCAGTTTACTTGGAGGTGCATGAGTCATGACTAAGTATCAGACTACATAAACAAACGCACAGCGTCCGGTTTACCCACAGTCTGTATTTAAGGTGCAGTTTCCTCCACCCCTGCATGCCACATAGAGGAACACACATCACTTAGTCACATGATACCATGGTATGGCCTACGCCTGCCGAGAGCCCTGCAACAAATAACACACCCTCCCACAAACCGTGAAATTCTATTTTCATATTCCTTCTTTATAAAGTGTTTTTTCCTGGGAAGAGTCTTATTTCCGCTCTCTTATTTTCCACGTAGGTTATAAATATGGACCTCTCCCATCTTACAGTCTCATAATCTGCTTGGAGCCAGGCCCTGTCTGTTTAATTACTTGAAAATGGGTTTTAGCAGCTGGTCGCCATATTGTTACTTTATTATGGTGCAGGTGGCATGGCATGCTTAGGGAGCCAGAGTGAAACGTTCTGTTGTAAAGTACTTGTTGTAACAGTCGGTAACCAAAGATGGCGTTTGTATGAGTAGGGTTCTCTCCATGTCTGACGCATGGGTTTCTAGAGCTTTCTCTGTCTGCCGGCCCATTTGTAGGGTTGTCACCTGGACAGTTTAGTACCAGCACTTCCAGTAATTTATTCTCTCTGCTGGAATAAGAAAATAGGAACATCACCTAAAGCTAGTATTATCCAGTTTATCAGTACATACTACAAAGTAGGAGGAAAACAATTTAAACAGTGTTCCAGAGCTGCCTTAATGATCCCTGATCACCAATTAAAGAAAACAAAAACAGAAAGACCATTAAAAAAATTAATATAGACGATTTTCTTTACAGTTCTATTTCGGTATTATGTCCGGGCCTTGGCAGAATCTAAAATCTGATGGAAGTTATTTTACGGTGGGCTATGCTATTTGCTCTTAGAGTATTTAGAGCTAGAGGTAAGAAGCATTTTTGTGTTCGCAAATGGCCCCATTCGCATGGGTCTGTTTGCAACCGCAAAAATGCTTTTTCTGAAATACAAAGCCAAATTGGGTTTTGTGGTTTGGTATTTGTAAGGGGCGTGTTGAGGGTGTACCTTCCTAATACTGATTTGCATTAGTATGTGCAAATGTTTTGCGACCGAAATGCGGTCGCAAAACAACATTCATAATGCACCCCTAACTCAAAGTTGGATACAACCCATTCGCAAATAGGAAGGGGTCCCCAAGTGATCAGTCAGTGTTGGTGCTGTTTGTGGATGCATTGTGCTGTGTACATCCTACAGTAAAAGAGGGGGGGTAACACTCGTTTCTTTGGCGCCATTGCACGCCGAGGGAGACGACAGTCACGCCCATCTCTTGCTGGCCACGCCCCCTCCCACGTCACTCGTTGCCACTATAACTCATGTGTCAACACCGGAAGCGCAGCGGACGAGCGCAGCGGGCACGCCGATTGCGCGCCGAAGGCGCGCTTAAGGCAAGCTCGTCTGCGCTCGTCCGCGACGAGGACGCGCCTAGCGCCACCAACTATGCCCAATTCGGCCCACAGCCCCCACGCTACACCCGGGATGCACTGCTTAATCTACGAGGGTCTGCACACGAAGGTAAGCTCACCTTTGAAGAGACAGCTTTCCACTTACCTGACTTCACCCACAAGGGCTTAATCGTAGGAGGTCTGCTGAACGTCAGATCCCTACCTAAACATGCTACTGAAATCAATCTCCTCATAGAATCACACCATCTAGATGTCCTTTTCCTAACTGAGACTTGGACACATGCCGACTGTGATATCGATTTAGCATCTGCCTGCCCTTTAAACTTCAACATCCTGCATCTCCCCAGACCCAAAGGCCGCGGCGGCGGAGTTGGCATCATCTTCCGAGCCTCATGGCAAATAAACACCATTGACATAGACCCAGTGCCTGGAATTGAGCTCTTTGGTTTGGCCATAAACTGCCACCCAGGAGTCACCTTCACGGTGATCATCTGTTACCGACCTCCAGGGGCATTTTCCATCCCGCAACAGCAAGCTCTTCTTACCATCGTTACAAACATGGCAACCTCCCACAACAAACTAGTTATTCTGGGAGACTTCAATCTCTGGCCAAACGGCAGCCTAGATACAGGTCTAGACAACCTCTTGCTGTCCTGTGACAGCGTGGGGCTTCACCAACTGATTAAGGATCCCACCCACTCTGCAGGCAATCGACTCGACCTTATTTTTTCGAGCCCTGATCTAACTCAAGTAGGCGACATTCTGCCTATGAGCTGGACGGACCACTCACTCATTAAACTCTACATTACCAACACCACAATAAGAAAGCCCAATAATAGCTCTCTACCTGAATTTACGTACCGAAATTGGAAAGCCCTAGACAAGCATTTGCAATGCAATAGGTCTCGCATTAGGAAAGTTTGAGCTATTGTCATTGTAAATGACACATTTTTTATTTATGTGTTGGTTTTGAAAATAGCTACATTAGTAACTTTGTAATTTACAATGTCAATAGTTTTAACTTTCGTAAATGTGACACCTATAGCATTTGTAATGTAATATGTGTTGTATTTACATGACTTAGATGTATTGATATTACAAATAACAATGGCTTTTTTATTTTTAATAATACTTAAATAAAAGTTATTGTAATTTATAATGGCAATATTTAATAATTTCAACATCAAAAAAAAAAAACTCAGTACAAACTGGGTAGAACATGGTACATATGTCTATATGGAGGGAAACTGACCTCTTGTCCCCTTCAACAGGACCGGATTCCTACAAGCAGTCACAGGGCACTGATAATTCATGCACTACAACCTTTTAGTCATTCTCAAGTATGGGAGAGGCTGTGCTGCTACCTTCCGAGTCCTGGTGCTTCGTGTTCCCTCGATGCAGTGCTTTTATAAAGTTCATTGCTTGTTGTGGGTTTTGAAAGATGGGCCGCTTTGACTTGTGGGTGATGGTTCAGCATGCTGGATACAGCATTACATACTAAATGCCTGCTCGCTGCAGTTTCATTTTGACTGGCAAAATTTCCAATCACACTGCACCAAATTGACCATATGCAGCTCCACATCGGACCATCCCACTGAAGAACCAATGAATCACCTACTCCATCACTGAACAGACCCCTCCAGGTCCAGGTAACGTCACGGTATTAACCACCACTTAAGACCCCACTGGCCAGTCCATCAAAAAATAAAATAGGGGTGGGGACATGGGATTAAGATGATGGATATTGGAATTTGCAAACTGTAGGTGGGAAGGGGATCTAGAACAGGGTCCAAGGATACAAACAGGGATGGGGGCATAGGATATATGGAATGACAGAAACTGAGAAGTGCCAAGTAGAATATTGCTCAGTACTACATAATGAAGAGAGTACACTAACCAAGCTAGAGAATCCCCAAGTTGCAAATCTAAGGCAAGATCAGCTCATGCTATGTCTATAACAGACTGAGGCTCTGCTGAAGAACAACTACACTAGTTAGTAGCATCTCAAACTACAGCTTGACCTCAAGCACAAAATTATCTGACGAACAGTAACCAGCCAATGGAGTACCAGGGTCCATCAAGACTCCAAGCACCAGATTATACACTTCATAGTGAATTTGAGTTAAGATAGAGGATCTGAAGATCCACTGCAATGCGCCCAGCAGAGACAGGCCAAAGGTATACAAATTCCACGCAGATCTGCATGGCTGCTCGAAAAGCTGCATTTAACTGGCCCATCCACAAGGGAAACCACCATCTAACTCCACTTACTCACTGGGCCAAAGCAGGTCTAATTACACTCTCACAATGTCGTGAGTGACAATGGCATTTTTAGACAACATTCCATTAATGGGTGTATGAAGCAGCAATATGGTCCTTCGTCCTCATATTCACAAAACATTACTGCATTTATATACACCGTCAAAGAGAAGCTCAAGTTGTACAAACTGTTTCTAAGACAATATTCACTACCAAGTGATCAAGACTGGGTTCCCCCAGTCGAAACGCGTCATGCTGCCAGTAAAGGAGGAATAAAGCACCATTTATCCTGAATTTTATTTTGTGTGGTCTGTACATGCTGTTCGTGATTTTCAGCAGTGCAGTGCTGGCGAGTGGCAGGAGAGGCGAAGCAGAGAACAAACAGTCCAAGGAGCCCGAGGAGTTTGAAGCATGTGCCTGTGCGGTGCCTGAGTGGAGCAGCAGCAGCAGCGACGCCCAGGCACCCGGATCCAGCACCTAGTATGGCAGCAGTGGCTGAAGGAAGAGGAGGCGGGCGGGGGGGTGTGCGGAGATAGTGCGGCTGGCAGGAGGGAGTTCCGTTGGAGGGTGGCAGACTAGCTCTGCACAAAAGCGCCAAGAAATAAACTATTTGGCATACATGAGCAAAATAAAAATAGTACAACAAAACATTAAAAAACTATTCAGTAGAGTAGACATGAATGTTACAATTCAAACGCCAACATTTGTTCAAATCCCTAGTTCTGGTTAGATACACAGTCCAATTATTCTGTTTATAAAAGCCGAAATCAGAAATTACACTGATGATATTGCTAACCTAGTAATATATTAGATTACATGTAGAAGAAAGGTAGCTGTGTTTAACTGGTGTAACCTGCGCATAAATTATTGGTAAAAATAGTGCACTTAAATATCTCTTATTTAGACTTTTTATTTGTACGTGTATGTTAGTTTGTACATATAGAGATTGAATATACAATGGTAACATTACATTTCTCCATTTCTGTAGATTATCCAAGTTCCAGCGTTCATCACTGGGAACAAGCATGAATCTTTGTATATCCCATTATTTCTTTTATAGATCTCAGTAAGTCTGCCAGTTCCCAGATTGTATCCCCTTTTAGTGCACCCCCTGCTCTTATATATCGTACACTCTGCTTGCCAACACCAGTCCAAGTCGTTTTCCCATTCTTTCAGTGTCGGAACTGCAGCCACTCACCATCTCTTTGCCACTTTCCGTTTAGCCACTACTGCCGCTACATGCCTCGGATGCACTTAAATATTTAGCAGGGAGTTCTCCTCAATGACATTTTGGAAAATATCATATTTAACAGTGTAATGCAAAACAGTGTGCCAATACATACTTACAAAGTACAGATTTGCGCAGTTTCGACTTGCACCCTTTGGCGAGGCTTAACTACCCAATATGAAGCAAGGCACAAACAAGCAGAGGGCAGCAATGTCAATAAGCCGTTTATTACCTTCAGGCAGAGCTTAAGCAGTGAAGTGCATCTTCCTATGTGCACTCCCGAGGCAGAGCTTAAGCAGTGAAGTGCATCTTCCTATGTGCACTCCCGACGCTTACAAGCAGACTCCAGCTTGAAGGTGAAACAACAACTGGCAATTTGCAAAGAGGGCAAAGCTATCATTGTACTGTGTATGTTGTGCACAGATTTCATGTTCGCGTAAGTACTAGAGGTCAGAATATATGGCGCATGTGTGAACACCATAGTTATGATGGTAGTTTCCAAAGATGTAGTTTACAAACGCTCACCAGTGTGCAGATAAAGCTTTAACACAACAGTAGCACGGTGGTAGGTGCTAACAGGGCTGACTATCTAGCAAAACAGAAATCCCACAAATTATTAATAGAAAAAGCATTAGAGAAATTAAGCCACTCATCTCTGTACCTGCAAAGTAATAAACAAGCGCAGGGTAGTCACAAGACTATATTTTATTGGCTTGGCCCGCATTTTTATGTTAAAAGCAGTAAAAAAAAAAATTCAATAACTTAATGAGCATTGGAAATCACCGCCGCAGCCCTGCTCCGTGTAAACCGGAAGTCAGGCACTTTTGGCCGAGACGGGGGCGGGGCCTGCAATCCAGCAGGAAGTTCCGCCCGCCGCCGCCGAGGAAGCAGTGAAGCCGGCCGACTCCGACCAGCGCTGCAGAGGAGACACGAAACACGTCGAAAGAGCCCGGTGAGTGGGAGGGAGGGGGGGGCCAGGGCTAATGTGAAGGCCTGTGTGTATGCGTGTGTGCGTGCGTGTGTGTGTGTGCATGTGTGCATGTGTGTGCGCATGCGTGACTGTGTGTGATTGAGAGAATGCGAGGCAGGGGATAGTGTGCCTGCGTGTGCATGCGCGCGCCTGTGTGTGTGTGCGTGCATGCAGAGGGGTGGGGGCTGCCTGTGTCTGTGTGTGAGCGAGGGCTTGCGCCTGTGTGTGTGCGTGCGTGCATGCAGAGGGGTGGGGGCTGCCTGTGTCTGTGTGAGAGCCAGGGCTTGCACTGCGCATGCGCAGGTATCAGACGCGCGCTCCCGCGAGGAAAAACGCTCGTAACAGATTGGTGTCCTCATTCCCAACTCATTCCCCATACGGGCTACAAAAGGTCTGAAGCAGACACTCTCAATGCTCACGCATTGAGAGTAAGGTCTGCTCGACCTAAAAAACTCAGCGCCACCACCAAAGTCTTTGATGTGGAGGATAGTTTCTCTCCTACCAGCTCGGTTGAAAACAACTACAGAGCCTTCAGCTCGAGAATCACTTCCATCACGGACTCCGTTGCCCCATTAAAACACTGCAAACCCAAAGGTAGAGCACCCGCTCCCTGGTACAATGACTCCCTGAAAACTCTTAAATCAGCCTGTAAACAGGCCGAGAGAAAGTGGAGACACGGATACTGTGACAATAATAAAACCCTCTGGAAAAATACGCTCCGTGACTACAAATCTGCCATTGCAGAGAGCAAATCGACTTACTACTGCTCCACTATAGTTAACGCAGCTAACAGTCCAAAAAGCATATTCCAAATTCTGGATAATATTATACATCCTGACTGCGCCAAGAAATCTATTCCCCCATCTCAGACCCTCTGTGACAATCTCGCACAGTTTTTCACGGACAAAATCGAGACCATCATTAACAACCTGGCAACGCCCCCATCACATAACACTCCAACCCCCCCCAGAGCTGGCTCCGCTAACCCTGATCCTCCAAGTTCAGCGTGCCCTCCTAGGGAAAGTCTCCTGGCCTTTCCCCTGATCCCTGAAGCTGAATTTGAGAAACTGGCACTGGGCATTACTAAGCATGGGCGAATTTAGCGAATCTCGCGTTCGCGAATTTTGCGGATTTGCGAACTCACAATCCGCAAAATCCGCGAATTCTCGCGAATTTGCGGATTTTTTTTTTTTGTGTTCGCGCGGGTTTCTGCCAGTTCGCGAGGGTTTTGTACAATTTCGCAAAACGCGAACTTACCTGTCGGGTCGCAAGTTTCGCGAACTTGTTGTTTCTACGTGTCCAGCCTGTTTGGGACACTCTTCTTCATCACTGCCACTCTCTGTCACCACTGCCACTCTCTGACTACTCATGCCACCCTCTGGCCCACCCATGCCACCCTCTGTTTCATCACAGCACCCTCTGGTTGTCCAGTCAGTGTACATTATTGTGGCAAAGCAAGCACACCTTCCCTGCCTCAAGTGACCTGAATTAATTTGGGGCTGATTAATGTGTCACAGAATATTTTTTTAGCTGGCACCTGCTTCCTTAGTGCTTCCTGATTAGTGATCTTTTGCACTTGCTAAGTGCTTTCATTGTTGCAAAATTAGTTACAACACCTGCCCTGCCCCAACTGACAATAATGAATTAGGGGCTGATTAATGGATTTGAACTTCCAGCCTGGCTCCTGCTTGTCTCCCTTAGCTGTAATTCAGGACCTTTGTGGCATATGTGTAACTATTCTGAGGTTCAGAGCAGGGTCACATAATAGTTGCAACTGGCAACTGAACTCTGGAGGGGCCCCTCAGGAAGCACTACAGGAAATGGCTACTAATGATGAGCCTGAACTTTTGAACCTGGTAAGTAGTTTCAGTTTTGCTAAGATCGTATTTCTGCAATTTTGCGCTTATTCGCGGGGCGCGAAGTTGTACTGGGAAGCCGCAAACTCACGCGAACAGTGCGAGCAAGCCATAAAATCCGCTGCTCGCGGATTTGCGGATTTTGCGGGAGATTCGCGAATCTCGCGGATTGCGAATTTACTGAAAATCCGCAAAATCCGCGAGCGAAACGGATTTTCCGCCCATGCTTAGGCATTACCTCGGGATCCCCCCTTGACCCTTTGCCCCCGAAAACCTGGAAAGTATGCGGGAATGAGCTATTCCACACCCTCCGTAGGATCTGCAATCAATCTCTCGGGTGTGGCCTCGTTCCCAACCCCTGGAAGCAAGCGCTCATCACCCCGCTACTGAAGAAACCAACTCTGAATCCAGAATGCCTTTCCAACTTTCGCCCCATATCACTTCTGCCCTTTCCGGCGAAAGTGATAGAACGATGGGTCAGCACCTGCCTCTCAACCCACCTCGAGCAGCATCACGTTCTGGACGACTTCCAATTCGGATTTCGTCCAGCCCATGGCACAGAAACAGCAGTGCTTACTGCCATGGAAGAACTTCGAGTGCGTGCAGACAGGGGCCAAGCTGTGGCCTTGATCTTATTAGACCTGTCTGCCGCATTCGATACTGTCAACCACGTGACCCTGCTTGAGAGGCTGAGAGAGGCAGGGGTTGATGGCACGGCCCTGCTCTGGTTTCATTCCTATCTCAGAGATAGAAAACAGGCCGTATCCCTCCCTCCTTTCCAATCTGCCTTCTCCCCTGTCCCTCACGGTGTACCCCAGGGTTCCTCTATCAGTCCGATCCTTTTCAATGTTTACTTAAAACCACTGGTCACTTTAATCAAATCCCACAATATGACTACAGTAAACTATGCGGACGATACCCAGCTCCTTTTCTCTTGGGAGGGCGAAGATTCCATTCCTTTGGAAGCCTTCCACAACTGCCTAAGAGACACCGCAGGCTGGTTACACCGGAACTCCCTCCAATTCAACTCCTCGAAAACCGAGGTTCTGTTCTGTCCTGCGAGCCGTATACCTCGCCTTCTGCCTGCGGAGTTCTGGCCCCCGGAAAACTCAAACAATCCGCTACCTGTTGGCAGCGTTCGCAATTTGGGCATCATGCTAAATAACAAACTTAGCATGGAAACGCAGGTTACAAGAACAGTCGCCACCTGCTCAGCCCTTATGCGCTCACTGCGCAAAATCCTGCCATTATTACCACCTCCAGCCTGAGCATTGATAGTCAGGTGCACTATTCTGAGTCGCCTCGACTATTGTAACGCCTTCCTGCTTGAATCTCCTTCGACACTGCTGGACAGACTCCAACGAGTTCAGTCGGCAGCAGCCAAACTGGCACTTGGATGGACCAGGAGATCCTCGGCCACCGTTGCCTTGGCCGAGTTGCACTGGCTCCCCCTGAAGCAACGAATAGCCTTCAAGGCCCTTTGCTTGGTCTTCAAGGCACTACACGGTTCAGGACCAAGACCTCTTCAACATCTGTTCTCTTGGTACATCCCTACCAGAACGCTACGATCCGCAACCGCCTGCCTTGTGAAAGTACCCAGATTTAAGAAGGCTAGGATCGGGGGAAGATCTTTCAGAGTAGCTGCTGCCAAGCTCTGGAACAGTCTGCCTGCCGACATTCGCCAAATTCCTCAGCTCCTACCCTTCAGGAAACGTATAAAAACATGGCTCTTCCCCCAGCCTTCTACCCCCGCCCCCCCTTAATCAACTCCCTCCGCTTCTAACCCAGGAGTAAGCTACCAGCGTCAGGATACCTGCCAGGTGACAGCCGCGCTCTATAAATGTTTTAAATAAATAAATAAAATAAAATAATAACCCAATAAACCCCTGCGAGCTTGGGCAGGTAATCTATCAAAAACAAATTGCCAGCAAGGGATTTGTTTCACACTCTCATAAGCAGCATTAGGGATCTCTATTGAAAAGAGTTTTAGATCCTAGCTGTAAACATCAGTTGCTGTATTATATTTAAAAAGTCCAATTATTTGGGACAGCACACAAAGTCACAATGTAAGGCTACCACACTAGCCAAACAATAAAGAGAAGCAACACAAAAAGATTATGTATCAAAAATTGTTATTATTTTGAAGCAATTATAAGGGTTATTCATCAGTTTTTAGAATCAAACATAAAAATTCTCATGTACAAGGAAAGTATTCATTGGTCCAACAGTACAAGAGCTTACGTCCCAGCTGTTACATATGGTACAATGACTACTACTAAATTCGCAGTAAGACACTGAACGCAGGGTGTCAACAATAGCAGGAGTGGACGTGAAGGTCGACATTTCGGTCTTATCAAGATTAGTCATAAGACCATCATCAGGACAAATTGTTGGGTATGAGCCGATGACCCTTGTAAAAGAAAGATGGGAAGCCTGTTATAACCCACGTGCTTCTGCCGATTGCTTCCTCCTGAATTGACCGGCAGAAGCACATCTTTTTCGACCCCTGCGAACAGTTAAACGAATATTCTAGAGATTTTCCGTGAATATAAGGGCGATCTAGAGACGAAGTATCTCGATCCCGAAAGCTCATTGAAATTGATCAGTGAAAGCCTGCCATCAATGAAATCATACCAATGAAATCCCCCAAACGTGATTGTGGGCTATAACAGGCTTCCCATCTTTCTTTTACAAGGACCAATGAATACTTTCCTTGTACATGAGAATTTTTATGTTTGATTCTAAAAACTGATGAATAACCCTTATAATTGCTTCAAAATAATAAAAATTTTTGATACATAATCTTTTTGTGTTGCTTCTCTTTATTGTTTGGCTAGTGTGGTAGCCTTACATTGTGACTTTGTGTACATCCTACAACAGCTTTTGTCGTAATTGGACTCACCCAGAGGGATAAGCACTTTGTTTCAAAAGTCCTATCTCCCCTTCAAACTAAAGCAAAAGGTGTTTAATGGTGTATGAATTTTGGGAAACCACTTTATTGAAAGAAAAGGGAGGCTGAGTGATGGCAACATTTTGCTTACCATTTTTAAAGTGTTGCCATTACTGAGCGTGTGAACTTGGAAACGTCTGCGGCACATGCTTAGAATTCCCAGAGCCAGCAGCGTTCTCCTAAGCCGGTACCTGGATGTCAAAACGAATTGTATGTAGAAACAGACATGCAACGATGCATGGCACGTTGGAAAAACAAGCAAATGGCAATCGAGAACGAAGTTTAATGATGCTTGGCAGTCATTTTAGACCCTTGGGAAGGATACTATTGCATTCTATGGCAAACATGGTATTTAGATGAATGCGGGAAGGAATAGTCGGCATTCTGGATAAGGGGTCTTTTTCTCCTCAGTGTTGAAGGAGGAGGTCACGACAGTGAACCACAATACTTGTGCCTGTGTATTGTACATTGACATTTTTAAGCGTGATTTACCCAGCGAAGAGCACCATGCAACAAGAAAGCAAGAATGTATGCAGCATTTTAAGTGACAACAACTCAGAGTAATTTCTGTGTGTTCAGTGGTACACAAACTTTTCAAATATGAAGTCTAGTGAAAGTACAGCAGCTTCAATTAGTGGGGTTGTGCATCCTGTACATTTAAGTACACCCAAAGAATTATTGACATCTCCAGGGGAACCAGCAGTACAGTGGACTGAAAGGAAGGAGTACTTCCTGAACTATATAGACAACATGAGAGAGAGTAGTGGTTCATTCACAGCTAAGAGAAAGAAAAGAATCCTAATGTTCTCTTTAGGTCCGGAAGCTCAAATGTCCATGGACTCGATAATTCTCGCTTCGGTGCCTGACCTAATCATGGGTTCACACTCTGCAACTCTGGGCATTAAGCTTGCTTAATCTCCACAATGGCCCCCCTGCGGCGGGATGCCTGGCTTTCACCTTGGGGATGCCCTGTAGGGGCTATCTCACAGGGAAAAGCCAGGACGGGTTCCCAAGGCAAGCGCGGAGATCCCCCTTCGGGGGTCGATTCAGGCGCTATATAAGAAACGCAATAATAATAATAATAATAATAATAACCAACTACAGAAACCTGACAGGAGTGGGGTTGATATTGATGTTTTTAAAGTGCACTCCAGGCTTTGGATGAGCATTTTTCACCCACTGTGTGGATTGCAGTAACCTGCCATGCATTCTTTCAAAGTAAACAGGAGAAGCAGGAGTGGAAGCCAAAAGATTCCTAATGAACAAATTCTTACTCCAATAGGGATAGACTCACGTGCCTGCTGCCATTGCTCCTATTACCATTGTACTTTCATCTGATTAGGCCCCCCCTTACTACATAGTGTGACACCCTCTTGCTGCTCGTCTACATCTGTCTATTACATTACCCTCTTGGGTGCAATTGTACTGTAATATGTGACCTGTCCTGTTTTTTTTTCTTCCTCCTATTTGATATGAATATTACATTTTGTCCTTCCTCCCATCATACTGTAAAGTGCTCTGATATCCCTCGGGATCTTGTTCGCGCTATATAAAACTTTATAAATAAAATAAAAAATAAATAAGGAGAGCACTGAAGACTATGTTTCTGTTTTTAAAAAACTGGTGATCTCGTGTACATTTGGATATTTGCATGACTAACTGGTTTGCCATCAAATTGTGGTTTATGCCAAGAACAAGTCCATACAGGAGAGATTGTGGGTGGAAGGTGAGGCCAACTTTAAAAACATTGTATCGATTGTCAAAAAGGCAGAACTTTCAGAGCGATGGGCTAAAGCTACATTGGAACACGAAAAGAAACTAGTAGATGCAGTGAATAAAGTGTCAAAGGGAATACAGAAGAGTTTACAGACTGGTGGGATATATGATGACCAAAGAAAGGATAGGAAGAAAGTAGAACAAACAAATATTTTTAATATTGTTTGTTTCCAGTGTGGCAGCACATCGCATTCAACTAGGTTTCAGAGGTGTCCAGCTAAAGCTGCCAAATGTTTAGAATGCAGCATAATAGGACTTTATGCCAGAGTATGAACGAAAAAACCAAAGTAGTAATAAAGTTGCATGTGTGAGAGATAGGGAAGAGGAAGAGTCCTCAGAAGACAGTGAGGAGAGTGAGGAAACGGTTAGGCATGCAGAGCGGAAAAAAGTGGTGCTGAGCATTTCAGGGGAAGACAATAGTAAACCTTTGTGTTGGGTACCCTTTGGGGAGTCTCATTAAAGGTTGCAGCTTACTCGGGGTCCCTGTACACTATCATTGCTGAGAAATTCTTCGTTAGTAAGACTGGTGATCAATTGAAACTTCCAAACATTTCTCCAGAGAGCTATACAGGAGACAGGATACACAAGTTGGGGTTCAGGCAACCAGTCTTTAGATTAAACAGACATACAACATGGTGGGCAAGCTGTCAAGTGCCTCCTCGGAGCTCACGAGCATTTGTTTGAAAAAATGTGGACACTGTAACCCTGTCGTGGAGGAGTTCACCATCTCTAAATCAAGAGAGGCTGCGGTTGGACATGTAACCGAGCCGCTATGCAGCACTGAGAGCCGTAAAGGAAGATTGTGTTGCCCTGACATTCTGGTTCCTACTAAGGACATTTAAATTGCTTTAAATAAAATTATGGCACATTGAACCCACTAAGGGGAATTATTTATGTTTTCTCTGCAGAACCACGTCTTAAAAATTTCGCACACAATGAGACTTTTATTGAAGAAGAAAACCAAGTATGAGTGAAATGACAGCTGTCAAAAGGTGTTTCAAGAAATCAACCAAGCTATTACTAATGCTCCCATGTTTACAGGGTTTTGATCCTAAAGCAGATTATAGTTTCAACATGGACGCGAGTGGTAAAGGATTAGGTGGTGCACGGACTCAAAAAAATTAATGGGGAAGAGAATGTATAATTGCATTTGCTTCTTGCTCTTTATCACCCGCAGAGAAGTACTCTGTGATAGAGAGAGAACCCCTAGCATGTGTGTGGGCTTTAGTGCACTTTCGTAAGTTTATTTGGGTGGAGAAAATTCATTTTGAAGTCTGATCACAAACCTGTTACCAAATTATTGACCACAGAAGGTTTGTCCAGGGCCTCAGCAGGGATTACTAGACTATCCATGAGACTTTAAAGATTTTTTGTATGATGTACATTATGTACCTGGAGTAAAAAATGTTATTGGTGAGTTTTTGAGCAGAATGTCAATACCCCTGAAAGAACTGGACCAGGATTTCTGGAATGAGTGCTGAGAATCACTTTCCAAGTGCTGCTGTGCTGACGGAGAGCGTGTCCATTGCTGGTGAAAAGAAACAACGCTCTGGAAGGAACTTTAAGCGCCTCTACCCTGCAAGCGCTATCTGGCAGCGCATAGGGATCTACTGCTCGCGTTTCCCGCTCTGCGGGAAACACTCGCTGGGTGAGGCAGTCGGCGGCACGAGTGTGAGGAAAACCACATTGCCCACAAGTCAGCGGGGCCAGCTACATCTCGCCGCCACGCCCCCCTCACCTGCCTTCATAATCGCTGGAAGTCCGCTGAGGAGCGGAGAATCACTTTCCAAGTGCTGCTGTGCTGACGGAGAGCGTGTCCATTGCTGGTGAAAAGAAACAACGCTCTGGAAGGAACTTTAAGCGCCTCTACCCTGCAAGCGCTATCTGGCAGTGCATAGGGATCTACTGCTCGCGTTTCCCGCTCCGCGGGAAACACTCGCTGGGTGAGGCAGTCGGCGGCACGAGTGTGAGGAAAACCACATTGCCCACAAGTCAGCGGGGCCAGCTACATCTCGCCGCCACGCCCCCCTCACCTGCCTTCATAATCGCTGGAAGACCGCGCATCGCGGGACGGGCGCGGGCGACGCCGGGCTAAGCCCGGGCAAAGGGCGGGCCCTCTGTGGCCCTCAGTGACTGAGGTAGGCTGGGCTGGGCCCGGTCATTTACATTTTCTTACTGCCTCATTGATCTTGTGTCCACTTTCATAGGTGTGTGAATGATTCGCGTACTGTTATAGCTATACTGTAGCTCGGACTTACTTGGCCGGTCAGGGCCTGACGTCACTCCAGATTTTTACTAGTTTTACTCTTTTACATTTTTGATTAAGTCTATTACTGTGGAAAATAGTGTGGAAAATGTCTAAAACACTACGCTCAGGAAGGGTAGTGGGAGAAAAACCTGGCCGAAAATTAACTACCACCCGCACAAGAAACAAATCAGTGAATAACCCACCGTTGAAAGGTCAATGCCAACTATCTGAACTTTGGGATCTAGCTGGCCTAAAAAAATCCAAACTTGCTACGCCAGAAAGATCAGATACTAAAGCTCTGGAATTTCATTCAACAGCCACCATAGACCCCCAACCGCCCCTGGTACAGCATGGGGCCCCACAATCAATGGTAGGGGGGTCTCCCTTACGGGACTCCACAGAGGGGAAGATGACGACCGTAGATGATCCAGTGCATATACCACCGATCCCTCACTCACCTATGAACGATAGGCCGGGGGATGACTTGTCTGCACTATCTAATGACCTGGAACTTTGGGGACGATACGTAAGCCCAGCTAAAGTGGAGTCTTTGGAGCAGTTTAAAGCTTCAGGGGGTGCCACCCCTTCTGGGTTACTGTTGTATAGTAGCACCCCTTCGTTAAATGGCCATGAAATATCCGACCTGTTAAATATTTCCAGGAGCCCCGACCTTAATCTCTCGGATAACTGCTGCACTGTGGAAGCACGAGAAAAGCCGATCTCTGAGTCCATGATCGCTCTGGAACAACTCCTAGCCTCAATCTTACTGCTTTTGGGGAAATTTGTAGGCAGCTCGGACTGTATTCTTGAATCAGTCACTCAAATTTTAAAGACATTGCTGCAGAAATCGCCTGATATGAGGAAGGCCTCTCCCCCTAAGTCTGAGCATTACTTGTCTGAGGGGAAAACCGGAGATACTAGAGGGGAACTGGATAGGAAGGTTGAATCGCCTACTCTGGAATCTCACAAGGATATGCCTCTTACTGCAGCTCCCAACTGTATCAAAAACACAGTTCTGGAGATAGAGGAGGAGGATAAACCTTTGCCTGGCCCTAAAGCGGTCCAGGAGTTATTTCCTATTTTCGTGCCTGAGTGCGGAAAAGAATCCCTGGACGATAAACCGGAGGTAAAAGAAGAAAGGGGAAAAAATGGTAAACAAAAAATTAATAAAGGTAACAAGAGGAAACCAATTCAAAAATACAGAAAGAAAAAGCAGCGGAGGATTATTTTCCAAAATATTTCAGCGGCAAGGGAGAATGATGAAATCAATGTGGAGCCCTCTTCTACTTCCTTAAAGGTGGACATTGATTTGAACTTAACTACCTTAACCTCTGCAGAGGGGGAAAATGAACAATGTGGTCTGTTTTCTCAGGAAGCTACACCGCAAGTAGGGGGCTCTCCCCCATGCTCTCCTTCACGGAGCGCATTAGGAGTGCCAATTTCTTATCCATCTGGGGCTCTTAACCCTTTGGCCCCCCCCTTTGCTGTAACACTAGAGTCGGAAAATTACTGTCCTCCGGCCCGATCTGTAAATACCACTAAGGCCCAGGTGGACGTACGTGTACTAGATTTTGTACCTTTATTTGATACCGACCTTTTGTTAAATAGAGCTTGGCTTCTCAAACGTTTTAGTGAGGTTGAAAGTCTCTACCATATTCAATCTAGAGACATAGAACTGGTGTCTCTGTTGGGTGGAAGTAGGGTATTGAGTATACGGGTGAAATTTTATTCGCCTATTATAACAAACTTGATACTAGAACAAGCCGAAAATTTTCAGCGCTTAGGCATTGACATTCTCCCTATCTCTAACCCAGGCAAGCCAAATCTTTTATGTAACCAGGGGTTTGGGGGTGGTGAGCAAAACGGGGTAACCTCTCCCATGAGAGACCTAAAAATTTGGGTTTCTAGGGGAAAACGCTCAGTTTCGCACGTGAAGCCTCTTCCACTAACTGAGAACTCTTCACTCACAGATGATACTAACCAGTGGAATTGGCTCCATAGTGCATTATCAACAAAAACAAAGGATAACCCCAAATTGTTTCACCATCTTTAACACTGCGTTAAAAATAATTTCCTGGAACGCGGCTGGATTCCACAGCTGCCCAGAGAAACTTGCTTTCTTATCTTCTCTGGGTGCGGATGTATTGTGCATCCAGGAAACATGGTGCATTGATAGGCTAACTCGATCAAAAGATTTTTATGTCCTGGAAGTACCAGCTGCGCCCTCTAAGAAAGGGCATGCCAGGGGGGGGATTGCCTGCTTATTGTCAAATAAATTGCAATGGAGATTCTCCCATTATATTGATCCTAGTAGACTTTTCCACACAATAACTCTAGAAAATCTGTTTCATAACGGTGAAAAATATCCTATGGTAATTTTTAATGTGTATATACCCCCTGAGGAGTGTTTTAATGATAGCTTGCAGCAGGTTCTCCGATATATTGAACAGATAAAAAATTCCCCATCTTCCCCTGTAATTTTGCTTGTAGGGGATCTAAATTGCAAAATCTCAAATGCTAGTCTGAAACTCTTCAGGAATAAAGTTAAGGAAGAGGTTCATTTTATTCCCAAGACGCTTTTTCCTGAGAACTTGGTGACAAATAAAAGAGGGAAGATTTTGTTAAAAGAACTAGCGATTGGGGATGGTATTATTTTAAATGGAAGATTTCCATCTGACGCCCCCGCTAACTATACTCATAAATCCCCCTTTGGGTCGTCAATTTTGGACTATGCTATTGCAGACTATGGCTTGTTTCCCCATATTCTGGACCTAAAGATTATACCTACGTCACTCAGCGATCATAGTATATTGTTTTTAACAATGTCTCTAAATTCTTTGAATACAGCGTCTTGGTCGCTTAATAGCAACGAGGCTACCTTCCATGCCTCTTCTGGAAGGTGCTTCTGGAACTTTGCCGCCATTAATGGGGTGCAGGACCTATTGGCCGATACCCTAATGGTAATAAACGAGTGGAAGGGTAGCGAACTTGTTTATTTTGAAGAATTCATGCGAAAGATTTTATTGTACGCAAAAAAAACTGCCCCCCCTAGGAAAGGAGAGGTAGTTCCCAATACATTGCGTACACTGAATAGGGAACTAAATAAACTAGTTCGCGAACAGTATTTAGAAAGGGTTCTGGAACGTGGGAAAGAAATTGCCAGGTTAAAAAGAAAGAGAAGCAGACTCAAGCAAAAAATCAAAAAAGAAAGGGAGGATGAAGTTTGGATTAAACTAAGGGAATCTGCTGTACATGGTAATATTAAAGACTTTTGGGCAATAATTGGGAAGGGATGTGGTACGCGCCATACCCCCATCCCCATTTCTATACCAGAAGAGGTATGGCCCTTACATATTCGAGAGCTCTATGCAGGGACCACAGGTATTGATAATTCCATATATGCTGCCCCTGAAGACCGGGTTTTCCATCCCTCAGAGAAAGAAATCGAGACGGCTATAAAAAATATGCGGCCCTCTGGGGCCATGGGACCGGATGAGCTTCCTATGACGGTCCTCAAACAAGATCCCTTAAGTTGGAGCAAAATTTTGTACCCCTTGTTTAAGGCGTGCCATCTCTCCAAATTTGTCCCTGCTTCCTGGAGAGGAAGTATTTTGGTCCCTATCTTTAAAAAGGGTACAAGGGATAGCCCTAGTAATTACCGCCTGATTGCACTCCTCGACTCCATCGGAAAGGTCTTTGCGAAATGTCTCCTTAGATCTCTTTCTGATTGGGTCGAGGACGGCAATATCTTGCCGTTTGAACAGACCGGTTTCCGAAGGGAGCATGGCACACTAGATAACCTGACTGCCCTTCAGGTGATCACTGATAAATATGTCCAGGTGAGAGGAGGAGTGGTATATGCCGCCTTCATTGATTTCTCCACAGCGTTCGATAAAGTAGATCGTGGAACGCTGTGGAGAAAACTGGCGACGCTTGGGGTCCCTACCCCCCTGTTGGAACTGGTGCGGGCTCTGCACACTGAGACCTGGTGCAGGGTCTTAATGGGGGGCGAAAGGGGGCTCTCGGCCAAAATACCATCTCGGAATGGCCTTAAACAAGGCTGCTTATTGGCACCCCTTTTGTTCTCCTTATATACGGCTGACCTCCCTGCTGCCGTGTCTGCCAGTGAGGGGATTGCCCCGATGATAGGAGGGACTCCAATATCCTGCCTGATGTATGCCGATGATGTTCTGATTCTTGACTTGACTCCAATTGGTCTTGCAAATCGGCTACAGGCTCTACAGGCCTTCGCTGGTGAGCATTACATGAAGATTAATATTACCAAAAGTAAAGTGATGTGTATAGCGGGTAAGAAGAAGTGCCGCTCGACAAATTACAGTTGGGCTATTGGAGGGCATAGATTGGAGGTCGTAACGTCCTATACTTTTTTGGGAAAAATATTTTCGTCCAATATGAGTGAGAAACTCCATATAGAGCACTGCTCCCGCAAAGCTCTTGCCCATGGCAGTGGGTTAAAGTCCTTATACCAGGCAACGGGGAAAAGACATTTTTCCAGTCTTCTAGAAGTTTTTAGAGCAAAAATCCCCGCAACTATCTTGTATGGTATTGAATTAATAGAAGTGAAAAACTGGGACTTCTGCCATAAGATTGAGGGGAAACTCTTAAGATCCCTCTCGACTCTAAACAATGTGTGCCCACTAGCCGCCTGTAGGCTTGACTTTGGACTCAGGAGTACCTGGGTTCAGGGTCTATGCGCCCTAATAAGATGGGTGGCCAGTTTGGCTAGAGCGGGAGATGGTACCCTGCGAGTTCTCCTCAAAAATGAACTTTTGGGCAACTTTAAAGAGTTCTCTAAACTCGTAAGCAACTTTAGAAGGGCTGTAAAGATACTGAAACTTGATGAAAATGTTCTATTCTCCTACTCCTCCACGCAGTTAAAACATGTCCTCAAGGAGGCTTCGTGGGAGTTTTGTTTCCTCTCCGATAAAAAATCAGTTGGTGATAAAAGGAATGTGGAACCTCTCATCTCCTCCTATAGGTTGAAACAGCCACAACCCTATGCCCTATGGAATCTACCGCATGGGATACGTAGGTTTTGGTTTTTGTTACGTTATGATTTAATTCCACTTAATCTACTGTTATCCAAATGGCATGGCACTTCTGCTTTGTGCAATTTATGTAAACTGAACACCCAGGACTGTATGCATGTATTATTGATTTGTCCTATGTTACGTAATTTGCGCAATCGATGGCTAAAAGTAATTTGTATCCGCCTTAGCATTGTCACTTTAAAGGATTTCCTTCATGCACTTTATTGTCCTCCGAACGAAATGTTCTGTTCTTATATTTTTAACTTTTTTAAAGGATTTTTAGCTATTTATTAATATCCCTGGAGATATTTTTTGTCTGTCCGGCCTTGTTAGATCGATTTTCTTATGTATAGCTATTGCGGATTGAATTCTGTTCTTAAACTCTTGTATTTTCTGTGTATTTGTTGCCGTGTATTGTATATGTTTATGTGGCCCTCTTTGAGAGCCAAAACATAATAAATAAATTTGAATTTGAATTTGGAATGAGTGCTGTGTAGCAGGAATTTGTACAGAAGGGATTCCAAGAACTATACAAAAAAAAGAGTAGTACAAGGGTGCATACAGCAAGGAAGACGTTTTGAAAGAAGTAAGGGATAACATTGGGAATGGATGGGGTAATTCAGGAAAAAACAAAGTGAAGGAGGTACTCAAAGTCTTCTTAGAGGTGGGAGATGAAATTAGTGTGGATGATGTGTTTGTGTGTAGAGACAAACACATTATTCCCCCATGGTATCAGGCAGAGGATTATATCCATTGGGCAGGAAAGACATTCTGGCATTACATGTACAAAAAGAGGTATAAAATGCTTTATTGGTGAACTAAGGTGCATTTAGAAACTGGGAGATATGTATGAGAGTCTGTTGAGTGTGAAACTAATGACAAGTCTCAGAAAACGTTGAATCCTCCCATGTCCTCATTGGGATGTCCCAAAATGCCATGGGATGAGATAGCTTTGTACATTCTGGGTCCTGTTACATAGTGTGATGGCACATATAAATACATAGTAGTTATTATTATTTTATTATTATTAGAATTCGTATCGCACAACAAATCATCCCTACATGGATCTCTCGGCGCTTGCTTTTGGCAGCACAGTACTGGTGGCTAGGACAAAGTTGAGGATTTAGAACAGCCATGTTTTTAACTGCTTCTTGAACTGCCCCAAGTTGGTGCAGGCACGTAGCTCATCCGGCAGACGGTTGCAATGGAGAGGGGCAAGATGAGAAAATGCACGCCCTACCAATTTGGCTTTTCTGATTTTACAAGGGTGGGGCAGATTCCGATTGCTGGATCTTAGTAAGCGTGCAGGTATATAGGGTATTATCTTCTTCCTTAAATAGACCGGGCCAGCCCTCTGCAGTGCTTAGTTCTTGTGGACATGTTCTCCAGGTGAATTGAGTTGACAGTGGTTGAAAAAATGAACACTAGATTAGTGATCACATTTCTGTAGGAAGTGTTTCTCAGGAAAGGATTACCAGCATCAGTATTGACAGATAATGGTGTACAGTTCAAGTCATAGGAAATTAGAAAGGTTGTAAGTTCGGCTGGCATAGAAAAGAAAATCACAGTTTTGTATCATCCCAGGAGTAATTATGTGGAGGCAAGAGTGAATAGAGTGATTAAGAGAATTAGTCAGATGGCGAACAAAAGGCAGAAAACTGAGAATGAGCTCAAAAGTAAGTTATGGGCGTACAGAATGACACCTCATGAAACGGTCGGTGAAAGTCCTGTTGAGGTTAATGAGAGGCACTCTACCTTATTCCAAAGTGAATCCTGGGTGGATGAGCAGGAGTGAAACATTTAATTGGGAGGGAAAAGATTGAGAAAGGGAATTTTGGACTCACAAGAAATATGGAGTGAAACAACTACATGTAAATGTTGAGCAGTGAGTTTTTGTAAAGTTGGTCAAAGAAGTAACTAAAGGAGAACACAAATTCAGTAGCCCTAAAAGGGTTAGAAGATTTATGAAGAATACTGTTGAACTAGAAGCTGGCAGTATTTGTCATACAAGTCGTATTGCTCTTGTCAAAAGTGGAAGTGCTTATGAAATGAATGCAGAATATGAGTTGCATGGTGCATGGAGTAACAGGTATTGGTGGTTAAAGGGGTCACATAATAGGGAAGAGGACAGGACAGAAATTGGTGGAGAATAGTAGGACCATGGATGAAGCAGAGATGAAGGAGACTGTACGAGTTTGCCTTGAAGGGAGAATAGATCATTTGAGTACATGTGAAGGAAGAATGAGTACTTCTGGAAGACTTTTAAGAAAACCCAGAAAGTTAGAGAAGTTTTTGTGCGAGTAAGTGCATTTGTGGAAAAATAAGAATATATAAAAGGGGGAAAATGGGTGTAGAGATTTTATGGTACTTTAAGTTTTTTTATTTTTATGAAAAAGGGACGTGTAGTAATGGGTAAGTTCATGTATGCCTGTTATTAGAATGTGGATTACTGTAGATGGGGTAGGTATATATATATATATATATATATATATATATATATATATATATATATATATATATATATATATATATATAGTGACATGGAATGCCCTGGCATCAGTCTGTGTCGGTGCTGTGCTGCGGAGCGGATACATTGTGCTGTGTACATGTTTGTATCTTGAATAAAGAACTTATGAAATGAAGTTAAGTCCATGAATCTCTTCACTACAATACCATACTGGTTAAAACTCTATAACTCCAACTCAAAAGTTAAGTTTTACACATCAACAAAATATACATACAAAATATTATACAAGCATACTGGATGTGAATATCAAAATGCACTTTTGGTTACTTGAGTCGTTGGTCCCTGCACATTGATATAAGCACTAAAGGGTGGCTACCAATTTCCATTGAAAAATAAAATGTATCGTGGATGAAAGTCCACAGCTGCTAAGATCAGTTGGTCCATCTCACCATTTGTTTCTGGCGATGCCTGCAGGTCCCCAGATTTAAGGATTTCCATGTAAAATGACTCCAATTTTCCTTGGAGATGCTATTGCTGTCTAGTAGGATTTTTTTCACGCCAAAGTGGTATAGCCACAATGTTTGGTGCCACCTATAATTGAGATGCCTGCAGGCCTGATTTAAAACTGTATCCACCTCCTCACTAAACACAATATACTGCAAAATACCCTTAACCCAACCCTCTGCATAAATCAATTTCAGTTTTTAGTAACATTGACTCCTAATACATAACGCAGAATAGCAATCCAACCGATCTCCTTCTGCCCAACTTCCATCTCCTACTTTATGACAACATTTAATCGTCTCCTCTCAAGCTAATGCTTGAATGGACATATGCTAAAACACAAGAGTAAAAACTGTCACATATTCACTGACATAAAGGCCCGGAGTAGCGTGCTACTCATTAAAAACAAGCACTTCAACATCTCATCTGGGATAGTAAGTGCTTTAAAAATACATTTGCAATGACAACCATTAATTGTTTCCATTCAGGCAGCTGCGTTACACCTTGTCTGCTTTTTAGACATGCATATTCTAGTCACAATTTGACCAAATAGGAACTGTTTGGTGAACTCCCAAAAACACTGCTGCAAAATATACACATTTAGTGCTACACCCAAATCCTGATAAATATTCTACCTCCAAGAAACTGGGTTTTAATGAATTCATGACATGATTTCTTAAGAGCACAAGACTAATCCACCTAACCGGGAATAACCAATAATCACTGGATTTCCTTGGGTTCTGGAGTTGTGGAAAATAGACAAATTGATGTACATAAGCAGCGTTCATTTCCCTTTTTCCCACTCCTCTCCCTGTATGCACCATGAATACCATAAAATATTGACCGTATCACTCCGCCAGTAAAAGCCCGTGCCCATATGTACATGACAGCCATTTTAGGCACCTTGGCCTCTTGCCCACTCATTAGAATCACTGGCTTCCCTCCTGCGCGCATTTGAGCACCCCCTCCCACTCTCACATGCATAGACCATGAAACCCAGCACTCTGCGCGACCCTGCTATGAAAGGCAACCCTCCTGCTTGACCCAGGCACCCCCCCCATTTCCCTCTTGAAGAGGCATCCTTCGCCTCAGCTGACATAGCCCCCCAGCTGTATCTGACTGCCCCTGTTCTCTCATGTACGGGTCATAAGACCTCTCTCTCTCTCTGTGCGACTCTGACCCTGCGCGCACCCTGACCCCCTCCTTCTCCCTCACATGGACAAGTCATAAACCTTCTCCTTCTGCAGGACCCTGTCCTTGGGAGTCACGGCCGCGCCTGACCAACACCTCCTTTCCTTCCATGAATGCCCCACTGTTGACAAGCCTTCCCTCCGCGCTCGATTGTCCACGTGGCATGAATGCCACTCCTTTGATGACCCCTTCCCCCGAGTCCGACTGACCACACATGTCCGAGGCCATCGCCTAAGCCAGAGGATACCATTTACTGCACTTTATTGTATGAAGTCACTCCTCTTCAAAGGACCCACTATTGATCCTGGTCTCCCCACCCCCTGGGCTACGATCAGGCGCACACATCCTAATAATCAGCGGAACATTCAGCTGCGTCATTGCCCCCTCTCTTATCAGCAGGTCAAGGGTCCCTATTGTGAACACATGTGGGGTAGGATTGACACGAGGATTATGGGGTTATCTTTTCTTTGTTTCACAATGCTGTGACTGTAATGCCAAGTGTTTTGTAAGGTATAAAAGGCTGAGTCTCAGCTCACTTGTTAGAGCACCTCGAGACGATACCTTGTTGTCTGATCTGATGTGTTCTGCTCCGTCGGAATAAACTTCTGTTTCCTGCCTTCTGGTCTCCGGCGCCTGCCTCATTGCTTGGTAAACTTGAATGGTACAAGGGCGGTTAGCGCCGGGCAAATCTTGAGAAAGGTCCTAGCCCTACCTTTTTCTACAATTGGCGTCCCAAAGCGTGGGGCCCATCAGCGACACGTGGATCCAGTGGGAGAGGTCCCGATGACAGAGTGAACGACTGCAACGATCGGGAAGAGCTCATGTCCGATAGACCCTCGTCTGACAGCCGATCATCCGACCTTCACTAGTTCTGAACAGACCTCTCTCGAGTGATCTACGGTCCTGACTGGGAACCATCAGGAGTGCCGCGAACATCACGAAGGAGAGAGGACAATCGGGCGCTGGATCCAGAAGACAGGAAACCGTCCATGCGGTCCGGGTAAGGTCGTGTAAACACGACAAATTGAGAAAAGATTGTTTTGTTTGGATAATACTAGTATTACGCTTTGTTGAAACCTCTGGAGATTCGCTGTCTGCAAACGGGGAAAAACAAACAGGCTCTCTCTTTGCAAACAGTGAAGGATAGGTAACGCAGACTTTTGTCCCCATTGTAATCCGTCGTGCCTATCTTCCTCCCCCACTGTTTCCCGAACTGTCGTTCGTGGATTATTGTCTGGAGATTCTTTGTCTGCAAACAGGGAAGAACAAGGTCTCTCTTTGCAGGTAGAGAAAGAGTGGGTAGCGATAACTTTTCGTGCCCACTTATTCTCCCCACTGAATTGTTTGATTGGCCGATTATTCGGTATTGGTTCGTTTGAGGTATTCACCGCCGGCAAACAACGGAGAATAGAAATATTCTGTCTAGTCTTTGCCCGCCGTGATAAGATAGGTAGTGCAGACTTTTGTCCCCGGTGTAAACCGTCATGCCTATCTTCTCCCCACTGGTTGGTAGCCTGTTTAGCCCGGACCGCTTATTAGAGATGAACCATCCAGCTCCACTGGAGGGCACCCCTAATAAGGACATGTTCACTAAGCATGGACTAGTCGCTATAGCTTATAATAGGTTATGGCATAAAAATACAAGAAAAGGAGTTGAGCGAAATCAGTAGGCCACTGAGGAGTTATCAACTTCGCTAAAAATAAAATAAGAAACGCTAGAAACAACCCGTAATAAGAAACATACAAATGGCGAGGGAAGACAAGTTTGACAGCAGGCAAGCCACGAGGTAGCTAGGCTCTACTGCCTGTTCCTGCTCCCAACATGTCTGCCTCATTGCCCGCCACGCCCAAATAACGGTCACATGAAATAGAAACAATCCAATAGGTACCTACCCCCATTCCGGAAGCTCCCGAAGTGCAACAGGTCCGCGGTTACGCCCATCCGGAAGGCGAGGCCTCGAGGCACGAGGGGCTCGCCTGACCACGGTCGGGAGGAGATGATGTTGGGCAGGCGGTCCAAAGAATGGCAGAGTCCTCTCCTTCTCTCCACTTCTGCTGCCCTGCAGGCCACGGGGGGGGGGGGCTGTCTTGCCTCAGCCACCGACCACCCCCCCCCCTTCTGTCTCTCGCCTGGTCCGATCCACGAAGAAGGCCGAAGCCGGGGGCGAGAATGGCGGCAAATCAAGTAGTCCCGCCACATGTCAAATCCCTGGATAGTTACAGGTAGTGCCGCCACATGTCGACGCCTGGACAGTTCCAGATAGTCCCGCCACATGTCAAGAGAAGAGGGGGGGCTGTCTTGCCTCAGCCGCCGACCACCCCCCCCCCATCTTCAATAGCCAGCACAGCCAATATCGAAGCGACGGAGCCGAGTAACGGCGCGGGGTCGCTGGAAGGGGGAGGTGACGCGAACGAGCCTCCCCCACCTCCCTCCAGGTGGAGGCTTCCAGCGACACCCCAATGCTCTTACTTAAAGAGGGTCAACATCATAAAGCGGTCTTCTGCCCAGGACGGGCACACGCTCCATGCCTTCTCCCCTCAACCTTGAAGATTCTATAAGAGCCGGGGGGCGCCCCGATCCCTCCGCATGGGTGCCCCCGCCCCCTTCACTGGGAACCACGACGCCGGTGCAACTCCTGCCGGCACCAGCCTCGGATTGGAAATGGCTAAAATGAAGCCACGGCACGGACTTGTTCAGTTCCGGAGGAACACCAGGATGACCCGGTAGGAAAAAAATTGTTGCCGCCCTTCCCACTCTTTGACTCATGGTCCATATTTGATTAACTATTGACCACATAGCACAAAACTTTTTGAACTACCAACGGAAAGTTCTGGGCCAACCACGCGAGACTAGAGACTTTCTGACTGTGCTGGAACTTGCCTGACCCCACCCAAAATGGCGCCGTCACAAAATGAAACGTATTTGAATAAACTTTGTTGCACCCTGATTGCACAGCTTGTTGCCCCGAGATCTATGTGCAGTTTTTTGGATAATGAAAGTAGATATGAAGGGCGTTGAGTATGTGCTTGGATAATGAATTGACTTAGGGTGGGTACTGATTATGATTTGGAAAATGAATTGGTGTAACTTAGATAACGAATGAGTATTGGATAATGAATTTATGAATTAATTAAAAATGAATTCTTGACATGCATCATGCTTGCTCTGTAAGGAAATTTTAATACGATTTTATTGCACTGCTGCACTTTATGCAACGAACTGCCACCAATTTCGTTTATTAAAAGTATTTTGAAGAAGAAAGCATGGTCGTAGCAGTTGTATTAATGAGTTTTGGATGCCTTACTACTGTGAGCGAAGAGTAAGTATGATGAAGGATGTAGATCAAAAGGGATCAGATATTTAGCAGCTACATGATGTGCCACAAGCAGCCGGAAAAGTGTTTCAGACACCCTTAAAATGACATCACAGAAATGCCACCTGACTGTCACCCTTGCACCCGATAAAGAGGGTTACGACCAAGTAGCTCATGTAGATACTCAGATCGTCAATGATTATCTATCTGACATCACTGGTCCCTCTGGGCTTAAACGCCGAGATGGCAAGGGAATGCAGTACGAGGAGATAGGGCGAGTATGTGGTAGGTAAAAACATTTTCGAACTACTGCATGATGATGTGCTTTGAATGCTGCCCCCCCCCACCCCTTCTTTTCCTCCCTTCTGCAGGTCACGTCAGAACGTCGGCTGAAGTGTGGAAGAGCGACGGTTGGACCACCGACGAAAAAGGGAAAGAGGGAATATGTGTTTAGTCGTTATAACGATAAGTTTTTAGAGACATAGACTTAAATATGACTGTTCCTCCATTAGAGCATAGCGACTGAGAAAATGGACTGACATAGAAACTCGACGGGTACTGTATGACGGAAATTGGCTGGAAATTAGCATGTTAGACCGGCTGGGAGGATGGACTGACATAGAGACTTGACGGGTACTGTATGACGAAAATTGACTTGAGATAACACGTTAAAGAATGTAACTAGACGTTTGACTAGGTAGGGAAAGGACAGAAGAAAAATGCAAGAGTTAGGGTTACCAAGGCTGCTGCCGTCTGGGAAGTTAGAAATGTTGCTGATGTTCAAAAATACTGCTCCCCCCCCCCCCTTCTCACATTATAGATCTAGCCAAGCTGTCCGACTGATCTCCCGATCAATACTTGCCGTTGCCTCAGCCTGGAGAACTTCCCACCAAAGGAAGGAACTGAAAAATGGTTTAAGATCCAACCATGGGTAAATAGCGCGACCAGGTTAATTTCAGATCGACTGACCATGGTGTAAGTATTAGCGACTGAGAACACTCACGAAGATAGTAAATGAGAGAAAAAGGAGGAAAAAGGTAAAAAGAGCTAAGCACATAGATAAATAGGATACTAAAGATGCGCAGCATGCAGAAGTTCTCTTTGGCCAATAACTGTTTTATGTTTTGTCATGAACCCTTTTTGTATGTAACACATGTACTGCCTTCCCCTGTCTGAGTTTGTGTGTATGTAATGTACGAGTTTTATGTCCTCCCTCTGTCTTGTGTTTCCGTGTTACCTGACCCCTACCGTTCTGTGTTATGAATGCACTAAACGACCTGTTGCCGTACACGTCTCTTTCTCTCTCTCCCCTCGATCTCCCTCTCTCCCTCTATCTGTCTCTCTCTCTCTCTCTCTCTCTCTCTCTACATGTCATATGTGTACTGAATAGCTCGTTTAGGTTGCGGACGACTCTCACTCTCTACGAGAGTCCCCCTGTTCCATCTTCCTTTTTTGTATATATTTTGTGCCCCGCTGGCACCAGTCTGATTGGATACTCTGTGAACACAAAGGTGTTCGGTGAAATTGACAGATAATAAAATGATTGTGATTTGCCATATTACTACCTCTCCTTTCTACAAAATGAATGAACTCGAATTGGCTAAGAAAGAAAGGACAGGTGAGACGACTAAGGTCCCCTAATCTGGCCCTTTTATAAGGGGGACTATATGTCAATGGCATCCTAATTTTTATTGTTAGAGACAAGCGCCAAGGTCCAGATTGACCCCCAATGCCCAGATTGCCCCACCCCCTTTGCCCCAAGCGCGAATGCCCGAAGCGTCCCCGCCCCACTTGATTGACCCCAGCTACTGTCCCCGATATATATATCTGATGACCATGAGTAACTGCCGCCCCTCGAGAAAAACCTGTTTGACCCTGTCTTTCAATGATTGCACCCCCGCTCTGTTTGAAAGAGTTAGCCAGCTCTAAAGGGAAATGTAAGACTGTTAAGGCTCGGGTTAGAAGGACGAGTCTCCCCTGAATGTTGTCAATCTTGGGGTTTTTGTTGAAATACGCAGGTGATAAGACTCTGACCTCTGTCCATATATGTCATGAACGAACGCCGATTAGACTTGGTGCGAACGCAGTAGAAATACCCACCTACTTACTTCATGCTAATAGACTTCTGACTATGACCAATGAGCATAACGCCAGGTGCTAGGATTGCGAGTGGAATTCAAATGTAAAAATCTCCTCTCCTGCCAGGTCTCTAAAACTTGTTTTTACCCATTTAAAGATACTCAATCACCGGAGGAGAAGGGCCGGACGTGACGCACAGCGTGGCTGCAGATCATGAGACACATGCGACCTCGACCAAAGGTGGAGCCGCAGCACAACAAGAAACGGGACGAGGCAGCACTCTCAAAGGCGGTAAAAGAAAGGATGAAGGGCTGTCCTGAAGCTCTCTGTCCGCCAACCCACGTGTGCCTGGAGCCTCCGTCCCTCTTTTCAAGCCCGATTGATGGGCCCGCTTGCTTGTTATCCATTGCTCCCTTGGTCCCTTTGGTGTGTCCCAGGAAATCTGCCCCCACTCCGCCCTCTCACTCCCATCAACTATCGAAACAACACACCCTCTTTTCCATGCGACTTTCTGCTGAAAGGAAGAACAGCATCTAGGTGGAAATGGGGTTACGCCACGGAAACATAGGTGCCAAACTTAAGGCGCCACTAAAAGGATTGGTTAGGGAACAGGACTGTGGTCTAACAGCAGAGGACTGACCGCACCCTGCAACGCGTAAGGATAGAACCGAGCTGGACCTATAGCTCCACCGCCGGTGCTCAACAGCGCCAACGAAAGGACACGGACTAGAGCCTACCAGTGATGGCTCACTACTAAAAAGACACTGTGACGAAGAGATCTTATTGGACTGAATTCCTCCCTCAACTACTTGGTCAAAATGTTCATTGGTCACATTCGTTTTTGAAAGTCAGAAGCATTTATGCTATGTAGTACGTTTACAAATGCAATTTCCTATGTACTGCATTTTGCCAATCGCACCAACTGTTCATGATTTCTATGCAATATGTTAGTATTGACAAATGCTATTTCATCAACCACATGTTTATATGTACGCCCCTTAACTAGGAAGGATAGGAAAATGAACTTCATTGTTTATATGTACCCCCATCAACTACAAAAATGAACTCTGTTATGTAAAAAGGGGCGACTGTGGAAAATAGACAAATTGATGTACATAAGCAGCGTTCATTTCCCTTTTTCCCACTCCTCTCCCTGTATGCACCATGAATACCATAAAATATTGACCGTATCACTCCGCCAGTAAAAGCCCGTGCCCATATGTACATGACAGCCATTTTAGGCACCTTGGCCTCTTGCCCACTCATTAGAATCACTGGCTTCCCTCCTGCGCGCATTTGAGCACCCCCTCCCACTCTCACATGCATAGACCATGAAACCCAGCACTCTGCGCGACCCTGCTATGAAAGGCAACCCTCCTGCTTGACCCAGGCACCCCCCCCATTTCCCTCTTGAAGAGGCATCCTTCGCCTCAGCTGACATAGCCCCCCAGCTGTATCTGACTGCCCCTGTTCTCTCATGTACGGGTCATAAGACCTCTCTCTCTCTCTGTGCGACTCTGACCCTGCGCGCACCCTGACCCCCTCCTTCTCCCTCACATGGACAAGTCATAAACCTTCTCCTTCTGCAGGACCCTGTCCTTGGGAGTCACGGCCGCGCCTGACCAACACCTCCTTTCCTTCCATGAATGCCCCACTGTTGACAAGCCTTCCCTCCGCGCTCGATTGTCCACGTGGCATGAATGCCACTCCTTTGATGACCCCTTCCCCCGAGTCCGACTGACCACACATGTCCGAGGCCATCGCCTAAGCCAGAGGATACCATTTACTGCACTTTATTGTATGAAGTCACTCCTCTTCAAAGGACCCACTATTGATCCTGGTCTCCCCACCCCCTGGGCTACGATCAGGCGCACACATCCTAATAATCAGCGGAACATTCAGCTGCGTCATTGCCCCCTCTCTTATCAGCAGGTCAAGGGTCCCTATTGTGAACACATGTGGGGTAGGATTGACACGAGGATTATGGGGTTATCTTTTCTTTGTTTCACAATGCTGTGACTGTAATGCCAAGTGTTTTGTAAGGTATAAAAGGCTGAGTCTCAGCTCACTTGTTAGAGCACCTCGAGACGATACCTTGTTGTCTGATCTGATGTGTTCTGCTCCGTCGGAATAAACTTCTGTTTCCTGCCTTCTGGTCTCCGGCGCCTGCCTCATTGCTTGGTAAACTTGAATGGTACAAGGGCGGTTAGCGCCGGGCAAATCTTGAGAAAGGTCCTAGCCCTACCTTTTTCTACAGAGTAGGGTGCTAGTCACCGCAAAGAGTGTCAATGCCTCATTAGGGTTGTAAGTACTATGTAACTGCAAACTACAACACAATACAATGCAAACATGCATTGATTCCCTGTAATTTGGAACCCTCGTTTTCTCCAAAAGTGATTGCAAACGCCAGAGAGATAGCCAACCAGATATGGAACATGAATTCTGGAAGAATTGCTGACACGGACGAATAAAAAACACTATTGAGGACCCTTATTACCTCCTTCCGATGAATGATTGTGATTCCTCCTTCGCATGCAAGAGTTTCTGAAATTGATGTTACTGATGGGAAAGGAGCAACAGTACACAGTACCACACTTTTCCTTTCTCCTTCCTCCCTCAGGAGCTGTCTAGGTTGGATACTGTCAAGTACTGGACACTGAGAAGGTCTGTTAAATGTTATCCTTGATTGCCAGAAGAAAGGGCGTTTCTCCCCATTTGCAAAGTGACCACCATGCCTATAGTTGTACACATGAAAGATGTCAAGACGCTCCTTAATAGGGTCCAAGTTAGGAGGAAAAACCACAAAGGGTAAAAACCTTGTTCGTAATCTTGTAACTCTTGATTGACAATGAAGATTAATACAGAAGTTCAAAGCAGACACCACATTTCCTCTGACATCAGGGTAGACGACAAAGACAGACGAGGACATTCAGAGAAAGATTCATTATAAGTCTCAGCTTCCAGAACAAAAGGCAGGGGGAAATAAGGGATGCATCAGTCACTTGTAAACATCTACTTATATATGAATCAAACAGGAACTGACATCACAGAAAAAGATTCTATTTCATATTGAATTGGGAACTTCAGACAGAATTGTCTGGACAGACTACCGTCTTGGAAAAAACAGTTTATTAGGCTTGCCCACGCCCCTGTCCTGTAACTCGTGGCTTCAGTTTGGCACCTGAAGAGGAAGCTCAAGGCTGGTGCCTTCTGCTCAGAGATGACCTCCACAATTCCACTGCAGCTCTCATCGCCTGGAGCTCTGCATGGCTAGCGTAACAGTGCCCTGGAAACACCAGTGTGGTGTCAGTGGCACTCACATACTGCCATCAAAAAGCTGCCTGACAGAAAAAGGCTTGAATGCTTGTAAAATCTGGTGAGCCCTTACCACACCGATGTAATACATACAAAAAAGGTCAGGCCAGAACTGCTTCCTTGGATTCCGGTTTTGTGGTAAATAGCCAGAGCAACCGACTGTGCAAGCTGGGAACAATACAATTCTGTTTTTCCATTAATACCTCCACTCACGGAGAGCAAGTAACATCAACAACTGCAGTCCCGTCCTAATGTACTTGGACAATACATTTTAAACATGGGATTGGCCATTTCTGCTAGTCCTCTGGTGCCAAATTGCCAATGGCTGTAAACATATGCAAGAGCTGTCCATCAGCTTGCTGACAAAGGTGACTATCAAAATGTCTGTTTAGCCTGGAAAATTAGAGCAGTGTACTGTAAGTCTCCTCTAGGCTACCATAACAAATGTAACACTGTCTGCTGATACTACTGCCCCATAGAGTTGCTAAGTGAAGGACCTCAGCATTACTGATCCAAAGTTCCCAAGAGCCCCTGCGCCTCTCATTGCAGATGGAGGAGAGCTATAGGAGCAGAAGAGATATTACCTGGAACAGCAGCGCTGCCTAGCACTTACACACCATTTGCACACTATTACTGTTTATCCTGTAAGGGGCTTCTCCATGTGCCATACCCAGTTCCAACTTTCCTTCGCCCTGGTGTGGGGTGAGGCTAGGCCCCGCACAAGTGTCTTTTGACTGGGTCTGGGAAGAAGTCTACTCAAGCCATAATTGGGGGTCACCCTGACCTTGCCGGTTGGTCAGTGGTTACGTAATGAGCTGACCCATGTACTAGCCAGATCCAGAGCTCATAAACAAGTGTTCCTTTGTCTACCTTGTGCACACTCAGCATTTTGTTCTTAGGGTAAGTGCCCATTCTAACCCAGCAACAAATGTGTCTCTCCTGTTGACCACAACGATTGATCTTGATTTGCTATTCTGAATCGGGTCAAAGATAGTAGGTCCTAGTGAGTCTCTAACACTAAAATGAAAGACTGCCCGGGTCATCCAGAGTATTCCAGTGTTTGAATTCTCCAAAGTGAACTCAGATTCAGATGTTTTAACATGTCCTGCCTACCAAACCTTGTCAGAGAGAAAGACCAAAGAAACCGGAGCACTGGAGTTGGAATTTTGACAGACTGGTAGATCCCAACATATTGGCACTTGAAGTCCAGGTACTGCCTGAGCAAAATGGATTTAACTACAAATAATAAGACCTGGCATTTGAAGACTTTTCTCAAGTTCTATTAAGCTTTCATTCAACATTGTGTCAGGGACAACTAACAGGGTCTCCCCTATCCTCACACTTCCCTAGAACTTGTGGTCCCCCTTCAAGAGACAGAGTGAATAATGGCTAGAAGCAAGGAGGCAAAGGAACAGAGAGGAAAGAGAAAACACTGGTCTGTTCTTGTCGCAGGTTTCTCCACCTAGCCTTGTCTGGTATGACCAGGATGGACTCCCTAATCAAGGGAATAATCATTAGACAACTCATAGCACAACCACTGAACAGCTATTTAACTTTACAAGAGATGACAATCTCCCTTACCAGTATCGAGCTGATTAATTCCCAGAGACCTAAGATCCTGAGGGCACTGTAGCATGGCAGAACACTTAAATGAAGACACTGCTCACACCAGAACAGACAAGTGGGACCAGTTCTAGAACGAGGAATGTTAGAAGCTAGAAAACAAGCAAGAAGCAGCGTAACAAGTATGCGTAGGAACAGAGAGGGAGAACAAAATAAATGCAAACAGGTATAGCTGGGTGCAAACCGTGAACGACAGCAAAGAGCCTCAGTACACCACCAAGTTGCCATGCACTTCACTAACCAGCTGCCTGCTTTTGTCCAAGCTCTTACCCACGAGGCAGAAGAGGACCAGCATAGCAGAAGTACTGGCAAATGCCACTACCCCTTTCCAAGTTGTTTGCCAGATCTTCAGCTGAATTTACCTACTCTGCATCCGTCCCCAGAAGTAAATACCTAAAATCGCATCACTGAGTTTTCAACTGCTGACTTCTGTAGGCATCTAATGATCCTACCTCGACCCCGTACCACTAGTTGTAACACAAGTTGCGACACATTGATTTTATTTTGATTTTACGGTTTTGGACCTTGGTTTATTTAAAAACACATTCCCCACAAAGGGTTAAATGTCTGGTAGCGTCATTAATATTAGGTCCCCCAAGAGCACTTCTTAAAGCCAACAAACGCGTTGAAGGTACCTAAGTAGAGCCTCCATAAGCTCCAAGGTTATAGGATTTCAGCACTCTGGACAGCTCTGTTGCCATAGCTTGTGCTGAAAATCCATATAGTACAGTCCTATGAAAGATTTCCAAACTAGACTGAGCTGCACCAATATTAATGCCAAACCAGCGGTCAGAGCTTGAAGCATTTTCAGACCACCTTGAACCAAAATAAACATATTTGGAGATGTATCTTTTTAATTGAGTATGATATTTATCTGAGTTTCAAAATTCATTTGAATGTTTAACGTTTGACATTTTTAATGTGCTATTTCTTTTTCCACAGTAGTGACCCTAGCTAGATCCCAGGCATTTAGTGAGGCTTGGGGGGCCAAGCTTCTCATCACAAACCCAGGACCCTGGAAGCTTGTATATTGGAAAGATATGCATGCACGCTCAAGTATGATACACTGCCACATCAAGAATCTGAGAAAACACCCGATACATTTAATTAAAAACAGTTATTTTGGTACCCCTAAGCATCTATTTCGACATTGCACATGGCATATGACCCTGAACCATTACAAATTAGAAACGCATTGGATTCTTCACATTTATATTGCCGCTCCTTTTTACTTTTTATTAATAAGCAATTTTCAATACATTTACTTAGTAATCATCAACTCTGCAAAACCCACTTTAAGTGGCGTAACATATCCTTTACATTAGTTGAACGTGTGATGCACGTTCAGAAATGCCTTAGTCATCAGTGCTGTCTCCTGAGACTGGAAGAGTAGATGAAAGCTGTCCTGCTTCAAACATCTCAATAGGGAGAAAAGATGCCTCCAGTGATGCTGAAGCAGATGTGATCTACAGACAAGTCAGCTACGTTGCCATTTCTATAATCCCATCGTTTTCTCACTCATATATGTATCATGGTTGCACCACTACAACACTAAAATAGGCAGATAGCCACCAAAGTGGACAGAAGTAATGCCTATCGACAACTTAAGGAGCAGACCCTTGCCACCATCAACGTGTTTGCTAAAAGCACAAATAGAGTGGCTGGGAGAAATATCTGTGATCAGGGTACATTTGATTAATGCATAAAACTGGATGTTCCAATTATATCATCAACAAGTGAAAGGAAAAGCACTCCCACATCAAATGAAATAGGCGTAAAATGCAATTTAAAGTTGTGGTAGAAGAATTGAAGCACAACAGTAATTTAGACAGACATTTAGAAGCCCACATAAACAACCACCACCCAGAGAAATCTTTTCTCTCCTAAACCCAAAAAAATGAAGTGGTTCAAAGAAATTTTTCATAGATTGTGTGCACTAGGATTTATTCTTAGGAGTATTTCTTCTCTTTATGCTAAAAGAGTCCAGCCATCTTTGAGCAATAAATAATCTTTCAAAATTAACTAATATATAATATTCCTTTGATGTTAATTCCAAAACTGGAACATTATAGCATTGTTACAACTAGGATCATTTTGATCTCCGGCGCACCCTCTGTTTAGACAATATCCAAAATGCATTCAAATATTTTTTTCCCCCAAAATGGTCAGAGCCATCAGCCACAGACTGTCTATTATTGTGTCCGCTGATATCTATACGTCACATTTCTTTTCATAGTTTTGAGAATTAATTAACCCTGATTAGTATATAGTGTTCAGGCCGGTATCAAGAGATGTTATGGAGTTAAAGTGAGTGTTCTTTTAGCAAATTGATAATTCCCCTGTTCTCTTGATGGATCTAGCCTCCTTCAGAGATCCTTGATCCTAAAAGATCAATACCCAACGCCTGTTAAATCCAGTTCAATGAGTGAAAGATAGGGTGTGAAGGATTGCTAATACCCAATATAGATTTGTAAATACACCACCTGATTTGAACATGGCACATTGAACCCTGGCCAGTGTAGTTAATTTTTCTAATCCTTTCATTGAACCATTTGACTGGAGATCTTGCACATATGTTATATGACCCACTTGTGATAGATGAGTCTTGTGGAATTAGATGGAATATTATTATTGTCAGACTGTCAACCAATATACCAGCCGAAGTATTCACATCTTCAAAAACATGTAAAAATGAAGTGTTGAGAAAAGTGGTAAAGATTTATATACAGTTGTTCAGAATGTAGGACAGCCAATAATATTGAGAACTCATCTCACAAGCTCTGTAAGGAGCTGCCAAAATAACATTTTATGGATGTTAGTAGCCTCGAAATATGTTCAAAAGCTTGGTTATCCAAGTTTACCACATTTCTGGCTTTTAATTATCTTTTAAGGTGAGATTCTGACAGCTTTTGCTTTGCAGATAAATGTAATTATCTCTGGGTTCCATTTACAGAGGCAGACATATTTTGAAAAACAGGCATAATCATGGCATGAGCAATCGTTCTTACAAAATATATAAAACCCATAGGGGACAAAGGAAGATTCTGGTTCACACTTGATGGCTCATTCAGTTCAACAGGATGATTTGATTAGAATGACTCATCCAAAATGTAAGTGACATTGATTCCGATATATCTCATCTGACTTTTAATATCAATTTACAATGGTGCTAGATTCAATATAATATATTCTGTTCTCTGTCTTTTTGAATTGTAACATGAAAATGAGTCAAATTCTTCTTCAGCTGTCTCGAAAGTTTTATGTGCTGAGATTGAAAACACCAGGGCTGGGCTGGCATTCTGCTACTCTGACATTTCCCTGGTTGATTGGCTAGGAGGCTGCTTTCAGAGTCGGATGAGGTTCCATAATTCAACGATGAAATCAAAAGTGACGTGATCTTTTTTTGCCCTCCTACAGCAACGAAGCTAATTTGGACATTTTTGCCAAAGTTGATTTTGGTTTTCACTGCAGCCCTGGAAACCATGAGACGTTAATCAGCATTTACAATTCTAATATCTTCAGATTCCAGCCTATCGACTAGACTATTTGATTTTCATTGCTAGTAGCTCCATGGCGAAAGAATATACTATAGGGGTCAAAGGACACCCCTGCCTCCTACCTTTCTGATTTAGATGGAATGACTCAATTCCTGGAATATAATTACAGATGATTTTTAAGTAACATTACCAAAGTCATATCATTTGAATAAAGTAGAGATTACTCAGAACGTCAACTTTTATCACCAGAGCTGTGACCAGATTATGTGGCAAAATACCACATCTGCATCAACACTGGGGACTGCCAGTGGGTGACAGTATAGTCAATGATAGTTTGACCTTAATGCATTTTGTTAGTGATAATTCTGTCGAAGTGGTTAGCTAGTAAGCTGTGTATATATTAGTATAATAATTTAGGAAAGGCATGGGTCACAAGATGACAGGTGAATGAGGTCCCTTTTCTTTGCTGTTTCACTATCCCCAATACAATTAAACAGTCATGAATTAATGAATGAGATAGGATTGCCGTAACTTTGTAGAAATTGGGGCTTAGCCCACAAGATTTCACAATATATGTAACTATTTTTTTGTTAATGGTTCATCAAAAGTAAAATATTCTCTATGCACAAAATCGAAGTACATAAACAAATTACTCTACGATTTCCCGTAAACACCTTGGTTCATATGCAGGTCGTGTCTGGTGATGGTCAACAAAGACACCCTTACTCTTATTCTACTGAGTTATCACCTGTTTAGATTGATTTTTCAGTAATCTTTTAGATGTGTATAGGCTGCTACTGCTCGGTCGCAGCAGCCAACATATTCCAGATGTCTTCCCTTAGGTATAGTGGCTCATATGAGAGCCAAGTGTAGTTGCGTGAGGCATGGAAATATGATCATCAAAAACAGACTTCTTAGTCGTTTGGTCTTAGATGAAGCTGCAGCTATGCCTATTAGTCCCAAATACTTGGCTGAAAGTTTCCTCAAGACATTTGCAAGATTACATTCATTTTTTCTATTCCTTCCATAGACTTGAATGGAGTGGAAGATAATGATGCATTATCTATCACACTTAACTTAATCAATCAATTAATCAGTGGTTCATAGAGCGTGCTACTCACCTGTGAGGGTCTCAAGGCTCTGCGGGGGTGAAGAGGGGGGAAGGGGGGGGGAGCAGGTCCAGGTCAGCCGACGAGCCAGGTCTTGAGGTCCTTCCTGATCGTGTGGAGGGTTGGGGAGTGTCTGATGTTGACCGGGAGCTTGTTCTAGGATTTGGCTGCTATGTAGGAGAAGGCTCTCTCGCTGCTTCTGTTTCTGCGGATGCGGGGGACCTCTGACAGGGCGAGGTCAGTAGAGTGGCGGTTCCTATTGGGTATGTGGAAGCAAACTCATTGATGAGTTATTTAGGTCCGATGTTGTTGAGGGATTTGTATGCGTGGGTGAGGAGTTTGAAGGTGAACCTCTTCTCGACGGGGAGCCAGTGGAGGCTTCGAAGGTGTTGGGTCCTATGTTCGTGGTTTGGTGTCCCTAGAGTGAGCCAGGCTGCAGCGTGTGGATGGTTGGGAGTTTGTGTAGAAGAGTTTTGTTGATTCGGGCGTAGAGGGCGTTGCCGTAGTCTAATCTGCTGGTTATGAATGCGTGGGTGACGGTCTTTCTGCAGACGGGTGGGATCCATTTGAAGGTCTTATGGAGAACGCAGAGGCAGTGAAACTGGTGGACACAACGGTGTTGATCTGGCGGTTCATTGAGAGGGAGGAGTCGAGGATTATGCAGAGGTTCCAAGTGTGGTCTGTTGTGGGGGGCTCCCGAGGGCAGAGGCCCACCAGGGTTTGTACCAGGTGGAGGTGCAGGGTCCCAGGATGAGGCCCTCGGTCTTCTCAGAGTTGAGCTTTAGGCAGCTGTCCTTCATCCAGGCGGCTAAGTTTTGCATTCCTTCCTGGAAACTGAGGGCCAGATGCATCAAGCGAAATGCGCTCGCAAAAGGGCCAGATTCTCAGAATCTGGCCCTTTGCGAGTGCAATTTTTGCATTTGGGATGCATCATCCCAAAAGCAAAAATCGCAAATAGAGAATTCGCTAAATTGCGATTGTTTGCATTTAAGGAATCTCAAATTGAGATTCCTTAAATGCAATGCATTAAAGTATCAAAAATAGCGAATTCGCTAATAGGGCACGCAAATTACCACGAAATACAACTTCATGGTAATTTGCAAAAACTTTGAAAAATGCACTTTTGTGCATTATTCAAAGTTTCATGTTGCGCACACACATGCCCTTAGGGCATGTGTGTGCACAACATATGTGCACAGATCACATTCAGGGGTGTAACAGGGTGTCCTTTGGACACCCCTGCACCCTTGAACTCGCAATCTCAATTTGCGAATCGCTAATTGCGATTCGCAAATTGAGATTGTCTTCCCATTCATTCCTATGGGCCTCTAGGCCCATAGGAATTAATGGGGAGGTATTCATTAATTGCGACTCGCAATTTGCGAGTCGCAATTAAGGAATTCTAAGGAATCGCTATTTTCATAGTGATTGCTTGATGCATTCCATTTTGCTATTCCTTATTAGCGATTCCTTAATTTTCGCTAATAAGGACTCGCAAAATGGATGCTTGATGCATCTGGCCCTGAGTCTGGTGATTTCTGGGTTCTTGGTGAGGGAGAGGATGAGTTGTGTGTCATCGGCGTAGGATACAATGCTGAGCCTTGCTGTCGGACGATGGGGGCGATGACAGCCATGTAGATGTTGCTACACATCATAAAGTCTAACACAAAATCAATCATCAGTTCACTTTATCAAGAACCCATCATTGATTTGAAGTTTACCATATACTGGTAACTGCTGAGTGATTTGAGAAACAGTTTGTATTCACTTGAAACAGACAATTTGTGGTAATATCTTCCGAGAATGGAAAGCAATGTGCCCTGAAATAAACAGCGTGATTGTCAGAAGTACAAGTTCCTTCTGAAAAAACTTGAGTTCAGATCAAATATAAGCTGATTGGTGCTTGACAAACATTTAGAGGCCTTTGAGTTTATATATGTATGTGCATTCCACCAGATCACGCACACATGGGGTTCAAACACAACTTAATGCCCTTTTGTTGTCAGGAAAACAGACTAGATGTGATAAGAAAAGACTCAGGTTATTCTTTACGCTGTTCACTGACAAAATATCGATGAACAAAATATAGGTGTCGAAAATATTGATGAAAAAATACAGAATGCAAAAATATTGACTTCCTATACTTATACATGGAAAGTACAAAAATATCTAGAGAAGAAATCCCGATGTAAAAAATATAGTTGTACAACATATCGATTTATACACACACACACACACACACGCACACCCCCACACACACACACACACACATGTATATATATATAAAATAAAATAATAAATATTAAATATGGTAAATAATACAATGAATATTAAAAAAAGTACTAGATTTAATATACATTTTAACAAATATAAGAAACTAAACTTAATTAAAACAGTTACACACATACATAATAATTAATATACATATTGACTTTATAACAATAAACTATTCATTTAAATGTATTTTATCATTTAAAAATTATATAAAAATGTACATATATATAGACACACACATATACATATATGTGTCGGACTCGTTCATACACTGGGCGAGATTGGAGGAATATATATATATATATGTATATATGTATAGCTCAATAACATAAAATAAAAAAAACATTTTATTATAAATTAAAACATTAAACTATTTAAAAATCTTTAAACTTAGTTTCCCAATCCAGTCAGTGCAAACTTAGAGAAAGTGTAGGATAGCAGAGGGGTAAAAATTACTAGTCCCACTCCAGTGACTGTAACAGTAAGGAAATTGTTGGATAGAGGAGGGGTAAAAATTACTTTTCCCACTCCAGTGACTATAACAGTAGGGAAATTGATGGATAGAAGAGGGGTAAAAATTACTAATCCCACTCCAATGAGTGCAACAGTAGGGAAAGTGTTGGATAGCGGAGGGGTAAAAATTACTATTCCCACTCCAGTGAATGTAACAGTAGGGAAATTGTTGGATAGCGGAGGGGTAAAAATTACTATTCCCACTCCAGTGAGTGCAACAGTAGGGAAAGTGTTGGATAGCGGAGGGGTAAAAATTACTATTCCCCCTCCACTGAGTGCAACAGTTGGTAAAGTGTTGGATAGCGGGGGGATAAAAATTACTATTCCCACTCCAGTGACTGTAACAGTAGGGATATTGTTGGACAGCGGAGGGGTAAAAATTACTATTCCTACTCCAGTGAGTGCAACAGTAGGGAGAGTGTTGGATAGCGGAGGGGTAAAAATTACTATTCCCACTCCAGTGAGTGCAACAGTAGGGAAGCTGTTGGATAGCGGAGGGTACAAATTAGTATTCTCACTCCAGTGAGTGCAACAGTAGGGAAAGTGCTGGATAGCGGAGAAGCAAAAATTACTATTCCCACTCCAGTGAGCGTAACAGTAGGGAAAGTGTAAGATAGCGGAGGGGTAAAAAATACTATTCCCACTCCAGTGAGTGCAAAACTAGGCAAAGTGTTGGATAGTGAAAGATAAAATTTACTATTCCCACACCAATCAGTCGAAAAGTAGGGAAAGTTCAAAATGAAAAACAAACAAAAACAAAATTATTTCGAAAGCAGAATAAAGAAAATAAATATACAAATGTTAAAAATTAAAATACAAATATATTAAATATTAAAAAGATTTTTAAAAAACATATTATATTGTTAAATACATATAACAAATACCTACAAATATTATATTAAATAAAATAAACAAATATTTCCCCCCCAAAAATATTTTTAATTACTAATTATTTAGAAACAAAATCATTTATATTACGTTTTTTTTTATTTCCTACCCTGTACCCCATATAATTCCAAAAAAACCTTTAAACTTAAAAAAATTTACTTCAATAATTAACATAATTAATTACCAATTAAATCAATATTATTAATTAAAAAACAAATTAAAACTCATAACAATTAACTTCCCACACTTTACCCCTATAATCCCCACAACACACAGCTAAAATTAAACAGTAAAAAATGAAAATACAAAATTAAAACTTATTTTCAATTAAAAAACATGTATTTTACAACTAATTATAAAGTAAGTAAAATTAATTTACTCCCCACCCTTTACCCCCATAAAAGTAAAACCCCCACAAAAAATCCTAATTAAATATTAATTAACAATAATGATCAACTAATTATTAATTGATTAAACATAAATTACTTCCCATCCTTTACCCATATAAACCCCCAACCCACACCTAAAACTACTTACGCAATCTCCATATTTAATTTTCTATTAATTAATATTAACAACTAATTAATATTTATTTACAAGTAAATTACTTACCGCACTTTACCCCTATGAACCACACAACCAGCGCCAAATATTAATTACACAATTTCTAGAATTCATTTACAATCTATTAATTAATATAAATAATCAACTATTTATTAATTAAACAAAAATGACTCCCCAACCTTTACCCCTATAAAGCCCCACAACCCACACCTAAAATTATGTACATCATTTCTGTAATTAATTTTCAATCAATTAATATAAATTAACTAATTATGAATTCATTAAAATGATGTCCCACCCTTTACCCCTATAAAAACCACAACCCGCACCTAATAAAAATTACACAATTACCATAATTAATTAATAATTAAATAATTTTTACTTAACAACCAATTAATAAATAATTTCCAATAAATTACTTCCCACAATTAACACTATAAAATCTCAACTGAATATTAATTAATCAAAAATAATCATTAATTTATTACAATTAAATTACTTCCCATCCATTCCTCTATAAACCCATAACCTGACACAGAACTAAAAAACGAAAAATTTAATTAAAATAAAATTAATAACTACTAAAAATGTAACACATATACTAAAAAACAAACAATACTTATACAAGAAACATACATCACATACATTTAAATATAAACTAAAATACATAACACTAATTAAAAAATCGATATTTTAAACAACTATATTTTCGCAAACGATATTAATGATTTCTATATTTTAGAAAACTATATTTCTTACCTTAAAATCGATATTCTTGACCACGACCTGCTGTCGATATTTCTGTTTCACAATATTTCCAACTCTATATTAGTGTAGGTCGACATTTCAAACTTGATATTCTGTCTGCATACCTCTTTAAGCACCGCAGATCGCCCCCGTTAGCTGCTGTATTGAAAATAAGTTGAGCATACCTGACTCTTATAAAATAGGGACAATTTATTAGTTCCCTATCTTGGAAAACGTTTTTGGTACACATTAAAGATCAGTCTCTGAATCTCATCGCTGTCATCAGGCAAATTATTAGAGCCCACTTGACATGAGTTGGCTGTCATTGAACAAAGCATAAAAGTACAATTTAATACCACTGGATGTACGAATGGCTTGCATATGTTACATATTAAATATTAATCATGATTTATACACAAATATTTTAAATAAAACCAGTTATGAATAAATAAGAAGGAACAAGTGAAAACTGATATTACTGCTCTCTTAGTTATATGTGAATCAACCTGTAAAAGCCAACTGGTGTTTTCCTCCTTAGCAACACAAGCTTGTGTGTGTGACATTGAAGTTTGTATAAAACATACCAGGGGTCTCCAACGGGCAGCTCGGGAGCTACTGGTGGCCAGTACCCTGTAAGTAGCTCCTTGAAGTGCAGCATGGCACAGTACTTAATTCGAAGGTTCTACTGCAGCCATATTACAGAAGGTCACTTCGCAGGAAACAGGCAGTTTTCTTTGAGTAAGTTCACCCAAAATGTAAAGTGTATTGATACAAAACCATGTATTTGGAGAAACTGATATGCTAAGGTTTGTACACAAAACAACTGGAAGTGTCAAAACATATTCAAACTGCTCTTTGAATGATTGTTTTTCCCAGGTTTGGAGTTTTACCGCTTTTAGTAGCGCCGTTGGCATTTCCTGATGAGACTGTTTTGTCATTAGTAATGTGGAGACATTTTATTATGATAAAGCTTTCCTAACACTGCTTTTAGTAACCCAGTCGTAGGTGTGGAGTGGTTGGTGCAATAACGAATTCTAAATATCACCCAGCCAAAATAGAGTTTGCAGCATATAGATTGCCACAATATCATAAAGATATAGTATAGAAAGGTAAGCACAGTTGTATTTACATTCTTGACTCCTAATCTATTCATTATTAATATATAAACCTTCAAGGTATGTAGATGTGGAATTTAGAATTCTAAATCTATGCTTACCTATATATGTACATTCATGATATTGTATTAGTCAAAATTCTGAACAATATAGTTTGGAATTACTCAATATCGTGACACACATTTGGTTAGTCGCTACTAGTAATTCTGCAATATGTGGCTACAATTGTGATTGTGTCATTATCAAGATTAGTAACTCAGGAATATTTTCATCAATCAGAGGTAGCTCTCATTAAAGAAAATGTTGGAGATCCTGAACTATACCATTTCAATAATCCTAAACCTTCTGCTTGTTGTTTTTCTGCAAATTTCAAAGTGAAAAAACTGCGTGCATCACATAAAGAGAAAGAATTGTTGACTTATGTGGGAAATAAGGTGCAACGCGGAATTTAGAAAAATGTTGAGGACATTTTGGTGGTTGAAATAACAAGTGAGGTATAAAAGGGGTCAATGCCATTTGAACAACGGGGGAGATATAGACAAGACAGGCTGTGAATGAACGCCCAGGGTGAGGCAGAGCTTGTAAATTGACTCCATTTCAGATTAGGCACACCCACCTACCCTGCTGCCAACTAAAAGAGTATCCTGCATATTGAAGAAGAGCAGGGCGAATGGATTAAGCTCAATGCTGGGACTGAGGTGGGAATTCTGAGGCTGGTGTTGTTTTAATGATTGCTGTATTATTATTTTAGGAGAGCACATCATAATCTTTTTTTTTAATGTACATCGAAGCAGCTAATCCATACACTTGTACAGCAGCATGGCCGGCTAAGACGTGCCTTGCCGGAGCTCCTTCCGAGCTGCACCGACATCCGACGTAAAACTGTACCCCATGAAGCACTGAAGCTACCCATCAGAGGCTAAGACGCACTGGCAACTGGAGAGGGTGCCGTAGCAGTGAAACCACGCTGGGGTTGGCAGACAACGGAGAATAAATCAGGACCGGCGAAACCCTGTAAGGCCAAGATGGCGGCCGCGACGCCCGACCGATACAGAGACGCCTAGGAGCTCATCCGCGGACCTACGGAAGAAGAGCCCGCAAGCGGAGGCACCGCAACGTGAAACCCTACCCAGCGGTACAGTATAGCCGCTACTGGGTGCCCGCCGGAGAATCGGAGATACCGCCGAAAACCGGGCGCCTTTACCAAGATGGCGGCCGGCAAGTTCGATACCCGGTGAAGAGGAGCTGGGGCCTTCGCTGCCGTCCACGCATTGAGGTGAGGCTGGGGGACGGCGGATTCTGAGACCGGAGGTGCGGCAGTGTGGTTCGCGGGAGGAGGCGGCGAACAGCAGAGGCCGCAAGGCGCGGGAGACCGGGACACACTCGGCAGCTCCAGACAGCTGTACCAATATTGCGGCGGCGGTTGGTGGACGCCCGGGGGGGCGAACAACAGCGAAGCTGGCCAGTCGGTGAGAGCCTTGTCTTCACCCTCTGGCAACACCCGTCCCCTCCCCCCCGCCACCGGAGCCCTGTGCACTCGCTGCAACAACAGCTTGGCCCCTTGCTGAGGAGAATCCTGCAGTAACAGCGGGAGGAACTGGTTTTGGAGGTTTTGGGCGGCCGGTGACAAAGCGAGACGGTCACCGCGGTACACGGAGGCACATCCAGCACACCACAACCGGTGAAGAGACTTAGGGCCGAGATCAGGGTATTGTGGGGAGCCACGAGGCAAGGGTTCCGCTGTGGGGAGGCGCCGAGGGACACCATATTGCAAGACACCACTCCATGCGGTGTTGAAGGACGGACACCCGCCACCTCCTGATTGGCCCCTACCACGCCTTGGGCATTCCAGAAGCCGGTGGCCTGCATCCCACTGCGGGAGCCCCTCCTGAGAAACGGGCAGACATGGGGAAAAGAGACCCGGTCCCTAAATCCACGAAGCAGGGCCCCATGGATAACTTTGCGGCGCCAAGACATGCGGCGGAGCAGCAGTCGGTGACATCCGGAGCGCGGACAGACACGGCGATGTTGATGGCGGCCATCCAGGCGTCCAGAACTGGCATCCAGGAATCTCGGGCGGCCCTGGAGGTGAAGATTGGGGAAGTCGGCTCCGAGGTTACACTGCTGCGTCAGGATTTTCGGAATCTGACGGACAGGGTGGCGGCGACGGAAACGAGAATTAGTGAAAACGATGCATCGATATCATCCCTGAAGAAAGATATGGCGGAGCTACAGGCCTCACACCGTCAGTTGCAATGGAAGGTGGATGATGCGGAAAATAGATCGAGGCGCAACAACCTTCGCTTTGTGGGCTTTAGTGAAGGAATTGAGGGGAAGAACATGTCCTCCTTCCTCCACGCCTGGTTGAAGACCACCTTCCCAACAGCACAGTTATCCACGTTCTTCATCATTGAGAGGGCGCACAGGGCCCTTCTGGCCAAACCTCTGGAGGGGGCGAGGCCGCGACCAGTCATAGCGAGATTCCTGAACTATGCGGACAGAGATTTGATCTTACGAGAAGCCAGGAAGCTGGGGGACATCCGTTTGGAGAATACGACCATAATGATTTTCCCGGACTACAGCCAGGAAGTCTCGAAACAGCGCCGCTCATTCGATTCCGTGAAGGCGAAACTGAGGACCTCGAACATAACATACATGCTTCTTTTCCCCGCAAATCTCAAGGTGCTCTACAAAGACAAGTCCATATTCTTCTCACACCCAGAGGATGTGTGGCAATGGCTTGAGGAACGTCCTATCCTGAATAGCAGAGAGGCTGCCGGACAGGAAGCACTGGACAGATCATTGCGGGAAAGGTCGCGCTGGGAGCTTCCGAAACCGCGGCGGCGGAAAACGCGAAGGATAAAGACAAGACACCGGCGACACCGTATCAAACCCGTGGTACAAGTGACAGGAGAGGAGGCAGATCAACATCGCCGGGAAATGACTCGGTGGCTGGCTCTAGGTTCAGTTGCTTGCGGAATGGAATCCGTTCGGAAGGAGATGAGGAGGACGATTCAGAGGGCCGCGCCTCCGGAGGAGAGGAGGAAGATGGCATGGGAGATTCAGTGCACCTGCTAGTCAAAGAAATCCAACATTTGGAGCAGGACTCATCGGGACAGGTGCCCACTATGGACACACAGGACTCGCACTCATGAACGATGGTGCTCGGAGACCATGGAGACTGCAGCTCGACTAAGGGGAGCACGCAAGTTGACACGCCCTTCAATGTTTTTTGAGTTTCTTTTACTGTTCTTTGGTTTGTGATGGGAGGGATGTGTGGGAGGGCGACAGGCCTTCTCCCGTGGATAGTTTGGTCCCACGTTGGGATGCGACTGGAAGGGGAGGGAGGTGGGGAGGCGGGTGGGAGGGGGGGAAGGTTTTCAAAATCCCTCGAGTTGGGGCCAGAGAGGGACAAGGGAGGGAAGGGGGGGACGGTTAGTAGGCAGCAGCAAAACACCTTGATACACCATGTCACTCTTCCATCACAGGGGCTCACCAGGGAAAAGAATTGCGTTACGCAATGGCAAGTACACTAGACACCCCACAATTGGGTGACAAAGGGGTCACCGTCTTAACATGGAATGTGAATGGCCTGGGATCAAAGATCAAGAGGGGCCTGGTGAATGCCTACCTCAAGAGAGTAGCGCCAGATATCATCCTTCTACAGGAGACTCACCTCAGAGGCAATAAGTGCGCGTTTATAGCGAGAGGCCTCCACGTAGTATTAGCACAAGCAGGGTAGGGTACACATCGGATTCCAGGGGGGTGGCGATCCTAATAAAAAAAACTGCACCATTCAGTATCACCCGCACTTGGCTGGATCCGCAGGGGACTTATGTAGGCGTGCAAGGGACATGGAAAAGACGTAGGTACACTATAATTTCGGTATATGCACCTCCAAAGCTCCAGGCGCGCACCCTCAAAGCAATCACCTCCATTCTCATGGATACAGCGGATACCATACAAATAGTAGGTGGCGATTTTAATGATGTTATGTATGAAACACAGGATCGTACAGGGACTGCACGTAAAGTGGGGACACGTTCGGCTGTAGCACGACAGATGAATATCATAGGACTCACTGATATCTGGAGGTGGCTCCACCCTACACAAGCGGCCTACTCTTTCTACTCAGGGGCACACAGGGTCTTTTCAAGGTTAGACCGTCAACAAGCAGATGGCCGCCTTCCTCGAGACGAACGGATCCCTTGACCCCTCACAGTCCGGCTTCCGAGCCAACCACAGCACCGAGACCGCCCTCATCGCCGCCACCGATGACATCCGAGCCCTGATGGACAATGGAGAAACAGCGGCCCTCATCCTCCTAGACCTCTCTGCGGCATTCGACACGGTCTGCCACCGCACCCTAGTACAGCGCCTCAGCAACATCGGAATCCAGGACAAGGCGCTGGAATGGATCATCTCCTTCCTCGACGGAAGAACACAGAGAGTCCGCCTACCACCGTACAAGTCAGAGGCCTCCGAAGTCATCTGCGGAGTCCCCCAAGGATCATCTCTGAGCCCCACCCTCTTCAACGTCTACATGAGCCCCCTCGCGGCCATCGTATGCAAACACAACCTCAGCATAATCTCCTACGCCGACGACACCCAGCTGATCCTCTCCCTGACCAACGACCCCGCCGCCGCTAGAGCCAACCTGCACGAAGGGATGAAAGAGGTAGCCGAGTGGATGATGACCAGCCGCCTGAAACTGAACTCGGACAAGACGGAGGTCCTCATCCTGGGCTCCTCACCCTCCGCCTGGGACGACTCCTGGTGGCCTCCTGCCCTGGGCACCGCACCCAAACCGACAGACCATGCACGCAACCTGGGCTTCATCCTGGACTCCTCCCTCTCCATGACCAGGCAAGTCAACAACGTCTCCTCGGCGTGCTTCAACATCCTACGCATGCTACGGAAGATCTTCTGGTGGATCCCCACCGAAACCAGGAAGACCGTCACCCAGGCCCTCGTCACCAGCCGACTGGACTACGGCAACGCCCTCTACGCCGGTACCACCGCCAAGCTCCAGAAGAGACTCCAACGGATCCAGAACGCCTCAGCCAGACTCATCCTCGACATCCCACGAACCAGCCACATCTCCGGACATCTGAGAGACCTTCACTGGCTCCCCGTCAACAAAAGAATCACCTTCCGCCTCCTCACCCACGCACACAAAGCCCTACACGACCAAGGCCCGAGCTACCTCAACAGCCGAGTCAACTTCTACGCTCCCAAACGCCACCTCCGTTCAGCCAACCACGCCCTCGCCACCATCCCCCGCATCTGAAGAGCGACTACAGGAGGAAGGTCCTTCTCCCACCTTGCCGCCAAGACCTGGAACTCCCTCCCTCCCGACCTGCGCCTGACCCAAGACCACCTCTCCTTCAGGAAGAAGCTGAAGACCTGGCTGTTCGAGCAGTAGCGGCACCCCCCCCCCCCCCCCCCCAGCGCCTTGAGGCCCTACGGGTATGTAGCGCGCTCTATAAGTGTCACTGATTGATAGACTACATATTCACATCCAGACAGAACCTTACCTCGAGTGACATGGCGGAATATAAAGCGAGGGGATTATAAGACCACTCTCCACTATATGTACAGTTGGGGCGGGAGAGGGGAAGGGGGGGGAGGGGCTGAATGGCGCCTAGCGGCATGGGACCTCCAAACACCGGAAATACTGCATGGCATTAGAGCTGACATTAGGGTCTACGTGGCCGAAAATGAAGGTACGGTTGACTCAGGGGTCACCTTCTGGGAGGCGATGAAGCCGGTACTGAGGGATCGAATACAGAGCAGGTTGGGGGAGGTACGGCGGACACAACAGGCTGAGGTAAATAGCATGGAAACGTCTATCTTGGCCCTAGAGGCGGAATACCAAATGCGGAAGGAGGTGAAAATACTCAGACAACTGTTAGACACACAGAGAAATTACAGGGAGGTGGTCTCTAATGAGGCACGTACTCAATCATTGGCAACCCTCCACCGATTGTATGACGTGGGGGACAAGTCCGGCAAACTCTTGGCTTGGCTTGGCAGGAAGGAAAGGGCGGCGAGGTGGGTGGAACAGATCACATTGGCAGAAGGTAGGCAGGTGCACACAGACGAGGCCATAGCAGACGCATTTGCGTCCTATTTTGAGTGCTTCTATGAGGCCAAGGACCTGGGTACGGGTGAGGACGCACAGCGTTATATAGGTGACATGGAAATACCTGTACTGTCCTCCGAGGCCAGCGCGGCTTTAGAGGCGGAGGTGACTCTGGAAGACATATCCGATGCCATAGCCTCACTGAAGCCGGGGAAAATGCCCGGGCCGAATGGCTTTCCGGCAGAGTTTTTCAAGCGGACGACTGATCTACTGCAACGCCATTTAAAAACCCTCTTCTTAGAGACATACCAGGCGGGGAGCCTACCACCGGACCTCGCCTTGGCCACTATCGTTCTGATCTATAAGGAGGGCAAGCCAAGAGACGAATGTGCCTCATACTGCCCCATTTCCCTCCTTAATATGGAGGTAAAGATTTTGGCCACTATTCTAGCCAAACGCCCGCTGTCAGTCATACCAGACCTCATACATATGGATCAGTCGGGGTTCTTGCCAGACAGGGCGACCAAGTTGAACCTTCGCCACACGCGTAATTGGTTGCAGGAAGTTAAAGGAAGGAGTGCGCCCCATTGGTTCCTCTCCCTGGACGCGGAGAAGGCCTTCGACGCGGTACACTGGCCTTTTCTAATGGCGACACTACAGAGGTTTGGTTTTGGCCCCAAGTTCCAGAAATGGGTCCGGCTCCTATACGCAGCTCCGAGGGCACGGGTCCGGGTTAACGGGAGGCTGTCCCGCGAATTCCAGATTGGTAGGGGCACACGCCAGGGATGCCCGCTGTCCCCCCTTCTATTCACACTCACTATAGAAATCCTAGCGCTGAAGGTCAGACAGAACCCTGGGATTCGGGGCTTTTCCTGGGGAGACTCCGATTCTGCACAGGATAAAATATCCTTATACGCTGATGACGTGCTATTGTATATCACCGAGCCGGACACTACAATTCCGGAACTGTTCAGGGAGCTGGACGACTTTGGGGCTAGGGCAGGTCACACCATAAATTGGCACAAATCAGTCCTCTATGACCCACAGGGCCTGGAGCGAGGGAGGTGCCTCCCGGAGCAGCTAATACATACCACGGAGGGCTTCCAATACCTGGGTATATACATTACTCTGGATAGGGACCTCTCCTTTAATAAAAATATAACACGAATCATTGACAGTGCAACAACAAAGATGAACAGATGGCGGCAGCTCCCGCTCACCCTATTGGGCCGAGCGGCTATATACAAAATGATTATCCTCCCGAAGTTTCTGTATGCGCTCCAGAACGAGTATTACCAGCTGTCAGCTAAAACGATGAACAAAATTCATGCGGACTTTCGGGCCTTCCTGTGGTTAGGGAAACAACCGAGGGTGGCCCTGTCAACTCTGCAGCGCCATCAGTACAGCGGAGGGATCTCCCTTCCTAATCTAGAGGCATACTACTGGGCAGAACACCTTACTCCAATCAATGACTGGTTACACGCAGCAGCGGACCACCCGACCTATGCATTAGAGAGGTTTAAAATGTCCACCAAAAACATACTGTACTATCTATACGGGGGGCGGTGCGGGCATCGCTTCTACCGGCCACGATGATCACACTGAATGCTTGGAATAAGGCCACTAGACGCATGGGGTGGGACAAGAGGCCTACCCGACAGACACCACTGTGGCACTGCCAATGGTTGAGAGAACTCTGTAAACTGCGAGGCTTCAGGAGGTGGGATGATATAGGAATTTCAACAATTGGGGATGTGATTGCAAGGGGGGAGATAAAGTCCTTTCAGATGCTTAGAGATGAATTTGGGCTGCACAACACTCAGTTCTACAAATATGCACAGTTGAGGCATGCATGAAGGGCACAAAACATTACGCTCACAGATATTCCAGAGTATGCACCGTTGGAGGGTAGGTTGCTTCAGGAACAGGTCATGGGTCGGGCGATATCCCTCACGTATAAAACCCTGACAAACCACATGCTAGGCGACCTGGCAGGGCTACGGAGAGTGTGGGAGGCAGACGTGGGAGGAATGGAAGATTTGGACTGGGAGATTGTCCTCATGCATCCCCGTGAGGTGGCGATTAAATCGAGGCTACGCCTCATCCAACTGAATGTGCTCCACAGAACTTATTTTGACAGAGTACGCCTCCTTAAAATGGGGAGGATAGCAGACTCGGTGTGCCTTAGGTGCCGCCACCAACGAGGTGATTTTTTCCACACGATCTGGGCATGTGACGCCATACAAACATACTGGGGGCACATTTTCACAGAGCGGGATGAGGTCTTGGGAGTGGCTCTGACGCGCGACCCTAAATTAGCTTTACTGGGCATGACAACCGAGGTGGACCTACCAGGCCCCCTGCTGATCTTCTTGGTACTCGCGTTGGTGGTGGCAAAAAGGGACATTGCAAAATATTGGGGGGCAGCGGAAACGCCAGATATAGAGGAGTGGAGGAGGGGCCTGGACCTATATATGGCCGCTGAAAGAGTGACTTATAAAGCCAGAGGATGCCCCAAGAAGTTCCGGAGAGTGTGGGCAAAATGGAGGCAATATCATGGTTTGGAGGGGGGCCAATAAGGGAAAGAGCTGAGGGACGGGAGGGCCTAGAACACAGTGGATCTGTCAGAAGTAACAACAGGGGCCTTATGAAAATTGACTAATCAGGCTATGTGAGAGGGAGGGCAGGAAGCCTTGACCACGAAGATGTAAGGTGGGTCCGGGGGAGTGGGGGGGGGGGGAGAGGGGGTGTATGCTGCCTTTTGGGGGGTTGTTTATTTGTTCATGTTGTAGATATACTTGACACACTAATAATTGTGGAACCAAAAAGTTGCGCAAACAGCGGACAGAGGCGGAATGTTGACGCCCTGCCGGCTACTGATTTTCTTACTGATTATGCTTCCTGATGCATCATTAAAAAAAAAAATTTTAAAAAAAAATCCATACACTTGTAATTGCTATGCTTTTCATTTAGAAAAAAGAAATAATTGAAGTAGCAATATCACCTGCGGTGCTTGGGCATTCCTAGTGAATTTTTTAAAGCTAATCGGGGTGAAGTGTGCAGGGAATTTTAAAAGGAGTGATTGAAAGCTGCAATGAAATGCATGTTCATGCTAAATATGTATGGTGCTGGCGTCATTCATGTGGGCCTATTCCGATCGGGTAAAAAGCGCTCCGAATAGCCGTTCGGAGCGTTTTTCCCGTACGAATCGTACCCTGCAACGTCCCCCCAATGTACTACGAAGTACGATTCGTACCAGGAGCTGGACTCCGTACGAATCGTACAGAGACCGTACGACTCTAATCTCCGTACGAGTCTCACTCGGAACCCACTGTACGCAACATCTGTACTGTTCGCAGCTGGTTTATACGACCCAGCAAGTACGATACGTGTCGGGTACATACCGTACGACCCTTTTTCTACGGAAGCTGAAAACAGCCGTAAAAGCAGAGTTTGCGACGAAACAGGTACGGAACGGCCCCTCCCGGGTATGGGGCATACCCCCCATGATCGCAGGGTAACGGCGCGTACCCCTGCGATCATGGGGGGTACGCACCGTACACCCAGCGTACATGGGGTACGCACCGTACCCCATGTACGCTGGGTGTACGGCGCGTACCCCATGTTGTGATTGTGCGCTTTTCCATACGAATCGCCCTCACCTGACGTGGACCGTACGACTCGCGTCCTGGTACCTCGGTCCGGATCGTACTCGTCGGGTCGTACAGCGTGTGTATGAGTCGTACGGAGACGGCTCTGGTTGCGAATCGTACGGACGGTAATTTTACCGGATCGGAATCGGCCCCTTGGTTTGCGTACCCTAGTCCTACCACACTTACCTTAAGGGGCTTAAAGCTTCCTTCAGCCATTGGTTTGATAAATTATCAATCACATCTTGGATCAGCCCTTGGGCTATTTTAATCTCAGCGTTCTACCATTGGCTGTTTGAGTGTGCCCTTCCACCCCTTTATAATACATGACAGACTATTTTACATCTGATATCAACCGCCGGCTAGCCTGGCAGCACTAGCCAATGAGTACTGACAAAAGCATCAGAAAAACTGATCATAGAGGAAGAAGTTCTTATTTTCTGTAGCATCAATTTCTCTGAAGCTGTTATCAGGATTCTAGCCCAAGTGCTGTCAGACAAACAAGCATTGCCAATGCCAAAAGGTTTGATATTTGTTAAGCATATGCATGACATGCACATATAAAACGGCTTTTGTCCCTGCTTATTTAAATTGAAGAAATTTATTTTTTTCGTAATGCACACAGCAAGGAATGCGTTTGTATGAATTACGAAAACTGTACTGACGGTGAGACATTTGAAAATGCTAGGGGCAGTTTGTGCAGATACTTAGTTGCTGGTAGATGTGTTCGCTTGTGGTGTTAGTTGCCATAAACAGCTTTACCATCCCCACAGTCCAGTGGACACCACTAGAGTATGATTTAAGTTTAGTATTAGATTTAGGGCATGATATAGGCTGTAAGGCTAGGGTTCAACTTAAAATTAGTATCAAAGTAGTGGTATTCTAATTACCTGTAATTTCGTAGATGCTATTATGTTATATGTAGTTGTGTTCTTTGAAGTATTCTTTCCAGTTGCACTCATTCTCTATCAGACTCACCCCCCCACTCTTTCACTCGCTTACCCTAGATCTAACATATAAAATTAGAGTGTGCACACTACTAAGAAGTCTCCTTTGAAGTGCTTAATTTGAGCCAGTGGTTCCCGGTGCTCGGCACCGGCACTTAATTGTCAACACCGGCGATTGTGACAGTCTATGCATTATAAATTACCATTACCTTCTGCCTGAGCCATTCTTTTGGCTTTGGGGAACTGAAATAGTCAGAATTGTTACACTTGTAGGAGTGTGATGGTTACTAGTTGTTTTATTACTATCACTGGCAGCATGGCAGGGGCAATGTGTGGCGCAAGCTGCAGTGGTCCCCTTCCGAGAGTCCTAGCACTTACTATTTAACAAATTAAGCACTGTTCCATTAGCCATAAGCCACAAAAATATACTCAGTATAAACAGACAACGTCAAGTAAGCTTAAGATAGGAAATACAATGCCTACACAATTACATAAAATGTAATTGAACATCTTAAAACTTTCCTTTTTCCATGTTGTTTATGAACTGCAAAAGCAGATTAAGTGCATAAATGAAACAAACCTCATGTGCTTTAAAATGTTCTTTTTTTCACACAGGTTTACATGCAGTATGTTATCAATTACTGATACAGACTGGCGCAACAAGGATGCTGGCATTCGGCCATGGCTTAACCCCTTCCACACAGTGTGAATTTTTGAGCTTGGCGGGGGTTTTATTGAGTGGGCGGGATTCGGACGGCCCCTGACCGTCGTCAGCACACGCCCATCGTGACGTCGGACGGCCGAAGCACACAACGGGTTAATTTGTAAGGAGCATGCTTGTATATATATTTTTTTAGGTCGAGCCCAGGCAGGGCATGCACTGCTCTGCGAAGCAGGCTGTATTCCTCTATGGACTTGAAGCTCCACCCACTCTCCGCCCCTATTTTTCATTGGCTTGTGTAGTTGCCCTTTGTAAATGTTGGCTTCTGATTCGTTAACAGGCTTGTCTACATTTGTAACCGCCCATGAGGACTGGCCTTTTTGCTTATGTAGTTACACATATGTTTTCTTTATAGTCTGTCAGCACTATTTTCTTCAATGATTCTCTCCTACAGCGGAACACAGCAGCATGCTGCACTGCCTACCAGAATCTTACAATATTGAAAAAATAAACTTTGACGAGCCGCCACGAAGAATAGAAAGTCGTGACTCTGCAAGTCTATTTTTTCAATATTATAAGCTTTTAGTAAGCAGTGCACCACTGGCAGCATTCTGCGCTGCTTAACAAAATCTTACAATATTAAAAAAATAGACTTCGGCAAGTTGTGCATTTCTTTTCTTCATTGAGGCTCACCGGAATCTATTTTTTCAATATTGTACGTTTTTAGTAAGCAGTCTGCCACAGGCGGAGTGTTGCGCTGCTTACCAAAATCTTACAATATTGAAAAAAGAGACTTCGGCGAGCTGCGCCCTTCTTTTAATCAGCACGGCTCACTGATGCAGACTCTTTCTCCGTCTCGTTCGGTTCACCTTTTCTGCTGCAACAGGAAGCAATGCAATAGGTCTTGCATTTACGAGAGTTTAACTTTTGGGCATTGTAAATTACAATGCTTTTTATTCATCTGTTTTAAAAACAAACACATAAATAAAATGCATTGTCAAATGCGAGACCTATTGCATTGCAAATGCTTGTTTATTTACAGTTGTTGTCTGAGTCTGATATACTTTTAGTCAGTTCACTGGGGTCAAATGTCATTGTGGCTGAATGAGTGAGTATGGTGGGAGAAATATCATCTTTATGGAGCATTTTGGTGAAAATCCTTGTCCAGTGCTAAATTTGAACCAGCGGTTGCCAGTGGGGACCACCGGCACAATTCTTTGGGGACCAACCCTTTAATTCTGCATCAGATGTTTAACAACCAACTGAGAATAAAACACACAAAGCAGAAAGATGGAGGAATAGAAAGACGAAAAAAATGTGATAAAGAGAGAAAGCAGAAATCAACAAGAGTCAAACAAAGGGGCAGGGAGTGTCTGGTAGAGGATTAAAGGGGTGTGAGGTGGATTTAAGAATGCACTGCCTTGGTATTGTGCTGGTCTACTGTTAATTGGAAAACGTAGGTGGCCATCTTTTGGGCACCAGCACTCATTCATTTACAAAGTAAGTGCTGCAATGGACCTCTTCAAATTAATTTTTTTTGTATTGGTTAAAAGACTAAAGGGGTCATTACGATATCGGGCGGATTGCCTCCGCCAGGCTTGCGGTGGCCATCGCATGCCTGGCGGAGGCAATCCGCCCGATTTCGTCTTTCCGTTTCCACCCACCATATTAGTATGGCTTGGGTGACCGGAGCGGTCAAAAACACCGCCCGCTACTTTTCCGCTCCGGCCGCCTTGCGGCCGGGGCAGAAAAGGAATAATATGGTGGCGGTGTCTATCAGACACCGCCAGCCATATTATGATGGGGTTTTCAGCAAGCCTTTCCGTGGCGGCAATGCCGCCATGGAAAGGCAGGCGGTCTTCACTCTGGGGGCCCCCAGCGGGCTCCCAGAGTGAAGGTGGGTGGGGGGTGCACACAGGGGGTACCTGTGGTACCCCCCCTGCATTTGCATAATGAAGCGGCAGGCACCGCGCATTTACTTTTGACATTGTGGCGGGCGGTGCAGTGAGCACCGCCCGCCACAGTGTTAAATGGAGGATTGCGCCTGTCACTGTGGCGGGCGCATCCTAATTGCACCCCCGGGACCCCTGCCCTTATGGCGAGCGGTCCCGATTCACGATGGGATGACGGGCGGGCAAAGTCCGCCCGTCATCCTAATGAGGCCCTAAATGTTTAAAACACTTCTAAAGGGGAACCCGTGAGTCTCTCCAAATCCGTGTGATTCGCCTCACTAGGTAAATATTTGTATGTGATCAAGGCTCCGGCCGAAACGTTATGGCAACAGCTGAATAAACAAAAGGCATCCCGATACTATGGTCCGTGTCTGCTTCCTGGTGCGTTGTCGTGAGAGGACGAGCGTGCGAGGGGAACGGAGGTCGATTATATATATATATATATATATATATATATATATATATATAGTGAGCAAGACTGCTTGGCAGTCGAAACGCATTTGGCGGCGGCGGATTAAAGAAACTTTTATAATCCCACAAGCGTCGTAATTCTTAATGTTATATATATATATATATATATATGTTTATTTGCAACGGAGGGGGGTGGCCATGGGGGCCTGCTTCTCCCCTAGCTATGCGTGCTTGCACGTAGGCTATTGGGAGAAGCGGGTCCTCATGGGGGAACATCAGGCCATCTTTTCTAAATGTGTGGAACAGTGGGTCAGATTTATTGACGATGTGTTTTTAATCTGGAGGGGTGATGAAGCCAGTGCGTTGGATTTTATAACAATGTTAAACACCAATGACTATAATCTAAAATTCACGCACCACATTAGTAAAACATCAGTTAATTTTTTGGATGTAAAAGTTTACCCCAAAAATAACCGGTTGGCAACCACCCTTTACAGAAAAGAAACTGCGGGCAACTCCACATTGCACGCCAGTAGTGCCCATCCGAAACATACCATAGATAACATTCCATATGGTGAGCTACTCAGGATTAAGAGAATCTGTAGTGTGGCAGAAGAAAGGGACAAATGTATAGAAGAATCCATCAGCAGATTTAAGGCCAGGGGATACCAAGACAAACCCCTTAAAACAGCAGTTACAAAAATCCAACAAGTAACCAGGGAATCCCTTTTGTCCCAAAATAAAAAGATTCTGAATGAAAAGGAACACTTTGAAAGTTCTGATATTAGGTTCCTTACAGCTTTCAGTTATCAGGACAGAAAAATAAGATCTATCCTCACGAGAAATTGGCCAATTCTGCAAACAGATGGAGTTCTAGCCGGAGATCTTCCAGCCAATCCAATCATTACGTTTAGGAGGGGACCCTCCTTACGTAGCCATGTCTCTAACCCTTTCCCAGAACTTACTACACAACCTACCCGATTACCACCCAGAAATGGGTTTTTCAAGTGTAACAGCTGTCGGGCATGTAAGTTCGGGATAAATACATGTTCATATTCTACTCCATTCAGTCCAACTCCCCTACAAATCAAGGGGAATTATAACTGTAGGACCGAATATGTGGTCTATGTCCTGACCTGTACTTGCGGCCTGAGGTACATTGGAAGTACCCGACCAGCAGTACATGGCAGGATATTACAACACTTGCGTGCAATTGTTAACAACGACAATGCTTATCCTGTCGCCAGGCATTTCAGACAAGTTCATAACAACAACTTGGAATGCTTGAATTATTTTGTGTTAACATCAGTTGCACAACCAAGAAGAGGGGGAGACAGAGACAAACTCCTGCGCCAGATGGAATCTAGAATGATATTAGAGCTTGACACTAAGGTTCCTAATGGACTTAACACCACGGAGGATCTCTATCATTTTCTTTAATTGATTTGTGAGTTTTTCCATTTGTCAAATTTCACACCCATTACTGACCCTTGTGTAGTCTCTTACTTTATGGTTGTGCTGTTATAGTTCCTTGTCCTTCTCCCTTCCCTGTGGCCCTCACTTTTTCCCTCGTTGTCGATTCCAGTCTACCTTTCTTTCCTTCCCTTTTTTATATATATTTTGCACTGGGGTTCACTCAAATTGAAATGAATTAGTTTATGTTCCATCTTGAGTTTAACACATGGCACTATGGTGTTATCAGCACATTTAGAACATTTGACATAGAGATCTACCAGACGGGGTGTTAATCAAGGAGAGTAATAGGGCTGCCATCGCTTTCTGATGTCCCTTACAATTTAATTAGGATAAACAGGGTTGCCATCATTTTAAGATGTCCCTGCAGGATTGATAACAGTATTTTTTGGTCTTTACGGTTCTTGTATTTATATTGCGATTTTGCACAGAGTATATATGTTTACAGATCTTGTTTTTTTTAATGTGTATATAGGATAAAACATTTTTATGATATAACAATTAATTTTGTATTGAAAGTTTTTAAGTATTTATACTTTTATAACTAAAAATGCCTATTTTGCACAAGATGTAAAGATTTAAAATTTGCACAATATAGCACCTTTTACTTTGCACTTTATATGAGAGACTGTTTTAGACCATAATCATGCATTTATGCAGATACAATCCTGTGTTAAATTATCTATATTGTAAATGAATTACCAAATTGATTTTTGTGTATTCAAAACAAGAGGACTTTTTAGCAGCCATACTCCAGAAGATGTATAACCCAAACCGTAATAGTAACTCTTCTATGTTTTTTACTATCACATGGTGTGCACTAGCAATTTAAAAAACCAGGCATGTAGGGTAATCTGTGACTGTGAACAAGGGCAACTGCCCGAAACGCGTCAGTCTCGTATGCTGCCTTTGCCTTAAGAAAATAAAAAGAACTTGCCTTGATTTTGGGACTCGTGTCGTTTTCTGGGTCTGGGGCTCCAGATTTCAGTCTTCGTGCTTTGCCTGTATATATATATATATATATATATATATATATATATATATAGCCTCCTCCAAGGAAAGAGAAGAGGCCACAATAGGGGAAACAATGGAGGCATCTTTATTAAAAACCACACCGGATTTCTTGGCGAATGCATTTCGGCATAGTATTTGCCTTCTTCAGCGCCAGGGCTGTTCACAGGATGAAGGAGCCATCATGGATTTATATATATGCTGCGTTTACAGGAGTAAATGGCAGCTCTTCAGAAACAGTTTGTGCGCAGCTAACGCACTGCATGATCTCTGGCAGGACAAGCATTATGCGCCACTGGAGGAATAGTGGCTGCTTGAAAAACAGTGCCATAGCACAAGTAACACCTAGAATAAAATCTCTGCCGGGAAAACGGCAACCATCATGAAAATACAGCAGCCATGTGCAAAATTGTTCAGAAGAGTAATTATACCCTTTAGAAATGCCATGCTATGGCAAAGCGAGACTGGGCAGGCACAAACATCGCCACTGAGAGAGTTGCATCAATCTGGACCTACCAGAAAAATAAGCATTAGCAAAGCCAAAAGGTCTCGCCTATGCAAGAGCTACTGCCTTTGACAATGCGTTTTAGCCATGAAATACACCAGTGTGGCTGTTGTTCAACATGGCTAAAAGTTAGTGGCATGGAGTGGGATGGGGCGGGGTAAATTTGGATAGAGTAAAATGCGGTAGAGTGGAATGGGGTAGACCGGCGTAGAGTGGAGTGGGGGTAGAGTGGGGTAGAAGGGAATGGGATGGACTTGGGTAGAGTTGGTAGATTGGAGTGGGGTGAAGTGGGTTAGATTGGTGGGAGTTAGAGAAGAGTGTGGGAGTTACGTAGATTAGCATGGTAAAGTGGAGTGGGGTAGATTGAATTGGAGTGGAGTCCGGTAGGTTGGGGTGGAGTAGAGTAGAGAAGATGAGAGTGGGGTAGATTAGAGTGGGTTACATTGGAGTAGGGTAGATTGGAGTGGAGAAGATTGGAGTGGAGTGGGGTAGACTGGATTGGAGTTGGGTGGAGTGGGGTACATTGGGTTGATTATAATAGGGTAGTATGAAATGGAGTGGGGGTAGACTGGGATATTTTGGAGTGGGGTAGAATGGGGGAGTGGGGTATATTGGAGAGGTGGGGTAAATTAGGATGGATGGGGTAGAGTGGGGTGGAGTGGAGTAGAGTGGGAAATTCGGATAGATTAGGGTAGGATAGGGTGGAGTGGGGTGGAGTGGAGTAGAGTGGAGTAGATTGGGGTAGATTGGAATGGGAGAGTGCGGTAGACTGAATTGGGATAGACTGGTGTGAAGTGAAGTAGATTGGAGTGGGGTAGATTGGAGTGGAGTTGGACAGAGTGGTGTGAGGTATATTTGGATGGGATACAGTAGATTATCTTTTGGGGAGATAAATCTGGCCAATTTTTAATTCACTTTTTTCACTCACTTGCACCATGAAAAAACTTGCTCCACTGTAATCAGTATTGAAGCACACCCAGACAGCACTCGGCTATTTGGATGGGACCCCTATGATGAAGCATGTCGCCCACTATGTTGGTAAGTGAGGGGTCTTCTTAAAAAGGAAAAATGTCTCTTTTTTGTGCACCTCTCCCTTTACCTCGGAGACATTGTTGTGTCTTCAGGGTGTGATCCTTCAACTGTTTGAAAATTATACCTTAAGGGGACCAGGAGTATTACCTTCAAAAACCCTTTCTCTCACCTTTTTTGTTTGATACTCAGCAGGATGGTCACATAAATTCTCTTACTTTGAAGTCAGAGAAAGAAAAAAAACACCAATCTCCCTGGGAAGAGAGAGCTTGCCATTTGACCCCTGTCTTTGAATGCACAGTAAAAGTGTCAAAATAAGGACAAGATTTAAAGTCCTGTTTACAGAAAGCAAGTTTGTAGAAGAATATAGTAAACAAAGTTTGGGCAACTGAAGGTATGAACTCAAGTAGGACAGCCAAAGGCAAATAAAGCCAGCAAATAGAAAGCCAGGAAATGTGAGTTACAAACCACAAAGCTGATGGCAAGAAACAGACAGAATGCATTTCCTAGGTCAGCTTTCTGAATGTCCCCAAGATGTCATTAGCAAAGCAGACAGCTGTGCGGTCTTGTGTTCAGCGACCTAAAAATACCATTTATGTTACCAGCGCACATGGGCAATTGATAATACATGGAGTATCTTTCAAGAAAAAGCGAAAGTGTTCTAGGATGACATTAAATCTACCTGCAGAATTACCGGACAATGCACACAATTCAATCAAAAGCAGCAGAATGACCTCCCTGCATCTATGAGAGGCTGCTACAACATCTGCCATACATGCCCATGAATCAACATTTAGGGCCTGATTACGAGTGTGGCGGTGCAGCGACGGGGCGGACCTGTGGTTGGGCCCAGTTGTTGGGCCGCATGCCAGATTATGAGTAGTTCTAATATCTGGTGGTCTTTTTTTTACGGTCCGCACCGCAAAGGAAACACCAAAATCAGTTCCTCCACAACGTGGACTGTAAAGGCCATGCCGTGCAGGAACTGGGGTGCAAGCATACAAGGGGGCACATGCTGTGCACCCCTGCATGCATTCACATGGCATGAGGCACCAGGTAGCCCTACTGGGCCCCACTTTGTTTCTTCTCCGCCACATTTTTCAAGGAACCACCATGAAAACTGTGGTGGGGAGGAAACTCGTAATCTGCTCGGCGGGACTACGGTGGTCCCACCCAGCATAATGTGGCCTCCTGACCGCCGCAACACCGCCAGTAAATGGCAGTTCCCTGGTGGCTGCAGCAGGGAAATGGCAGTCTACCACCCTAACTGTGATAGGGTGGTAGGAAAACGACCACCCCCTCGAGTCTGGCAGTCCATTTACCGCCAAAATCATAATAGAGCCCTAAGTCTGCTGCAAAAAAGCCCATAAAATCTTGCTCAAATGTTCATATATTAAACCTAAACTAAAATAGTGCATTGTTGCCATGTGCATAAACTTGTTACAAAATGAATACATCTAATAATTACCCCGATATCACAGTATTTCCCAGTTGACCATTCCATTGCTGAACATCGGCCTCTTAGTACACAGTGAGAGTGCCCCGTTTCTTCTTGAAGTTAGACCATTTTATAAATACATAAAATTAGATAATCAAACAAATAGCATGTGATGAATCCTCTGTGGTATCCACTGCCTTATTAAAGACCTTGCAAGTCAGAGAACGGGGGGTAGATTGCTTAACTCCTTCGCCACTGAGTCTCCTTGCTCCCAGATCCCACCATCCTCCCGCCCTATCCCCACTTCGAGTGCTAAGCCTTTTTTTAAGTTTGAGGTACTTTTTTGTATTACACAAAAGGTATCCAAGCCACATTTGTGGCCCTTTGCCCCACATACTGGGGATTTTAAAGGTATCCAGTGTTTGCGGAGTTCCTTTTAGGGAACTGAAATATTTGGCATAATATAGGGGTTTTGGGAAAATGGGAAAAAAGGTGCAGTGCAAGAAAGCATATGCTTTTTGTTTTAACTAAAAATGATACCAACAGTTTGGTGTGCGAGGATCACTGTCTTTCAAGCTTTCAGAAACAAGCAGAGTTGTAAAAAACATGTTTCCACAGTGTTTGCATTTTTCCAAATGGTAATCCAAATTTCATATTTTTGCAGTTTAACCCTACATGCAGTTTGTGGTGAAAACAAGCAAGAAACCCATGGAGGAAGGTGGGGTGTAAGATATTAGACTACTATTTGGGGTGGACAACTACCCACTTCAAGGAGTACTCAGAACCCTAGACAGGGTGAACCTTCAAAATCACTAAATTAACCTGAGCTCAATCCCCTGGTAGCTAAGACACACAGGAGGCATGCTTAACGTAGGGCAATGTGTAAAGTGTTCATGCAGTACCAAACTGTAATAAAGTCACCCTACGACCAATACAAAATCCAAACTGAAAAACAAATAGAGTATTATGTAATACACAAAATAGCAGCAAAAAAAACAAAAATCCAATAAGGGGAACAGGAGATATGATTGTTTAAACTTGTAGGTAGAAAAAGCACAAAAAGCACAATGATAGTCAATATTCATGGTAGACTGGGATCTAGGCACAGTTTGAGAATGACTACGATGGAGCATGGGTTGTATACACCAACCAGCTTTATTGACTATAATTTACCAGTCAAAAGGTTTACCTTCTGACTTGGTCTTTTAAGACCCAATCTACTACAGGAGTACTCTTCTAAGATCTCACAGGACCTCTTGTGAGGCACAGCATTTAGCTACTCACACAATGTCAGGAAGAGGACAACAGCAGGGTCCAATCCAGGTCCAATTGCTACTGGTTAGGTGGTACTTCAAGAAAAAGGGCTCTTGCAGCTGGTTGTCTCCCTGTAGTCACACAGGAGTTCAGCTAGCTGACTCTTGAAATCTACTTCTTTGTCCTGTGTACAAGAGGGAGGCACTTCACACCCTTTTCACACTTATTCAAGGCTAATTACTGCCTGGAGAAGCAGGAGAGCCACTGGCGAGGTCATTGAAAAAGCAGTTGAGGCACAACTCCAACACAACTATGCCTTGCATGACTACCGATCTGATTTCAGATCACACTAGCATGGAAACAGCTACCTTACAAATCTGGGACAATACCCTCCTGGCCATAGACAAAAAAGACCCCTGCAACCGGATACTACAGACTTATTGACTGGCTTTGACACCGGTGACCATTCCAACCTCATCCTCACCTTAAAATCATGAATAGGATTCACTACTGACGTCTTCAACTGATTCTCCTCCTACCTATCCAAATGACACCAGCTTGTTCACATTTGCTCCTCCAGATCCCATAAGCTCCACATCACCTGTGGAGACACCAAGGATTCCTTTTGCCCCATCATATTGAACCTCTACATGGAATCAACTGGAACTTTAATAACTAATAACCAAATCCAACAATATTTGGATGGCAGACAACTCTATAGGAAAGTCTCTTCTGCGTTGGTCGCTCCACACCTCAACCATACGTGGATGCCCAGCATCTACCTGGGGCCGCATTACAGTAAGTGCCCTGGGGTTTCAACCGGTGTTTGCACCCGCTTTGCACGCTCCCTGGGCACTTTGGTATTACAGAATGGGGTGCAGATGCTTGTGCGTCCCATTCAGTAATACCAATAGCGCTGCCGCACTTAAAGCACCAGTGTTACCTTTAGAGGGCGTTCCCTCATTTGCATGGGGGCGTGCCAAATTAATGACTTGGGCACAGAGGCAAAGAAGCTGTCATGAGGCGCATGGACAGGGCGCCCCCTAAAAGGTGGCACACTGTGAGTGGGCCACCTTAGAGCAATTCTCTGGAGACAGAAAGAGGGTCCTTTGGGCCCTACAGACATCCCTTTGTATGCTGGTGCAGTGACTGACTGCATCCGCCTACAAGGGGGCCTCTAAGTATCCGCCTGCTCTGTGAAAACACAGGGCAGGCGGCGCAAACAATGAAAATGCATAATACGGCCCCTGAAGGTTAACCTACCAACACCGAATAGGTCCTACTCACCAACAAACAACAACTTGCCCTAATCCACCTCAACCACACAAATCTAAATGTATTCAAAGCCCTATTTTCGAATAATGCAACATCTTTCAGATTCACCTTTGACACCGACCTCAACTTCAAGGAACCCATTACTTAGAAAACCAAGTTGGCTTGGTATCAGTCCTCTCCACTAAAGAAATTGAAAGCACTTCTACCCGAAAGTAACTTCAGAACTGCCACCCAAGCATTCATATTCTTCCATGTCGGTGGGGCAATTCCCTGTTACACAGACTCCTTTTCAACACTTCTTAAGAGCATCCTACATGATTATCAGGGGCCTTAAGAAATATGACCTCATCACCCAACTCTAATGAAGCTCCACTTCCTCCCTTTACCAGTCTACACCACCTCAAGGCCAGGTGCATCATCAACAAAGCTATAACTGGTAACCCCACCTATTTGGCTGACAATCTGGCTGACAATCTCACCATTTCTGGTGGGTTTGAATACAATCATAGCTAGGACAACATCGGACTGGAGACAAAGAAGTGCAAGAAAGAAAAAACAAAGCAAAAGCCTTCTTCAATACCTACCCAGACCTCTCGAACCTTCTTCAATTCAGGAAAGAACTGAAGACACACGTCTTTAAAGAACTTTTTTCTGCTTCTTGCTCTTCTACATGCCCCTACTTCAATTCATTGCTAGAGGACAACTTTTCCGATTATAACAATTCGATTCTTAGTGCACTTAATATCATTACCCCAATCAAATCTTATCGAGGACACTGTCGCCGGGGCTCAGCACCATAGTACAATCAACAACCGCCTTGCAAGGAATATGAACATATTTGTTGCTGTTAATATTCCACATCCAGCAGAACCTTCCATGTGTATGCCCTGAATTCTTACACAAATCTTGTTTGTTCCACCCGTGCCTCTCATTATATCACCCGTCTTGCATTCTAGCAACTTCATGAAGAAGCTACAAAAAAATTACCCATTCTCTATCTAATTCAGAAAGATGTTCTACCGCCTTTAAGATACGAAACAAATATGCAACACCACGTCTCCTTTTTTTTACTGACACAATGTCCATGTTCTGAAAGGCATTCCCAGCGACTTCCTTTCGGAATAACCCTGCTTTGACCTCCACCCAGTTTCCCAAGCTCCCCTCTCCTCCTAATGTGTCAGAGTTCCTACCTCCATCCCTCCAAATGTAAAACAAATCCTCTCTTCCACTCATTCAGACACCTGCTTCTGCCCTTGAGATCTTCCCAACTCGCTTTCTGAAGCTTGGAAAACCAGCCATCACTCAAGCTCTCCAGGCTACCTCCATTAAATATATTTTTCTTATGTCCCCATCCCATGGAGGCAGGCCACGGTAGTCCCTGAAACAGTCATGAAACCCCTTGAGTAATTTTCACCTTCTATCTCTCTAACCTCTCACAAAAGAAATCTTTTGAGGACACTCGCAACAAATGCTCTATTTCTTTTTTAATTCAACAGTTTCTTTGATATGCTCAATAAGGGTTTGACCCAAGTTGCACAGCACAGAATCTACCCTGATTTCGGTCCTGGACAACCTCTGCATGCTAGTTGATCAGGAAAACTATGCAACCTTAGTCCTTCTGCGTCTCTCCACAGACTCTGATACAGTCTTTCACGACCATCCCCTAAACCCCTTAATACAACAGGGATCCCTGGTAATGCATTAGACTGGATAGATTCTTATTTACATGGGCGTGCTCAGGCTGTTCACTTTCCTCTCTCCTGCTCTGAATTCAAGTTATTCTCTCATGGGGTACTTCAGGGTTTATCTTCCACCCAACCGCTTTTCAGTCTCTACGTTCGCCCTTTTCTTGAAATCATCCACTCCTCTGGTTTCAGTTTTGTGTGTCATGCGAACGACGATCAATTATGGTTAAACTTGATGATCCATCTCCTTCAGAAAGGGAAAACATTCAAACATGCATTCTCAAAACTATTTCATGAAGAAATAACAACTCTTTGAAACTCAACTCTAATAAAAGTGAGAATCCGATTACCAGTGGCAAGAACAAACTTACTCGCGGCCTTTGATTTCTGGTGTGAACAATTAGCCACTGCTTCTTGCCCTGCCCATTGTGGATTGCATCCACAATCTTGGAGTCTGTTTTGGTGAAGACCTCTCTTTTACTTCTCAAATCAACAGAGTTTCTTCCACTTACCTTCTACAGATGAGACTCCTTTCTACCCTTCCTTCCTCTTTCCTCCAGCTAGTTGGTTGCTCAAGCTGTCATTCTTAGCCGCCTTAACTATTGTAATTCTCTCTACTTAAGCGCTCCCTGTTATTTGATCCACTGACTTGAACGCACTCACAAAGTGGTTCTCAGATTGACTTTTATTCTTTCCCGGCGTACTCACATTTTTTCCAACTTTAGGACGCACATACATTTTTTCCCACCTTTAGAAACTACACCGTTACCTGTCTCCAAAAGAATCATCCTCAAGTCCTAGTGCCAAGTACACTGGGCTTTTCACGAAAAATAGCCTCTTTATCTTCAAAGTATGTTTTTTCACTATACTCCCACCTGCCTCCTTAGGTCCTCCTCTGCCAAGTTGGTTCGTATCCCACATCACCACTGCATTTGTGCAGTGCGTGTGCCTTTTTTGATACTTGCCACCAAGCATTGGAACAACCTGCTATCTCACCTTTGAGCTTTTAAGAAGAACCTCCCATTTCAAAAATCCTAAAATACCTGGCTTTTCTCAGATTACGTTCTTTTTGTATTTCTGTCAGTTGAATTCCGCAGTGCTTCCACTGGTACCACAACATCTTCTTTAAGTACCCAAGCAATCGAAAAATCCTCAAATAGCTATAAATAAACACTACACCGTGAGACAGTAAATTATGCACATCCCCACTCAGAAACCAACACCCTGACTAGATTAATTCTCTGGTTGTATCTTTGCCTTGGAGCATATACAACTTTCCGCTGCCTTTTGGCGAGATCTGTGTTATACAAATACCACATACAATTACATCTCCTGTGACAACTTTACAAAGAGTTGCTGCTCTCCCTTCATATACTTCTCTATTCCTGGAAACCATTCCTAACAAATTCTTTCACATTCTTCATGTCAGGATTCCCCGGCCGCTGGTAGATCACTGCCTGCAGTCCGAGTCCATAACGGGGTTCGAAAACTACAATACCCATGATTCCTAGCGCGGCGCGTCGGGATGACACTATGCGACCGGAAATTGGATAACACGGCACTCGCGGAGAGACGCGCTGCCGATTATTCCTCCCGGCGAGCAAGAGTGGATTGCTCGATTTACCAGTACTTGGCTGTGCTTTTTGATGTGGGCTGAGGTAAGCTCACGCCGTCTGTCCGTGGGACCATTTGGATTACTTTGGAGGGGCTTAGGAAGTGCCCGTGGTGTTCTTAGCAGAGTGCTCGCTTCTTGGAGATTTCGAGTGGGGCTCTGTTAATTCATGTGTCGCCTCGAACGTTGTGCCACTTAACCCTGGATTACTTTGGAGGGGCTTAGGAAGCGCCCGCAGCTCGTGTTAGAAGCTTTGAATCAGGTTTACTCCGTGGGGGTGCTTGTGTTGTGTACATTCTTTCAAACAACCTTTTCCTCTGTCCTGAAACCAGATAGGGGTTGGTTTCTGTTCCTGATGGACACCTAGGTTTTGGGTGCCATTTGACTTGTGAGGAAGTTTTGTCCATGCTTTAACATTGCAGAGACGTATCTGCAGTGAAGTCGAGTTCTACCCCATTTGTTTTGTGCTGGGCAGCTTTTCTTTTGTTGGCTGTTAAAGGAACGTAAATTACAGACTCCATTATTAGGTGGTGTATGAATCGTGAAGGGTGTTTGACTCCTATGCGCATACTGTTCTGACCCCTGACTGTGCTGATCATTATTCCACCTCGGAGGGGAGTACATGAAACTATTGGTGTTGTTACCCCGTACGTTCTGAGAACTGTATTAGATACTACCTGGAGAAGAGTTATAGGTGATCATAATATTGGTCCTTTGGCTTCCAGGTCTTCCTCATTCCCATTTGGGTAGGTGTTCCTCCATATCCTATTCACTTGAAATACTGTCACCAGAGGTGGGATGGAAGTTGCATATTTATGTTCTTCTTTGTTTATTTAAGTAGGAAAACCTGGGGAATGAGAAGACGCCTATTCTATTACTCTCTGCTTCAGTATTCCTGTTTGATATTACAGGTGAGGAAAGGCTTAGCATATTGTGTAAATAGGTTATCAGCCTAGGGTTACAGCTCCACTTATCCCATGCTTTATATATTTTCAGGTTTCCAGTTCCAGCCGCCCAGCTGTTCCCCTCCGGACCTATTTTTTCCCCCGCTTGATCTCCTTAAAGTCTGTGAGCCTGATAGCCAGACTTGGGATGATCTAGAGGAGGGCCCCTTTTATAGCATCAATCCAATCCCGAGGATCAACAACGAAAGACCTGACAGAATAATCGGCCCAAGAGTTCTTATCCTCATGGTTGTATTGATCAAAGGGATGGCCTCCATTGATGACGTAATAGCGGCGTTAGGCCTAGTACAAGCGGAACTAGCCGCCTCTCGTCAAGAAACAGCCGCGCTTCAAGCTCGGGTTGACGCCTTACAGCGAAACCCTTTTGACGTGGGTGCCCCTCAGGCTGTCTCAGTAGTGGTAGAAATGCCTTCCCCTGTTCTGTTGGCTCCCCCTGAACGTTTTTGGGGAGATAGAAAAAAGGTGCAAGTATTCATGACCCAGGTGCTGTTACATTTCACGTGTAAACCCAAATTTTTCTTAACTAATCAAGCCAGGGTTTCCTTTCTGATTTCATATTTGGGTGGAGAGGCAGCTCAGTGGGCAGTCCCTATAGTCAAGAGTAATGACCCTATCCTATATGATTGGGATCTGTTTCGAACAGAATTTGAAAAGACCTTTGACAGGAGAGCCGAAACCTTTTCAGCCGATAAGGAATTGCTTGTACTCAAACAGGGAACTTCCGATTTAGTCACCTACTTGAATCCCTTTAGGAGGTTGATAGCGGAAACAGATTGGCCTGAAGCAAAACAAACAGTCTTGTTCTACCAGGGACTCACAGAGAATCTAAAAGATGTCATAGCCCAGGTTGAACCCCAACCTACGACGTGTGCTGCTCTTATTGATTTGGCCTTGAGATTGGATCACAGATTACGTGAAAGAAAAGGAGAGCAAGGAAGAAAAGACAGGCCGCTAATCTTGGGTGACAAACCGGCCAGTGGGGAAAAGCATGAGGGAAAGACAGAACCAATGGAAATCGGAGTGGTACGAGCATCCCTGACCCCGAGTGACAGAGAACATCGCCGAAAATTTGGGCTCTGTCTGTATTGTGGGAAAAAAGGACACTTCTTACGTGAATGCCCAGTGAAGCCTAAGGGAGGTCGCTATCGTGCAGGACAAGTAGCAGTGTCCTCTGTTGAAAAGGGGTCGGAAAACTCCAAAGCTTGAGTCTATTTGAAGGGAGTAACTTCAGCAAGCACTTCATCCCTTCAGTAACAGAAGAGGACTTCGCGGGAAACCATCTATTCTTTCTGGACATGGAATTGTGGATAGACCAAACCCCCAAGAACATCAGAGCCATGGTAGACTCAGGAGCCACAGGCTGTTTTATGGATTTAGCGGAAGCTCGTCGATTGGGGTGACTCCTGTCACAAAACAATTCCCTGAGGCTGTATTTGCTGTGGACGGACATGAATTGGAATCTGGCCCGATCAACCAACATACGCCTGAGTACGAGCTGTGGTATGGGGGTTACCATATAGAACGTCTTTCGTTCAACCTTATTCATGCTCCTCATTATGGGGTGATTCTGGGACTCCCATGGTTGAAGAATCATGAACCCACCATTAGGTGGACGGATCAGTCCTTAGATTTCCTCTCCACTTATTGTCAAGAACAATGCATCAGAGAGAATCCCCGACCTTCCACGGTTCTGGCGACTACGCATATCATTTCTACCGCAGCAGAAAAGGATGTGTTATTACCATGTTGTTACCAGGAATATGGGGAGGTTTTCAGTAAAATCAAGGCCGAGGTGCTCCCACCACATCGAGAATATGATTGCCGTATCGAGCTGATACCGGGGTCTGTGATTCCATGTGGCAGGATATACGCTCTATCGCAACCCGAAACTGAACATCTTCGGGAGTACTTGGACAACCTCCTTAAGTTGGGATTCATCCGACCTTCCAGGTCTCCAGCTGCTTCCCCGCTTTTTTTATCCCTAAAGCTAATGGGGAATTACGCTGTTGCATCGACTACAGGGCATTAAATGCCATAACTATAAAGAACCAATACCCGCTCCCCTTGATACCGGTGTTATTGGAACAAGTGCGAGCCGCCAACATCTACACGAAATTGGACCTCAGAGGGGCCTATCATTTAGTACGCATGCGAAGCGGCGACGAGTGGAAGACTGCCTTTAATACGCGGTACGGGCTCTTCGAATACCTTGTGATGCCCTTTGGGCTCTGTAATGCCCCAGCCTCCTTCCAGTTCTTCCTGAACGAGGTTTTAAGGGACTTTTTAGACATCTTTGTAGTAGTCTACATAGATGATATCCTGATTTATTCAAACGACGAACAAGAACACCAAAGACATGTATGCCAAGTTCTTAACGCATTACAGCAGAATCATCTTTACTGCAAATTAACAAAGTGCGAATTCCATGTTACCACTGTAGAATTCTTAGGAGTCATGCTCACTCCATCAGGTCAAGTGATGGCAGAACGGAAAGTACGAGCAATTGTGGAGTGGCCTAGACCTAACAGCATCAAGGACATTCAAAGACTCCTTGGATTCGCAAACTTCTATAGGAGATTCATCTCACACTTCTCTGAAATGGTAACTCCGCTCACTAAGTTGACCAGAAAAAACACCCCATTTGTGTGGGGCACTGCTGAACAAACCGCCTTCGACAGATTGAAAACCGCGTTCACTTCCGCACTGGTACTAGCCCATGCCGATCCGAAACTCCCCTTTGTGGTGGAAGCAGATGCCTCAGAGCTAGCAGTCGGGGCGGTCCTCTCTCAAAGAAACGAGAGTACAGGTCATCTTCATCCCATTGCCTTCATGTCTCGCAAATTGAACACCGCGGAGCGCAACTACACCATTGCGGAAAAGGAACTATTAGCAATCAAGGACGCTTTCACCGAATGGAGGCATTGGTTGATGGGCGCTTTTCAGCAAATCACGGTGTACACCGACCATCGAAACTTGCAGTTTATGCGAGCAGCCCGCCATCTAACCCCCAGACAACTTCGATGGATGTTGTTTTTTGCTGAATTTAATTTCATGGTTACATTTCGTCCTGGATGTGACAACAGGAAGGCGGATGCTCTCACGCGTCAAGAAAATAACCCAGTGGTAACGTTAACACCAGAGAAAAGCATCATTGAACCCAAGAAGCTGGTGGGAGTGATACACACCGAGGAGTTTCTTCACAAGGTCAAAAGGGGTATACAAACTTTTGCTTGGAAAACATGGATCCGTCTACATCCAGAGTGGAGAATCCGACAAGGGTTGCCAAGAAAAGGCCCACAGTTGCTCCTTCCTACCCTAGCTTTGCGACAACAGGCTTTCAAATGGTGTCACGATCTGCCCTGTGCTGGACACACTGGAGGAAAGAAAACCCTAGAGAAAATGCTTCGCACTTACTGGTGGCCTACTATTTGCCCTTATGTGATTGCGTGGGTACAACGGTGTACCACTTGTTCTCAGGCCAAGAGCGACCATCGCCCTGCACAAGGGCTTCTGCAAAGTATGCCCACTCCTGTGAGTCCGTGGGAGAGCTTTTCTGTAGACTTCGTAGTGGGTCTCCCTAAGGATCAAGGCATGACAGCTATTGTAGTAGTAGTGGACTACTTAACTAAAATGGGGCACTTCATTGCATGTAAAGGGGTTCCAACCGCTAGCCAGCTAGCCCATTTTTTGCTCCTTCATGTAGTCCGGTTACATGGACTTCCAAGGGTCATAGTGTCAGACAGGGGAGCACAGTTCACAGCTAGGTTTTGGAAGGTCTGGTGTGACAGGTTAGGCATTGCTTCTTCCTTGTCCACTAGCTTCCATCCCCAAACAGACGGTCAAACCGAAAGGTTAAATCAAACTCTCAAACAATACTTAAGATGTTTTGTAGATACGACTACTGAGGCATGGGTTGACTGGTTATGGACCGCTGAGGTAGCGTATAACGATGCTATACATACCTCTACTTTGTACACCCTGTTTTTCTGTACCTACGGGTTTCACCCTAGGTTTGCCCCTTTGAGTGTCCCATCCACAGATGTTCAGATCCCTAAGTTGCACTCTCGATTGGTGCAGTTACGGAAAACCATGATGCTAGCACGAAAGAACCTTGAGAAAGCAAAACAGAAGTATAAGGCTCAGGCTGATAAACATCGCAGGTCATGTCCAGAGTACGGTATAGGGGATTGGGTATGGTTGTCCACTCGAAACATCCGTTTCCGCAAGTATAGTGTATTCAACCCTAGGTTTATTGGCCATACCAAGTGATCCGCCACATTAACCCTGTGGCTGTGAAATTGCGTCTTCCAGCACATTTCAGGATACATCCAGTGTTCCATGTATCGCTGCTCAAACCGGCGAAGTGTCCCCGTAGTAAAACCCCTGCGCCTGTGAGAGTGCAACAAGATGTGGAGTATGAAGTGAGGTGCATCTTGGATGCACGTAGAGTGCGTGGTAAGCTCCAGTATTTGGTGTCATGGAAAGGTTATGGACCGGAGGAAGACTCCTGGGAGCCTGTAGGTGCTGTTCATGCCCCTAGACTGGTGCGGAAGTTCCACCTGTCTCATCCTGGCAAACCTGGTGGCAGTCAGTGAATTTTGCAAAAGGGGGGTGTCCTGTCAGGATTCCCGGGCCGCTGGTAGATCACTGCCTGCAGTCCGAGTCCATAACGGGGTTCGAAAACTACAATACCCATGATTCCTAGCGCGGCGCGTCGGGATGACGCTATGCGACCGGAAATTGGATAACACGGCACTCGCGGAGAGACGCGCTGCCGATTATTCCTCCCGGCGAGCAAGAGTGGATTGCTCGATTTACCAGTACTTGGCTGTGCTTTTTGTTGTGGGCTTAGGTAAGCTCACGCCGTCTGTCCGTGGGACCATTTGGATTACTTTGGAGGGGCTTAGGAAGCGCCCGTGGTGTTCTTAGCAGAGTGCTCGCTTCTTGGAGATTTCGAGTGGGGCTCTGTTAACTCATGTGTCGCCTCGGACGTTGTGCCACTTAACCCTGGATTACTTTGGAGGGGCTTAGGAAGCGCCCGCAGCTCGTGTTGGAGGCTTCGAATCAGGTTTACTCCGTGGGGGTGCTTGTGTTGTGTACATTCTTTCAAACAACCTTTTCCTCTGTCCTGAAACCAGATAGGGGTTGGTTTCTGTTCCTGCCGGACACCTAGGTTTTGGGTGCCATTTGACTTGTGAGGAAGTTTTGTCAATGCTTTAACATTGCAGAGACGTATCTGCAGTGAAGTCGAGTTCTACCCCATTTGTTTTGTGCTGGGCAGCTTTTCTTTTGTTGGCTGTTAAAGGAACGTAAATTACAGACTCCATTATTAGGTGGTAAATGAATCGTGAAGGGTGTTCGACTCCTATGCGCATACTGTTCTGACCCCTGACTGTGCTGATCATTATTCCACCTCGGAGGGGAGTATATGAAACTATTGGTGTTGTTACCCCGTACGTTCCGAGAACTGTATTAGATACTACCTAGAGAAAAGTGATAGGTGATCATAATATTGGTCCTTTGGCTTCCAGGTCTTCCTCATTCCCATTTGGGTAGGTGTTCTTCCATATCCTATTCACTTGAAATACTGTCACCAGAGGTGGGATGGAAGTTGCATATTTATGTTCTTCTTTGTTTATTTAAGTAGGAAAACCTGGGGAATGAGAAGACGCCTATTCTATTACTCTCTGCTTCAGTATTCCTGTTTGATATTACAGGTGAGGAAAGGCTTAGCATATTGTGTAAATAGGTTATCAGCCTAGGGTTACAGCTCCACTTCTCCCATGCTTTATATAGTTTCAGGTTTCCAGTTCCAGCCGCCCAGCTGTTCCCCTCCGGACCTATTTTTCCCCCGCTTGTTCTCCTTGATAGTCTGTGAGCCTGATAGCTAGACTTGGGATGATCTAGAGGAGGGCCCCCTTTATAGCATCAATCCAATCCCGAGGATCAACAACGAAAGACCTGACACTTTAGTGCACCATGTTTGATCAAACCTGTCCTCCAGTCCTCTTTAGCAACATATTTGTCATCTTCTATATACACCCTGGGCACCAAACACTCAAAGTCATCCTCTTTCGACTCTTTGCAAACTTTAAAGGAATCCTCACAAGCAATCTAGCTTTTTTTCACCACACCTGTGATATGTTCTCTACTCTAGCAATCTTACACCTAAATAGAGCCAAGTCTTGTGTTTTGGAACTGCCCATGTGCCAGCGAGCATTTCCTTCTCTACTACTGAATACTGTCTTTCATGTGGTCTCAGTGTAGACCATGCAAAACCCACAGTGTTTTATCCCTTGTTCCTCTATTGGATCAGACCTTTCGAGGAAGAAAGAGAAGTGAGGCTGATTCCTAACTAGGGAGCCTTGGTATTTGCCAAACCCTGCTTTTGGCAGCCCCGTGGGCCCTCAAGTAAATTGTTTGGCCACTGCACTTACTTTAATTTTTTTGACAGACTAAGAACTACCCTAATCTTAAAACTTACATTAACACTCACTTTCACACTTATCGTTGTACTGAACTCATCAGATGCAACAGTATTCTCAGCTGATGTAATTTTGATCAAGTGGCATCTATGTAATGGTACAGAGGGGGATGCAATTTGTAAACAACTAAGCGAGTGAGGCACAGGAGTTTTTAAAGAGGAGGAGAGAGGGACGAGTGAGTAAAATAAAGCAACTATGCTTTGGATGATCCAAGGGTGTTGGGAGACTGACCTGGGGCGCAGGCACTGAATCGGATTTCTCTAGGGAACCAAACGAATTTTGAAAATGGCCATTGACCAAAAATGTAATATATAGTGGGTGATATTGTCTGTGGTTTTGAAAACCGGCCCTGTGGTCTTTAAATTGAAACCACAGCATCATCGAAAGGCCCTATGTATGTCTGAGAATGGGCCACAAGTGACTAGAGTTCTACATTATGTATGTGGGGGCACACTGGCGTAACGAAAATTGAGGGGGCCTCCCGGCACAGTACGCAGAGGGGCCCCCTCCTGGCTCAATTAGGAGCTCTCCGGCCAGATTGCAGTGCCGAGGGGCCCCCCTGGAGCTTTGGGCCCCCCGCACCGTGTGGGCTGCGGGGGCCTGTGCTACGCCCCTGTGGGGGCATAGTTATTAAAAGGGCAGCAAGAAAAGCTGTGGCACTGCGTTGCATGAATCTACTAAGATATGTTGCGCTTCAGCTCTCTATCTGCACTGGTGCACTTGAGGTTGCCTGGTGCCAATGCAGGCACCCTTGCACCATGATGGAAGGATGTCTGCATTATAGGTAGGATTGTTTTTCTACAGGAGGAGATACCTCCTGTACTAAAACAATCCTAGGAGGCATATTCATCTTTCTATGTGTGTTTCAGAATGCCGCACACATGGAAAGAAGAAGTTATGAGGGAAAAGGAATATATTTCTCCTTGTTAGGCCTCTTGTCAAGTAGGCACACGATTTTGGAGCAAACCCAGTGTTGGACCTGCGATGGGCAAGCCCAGCACAAAGGGGGTAGCTTGGCTCAAGTGTCAAGGCAAGTGAAGGCTGTCGTGTTAAGCCGGCTTTAATCCAATAATATCTCCTTGTACAACCACCAAAAAGAAGGACACCACACCACTGTTGTAGAAAAATATGATTCCCTTATGTAAAAATTCTCTGTTGTGAATGGGGGTCAATCAGGAAAGCACATTTACATTTCTTTTGGGTCACAATTTGCTGGGTTTCGATTTTGGAATAGATTCAATAAATAAGCTTGGGAGTACAGTTCATCAATAAATAGAATAAATATCACGAATAAATATTGTCAATAAATAGAATAAATATCGGGAATAAATATCTTTAATAAATAGCATAAATATCACTGTCTGTATAACAGAATAAATACTGGTTCAGTTCAAGAACATCTACAGATTCATTCTGGTATCGCTGCCACCAATTAAATACTTCAGGAACACTACATTTGAAAATACATTTCAGGTTAGAAAGATTACTCTTACAGTTTATGACGATTTCACCATTAGTGTACACAGGCTTCTCTGGGCACAACAGGGAGTGCTGGGACTCTCTTTAAGAATCACACGGGGGTCATGCGTGTATATCTAAAAGGCAAGGAAAGTCAGTGAACACTTCATTTACACTCGGCTGCCACCGGGTTGAGATCTCTGTTTGCCGGTGGGGGTCTAAGCGCGCCTAGGGGTTTCTGTAACCGCTAGCACTCAGGCGGCACCAGTTCCAAGTCTTTAGACTGCCGAACGGGGCTGCCGAAGAGGTCACACAATCTTCGCGCTCAGTCAAATAAATGCCGGTTCACAGTTCCTTTATAACAGCGCTTCCCACCTGAAGAAACGGGCCCACCTCACATCGGCTGCAATCGAAAAGCGATTCAGTCGGGTTCAGCACTTCTCTCACCAGCGACGGGTTCTCAGGGGCTCCACGGACCTCCCTTCGACTTCCTCAAACAGGGATGGTTCCCGCCCACAGCTACAGCCGCTGATCTACTGGGGAGGGGCAAAGACAGTAGTCCCGCCCAACGAAGGCCGGCCTTTCCCCGCCCCGGTGCACCACCTCACCTCAGTCTGCGCAGGAAGCACTCTACGCCGGTGGAACTCGGAGACGTCCGAGCTCCTCGCTGGAGGCGCCTGTCACACAAGGGGCACAGAAGACGCTCGCGGTCGCGGCGAACTTGCTCTCGCCTCGCGACCCGAGTCAGTCGTAATTCACCACCGGGGGGGGGAGGGGGGGGGGGCGGGGGAGGCACACGAAAAATCGGCCACAGTCTCTTGGGGGTGACGAGGCACTCGCTGGGCAGGCGCTGTAGGCGCGAGGTCACCGCACACACAGCTGACTGGAACGCCAGTCAGGATCCACGCCAGTGACTCTTGCTTGCTCTACTGCCCGCGCTACCAGCTGCCTCAGGGGTCAACAGGGCAGGTGTCAATCTGGTGTCAAGTCTGGAATCTCCTTCTTCACCTAGATCTGGAACATCATTATCCTATCTAGTCTTTTGGTCATCTAAAATGGCCGCCAGGGACTGGACCTTATATAGCCAGTGCCCTGAGGTGCTGGCTCGTGCCAGTAGGTTCTAGAACCTTCTTTGGGTTAGGCCAATGACATGGCACTTCTGGGGTATTTGGGCCTCTAACAGCCACCATACTGGGGTTCTAGAGCAGCCATTTTGTGTACCTGAGGGAAATAAAGTAATTCCTATCAGGAATGCGCGCCAAGTAAAAGAGCGCCAAAACCTTGAAAGGTCAGGGTTCATGGAGGCTCCACAGGGAGTCACTCTCATGAGGAAAATGGGTGGCCACCATTTTGAGGTCATTCATACAGGTTGCCAATCCCAGTATATAATGTCACAGGGTCCTTGTAAATAGGTGCAAAAAACCTTGTGAACAACTGGGCGTCAAGGAACATCTAGCCCCATGAAACAGCACACAAAAGGTCCTGGTAGACAAAGAAAAGCGACAAATTTTGGGAGGTCCAGGGGAACAAAAGAAATTATAGTGGTGAGGGGACTCTCAGAAGCAGACGGGTCTAACACGCGTCCCCCCCAGCTGAAAGTGGGGAGAGCTACCCAACCCCTTGGGAGTTCTCAACACTAAGGCAGAAATACCCGGAGAGACCGTCTGCATTGGCGTGGTCAACTCCGGGCCGGTGTTCCACCCGAAAGTCCATTCCCTGTAGGGAGGTAGACCACCTCAACAGTTTGGGGTTTTCCCCCTTCATCTGCATGAGCCAGCGAAGGGGTCGGTGGTCTGTCTGAACAAGGAAGTGCGAACCAAACAAGTATGGTCGCAGCTTCTTCAGTGCCCAGACCACCGCAAAGGCTTCCCGCTCAATGGTACTCCACCTCTGTTCCCGGGGAAGCAGTCTCCGTGACAGAAAGACTACGGGTTGATCCAGACCCTCCTCATTGAGTTGCGATAACACCGCCCCAATGCCAATGTCGGATGCATCTGTCTGGACAATGAATTCCTTTGTGAAGTCTGGAGCCTTCAAGATGGGAGCGTTACACAATGCTTGTTTCAGAGTGTCAAAGGCTTGCTGACAAGCCTCCGTCCAGATGACTCTCCTGGGTTGCTTCTTGGCCGTGAGTTCAGTAAGGGGTGCCACGATAGTGCCATACCCCTTCACAAACCGTCTGTAGTAGCCTGTGAGGCCCAGGAAGGCTCGGACCTCAGTCTGGGTCTTGGGGGGTTTCCAGGCCATGATTGCCTCAATCTTCGCCTGAAGGGGCTGCACCTTTCCCCTGCCCACCAAGTGACCGAAGTACACTACCGACCCCTGTCCCATCTGACATTTGCTGGCCTTGATCGTCAAGCCAGCCCTTTCCAGGGTTTGGAGAACGGCCTGCAAGTGCTGCAAGTGATCCTTCCAACTGCTACTGAAGACAACTATGTCATCTAAGTAGGCAGCAGAGAAGGACTCCATCCCGGTGAGGATCGTGTTCACCAGCCGCTGAAAAGTGGCAGGCGCGTTCTTGAGCCTGAAGGGCATGACGCAGAACTAGTAGTGTCCATCAGGTGTGGAGAAGGCTGACCTTTCCTTGGCTCCATCAGTCATGGGAATCTGCCAGTACCCTGCAGTGAGGTCAATGGTACTGAGATATTGGGCAGCTCCCAACCGGTCAATCAGTTCATCCGCCCGTGAGATCGGATGAGCATCTGTTTTGGTTACCGAATTTAGTCCTCGGTAATCCACACAGAATCGTAATTCTGGTGTGGCGCCAGGTGGAGCGGCTTTGGGCACCAAAACCACCGGGCTAGACCAAGGGCTACTTGAAGGTTCAATGACCCCTAGCTCCAGCATCTTAGCTACTTCACTTCGAATGCTGGCCTTCACCTTGTCAGACAGCCGGTAAGACTTGGACTTCACAGGTGGGCTGTCTTCTGTGTCCACATCATGGGTACACAGGTGGGTCTTACCCGGGACAAGGGAGAACAGAGGAGCGAATGACCCCAAGACCTGGCGACATTCCTCCTGCTGCTCAGGAGTCAGGGATGGCGAGAGTTTCACTCCCTCCACCGACCCATCCTTTTCTTGAGACGCAAAAAGGTCAGGGAGAGGCTCTGTGTCCTCTTCCTCTGATCCATCAGTCACCATAACCAACATGACTTAGGGCCTCTCGTAGTGGGGCTTGAGGCGGTTGGCATGTAACACCTGATGTGGGTGCCGAGGGGTCTTCACGTCCACCAAGTAGGTAGCCTTGCCCATCGTCTCCAACACCTCATAGGGGCCTGTCCAACGGTCCTGGAGGGCACTCAGCTCTCCAGGCTCCATCACCCACACCTTCTGACCAGGCTCCAGCTCCACTGGGTGAGCATTGTGGTCATACCACGCTTTCATCACAGACTGGCTGGCTTCCAAGTTGTCAGAAGCTTGCTTCCACAACTTAGCCATTTGGCTCCGGAAGGCCAGCATGTAGCTCACCACGTCCTGGGGAACTTTCCGAGGAGAATTTTCCCAGGAGTCCCTCACCAGGCTGAGAGGTCCACGTACAGGGTGCCCGTACAAAAGGTCAAAGGGGCTGAAACCCACTCCCTTCTGCGGCACTTCCCTGTAAGAAAAGAGCAAACAGGGTAGAGGACGCCCATTTCCTCCGCAGGCTTCCGGGTAGACTTCTGATCATACCCTTTAAGGTTTTGTTGAACCTTTCCACAAGGCCATTGGCCTGTGGGTGATAAGGAGTGGTAAACCTGTAGGTCATCCCACACTCCTTCCACATTGCCTGCATGTACGCTGACATGAAGTTGGTTCCCCTGTCAGACATAACTTCCTTGGGGAATCCCACTCGGGTAAAGATCCCCATCAGGGCCTTCGCCACTACCGGTGCAGTAATGGTTCTCAGAGGTATTGCCTCTGGATACCTTGTGGCATGATCCACCAGTACCAGGATGAACCTGTGACCGGAGGTTGTCGGCGGATCTAAGGACCCAGCAATGTCGATGCCCACCCTTTCAAAGGGGGTGCCAACGACGGGAAGTGGTTCCAGGGGAGCCTTCAGCTTCATCCCTGTTTTCCCACTGGCTTGGCATGACACACACGACCAACAGTATGTATTGGACGCCACCCTCATTCGAGGCCAATAAAAGTGGGGGACAAGCCGTGCAAAGGTCTTGTCCTGTCCCAGGTGTCCTGCCAAGGGAATCTCGTGAGCCAACTCTAATAGGAAGGCTCAGTAACACTGTGGGACTACCAGGGCCTGTGACAGTCCGTGCACTGGCGCCCTGGGCTCACTGTAGAGGAGTCCATCCTCCCAGTAAACACGATAGTTCCCAGACTCGTTACCTGCTGCCTGGGCTTCAGCCTGTTGCCTCAGACCCTCGAGGGTGGGACATTCCCTCTGTCCCTTGCTCAGTTCCTCCCTGGATGGTCCGCCCTCCACTCGCCACTCAGCGGGGATAGGCAGATCCTCCAACGGAATCATGTCCTCCTCCGCGGACTCCGGGTCCATCTCCTCCGATGGCCTATCCGTCTCACGGGGCACGGACATCGAGGCAGGCTCCTCCTGTCCTCGAGATGCTCCCTCATCGGCAGCTGGGTGGGCCATTGTTCCAGGCTCCAACCCATGCGACTTCTCCTCCCGAGCAGCCGCCGACCTGGTACTCACACAGGCCCAGTCAGGTGTACCCAGCATCTCAGAATGAGTCCGGTATTCCACCTCTTTCCAAGCATTGTGCTCCATATCATTGACCAGCAGACAATCGACTGGCACGGCGGGGCTTACGGCAACTCGAAGTGAATGAGCAACCCCTCCCCACTCAAAGGGAACCTCAGCCACGGGATAGTGGCTCATTCTGCCGTCAGCCATCGCGGCTGGATGAAGTACGCCTGGAATCACCTGCTCTGAGGACACCAGATGACTCCTGACTATAGTCATACTGGCTCCTGTATCTCTCAGAGCTTCCCCTCTATGGCCATTGATGGTGACCCATTGCCCATACTTGGTAGTATTTGGGGGCACCTGGATCTTTGGAACCATCTCCCGATCACCCAGGGACACTAAGGTGACACCCGCCCACTCCCTCCCCTTAACTAAGGGCATTTCCTCCCCGAGCGCTACACTAGCAACTCCCGGGGCCTTTCCTCCAGTGGGAGGGGGTGGTCTCTTTGGGCATTTCGCGTCTCCCTTATAATGTCCAACACCACCGCACTCAAAGCAATGGACAACCCTTGGCTGCCGACTCTGGCCAGGATTAGGGTTCTTTTGCGGGCTAACCTTAGAGATGGAGAAGAAACCTTTCCCCTTAAAGTTATTTTGGGGGCCTTTGGAGAACTCCTGTTTCTTATTATCTCCCCCCTCTTTCTTCTGGGGAGCGCCCTGTCCGGACTTCTGAGAATCTCCTCCCGTCCCCTTCGTGGACACTCGGGTACTTACCCAAATGTCCGCCTCCTCAGCAAGCTTACGGGGGCAAGTAAGTTTGCTGTCTACCAGGTGCTGCCTCAGCTCGGGAAGACATTTCTCGAGTAGATGTTCCTTGAGTATGAGATTGTACAACCCTCGATAGTCTTCCACCTCACTACCTTGGACCCACCCATCCAGGGCTTTCTTGGCGTAATCCAGGAAGTCAATCCAATTCTGTGAGCTCAGTTTATGGCTGCCCCTAAACATCTGCCGGTATTTCTCGGGGGTCAACCCAAACTTTTTAATGAGCGCCACCTTCATGGCGGGGTAGTCTACCTGATCCTCCCGGTCTAGGGCCAATAGGGCATCCCTACCTGTTGGAGGCATGTAGCGATACAATCCACCACCCCAATGCTTCTCATGGATCCCATGGGCTCTTAAGGAGACCTCATAGGCTGCCAGCCACTTAGCTATGTCATCTCCAGCAGTATAGCTAGCGACCACGTCCTTGGGTAAGTGAGGCCTGAGCTCCCTGGCAAATTCCTTAGACTCGACACCCTCCGGAGTGATGTTATGGGCCCTGAGGTCGAGTTCTCGTAGCTTGAACTCGGGTTCCATCCTCTTCCCTTCCATCTCCAGCTTAGCTAACTCCCACCTCAATTGTCTTTCCTCTCTTCTATCAGCTAACTCGGTCTCTGACAACCCTCCTGTTGATGCACTGCTGCCCTCCCGTGAGGTTACCTTGGGGCTAATTATCATCTCACCCACCCCCAGGGGACATTCCGCAGCTCTCTCAACGACAGTACCCCTGTCTGACTCCTCCTCCTCTACCATACCCTCCGGATGCGCTTCCACCCAAGCTCGCAGACTAATGCGGAGCTCCTCTCTTTTGGCCCCTCGCCTAACGAACACTCCCCTTTCCTGACAGAACTCTTTGAGCTGCGCCACGGTATAGGTCTCCAGCTCTGAAATATCGAATTCCATCTTGTCAGTGAAAAGTGTGGACAACCACCTCGAAGTAGGTTACCAGGATAGGAACTCTGAGGGTCACCTCCACCCACCTCCAGAAGAGAATTTGGAAAAAACAAAATATTGAATTGGAGGGCCGCTGGGAGAAAACTCCGGGTGTGTACCTGTGGCGCACACGGAATTATTATGGGGTCCAAAACAAGCACGGCTCGTAATCCCACCCGCTGAGCACCAATTTTATGTTGGACCTGCGATGGGCAAGCCCAGCACAAAGGGGGTAGCTTGGCTCAAGTGTCAAGGCAAGTGAAGGCTGTCATGTTAAACCGGCTTTGACCCAATAATATCTCCTTGTACAACCACCAAAAAGAAGGACACCACACCACTGTTGTAGAAAAATACGATTCCTTTATGTAAAAATTCTCTGTTGTGAATGGGGGTCAATTAGCTGGGTTTCGATTTTGGAATAGATTCAATAAATAAGCTTGGGAGTACAGTTCATCAATAAATAGAATAAATATCAGGAATAAATATTGTCAATAAATAGAATAAATATCGGGAATAAATATCTTCAATAAATAGCATAAATATCACTGTCTGTATAACAGAATAAATACTGGTTCAGTTCAAGAACATCTACAGATTCATTCTGGTATCGCTGCCACCAATTAAATACTTCAGGAACACTACATTTGCAAATACATTTCAGGTTAGAAAGATTACTCTTACAGTTTATGACGATTTCACCATTAGTGTACACAGGCTTCTCTGGGCACAACAGGGAGTGCTGGGACTCTCTTTAAGAATCACACGGGGTCATGCGCGTATATCTAAAAGGCAAGGAAAGTCAGTGAACACTTCATTTACACTCGGCTGCCACCGGGTTGAGATCTCTGTTTGCCGGTGGGGGTCTAAGAGCGCCTAGGGGTTTCTGTCACCGCTAGCACTCAGACGGCACCAGTTCCAAGTCTTTAGACTGCCGAACGGGGCTGCCGAAGAGGTCACACAATCTTCGCGCTCATTCAAATAAATGCCGGTTCACAGTTCCTTTATAACAGCGCTTCCCACCTGAAGAAACGGGCCCACCTCACATCGGCTGCAATCGAAAAGCGATTCAGTCGGGTTCAGCACTTCTCTCGCCAGCGACGGGTTCTCAGGGGCTCCACGGACCTCCCTTCGACTTCCTCAAACAGGGATGGTTCCCGCCCACAGCTACAGCCGCTGATCCACTGGGGAGGGGCAAAGACAGTAGTCCCGCCCAACGAAGGCCGGCCTTTCCCCGCCCCGGTGCACCACCTCACCTCAGTCTGCGCAGGAAGCACTCTACGCCGGTGGAACTCGGAGACGTCCGAGCTCCTCGCTGGAGGCGCCTGTCACACAAGGGGCACAGAAGACGCTCGCGGTCGCGGCGAACTTGCTCTCGCCTCGCGACCCGAGTCAGTCGTAATTCACCACCGGGGGGGGGGAGGGGGGGGGGCGGGGGAGGCACACGAAAAATCGGCCACAGTCTCTTGGGGGTGACGAGGCACTCGCTGGGCAGGCGCTGTAGGCGCGAGGTCACCGCACACACAGCTGACTGGAACGCCAGTCAGGATCCACGCCAGTGACTCTTGCTTGCTCTACTGCCCGCGCTACCAGCTGCCTCAGGGGTCAACAGGGCAGGTGTCAATCTGGTGTCAAGTCTGGAATCTCCTTCTTCACCTAGATCTGGAACATCATTATCCTATCTAGTCTTTTGGTCATCTAAAATGGCCGCCAGGGACTGGACCTTATATAGCCAGTGCCCTGAGGTGCTGGCTCGTGCCAGTAGGTTCTAGAACCTTCTTTGGGTTAGGCCAATGACATGGCACTTCTGGGGTATTTGGGTCTCTAACAGCCACCATACTGGGGTTCTAGAGCAGCCATTTTGTGTACCTGAGGGAAATAAAGTAATTCCTGTCAGGAATGCGCGCCAAGTAAAAGAGCGCCAAAACCTTGAAAGGTCAGGGTTCATGGAGGCTCCACAGGGAGTCACTCTCATGAGGAAAATGGGTGGCCACCATTTTGAGGTCATTCATACAAGTTGCCAATCCCAGTCTATAATGTCACAGGGTCCTTGTAAATAGGTGCCAAAAACCTTGTGAACAACTGGCGTCAAGGAACATCTAGCCCCATGAAACAGCACACAAAAGGTCCTGGTAGACAAAGAAAAGCGACAAATTTTGGGAGGTACAGGGGAACAAAAGAAATCATAGTGGTGAGGGGACTCTCAGAAGCAGACGGGTCTAACACCCAGGTTTACAAGTCTTTTTAAATATTGGTTTGCATCAAAATACATGGGTGGATGTATGGGAACCCCCATGCTTCACTCATGTAACGTTTAACCGATGCAAAGAAATGCAAGGTGACCAATACCTTCACAATAGCATTTAAAGTGTCAGAGAATTATGCAAACAGACTAACTTGGTATACACTGGAATGGGTACAGAGGGAATACAATCGTACTTACAACAATGGGCACTCCAAATAATAAAATTGAGACAGCCACAACTGGACAAGTTGGGGTAAAAGTCTATTGGAGTATGTTCCATGGAAGCCCAGCATTCACCTCCCTCGAGGCATGATTTCAACTCTGCTAACAGACGCAAGGCCTGATTTGATTTTGACAGATGGTATTCCGCCTGTCAGTGTGATGGAGAACATTGCCTCTGCCATCCTGATGGATATAGTCCATCATATTTAGTGAGGACTACCAGCTCTGTGGTCATCTCTGTACCTTGACGAGAAACGCCATGAAAGTGGTTCCATTTAAGGTACAAACATTTTGGTGGATAGTTGCCAGTAGTTTTGATAGTTGTCCACCAAGCTTTTAACACTGTTTTATTTTTTTTTTTAAACTCCAGTAGTGAAAATTAGTTTTAACCCCTTGCCTGTGGGGCTAATTCCCCCGCTGTGCTGGGGTGCGGGAGGGCGCGCACAGCACCCCGGTGCTCATGACGAGCTCAGCTCGTCACGGACACACCCATTTCTGCAGAACGTTCAGCACAGTGGGGGAATTAGCCCTGCGTGCGAGCGTTGCAGCCGTTATGACGAGCTCAGGTCGTCATGAGCACACGGCCACCGTGGCTCATGACATGCTGAGCTGGTCATGAGCATGGGAGGGGTTACAAAATCAAATGACCCCACACCTTGAGAGTTTACTCCCTGAGTACAGGAGTCATATTGGGTTTTTTTTCACTCACTGACAGATTTTTCCTGGCAGTCATGGACAGAAAAACGAAATTGCGCCATCCTACCTAAATAGGGCAGGCAGTGTAATGCCCTTTCTCCGTCAGCCCCTACTCCGTCAGCCGTCGCAGTAAGGTTTCCGTCGACAGAGCTACCAGAGATTAGAGATAGTAAAAACACATTTTTTAATGCACTCATTTTGCAGCAAACATTAAAGAACAGATTTACAAACTTCTCATGCAACACTACACAGCAACCAAAGTTGTGTGAAAGGGAGAGTAGAACAGCACCATATCTACTAAGATGTGACGCTGTTTTCCATCAACGGAAACCTTACAGTCTGCCGATCTCTAAATGATAGGGGCAAGCCGAGAGTGTGGTGCACTGTCGCATTTGTGATGGGGTGCCCTGTCTGCCAAGCTCTAAATCAGACTCTCAAACTCTCTCAAACAAATGACTCCGAAACAACATTCTTTACCACAAATATTTCAGTCACACCTATGCAGTCACCTACCTAATCGCTTTCTCCCACCAGATAGATTAGCAGTGAGACCCTTCCCATTAGCTGCTAGATGATAGCTGCCAGTTGCTAGGACATAACTGTTGGCCCATCCCCACAAGGCCATATGGTACTTAAGGGGGCTAACAGGAACATGCACCCTATTCACATTCAACTCTATAGTAGCTGTAAGCACACCAGTGACCTAGGCACTACATTTGAAGGTAGGGACACAGCCGCAATTAAACACTGTGAAGGTAAACAGCAAACCCGCATGATTAACAGGCAAGAGCAGAATAAACTAATAGTCTGGCATTCAATGCCAGTCACCATCAGGTGGAGGCACCGTCAGACACACCAAGAGCCCCTCCTCGAAAATGGATATATCTGACAATAAACACAGCTCGTGACCCAGGCCTTTACCCTGGTATAAGGCCAACCCCGCTGGCGACATCGGAATCGCTCAGTGCGTTGTGCAACCAACCCTAAGGTCTGAGTAAGCACGGGGAGGAGACAAACATGTGTGAAACATGCTTTTGACTGGGAGGCATTGCATGTTCCCTTTTTTTACAAAAGTGAAAAACTGACAACTATTGTTATACTCCGAGCACCTATCTTTCCAGCCCTAACCCGCATACTTCCCTGAGTGGGGGCTTTTCTGCAGAAGTAAGACTGTGTCTTTTTGTTCAACAAAATTCTTTTAACACAGATACAAAATATCTGGAGAGAAACCCAATATTACACAAGCCCCCGGGGCCTGCGAAATATTTGTAGCACTTCACACGTGTTTTTTTGTTTCCGTTTTCTCCGACAGATTAGAAAGGGGACGATTCAGGAGCCGGGGCTGGATCGGACAGGTGGTTGTTTGGAAGCACTCAGCATATTTTCTCAATGACAGGATTACAGTTTGTGGCGCGAGACCAAGAGAACCGAGGGCCTGGGAGGATATGAGCTCCTTGGGGAACAAACAGCCAATAGAGTGAGCTTTCTGCTCGAGGCACTAATTAAAATGGAAAGGATTTCCTGCAGCCGAAGGATGTACCGCGCGTGAACTGCGTGTTCCACCTGTCTCTCACTACCAACGGCCGCCGCTCACCTTCCCGCCAAAAGTGACTCGGGCCAGCCGGGCCCGCTTCCGCTGCCAGGAGCGCCTCGGAGCCGCGGTGCCACTGCCAGCCCGCGTGCTGTGCGAACAGAGATGTTCACATTCCGATACAGACGAGGTCTTGTCCGAAGAGGATCATTAATTTTGTATCAGAAATTGGATAAATGGGCACTGCAGGGCGGATTAGGAACCAGACAGGATGAAGAATCATTAGGGGAGCCAACAGGAACTTCTTAGAAAGTCTGTTATGTGTTCTCAGCATTCTGTAATAGTGTAATTTATAGCACATTTATTCCACGTACTTTGCAGACAAGTAAGGTCATTTTGTGTTAGTATGTCAGACCAATACTGAAGAAGTCAGGTTGCTGTCTGGGGCACAAGGAACTCTTAATCTGAGTGTAATGCTTGCTTAACACCATGGACTATGCAAAAGAGAGGGATACAACATAGACACATGAACCAATCGTTGTGTGTCCAGCGTTGGCCACCAGACTTTTCACTTTGTCAAGGCCTGGTTTGTTTTGTAGTTGTTTTTGCAAAACGTTATTGTTCGGAAACTGTGGGCCTTCATCAATTTAAAACAAATTGGCTAAAAGCTAGAATATGTTTTACTCAAAAAGCACATTGGCACAGTAGTTCCTGGCACTGACTTTTTGTGTTGAGGTGCTCCATGTAAAAGGGAAGAATGCCATCACTCATAGAGAGGTCAACCAATGGCTGACGCAGGATGATCCATTGACTTATTCAGTAAGCTCTAAAGGGCAGAAGAACAATGTGAATGACACTATAACAGACCAATGGATGAAGAGAGCTGGTTGAAGTAAGTATTTTATACATATAATTTTTGTAAAATCAAAAGGTTTTAGCTGACGCCATACATAAAGGTTAAGGGATTTGCGAACTCATAAAATTATGTAAAAGTGCACCAAATCTACTTGCTGTTAACTCGCATGAAAATTGAACATGAAGACATCCTCACATTCAAAAGTCATGTGAAATATTGACAGGAGACTAGGACAAATTTCTCCCGCAAAACATTTTCTGCATGATCCAGTCACACCTGTGTAACTGGAAATTTGTGATTGTCGGGGTGTAAGAAAAATGTGTCAGCTTCTGGTAATGAAGTATGGTTGATATTAATGGCAACAATGTGGCCACTTACCTTTTGGGAGTTTTAGAGACCATCTGAAAGTTGTTTCTTGAAATCCATCATGGCTGAGGCGGAGTTTGATTTTTGGCAGATGATAAGGTTTCTGTGCCATCCATAACACTTCTCTGAGATCAGGTGCTTTACAGGTGGTTTGGCCACCACACTTCTCTCATACCTCTCTTTTGCAGGATGCATATGAGTGCGACTTATCCCAGGGTATTCCTGTTTGCAAGAAATGTGTGTACTTTCTGTGAAATAATACCAGGGAGGTGTAGGAGATTCCCACACTGGATCCTGTAGGTGCTCCTGTAGAGGTAAATCAAGCCTCTGGTTTTGTCAAAATTACTCTAGTTCAAAAATCCAAGTGGTTCACCAAAGTTTTATTCAAGAAAGTCATATATTATAATCATATTGACTTAGGTGATATGTTCAATTTTATCCATCATAAACATTTCAAGATGCAGAAATCCCTATGCATTTCGGGATAGATGTCCCTTCGTCAGGGGACTCAAATTAATCTGTAAGGGAAACAAACACTGTTTCAGGGAGGGGACTTTACCCTCAGAGTAGCTAAAATGTAGCTTTATTGATGCAGTGGTGTTCCCGAGTGATGTGGTGGTGTTCCTGAGTGATGTGGTGGTGTTCCTGAGTGATGTATGTATGTACACGTGTCTAACAAGACTATGGCCCGCCTTTAATCGGCTGGTTTGATGATGAGATCTTCATCAGATGTCAAATGCCGGAGAGCTTGTTGTTCGATCTTGGGTAAATTACAAAAGACATTGTGCTCTTTCTGACATAATGTAGTGACGTCTCTCTCCACCGCTTATTCAAATGTGAGGACCCTCACCGTCATTTCATGAGTTGGTGAGTTGAAAGAGGATGGTTTTTTAAACCTGTGTTTATATCTATTGGTTCATTGTCATCCAGTGGCGGTTCGTCCATTGGGGGCGTTGGGGCGTTGCCCCACTAGCCATGGACGACCCCGCACTGTCTGCCACACAAGCAGGCTTTTAAAAAAAATGCATCTCACTCTGAATTAAAAATCATCTGAGCGCACTGAGCGCTACCTGCCGAGAAAAGCCCGACAGAATCGGGCATGGTATAGGAAGTGGGCCATGGGGGGGGGCGGGGCTGCGGGAGAGAGTGACAGGCAGCGCGCAGAGGCAGAGCAGTCGGAGACTCCGGAGTAGACAGCGCAACAATGCGCATGTAGAATCCAGGAGTACCACAAATTTCAACTTGCCCGCGCATGCGCATCCTGGGTTCGACCTTCCCCCCCCCCCCTCTATAGCACTCGAGACCCAGTCTGCCAGGCAGGGACCAGGGGACCCCGGTCTCCTAATGGGCAGATAGTATCCTGCTCGAGCCCCAATCCTGGCGCAGTGTTGCTGGTAATGCTGCGCCAGGATTGGCTGCTGAAGCAGGATGGTGCCGTGAGTGGGTGTTGGCTGCTCTTGAGGGGCCGCACACTGTATGGCCAATCACCATATGGCTATTCCAGCAGCCATGTCGAGGTGATTGGCCATTTCTAACGCTGTGTTACGTCACCGTGCGTGGTGCTCTGCTGCACAACAACAACAAGTAGTAATGAAAGTTAGTAGTACAAACAAAGTAGAACAAAGCAGCAGCACTGAAAGCAGACAGAGTCTGGAGAATCACCAACGACGAAGACAAGACCAGTGAGTGACCAGTTCCAGTTCGTCGTCGTTGGTTGTGTGCTGAGTGAGCTGGTCTAGAGTCTGACTGTGTGTGTTGTGCCTGCCTACTACCGTACTACGGACGATCGGGTCCGGACCGCCTGGTGCTTAAGTTTCGCGCCGTCCACCACCAGCACCCACGTAAGTTTTTTAGCACTTATATAACAAAGCCACGGGGATGGGGACGATAGTTCAATCTGTTGTGGTTGTGGTCCAACGTCATTCAAATACATTGATTGAGATCGATGATGAGACTGATGTGCCTTGATCTGCTGTCCGGGTCTGCTCGTGCTAGTCAGGCTGGCAATGGCATGCGCAACCAACCACCAACCAACTGAGCCGTGAAGCGCAACACCGCCCGCAAAGTCATGTGAAAAAAAAGAATTATCCTCCGGCCCGGGCATATCTGTCAGGAAGACGTGTTCCTCTTATAAATATTATCATAATGATAATATTCATAGGAACACGTCTTCCTATATGTATATATTATATATATATATATATATATATATATATATATATATATATATATATATACACATGTGACCAAGCCCCGTCCGCGGGGCGAAACGCGTCATGGAGGGCACTTGCTCTGCACTACTTGCTGTCGATTAAAATGCACTGCTACAACTGAAAACTTTTGTTGTGCTGGCTCATCTTTTCCAACTTGAGGTCAAGTCAAGTCAGAGAATTTATATAGCGCACTACATACCCGGAGGGTCTCAAGGCGCTTAAGGAGGGGTGGGGAATTACTTGTCAAATATCCACGTTTTAAGTTGCTTTCTGAATGCTAGGTGGTTCTGGGTAAGGCAAAGGTAAGTGGGAAGTGAGTTCCAGGTTTTAGCTGCCAGGTAGGAGAAGGATCTACCTCCCATGGTGGTTTTGTTGATGCGAGGTACAGTGGCAAGGGCTTGGTTGGAAGATCGTAGCTGGCGGGAGGGGGTGTAGAAGGACAGTCGTGTGTTGAGGCATTCTGGTCCGATTTCATAGAGTGCTTTGTGTGCGTGGGTTAGGAGCCGGAAAGTGATCCTCTTATTGACGGGAAGCCAGTGGAGGTTTTTCAGGTGACCAGAGATATGTTCTTTACGCGGGATGTCTAATATGAGCCTGGCTGAGGCGTTTTGGATTCGTTGGAGTTTTTTCTGGAGTTTAGCGGTAGTACCGGCGTAGAGGGTGTTTCCATAGTCCAGTCGGCTCGTGACCAGAGCGTGGGTGACCGTTTTCCTAGTTTCGGTGGGGATCCAACGAAATGTTTTTTTGAGCATGCGAAGAATGTTGAAGCAGGATGAGGAGACGGCGTTGACTTGTCTGTTCATTGAAAGTGAGGAATCCAGGATGACGCCCAGGTTCCGTGCGTGGTCTGTCGGGATGGGTGCTTTTCCAAGGGCTTCTGGCCACCAAGAGTCGTCCCATGCGGAGGGGGAGGTACCTAAGATGAGGACTTCTGTTTTATCTGAGTTCAGTTTCAGACGGCTGTGTTTCATCCATTCGGCTACTTCTTTCATTCCTTCGTGTAGGTTAGTTTTGGCGGTGCTAGGGTCATTGGTGAGTGATAGGATCAGTTGAGTGTCGTCCGCGTAGGAGATGATGTTGAGGGATTGCTTTGGAGGTCTGCGCCCGCTTTAACTGCGTCCAGAGCAGTTGGGAGTTTGCTGTTTATATATATATCCTGTGCCAAACCATCTTAAATGTAAATGAATTACCATATTTATTTTGTGTATTCATATGAAGAGGATTTTCACTATGACAGTCAAACCTATGACAGTCAAACCTTCGATGATATATAACCCAAACCGTAATAGTATTTCATCTATGTTTACTATCATCACATGGTGTGCACTAGCAATTTAAAAAACCAGGCATGTAGGGTAAATGTGTGACTGTGAACAAGGGCTATCGCCCGAAACGCGTCAGTCTCGTATGCTGCCTTTGCCTAAATAAAGAAGAATTTGCCTTAATTTTGGGACTCGTGTCGTTTTCTGAGTCTGGGGCTCCAGATTTCAGTATTCGTGCTTTGCCTGCATCTAATCCGCGGAGGGTGGTTGCCTCCGCCTCGAGTCCACTCCCCAGTAGCTGTCCGACGGTCTCAACCAGCAGTTTTCGTCCATGGAAATGGAATTTACCGACGGACCCTGCCTGTGAAAATCGAACACACCCTGCCTCGCAAGGTTGCTCACTGAACGTGCTGCACGCCAGAAAAGTCTTCGCCAGTGACGGATTGGGCGAGGAAGCAGAGCACAACGCTGCGCACATTTGAGCAGGAAAAGAAGAGTGGGGTGAGTGTTTCGTAACGCATTACCAGGCGGTGGGGAGGACCTTAGGCATACGCGAGGGTACTTCTCGGCTTAAACACACTTTCTGCCGTTTTGTACACCGAACGTCAAAACTCTCTACTTATAAATATCTCGGCACAATGGCAGCAGCGGGAATGTCGGAGGAGACAATGAGGGGGCGTGAGGCAGCGTCATTAGAACTATTTACCAACTTGCCTAAAATTACTCGGAAGGGAGCAACAGCGGAAGCAGGTACATCAGCAACTGCACAAAGCAACAGTCCCTCGATAGAAATACAAATAAAGGCCCTTATGAAACGTCTAGAGAAAACAATGAGGAATGAAGTTACAAAGTGGTGGGAGCACAAATCCCTTTCAATGTATATTGCAGAAGGAAGAATCCCAAGGGGCTTAAGAATTTTACTTGCTCCTAGTTACGATAAGCCACACCCGGAAATGTTGAAGGAGTGGGGTCATAGCAATCTGGATGCCTCCCGAAACTTGGTCCAAATCCTCATAAAATATGCGGAAATTGACCGTATGGAACTGCTTAAGGAATTGGAAGAAATTAATGGAGAATTGTCAAAGCTAGAACCTCATGATCTCATTGCCACAATGAGAAAAGAAATCCAAGAAAAAGTGAATAAACATGAGGAAAAAATAAAAGTGCGCAAAGCGTGGAAGTTTGCGCGTGACAAAGATGACTATGAGCACGGTAAAATCTACACTTTTGCTCGTAAGTTTGAAAATGCAAAACGCCTAAAAATGAACCAAAAGTCAGCCCCTTCAAAATCATCAAAGAGGGTAGAAATGACTGCTGGTGGCTCTGGCACGGATTTGCAGGCAGATGCAGAAACTAACAGTGATTCCAACTCCATAAGTAGCAACAGAAGCAGTGTTTATTCGGATGATGAGGCCTTAACAACAGGTGATGAAGAAGGAGGACCCTCCATGGTTTTGAATCTAGGTGAAGAGGTGGATTTTTTAGCGAATGCGCGGTTACAAACGCTGCGCCCACGAAATCAGCAAAATCACCAGAAAAAAGGGCAAGAATCAACCGCCGCCGCAAAGAACGCCGCCACAAACACAAATGTAAACAACAACAACAAAAAGAAAAAGCATTGGCGCAAGAACAGAAACTAAATGACAAGACCGTTATCAACTTGTCGTCTACCACCCTCACCACTGCTGAAAACCAATTATTAAGTCTAGGCCTCACTTTTTGTCCGGTAACGGACTTCAACTACACAGCCACCAGAGTGGATGTGTTTCGGTTCATTCGAAAATTGAAGCTCCGCAAATTCTTTAATATCAAGGAGGGCCCCAATGCTATTAACACAGAGGACTTGAATTCAACCACACCAGTGTTACAAGCCCGTGACATCAGAGGCATGCTTACCCTTCACCACCTAAGTGAAGATAGTAATGAACCTAGTACCAGCACATCCACACAAGAAGAGCTCAGGGAGGCCAATATCTCCCAGATCGGAGCGGGCGCAAGTCCATTCAAACCAACGTCGACATTCACACCCACCATGCCCAAAGATGCAATCGATGCATTCCATGATGTGGTAACAGCAGATTTGAAAAAACTTTACCATCAGGTTAAACATCGGAGGAGAGTAAAGCGAGAGCACGAAAACCAATATTGGCAACTCATGAACAAGTTGAAAAATGATCATCGGAATATAGTCTGTGGCTCTGATAAAGGAGGAAACGTTGTTATATGGCCCCAAGATCAGTATATAACAGAAGCCAACAGACAATTATCAGATCCCAACTGTTACATGAAGACTAATTTGAAAGAATATGACCTAGCTAGAGAGAAGATACGCAAAATGCTCTTCAAATACAGAAGGGAGGGCCTAATCTCTATGCAAGAGTTCAAATTTTTGCACACCGAGCTACCTATTATGCCTAGATTTTACTTAATCCCAAAGGTGCACAAGGGGACATTTCCAGTCCCAGGACGGCCCATTATCTCGGCAATAGATAGCATTGGTGAACATCTCGCCCAATATGTAGATTATTTCCTACAACCTCTGGTATCTAGTCTGCCAACATATATCAAGGATACGGGACATTTCCTACAGAAGATTAAACACACCGCATGGACAGAAGACTCCCTTCTAATAACATTGGACATAGAAGCTCTTTATACGAGCATTGAGCACTCCACTGGTCTTAAAGCTCTAGAATATTTTTTAAATACCAGACCAGCCAATTGTTATAACCACAACAAAATGTTGGTGGATTTGGTTAAGTGGAGTCTTCATCATAACTTCTTCATGTTCGGGAGGGATGTCTTTTTGCAACGGAGGGGGGTGGCCATGGGGGCCTGCTTTTCCCCTAGCTATGCGTGCTTGCACGTAGGCTATTGGGAGAAGCAGGTCCTCATGGGGGAACACCTGGCCATCTTTTCTGAACATGTGAAACAGTGGGTCAGATTTATTGACGACGTGTTTTTAATCTGGAGAGGTGATGAAGCCAGTGCGTTAGATTTCATAAAGATGTTAAATATCAATGATTATAATCTAAAATTTACGCACCACATTAGCAAATTATCTGTTAATTTCTTGGATGTTAGAGTTTACTCCAAGAATAAGTGTTTGGCAACCACCCTCTACAGAAAAGAAACTGCGGGCAACTCTACGTTGCACGCGAGTAGTGCCCATCCGAAACACACCATTGATAACATCCCATATGGTGAGTTACTCAGGATTAAGAGGATCTGTAGTGTGGGAGAAGAAAGGGATAAATGTATAGAAGAATCCATCAGCAGATTCAGGGCCAGGGGATACCATGATAAAATTCTTAAAACAGCGGTTACAAAAATCCAACAAGTAACCAGAGAATCCCTTCTGTCCCAAAACCATAAGACTCTGAACGATAAGGAAGATTTTGAAAACTCTGATATCAGGTTCCTTACAGCTTTCAGTCATCAGGACAGAAAAATAAGATCTATCCTTACGAGAAACTGGCCGATTCTGCAAACAGATGGAGTTCTAGCAGGAGATCTTCCAGCCAATCCAATTGTTACGTTTAGGAGGGGACCCTCCTTACGTAGTCATGTCTCCAACCCCTTCCCAGAACTTACTACACAACCCACCCGGCTATCTCCCAGAAATGGGTTTTTCAAGTGTAACAGCTGCCGGGCATGTAAGTTCGGGATAAATACATGTTCATATACTACTCCATTCAGTCCAACTCCCCTGCAGATCAAAGGGAATTACAACTGTAGGACTGAATATGCAGTATATGTCCTGACCTGTACTTGCGGCCTGAGGTACATTGGAAGCACCCGGCCAGCAGTACATGCCAGGATATTACAACACCTGCGTGCAATTGTTAACAACGACAACGCTTATCCTGTTGCCAGGCATTTCAGAAAAGTGCATAATAACAACTTGGAATGCTTGAACTATTTTGTGTTAACATCGGTTGCACAACCAAGAAGAGGGGGAGATAGAGACAAACTTTTGCGCCAGATGGAGTCTAGAATGATACTAGAGCTTGATACTAAGGCTCCAAATGGGCTCAATACCACGGAGGATCTCTACCATTTTCTTTAACTGATTTGTGAGTCTTTGGCCATTTGCTTTACTCACACCCACTTCTGACCCAGCTGTAGTCCCTTACCATGTGGGTGTGCTATCATAGTTCCTCGCTCTTCTCCCCTCCCTAGGCCCTTGCCTCCCTCCCCCACTTGTCAATTCCAGTCTATTTTTCTTTCCCTCCCTTTTTTATATATATTTTGCACTGGGGTTCACTCAAATTAAATGGATTAGTTTATGTTCCATCCTGAGTTTAACACATGGCACTATGGTGTTATCAGCACATTTTGAACATTAGATATAGAGATCTACCAGACGGGGGGTTAATCATGGAGAGCAATAGGGCTGCCATTGTTATCTGATGTCCCTTACTATTTAATTAGGATGAACAGGGTTGCCATCATCTAAAGATGTCCCTGCAGGATTGATAACAGTACTTATTTTGGTCTTTACGGTTCTTGTATTTATATTGCAATTTTGCACAGAGTGTATATGTTTACAGATCTTGCTTTTTTTAATGTGTTTATAGGGTACAACATTTTTAAGATATAACAATTAATTTTGTATTGAAAGTGTTTAAGTATTTATACTTTTATAAACAGAAATGCCTATTTTGCACATAATGTAAAGATTTACAATCTGCATGACATGGCACTTTGCACTTTGCACTTTAGATGATAAACTGTTTTAGACCTTAATCATGCATTTATGCAGATACAATCCTGTGCCAAACCATCTTAAATGTAAATGAATTACCATATTTATTTTGTGTATTCATATGAAGAGGATTTTCACTATGACAGTCAAACCTTCGATGATATATAACCCAAACCGTAATAGTATTTCATCTATGTTTACTATCATCACATGGTGTGCACTAGCAATTTAAAAAACCAGGCATGTAGGGTAAATGTGTGACTGTGAACAAGGGCTATCGCCCGAAACGCGTCAGTCTCGTATGCTGCCTTTGCCTAAATAAAGAAGAATTTGCCTTAATTTTGGGACTCGTGTCGTTTTCTGAGTCTGGGGCTCCAGATTTCAGTATTCGTGCTTTGCCTGCATATATATATGTATATATATATATATATATATGTATATATATATATATATATATATATATATATATATATATATATATATATATATATATATATATATATATCGATATGGCCGGGCCGGAGGATACTTAGTTTTTTCACATGACTGACCCCGGTGACCCGCGCCCGCCTAGGCTACTAGTACTAAACAACTAAGAGGAGTCGAGTCTTGCTATGTGGTAACAAATGGCCAGGATGGGACAGGCACACAGCGCACGTCTTCACTACCTAAAGGTACCAGCTGGTGTTTATTGCGCACTGAGTCCGACTCCTAGGGCCTCTTGACTTGTGCAGTCTGACAACATCCAACGACCCGGGCCTTTGCATCCTGCAGTGAACCGCTACCTTACTACTCTTTGGAAAACTGTCTTGCTGTCGGGAGATTGCCGCCCTGGCATTGTGAGTGCCTGGAGGGAGGGGAGCGAGGCGCACACTTCGAAGATGGCGCTTGCATGCAAGCCCTGAAGCGGGCTGCCTCCTTCCTGGATTGACGGAAACTCTCCAGCTGGGAGTGTGTGCTCATCCTGCAAGGTAGGGGGTGCTTGAGTCTGTGGAGGTTTTTCAGGCTTAATACTCTTTTTCTGAGTCCCCATACTATTCTAGACTCACACGGCACTGCCAAGGAGCACACTACATAAAGCCACTGCTTATGGCTCAAGTGCTGATTGTAGGGCAGCAGCCTTACCTTTCTTTCTCTTCCCACGGGTCAAGCCTGCACCTTGGGCCCGATGGTTGAATGAGAGAGTGAGAGGAGAGACGCGGCTCACATGGGCCTGGACTTCTCTAGTGATTGTATAGTTTTCACATGAGTATGAACTTTGTTTTTGGGCCTGTGCTAAGGCTCCTGGATGCTGCATTCATCACACTGAGTGACACTTCTGCAGCCCTGCACGGCCCGGGCTCTCAGGAGCTGACAATTGTGGCCCTCAGGTGAGGGCCATGCCTTCAGGCACCTCTAGCAAAGCTAGTGCCCTGGACAGCTCTCTCAGGACAGTGCAATATGCTTTGGGACACGCCCTTGCTGCTTGTGCTGCATACCGTGGGACTCGGAGGTAAGTGTGTCAGGTGCCACTCCTGCATGCCTTTCGAACACTCTCCTTAAACCATGTTGACAGTGATGACTGGTAAAGGGATGGTAACCCCTGAGGCGCTGTATCCTTTGCCTAAGGCCCTGTCGCTAGAGCCCCATTTGATGCACCCCCCGTCTTTCAGGTGAACTTGTACCCCGGCTGCTCGTGCTGCCCCCTGGATATCTAGGCAAGCAGGCCAAGAAATGAAATGGCTGTTCTGTCTTCCCTCTGAGAGTATTGATCTGGCACCTATGCGGACCTGAGCCCAGGCAGCTACACCTCCCTGGATCCAAATTGTATGAACCTGTTCCTTCACCCTTACCCTGTAATGGGAGGTGGTCCTACACCCCCTATTTACAGCAGCAATGGTAAAAAAGATAGAGCCACACCGTCAGGGGCACAATCTAAGATTGACAAATACACTACAACCTCTTCTGACTCTGCCAGACAACAAACAGCATGTGGTTTATGTCCACAAGGCCCCGCATCTACAGACATGGCCCAAATCCTGCTAGCCATTCAAACCTCCAGCCATTTCTTTTTCTCTGACAAAAAACATAAGCAAAACAATTATAGAAGAAAATAATACGAGTACACACAATGCTTATTTGGTTTGTTTTATCTACTTTCATTTGCTTAGTGGCCCTCTCACCATCATTTTTATTTGTAATAAGCCTCATTTGAGCACGTGGTGCTGTTGAGGTCCACAGTCAAAACCACTGCTCTTTTGGCTCAGGTGCGTGCTAGTTAGGGCATGGTTTGAAGGGCCGCCCAGATTTGAGTCACGGATGAGGCTGCCGCTGTGGCTGCCTTTCATCCTTTCAAGGTCGATGGCGTGAGTTAGTACCTGTGGCGTGTGTTACCGACGTCCCTGTGGACAGCTCATTTTTTAGGGTGTGCATGCCATACAAACGGTGCAGGGTATACATGTATTTTGCTTATCCCAAGGAACCCACAAGCCATGATGAAAATAAATACAGGGCGTAACATTAACTGAATCTGGTGAAAATAATTCTCACTCTATGGGCTAACATACTAACAATAATGGCCTTCTGTAGCAGTCACCCCAGTGCAAAGGGCCGCTGGACGATTTTTGGGTCTTAAACTAGTACAGGCAAGGTCCTAAATTTGCTCTGACATTTCTAATTTGCTTTACAATAGAAAAATATTGCTGCCATGATTTGTGCCACAGTTCTCCGCATAATTTGACTTTTCTTGCCAGACAATTTTGTCACCCTTCCATTGTGGCACACTGGCATAATCCCAGTGGCTGGTACGCCTTCCATTTGGGATAGACTACAACCCCAAGGCAGTGAAAGGGTTAGTAGAATCCGTGCTTGTGGGTTAAAATACTGGGTAATTGAGAACAGCAAAGGGTGCTGAAAGGCTGAGCACAACCTGTCACTTTAAATTTTTTAAAAAAGAGCTCACGTACTAAAGTTAAAAAAAAAAAAATAGTGGATGAAAAAGCACTACAGAAACTTATGGTCTTGTGTCTGCACCAATAGTGGGCATTAATTGAGGCCATGTTTTGTTTTCCTCGGAAAAACAGGCCTGCTGCATTGGCATGGACAGACTGAGCTGCCTTGAGAGAAATGACAGATCCCAATAAGATGAAAGGATGTTGGAGCATGTACTGCACGACTCTAGACACCATACTCTCCCATGCTGTTTGACAAGCTACGTGACGCTACGTGTGCCCCTCTGCACATTCCACATTTACCTGCTCCGTCTCCTCCGGCGGGCTCCGGCTCCAGCTGCTCCCTGGGTCTCGGGCCCTGCAGGGCACCCTTGGACTTCCAGAGGAGCCTGCTAGGACACCTTTGCATGATTTTCTCTCAGTCCGATTGGTAACACAATCAGTGCAGATAACCGTGTGTGCATTAACAGAAAGAAACAGAATTGAATCCTGCATGGCGCAGTGGCAAACACAGACTTGTATATTTATAGTGGTACAAGGTTCTAGCCTGCGATTGAAAGAATTGTCAATATGCAAGCCATTATTTCAAAACGGTATTGCAAATCTCTGTGCCTTTTGCGGCAGCCAATCTCAGTCTCCGACTGTGTGCAATTATTGCACACAGTCTGAGACTGAGAGTGGCTTCCGCAAAAGGCACAGAGATTTAGTGTTTAAAATTAAATAGCTCATTTTCATATATACATACTACACAAAAGTAATTGAATATTAAATAACATCTGTGGAAATGTTACAATATGAAATCTCAGTTACTTTATTAAATCACTGTAGAGGCCTGTGTTTTGAATATGCATGCATGCATGTATATAGAGACAGATTTGAATCCTGGTTGGTGAAGCAGGGTATCATGTATTAGTAGTGCTACAAGGCCCCTGAATGCAACAAAAAGCACTGTGAATATGCAAGTCATTATTTTAAAAGAGGGAGATGGTCAGTGCCTTTATCGTTCATGTTTTATAGCGGTTTCAAGAGCTGCTCATTCTTCAAAAGCGTGTCATTTCTGATATGTGTCTTTTTCCGTGGACTTTATTGCTTGGGTTTACTCACGAGAAAATGTCACAGATTTGGGAGCTGAATGTCACTCATAAGTACACTGAAACCCAAACAAATGACACATAAGCAATCTTAAAAGGTGGCAGCTGTGTCCTTTTCAAATGAAAGAAGTGCACATACTAAGGCTGACAGTACCTGCCAAGCCCATTTACCTATCTGTAATAATTCATTTGGGGATTTGTAACGGCCGTGGCGTGAACTGGTAACACCCCTGTCTAAAGTTCGTCTGTGTTCACATGTACCATGGAAATTCTTGCAGTATGTACTTTTGCGCATATCCACACCTTGCCTGCTTAGCTCCATGTGCTTCTTGTAGTGTTCGCGGCTTGTACTTTGTTTTTTACTATGTGAAACTTAGGGAACGCCTATGCCCCGCTTAATAGCACCAATTGAGCCATGTACCGCCTCCTCATAACAGGCACTTCGAAGTTACAATGATTTCATGCGCTCGTGGTCCACAGCGGGCGCTTCTCATGTTTTACATAAACAATGAGGATGTCAGACGCTCGGCGCTTGGAGGCAAACAGTTGTTCCGGCAACTGGCAAGGAGTCGGACAGTCTCTTCATTTGACGCCTGCCGTAGTGTGTATCTGTACAGTCTCTGGTCAAACTCCACGTGTGTGGTTTTAATATAAAGCACATTTTTAAAATAATGTTTAATCTGCATCAGTGCATTGCATTTAGGTATACAGGAAAAGGGTGGTGGTGGTGGGTCTATCAAGGCGTCGAACGAGCTGAGCTGAGGCACAAAGCTGTAGGGATAATAACTAGACTGACGGCAACTGGTATAAGTAATTGCATAATGCGTAGCGCTTAAAATCCACATAAACATGACGCATCCATTCCTGACACCCAATTACCCCTTAAAATAGTAGAATCTATGTATCGTAATGTCCTATTAAAAAGAGCAGCGTTGTGCCTTATTCTTCCGGATGTACTGTTAAATAGCGCATATTCTGCACTATGTGTCCGGTAAGTCGGCTAAATATTAGTGTATTCTTCCAATACCCTCTAAAATTGTGTAGGTTCAAAATTAGCTGTCTGCGTCATGTTAAATACCACAGATGCAATGAGTTGTTTTTTATCTGGCCTGTCTGTGAAATATATTCCATAAAGCATTATTTAGCCGAATGGATGGCTGAACAGCAGGTTGTGCCCTAGTGATCAGGGTGCTCTGTTAATCAGCTCAAATTCATCCCTGATATTTGTGGCGCTATGTTAACTAACTGATTCTGCCTGATTTATCCGAGTAATAGTGTGCTTTCATTTATCACACTTCTGTCTTTTCACACTGTAAATACCATGTTTTACTACCCAATGTAACAGTATTCAATTCAAGGCGTCCTGTTGGCCTGACCGTGTCCATGAAGCTAAACCAGCAGTGTCAGGGGGACAGACGTATTTTTATAAAGAAATGCTGCAGCCGCTCAGGGAGAAATAGCATTACAGTATGTCTCTGATCACACTTCAATTATGATTGTCTTATATTTTCTATTGACCTGAAACACGTAATTTCTATAGGACTGAAAAAACTAAGTAGTGCCAGTGTAAACAACAGAACAAGCATTGGCATAGCCTACAGGTCGCGCCTTTGGGACCTTATAAATGTTTAGCCATGCAACACTTGTTGTTGCACCAAGGATATTGTTAATGTTTTTCCTAGAGAGAGATCAGAGTTTTGTCTAATGGAAGTTTTGACTCATGGAAAGGTAGCAGAGAAGGTTAATGTGTCTGCTGCAAAGAACATGTACCAGATGCAGATCACAAAATGCTGTAAATAGGTCAGTCCAACTAATATTTCAATATAGGGAGGACCTTGTGAAATGTTTTGAAGCCATAGAAGCCAATGAAACCTTTGATTTCAAAAGTCACAGTGAAGACCATGGCTTTGCTAGAACAATAAAATATAGAGAGTTTCAGTTCTTTCTGTTTTTATTTGAAAAGATAATGTCAAATGTCGAGACTTTATACAATCAGTTACCAGGACGAGACATAGACACTGTCTCTGTGAAAAGATATACCACTGACTTTGTCGCAAGCACAAACAAAGTGAGAGATGAGGTTGACAATTTAGACAGCCAACTGCCAGCTGCTTCAACTTTTTCAAACCACAGGAAAAACATCACCACTCTGGTCCGAAGTGCCACAGAGATATGTGACATTGTAATTGTGCATGCACAAGAGCGTTTTGCTTTCACAAAACATTTGGAGAGTGCCGCATTATTGGAAAGTAAAAACTTTGCAAAATATAATGAATCCTTCCCTGAGCATGCTCTGCATGAGTCTGTGGAAGCTTATCCGATGCTCAACCAAGAGGACCTGAAAAGTGAGTTGACAGTAATGTACTCATTGCCTGTGTACCAGAAGGCCAAAGATGCCAGGTCTTTGCTGTCTTTAATTCATGAACTTAATATGGAAAAGACATTTACAGAGACAATAGCTTTACTAAAAATAGTAATTACCACTCCTATGACAACCTCAGAGGCAGAACAATCTTTTTCCGCCTTAAAGAGGATTAAGACATTCCTGAGGAACACCATGCTTCAGAAAGACTCAATGCGTTGGCAATGCTCTCCATAGAGAGCAAGCTTGTTCAAAATATTGCTGACTTTAACGTTCAAGTAATTGAAAAATTTGCTGCGCTTAAAGACAGACGTGCTGAATTTAGATACAAAAAGTAAATATGTTGAATGGTGATAGTTTGTGACCTGTTTAGTTGGTTCTTTAGTTGTTTGCAGTTTAAATCAATAAATGTGTTTGTTTTGTTGTTTGCAGTTTAAATAAAAACAATCTGTGAGGTTCTCAGCATTGTATCTTGAAGTCTTTAATAAAGCTCTGTGGTTATACTGAATAAGCAGCTACCTATGTTATATGACAGCTCTTTAATAATGTAATACCTGCACTTTCACAATTGCTTTATTAACCTTCCTGCTTTCTCAAATTTGCTTGAAAATGCACCATTTTTCCACTATTTTTTCAAAATGTTCGCGGGGGGAATTCCCCCCGAACCCTCCTTAGGGGGTTCGGGCTCGCTCGCTGCGCTCGCTACGGTGCAGTATGATTATCAGTTTCCGGCCCACCACTTTCAAATGTCACCAGCCGCCACTGTTGTCATCTCTGGTACTTTTCGCAAACAAGAAATGCAATCATATTTTTCTGAAAAATGTCGCCGTCTCAATGTGGGTTTGAAAAATGTCACCTTTGAAAGTGGGTACAAAACCCAGCCCTCTATTAAGAGCTGACTCTTCTGTGGGTGTGAGAGATTTAGAGCTCAGGTTCATCACAAGCCTGTCTCTGCACTCGTTCTCGGTTGATCCTGGGCCTTCTTCTTGTCGCTCCTCATACTCCTTAGTGGTGGCGGAGGGCTCCAGTGTACTTGAGGCTGACGGTTCCGTCTCCTGCCCCTGGAGCGTCCCCGGCCAAATCCTAAAAAAGGTTGGTTGTTGAAATTCCATGGGAACTGTGGTGGAGGAAATGGAACCATCAGTGGCGGAAAATTAGGGCCACCAAAATTCCATGGATTGGGTGCCCACCAATTTTGGAATTGGCTTTGGTTGCCCCTCTCCACTTTTGTTCGTTACTACCTCTTCCGTGTCCTCTGTTTCCTGTATCACTTCTTGTTGAAACTACAGTCTCTCATCTACCCAATTTTAAACCACTTTTTTCGTTATAATTTCTCTTTTTGTGCACTGCAATTTTGTTTCCCATCACTCCTCCCCACCAGCAGTACATCTGAAGGCACACCTAGTGTGGCATCTATTGGTGTAGGACACTATTGTCAGGTCCACTATATCATAATGTGTGCCACACTATGGTAATACCATAAGGAGTCCCAGATGATGAAGGGCGGTATCGAGTGGTGACTGATGGGCTCCTTAAACCCTAAGGAAGTTACTGATGTCTCATAATTATAAGAAATATGGTTAGAATCAGATGTCATTGAGGTGTCTCCTTTTTTAGTCCCGTGGACACTTGTATTGTTTATATGAAAAGAATATGCACCTTATGTTATAATGATGTATAGACTATTGAACATGTTATATTTGTCTGTCTCGTTTTAAAGGTCTACCAACAGAGTATTTTTAAAACCCCTTTAAAAAAAATATGGCAGTACAACAGAAAAATATGCTATGGAGATGATAAATTGCCCAGTTAATGAATTAATGTGTTGTAAAATATTTTGACATTTTTTAGCTCCTTTTAAAGTTGTAATAATTGATATATTTTGTAAATTTGCAGATCTCATTGTAAGCTCTAAATCTCTTTTAAAACATTGAAAAATGTGAAACTCTATCACCCCTCTTTTCCTCTTGAACCCTCCTTTTCAGACCCTCTAAAAAGAATCTGAAACACCTACTGTTCCAGTGACATCTCAGGGTTGACCTGGTACACTAAAAGACATGTTTTTTCATCTAAACAGAGTTCTAAATGACCGCTGTTGGACTTAGCCCTTTTTGCAGGGTCATCCCAGAATTTTTTGCCTACCTTCTGTATTTTTTCTGATCTGTTGTTGGTGGTTTTAGGACTGTGGGCACTTTATTACTGCTGTTCAGTACTAAAGTGCAGGTGCTCTCTATGGCAAACTGGGTAGGATTGGTCTACACCTGTATGACATATTTAATTTACCTATGAGTCCCTGTACAGTGGTATCTCATATACCCAGGGCCAGTAAATTAAATGCTACTAGTGGGCTTGCAGCGCTGCTTGCGCCACCCACCAAAGTAGCCTTTCAAACCTGTCTCTGGTCTCTGCCACAGCAGGGCCTGCGCGCGTAGTTTACTGCGGCTGTGATGTGGCACACAAAGTAGTTGCCACGTCCGTAACTCACCTTTTACTACATATCAGTCAATACTGAGGTTTTGTAATTCTCGAGTCTGACTCCATTTTGTTCTGTGCCACCATTTTGTGTTGCCCTCACGTAGGCCTGTGAAGGTAGCCTGGCGAACAAAGTGGCCTTGCCTTCTTAGTTCATGTATACATTAACTAGGTTTCTTTTTGACTCTGAAATTTATTTATTTATTTTATTTACAGACTTGTAACGCGCTAGGAACTCGACTTCCTAAGGAGTATCTCCGCGCCTTTGGCAGCATCTGTGAACAAAAGCCCTGACCAGTGTATAACAAATGCCCTAACAGAGCTAGTAGTTGAACAGAAAAGTTTTTAATTTTTTCCTAAAAGGAAATGAACTGTAAGAAACTGACCGCTTCACCTGACACTGACCTCGCAAAGCCAATTTCCCTGATCGATCTTTGTCTGAGATTGCCAATCAATGTTCAGGACGGTACACAGTCAAAATATCGAGTAGGAAATATCGACCTACCATAATATCGAGTCTGAATTATCGAAGGAGCATAATATCGAAGGCAAGAATATCGTAGGACAGAATATCGACCCAAGGTAAGTAATATCGAAATTCTTAATATCGATGTAAGTAATATCGAAGTTAGTAATATCGATAGCATATATATCGATGTTACTAATTTCGATGACACTAATATCGATATTTGTAGTATTTTATAGTTTTTTATTATGTATGTGTTATATGTATAACTTAAGTATTTAAAATAATTACTATTATATGTGTATTAATTTGATATAAAAATAAATTAATTTATAAGAAAATTGAATGTTTTAGTACCGGAGCGGGTTGTGGGTTTATAGGGGAATAGGGTGGGAAGTAATTTAATTATGTTAAATTGATTATTAATTAGTAGAATTTATTAATACATTATAATTAATTGGTAATTATTTGAAAATAATAGGAAAATAATTTTAAATAAATTAATAATTGATATATATGTTCTGTAACGGGTTGTGGGTTTATAGGGGAATAGGGTGGGAAGTAATTTAATTATGGTAAGTTGTTGAATAATTAGTAGGATTAATTAATTATAATTAATTGCTAATTATTATTAATTAATTGAAGAAAACAAAATTTAATTGATTAATTGATATATATTTTCTGTAGCGGGATGTGGGTTTATAGGGGAATTGGGTGGGGAGTAATTTAAATATGGTTAATTATTTAATAATTAGTAGGAATTAAAAAATACATTTAATTAATTTGTAATGAATTTTAATAGTTAATTAATTTTAAATATTTGCTAATTAATTTTCATTAATTCATAAATGGATAAATGTGTTATGTTATGGGTAGTGGTTTTATAGGGAAATATGGTGGGAAGTAAAGTTAATTTAATTAATTAATAATGTATAAAAACTAATTGTATTGTTAATAATATAATTGTTAATTAAATATTAATTGGTAATTAAATATTATTAAATGGTATTATTTGAAATTTATTTTAGGTAAAATATATTTTGCTAAGCATGTGTTTTATAATTAAGTATAGGTATTGTATATGGTTTATATTTATTTGATATTTTTTTTATAACTACAAAAATCATTTATTTCTAAGTATGTTATTTTAACCCTTATACTATCCAACACTTTCCCTTCTGTTGCACTCTCTGGAGTTGGAATAGTAATTTTTACCCCTATGCTATCCAACGCTTTCCCTACTGTTGCACTCTCTGGAGTGGGAATAGTAATTTTTACCCCTACGCTATCCAATGCTTTCCCTACTGTTGCACTCTCTGGAGTGGGAATAGTCATTTTTACCCCTACGCTATCCAATGCTTTCCCTACTGTTGCACTCTCTGGAGTTGGAATAGTAATTTTTACCTCTACGCTATCCAACGCTTTCCCTACTGTTGCACTCTCTGGAGTGGGAATAGTAATTTTTACCCCTACGCTATCCAACGTTTTCCCTACTGTTGCACTCTCTGGAGTGGGAATAGTCATTTTTACCCCTACGCTATCCAACACTTTCCCTACTGTTGCACTCTCTGGAGTGGGAATAGTAATTTTTACCCCTACGCTATCCAACGCTTTCCCTACTGTTGCACTCTCTGGAGTGGGAATAGTAATTTTTACCCCTACGCTATCCAACGCTTTCCCTACTGTTGCACTCTCTGGAGTGGGAATAGTAATTTTTATCCCTACGCTATCCAACGCTTTCCCTACAGTTGCACTCTCTGGAGTGGGAATAGTAATGTTTACTCCTACGCTATCCAACGCTTTCCCTACTGTTGCTCTCTCTGGAGTGGGAATAGTAATTTGTACCCCTACACAATCCAACGCTTTCCCTACTGTTGCACTCTCTGGAGTGGGAATAGTAATTTTTACCTCTACGCTATCCAACGCTTTCCCTACTGTTGCACTCTCTGGAGTGGGAATAGTAATTTTTACTCCTACGCTATCCAACGCTTTCCCTACTGTTGCACTCTCTGGAGTGGAAATAGTAATTTTTACCCCTACGCTATCCAACACTTTCCCTACTGTTGCACTCTCTGGAGTGGGAATAGTAATTTTTACCCCTACGCTATCCAACGCTTTCCCTACTGTTGCACTCTCTGGAGTGGGAATAGTAATTTTTACCCCTACGCTATCCAATGTTTTCCCTACTGTTGCACTCTCTGGAGTGGGAATAGTAATTTTTACCCCTACGCTATCCAACGCTTTCCCTACTGTTGCACTCTCTGGAGTGGGAATAGTAATTTTTATCCCTACGCTATCCAACGCTTTCCCTACAGTTGCACTCTCTGGAGTGGGAATAGTAATGTTTACCCCTACGCTATCCAACGCTTTCCCTACTGTTGCACTCTCTGGAGTGGGAATAGTAATTTGTACCCCTACACAATCCAACGCTTTCCCTACTGTTGCACTCTCTGGAGTGGGAATAGTAATTTTTACCTCTACGCTATCCAACGCTTTCCCTACTGTTGCACTCTCTGGAGTGGGAATAGTAATTTTTACTCCTACGCTATCCAACGCTTTCCCTACTGTTGCACTCTCTGGAGTGGAAATAGTAATTTTACCCCTACGCTATCAAACGCTTTCCCTACTGTTGCACTCTCTGGAGTAGGAATAGTAATTTTTACCCTTACGCTATCCAACGTTTTATATGATTAATTGTAAAAAAATAAAATGTTTATTTTATTTTTTATATTACTTACATTTTATTTATGTTATTGTTTTATGTTTGTAAATGTATTACTAATTTAGAATATATTTTATTAATTTATAAATTAGTAAAATAATTATTAATAATTATTGATCAGTACATAGATATTATATATTTACTGTATATATTTAATTAATGTATTATTAATATATATGTATTATTTATTAATTTTAAACATTATTAGATACTTTTAAATATGTATATTTTATTTATTAGTGTTATATACTTAATTTTACATTTATATATTAAAAGAAAAAAAATCGATATTTTTAACATTGATATTTTTTACATCTATATTATTTTTTCGATATTTTTGTACTTACCATGTTGTAGATAGGATGTCGATATTTTTGCCTTCGATATTGTTGACTCGATATTCTTGTAGGTCGATATTTATGAGGTCCAAATTCTGGCAGTGATCCGTTCAGGACATCGTTAATTTTTAGTTTCCTTGCACATGCCTTATCTTGTTCAGCATTTGTTACTGTTTCTTTTTTATGTTTCTTCATTACATGGGTTATGCTTTCAATTATAGGTTTGTCCGGCTTGTGGAGATTGAATTTGGGACAATCCTAATAATTAACTTTTGGGTTGGGATACTGTAAATTGAGTTTTTGTTATGTGATAATTTGTTTGAAAATGTACCTTATTGGCTAGAATTTTGTGCAGTGGGTGTACATTTATAATGTGAATATTGGGTATAAAAGGAGACGTCTCGCCTTAGTAAAATGAGCAGTCTCCTCAGAATTTACACCGTGATGTATTTCCAGGATCACTGTTACTAGCTGCAGCTAATAATCTTGGTCTCTGATGCCATCGAGAAGTATTCTGTGTCTCTGTATACCAAGACAGGTGAACTTGAAGATCTTAGGCATGCCCCTGACGCCGCTGGGTTAAACCCCGGTTCTTCAACTGGTGCCCAACGTGGGGCGACTTCAGCGGTACTGGTCCAAGCCCGAAGATTGTGAGGAGCCCCGTGGGGAAATTCTGGAGGACGGCTGCCATTTCATCGACCCCTGCATGTCGACGTGGACCGAAGGTTTTTTTCTGCGAGGCTTCCCCTTTCCGACGGCTGCGAAGGACTGCTGCCCTGAATGTCGCCCTGTCTTGCACCCTCTTGTGATGATTTGTAAGGCGAGACGTTAGACAGACTTCTGGTGACTTGACAGACATTTTGGTTAAGTATAAGTGGGTCACTCCCACAACTTTGTTTTGTTTCTTGGTTTTGATTCGGCCATTGCAATAGTCGAAGCCGAGGGGTTCGTATATTTGCGAGTGTATCATTTTTGATAACCCCTTGAAGTTTGAAGCAAGACTAGTGAGCTAAAAGATGCCTGGTTTTAGCAAATTTAGGAAATGGTTTTGTTGTAGTTGTAATAGGGATTCCCGATTGGAGGACTCGTGTCCGATACCTCCGGTTGGAACTCCAACTTATGAGCTCTATTCAAAGCATGGTGTAGGTCCCATTACCTTTAATAAAGTATGGGTCCGTTATACAAGGAAAGATGGTGTTTTACGATGGCAGCGTTAATCAAGTGAAAAAATGGACACTTGTAACAGATCCAGACCATTGGTTGGAAAAACTATGGTACCCTCAAAAGACCCAATGTGAATAGGTGTAGCGGTATATATCGTTCCTCCGCCCCTACATTGTGGTTCGTTGGCAGTTATCATTGGGTACCATAGGTAGTGTGGGTGCCTGCCTCAACCTGAGGCTCCTCTGGTCTGGATTGCAGTGGCCAGAGAGAAAAAATATTGTGCAAAAGGAAAAAGGGTTAAAAATAAGATCAGCACTTTTAAGTATTTTAATGAAATAGTGTAGATCTTATATTAAAATCAATGGGTACTTATCTAGGATCGAATTATGAGATCCAAAAGTATTCAAATTACAGGAGTGTCGACATGTTTCAGCCCCCTCTGGCTCAAAGGAGTCTACGGGGCTTTCGTCAGGACAAAAATGACAAACAAACAAAGAGATTCTACTCACACTTAATATGTGGAGTTCAAAGGGGCCGGGGGCAGAGTCAGCACAAGCGGCGTAGGGAAGCACACACGCGGCTCTGAACCTCCCCGATGCAAGCTTGAATCTCCTAATCAGGGGGCTCGCAAAAACTCGAGTGGTTTAATTTGACCCTCGCCATTTTCCTTTGAACTCCACATATTAAGTGTGAGTAGAATCTCTTTGTTTGTTTGTCATTTTTGTCCTGACGAAAGTCCTGACGAAAGCCCCGTAGATAAGTACCCATTGATTTTAATATAAGATCTACACTATTTCATTAAAATACTTAAAAGTGCTGATCTTATTTTTAACCCTTTTTCCTTTTGCACAATATTTTTTCTCTCTGGCCACTGCAATCCAGACCAGAGGAGCCTCAGGTTGAGGCAGGCACCCACACTACCTATGGTACCCAATGATAACTGCCAACGAACCACAATGTAGGGGCGGAGGAACGATATATACCGCTACACCTATTCACATTGGGTCTTTTGAGGGTACCATAGTTTTTCCAACCAATGGTCTGGATCTGTTACAAGTGTCCATTTTTTCACTTGATTAACGCTGATATTGTTTGGGGAAATAAAATGGACACGTTTTCCTCGTCCCTCCTCTGATTATTCTAGTTTTACGATGGCCCCAACATGGTAGTTTTGAATAAGATGTTTTAGATAACCTAGAAGTTGCGCTATTTAAGAAGAAAGCCCGGCCGGCGATGTTTGACTCTTTCCGCCTTTGGCGTAAGGAAGCCAAACAGCGAGAAATTAAGCAAGCTAAGAGAGATAGGAAGGAAAGGAATATATCGGTAATGCAAGCTGCTAGGCAGTTTAAGGAAGATGAAGAAGATCGTGCGATTGAAGTGTCAGATAGACAACATTGCATGGCCCTTGACAAATGTTACCCGGCTTTGCCACTCCCCCTTTCAAATGTGACTGAAGACCCTGAAAAGGATCCTTTGATGTCACATTTACTGAGATTACCACCTCCTTATGTGCAGGGTGCTACTGCACCTCCGTTACCTCCAGTTGTTGCACCCCTTGTTGTCGTTCAACCCCCTGTTGTTGTTCAGCCACCCGTTGCTTCACAGGTTGTTCTTCCTCCCCCGGCGCAGCCCCCCCCAGGGCCGCCAGCCTTGCCACCAGCCTTGCCTCAAACTCCTTTGCCTTACACTCCTTTATCTTTGACTTCTCTTATTTCTGTCCCTACGTCTCTGTCGCCTCAAAACACTTTGTCTCCTGTCCTCGTGCCAACTTCTTCTCGGCAACGAATGACTGAGACTGTCACTAGTCTTTTGTCTCCTTTCTTTGGGTCACTGAATATGACCCCTGTTTCTGAACGTAAGCAGAGACATAGTCAGCTCCCTGGTCCCGAAGAGCGGGCAGTGTTAGATCTCCTTGCTCGTAGATGGGTTTCGAATACCTCCAAGTTCAGTCCACAAGTGGTTATGGATGTCTTCCTACAGTGGGAGGCACCAAAACAAAGGTATGTTTTTGATGTCATGTGTACCTTCCTTCGTCAGGAGTGGGAAGATAATGAGTTGGGTTCAATTCCACTGGAATTGCTTATTGTTCAGTCTGAATTTTCTAAAGGGACGATAGTGGGTTCCAATGTTGAGGAAGCAGTAGAGACACTACTCACTTTTAGGTCTTGACTTCCACCTCAGTCATTGTTCGGACCTGACCCTTCTGTTAGGAGAAAAGTGAAGCAGTATCCTATGAGAGAGGTTCAACCTGTATGGAGAGAGGCAGTTGTGGCTGATGCCGCTCATGGTATTGCGGCTGAACCGGCTCATTTTCAGTGAGTGTGGGTGCATGTTCCTTGGAAGAGAGCTGAGGTCCTGGCTCTTAAGCAGACCTTGCCTGACGCCCGTAAAAATCCTGCTGGTTATTACAAGGAGTTGCTCAGACAGTTGATGCGTGTGTTATGAATTTAGCTGACATAGATATGTTGATGGGTAATGTAGTTCCACAACCCTTGTGGGCGAAGATCCGTCACGAGGATCACGCACCAGAGTTAGGAGATACGTGGGTTAATATTACTGCTGCAGCTGGTCGGCAGGTAGTAGGTGCCAAACCTGAACCCTTAGTTGCAGAACTACCTGGTAGGATTATTAATTTAATGAAAACTATGATGCCTCCTCTGCGGGTGAATTGGGACAAGTTAGCAGCATTCAAACAAAAGAAAGACAAGAGTGTGTCTGACTTTTTCACTAGGTTTGAGGAAACATTCTTTGATCATAGTGGTCAGGACATGAGTACAGGAGGTGGTCAGAGGTTGTTTGTAGATAAGTTTGTTTTGAATTTACTTCCTGAACTTTCTAATAAGTTAAAGGACTCTGAGAGTTCATGGGCTGTTTCTTCTTCGGCCCAGATATTGGCTACTGCACGATACTATGAGAATAGAGATAAAGATGAGAAGGATAAAGTAGAGAAGAAGACTAGAGAATTAGAAACAAAAGTTCTTCTGCAGCAGGCTCATCCGCCTCGCCCTAATCAGCGTCAGTTTCAGCAACCTTCCCAGTTTCAGCAACCCCCACAGTTTCAGAAACTGTTGCAGAAGCCTGAGTCTTTTGCTTCGCGACTCCCGCTAGGCCCTAATCAGTGTGCTTATTGTAAAGAAGACGGTCACTTCAAGAATAGTTGCCCGATCTTGCTACAGCGTGTGAATGGTATGTCTGGTCTGAGAGGTCGTGGTGGTTTCCAACAAATACCTAGGGGTAGGGGACGTGGTACGTTTCCCCAGAATGAACGTTCCTTTTCCTCTCAGAATTCTATGAATTATTTTGACCAACAGAATGTTCCGACCGTCCAGTCCGCTCAGTACTACACTGATGATTATTATGTTGGAAGTGAGAGTGCTGGTTTTAATGATAGTTAGGACAGCCATGGACAAAGGGAGGGAGTAGTGTCAGTTCCAGTAGACCAGAGGGGACCTTATGTTGAAGTGACTACATCAGTTGTGGCAGAACTTTTTCATTTGGATACTGGTGCAGCGAAGAGTTCTATCATGCACTCTAAACTCCCTGGTGCACCTTTGTCTGGCTTGACCAATGTTTCAGTAGGATTTTCTGGCGCCCCAGTTCGTAACCCGGTTTCGTGTCCTTTGCCCCTTTCTATTGGTCCCTGTGAATTGGAGGCTCCCCCTATTCTAACGACTGGCTGTGGCGAGAATCTGTTGGGTTTGGACTTGTTGAAAAGATTGCATGCAACATTACATTGTTCTCCTTTGGGAGTACATCTTACGAAAAGAAAGTGATTTCCCCGATGTATCTGTCTAAGGATCGCCTTCCACTGGAACTGTGTTCTCTCCCTGATACACTTTGGGCTGCAGGTCCCAATGATGTTGGTTTCTTGCAGATTCCACCCTACATTGTTATCCTTAAGTCGAATGCTAAATTACCTCGCACTACTCAGTACAAAATTTCCAGTGATGGCAAAAGAGCTCTTTTAGCGATTATCTATGATTTGGTTGAGAAAGGTGTGGTTGAAGAAACGAGAGGTAATGTGTGTAACAGTCCTGTTCTGCCTGTCCTTAAGCATACTGACTCTTCTCAGCCACCTGTGTATCGGTTTGTGATCGACCTTCGAGAGGTCAATAAGATCGTTGTGCCACAGTTTGGTGTTGTCCCGGACATTACTGCTTTATTGACTATGATCCCTGCCTCAGCTGCTTGGTTTTCTGTTATTGATCTGAAGAACGCTTTCTTCAGTATTCTGATTGCTGAGGAAAGTAGGGATATTTTTGGCTTCTCTTTAGGAGGCCGCAGTTTCCGGCTTAAGCGCGCTCCTCAAGGTTATTGTGAGAGTCCCTCCATTTATATCAAGCAATCAAAAATGGGAATGGACACTTGTAACTACGTGAACGTAGGTTAAATTGAATCACCCTCATAAACGCTATGTTATTTGTGCGGTGTATATCGGTTCTCTGCCCCACATACGCGTTATGGCATAGTCATTGGGTGTCCAAAAGTGCTGTATGCCTACCTTATCCTGAGGCAACCTCTGGTTCGTGTAGTAGTGTCCAGAGAAGTGGAGGACCCCCATGAAATAGGAGTGAGTGAAGGTGATTTGTTAAAACACAAAAAAACCACCAACAAAGCTTTACTATAAAAAGTTGAGATTTTGTTATTAAAAATAGTGGGTATAACTTGGGATCGTGTTACTTGATATTGTTATACTTGGAAGTACCATGGCATTGCAAATATAGATCTCCATTGTATTAAAAAAAGTTTTCCGTCAGTGCTGATCTCGTACCCCCAAAATTGTATGTTATGTTTCTCTGTGTTTCTTTTGTCTCTACTGCAGGAAACTAGAACAGATTAGAAACTGTGTGTTAAGAATAACACTATTGATTACTACACAAGTAGTGTAAGTAAATGAATGTTATGTGTGTTTTGTTTGTTCTGATGAATGCTCCGTAGACCCGGCTGGGCACAGAAGGAGCAGAAACATGTTGACGTTGCTGATGATTCAAGTATAACGAGATCAAGTAACACGATCCCAAGTTATACCCACTATTTGATGGTCCCACATGCAGTGGATACCCTATTGAATAGAACGAAGACTCAACATCTTACCAGTGCGCGTTTGTCAGGTTATGAGTTGACGCTTTTGGCTAGCCATGTGCACATCAAGCGGTGCAACACATTGAATCCAGCTACATTGTTGCAGATTTTTGTAGAGATAGATGCTCAGGAACAGCATGACTGTTTTCTCCGGACAGAGGAGGAAACGAAGGGTAGAGTTGATCTGAAAGATACTCCTCTTCCGAATCCTGATGGTACCCTATGGGTAGATGGTTTGTGCTTTAAGCTTCCGAATGGAGAGACGACTGCAGCATATGCTGTCACAACTTTGCACACGATTGTTGAAACAGCACGTATTTCACAGAATTCAGCGCAAGCAGCGGAGTTGATAGTATTGACTAGAGCGTGTGTGTTGTCAAAAGGAAAGAGAGTGAATGTTTATACTGATAGCCAATTAAGCATGAGCGAATTTTGCGGATCTCGCGTTCGCGAATTTTGCGGATTTGCGGATTCGCAATCCGCAAAATCCGCGAATTCCCGCGAATTTGCGGATTTTTTTTTTTTTGTGTTCGCCCGTGTTTCTGCCAGTTCGCGAGGGTTTTGTACACTTTCGCAAATTGCGAACTTACCTGTCGGGTCGCAAGTTTCGCGAACTTGTTGTTTCTACGTGTCCAGCCTGTTTGGGACACTCTTCTTCATCACTGCCAATCTCTGTCACCACTGCCACTCTCTGACTACTCATTCCACCCTCTGGCCCACCCATGCCACCCTCTCTTTCATCACCACACCCTCTGGTTGTCCAGTGTACATTATTTTCGGCAAAGCAAAGCACACCTTCCCTGCCTCAAGTGACCTGAATTAATTTGGGGCTGATTAATGTGTCACAGAATATTTTTTTAGCTGGCACCTGCTTCCTTAGTGCGCCCTGATTAGTGATCTTTTGCACTTGCTAAGTGCTTTCATTGTTGCAAAATTAGTTACAACACCTGCCCTGCCCCAACTGACAATAATGAATTAGGGGCTGATTAATGGATTTTAACTTCCAGCCTGGCTCCTGCTTGTCTCCCTTAGCTGTAATTCAGGACCTTTGTGGCATATGTGTAACTATTCTGAGGTTCAGAGCAGGGTCACATAATAGTTTCAACTGGCAACTGAACTCTGGAGGGGCCCCTCAGGAAGCACTACAGGAAATGGCTACTAATGATGAGCCTGAACTTTTGAACCTGGTAAGTAGTTACTTTCAGTTTTGCTAAAATCGTATTTCTGCAATTTTGCACTTATTCGCGAGGCGCGAACTCACGCGAACTCACGCGAACAGTGCGAGCAGTGCGAGCAAAATCCGCTGCTCGCGGATTTGCGGATTTTGCGGGAGATTCGCAAATCTCGCGGATTGCGGATTTCCCGAAAATCCGCAAAATCCGCGAGCGGAACGGATTTTCCGCCCATGCCTATAGCCAATACGCATTTGGCGTGGCTCACAGTTTTGGTCGCTTGTGGAAAGAGAGAGGATTTCTTACTTCCCATGGTACGAAAATTCAGCATGGACAATTAGTGAGTGAACTTCTTGAATCACTTACTTTGCCGACCCAAATTGCGATAGTGAAGTGTAGTGCGCGAAAGAAGGTTACGGATGATGTGGGTCGAGGGAATGCGTTTGCAGATAAAGTAGCGAGAGAAACGGCAAAAGATGTGACGATTCGGATGTATGTTGCAGGTCCTGCCAGATGGGTTGTGGAAGGAGGAATGTGTGAAGATACAACAAAAAGTGTGAAGATGATTCAGGCAGAAGCTACTGAGAAAGAATTGAGTATGTGGAGAGAGAGTACGGGAATGTTGGATTCAACAAACTGTTGGGTTGAGTTGTCAGAGCACCAGCGATGGTTGTTGCCGGATGCATATGGGCTTCCGGTGGTTACTATGGCTCAAGGGTTGACTCACATTAGTTCAAAAGGGATATGTAAGTTGTTGGCTCCGGTATGGCAGGATGGTGGAATTCCTAGGTGTGCTGAGAATTTGGTTAAACACTGCATGATTTTCTTGATGTATAATCCTGGAAAGGGAACCCCAACTCCAGCGGGTCATTTTGCTCCTCCAATGTATCCGTTCGAGGTGCTGCAGATAGACCACATTCATATGGAAAGATGCAATAACTTGAAGTATGTCCTTGTGGTTGTTTGTGCCTTTTCCAGATGGATAGAGGCCTACCCTCTAAAGGATAATATTGCCTTGTCTACAGCCAAGGTTTTGCTCAAAGAATTCTTTCCCAGATATGGCTTGCCGAGGATGGTATGGACTGATAATGGAAGTGAATTTGTGGGTCAGATTATGAAGAAAGTATGCGCGGGTCTGGGTATTAAACAGAAATTTCACGCTGCGAATCACCCCCAGTCAGAAGGCCTGGTCGAGTGCTATAATGGCACTCTGAAGCTTAAGTTGGCCAAGGTGCAAGAGAGCTCACATGGCCCGATGCCTTACCATTGGCACTTTTGTCCACGAGAATGACAGTACATTCTCGCGTGGGACTTAGCCCATACGAAATTGTTTTTGGACGTCCGGCGAATGTCTGGGGTGTGCCGAGGCCTAAGAAGTACAGTGATATCGAGTACCCTATGTTGGTTGACTACTTACATGATTTGACTGCTAAATTGCGTGTTCTTCACCAACAGGTCCATGACACTTTGCCTTCAGTTTCTGTAGACACAGGCCACAAGATTCAACCTGGCGACTGGATTATAACCAGGAATTTCCAGAGGTCAAAGAACTTGGAACCAAGATGGACCGGTCCATACCAAGTCCTGGTATCAACTCGGACTGCTATTAAGGTGTTCGGCAAGAAAAACTGGGTACCCATTGCAAGAAGATACCTTTGCCCTTACCGTACGAAAAGTGGGTCCGGGAAGGTGTTGCCGATTCCGAGAGTGAAAGGGTTCGGAGTTTTGTAACTTTCAGCGAAGCACATCTGGAATGGACTCAGTCAGAACGTGCGGATGATGAAGTCTTGCAAGAAGCAGTGCCACCGTGTTTGAGACTTGATACTACGCACCCAGAGACACTCTTTCAGGATCAAACTGTGCCTGGTAAAGAACGCTACAACATAAGGTCTAAAAAGGACAAATAAAATCAGATTTTTTTTGTGAATTACACTCTTTCAGACAAGAGACTATTCTTCTTTTCCTTTTTCGAACCACCATCCGGGTTCAGCTGCAGGGTCGCGGTATAAGACTTAAGGGGTGGCCCGCGTATTGACGAAAGGTCTGCGGTTCTAGGGACGTCTAGGACGCCTGGACGCACACTTGAGGGAAGAAGGAAAATTGCCGCGAGCAGCATGTTAGAGGATGGAGTCTGTTGTAACTGAAAGAGATGTTGAGAAAATAGATCTTAAGACAAGATTTTGTACATTGATACATAGCAAATGTTTTATAATATTGTGCTTTTTGACGTTTTTAAGTATCACGTTAGCTTGTGTGGGTTGGACTGTCTATGCTACACAACAGACATCTGCACCCACCTCCCAACTTATGCTTTCTTTCACTACTGTTTCTTTGCACCAGTTTTATACGTTGCCTGAACATGAACAGACAAGGAGATCAGAATTTGTCAACAACTCGTTCATACAGTTGTTGCATCAGCATCAGTTAGTAGTAAATACCACTAATTGTTGGGTTTGTGGTCTTATGGCTCATGCGACAGATAAAGGTATGCCATATTTGGTTTTGCCTTTTTCTTTTAATGGGTCTGTGTGGGCTTTTCACACCATGTTTATCTATGCAAATGAGGTACGCCCCTTACGCTCCCTTAAAGATAACTCAAGCAATAGTGCCTTGATAAGGGGAATAGTAGCTATGATCCGAGATATTGATGCATATAATGCTATCCCTAAGGATGAGGTGCAAGCTTACATTGGTTGGAACGTGACTGGATATAGTACCAGCTTGACAGAGAAGGAGAGACGAAAAAGGTCTCCCCCTATTTGGATTGTACCCCACCGAGGCCATTTTTGTTTGCAAGGTAATGGTCGGAATCCGAAAGCTCAGCTAGGTAAGAGTGTGTGTGCTCAAACCTATGTCTATTCATCTCAGACTTCTCCACCGTTTGTGCCAGCTAAAGGCACATATTTTGTTTGTCATGACAGAGCCTACACATGGTTGCCACCTGATTTTTCAGGAACGTGTTATGTGGCGTTTCTGCTTCCCCCTACATACACTACTGCTTCAGACTATCATAGAACAAGATATGGTAGAGGTATCTTCAATCAGGAAGATACTGCAGCACACGAAGTAGGAGATTTCTTCAAGGGCTTCCTGCCCTTTTGGGGTCCTATGATCAATAGTAGGCATATTCGACAGCTTGTCTGCGTTGTTGAAGCTACTATTAATGAGACAGCAGTTGCTCTTGGTAATGTTACAGCTGAGCTTCAAGCGGACCGCCTTATGAACCGTATGGTATTAGACATCATACTTGCAGATCGAGGAGGAGTATGTAAATTGATTGGATCCAGTTGCTGTGTTTACATACCAGATAATGCCCCTACAGTGTACCAAGCCATCTCTAGGTTGTATAAAATCTCTGAGTCTATCCATGTAGACGAAGGAGACTGGTCATTGACGGGATGGTTTTGGGGACTGCAGTCCATATGGCGATGGAAGACTCTGACATTCCTTGGTATGGTTTTAACCATCCTTTTCTCTTGTTGTCTTTGCATCCAGTGTGGTCCCGCCATTTGTAGTCTTTGTGCTACTATGTGTGTTCGGAGACCTGTCCCGAGAGAAGTAGAGAATAATAAGATGATGCTACAGCAACACCTTGATGACCTAATGAATATCGATATAGACCTAGATTCAGATTAACATGAGTCTTAGGTTATTGCCTACGTAATGGCAAAAGGAGGGTCTGAGGTTTTGTAATTCTCGAGTCTGACTCCATTTTGTTCTGTGCCACCATTTTGTGTTGCCCTCACGTAGGCCTGTGAAGGTAGCCTGGCAAACAAAGTGGCCTGGCCTTCTTAGTTCATGAATACATTAACTAGGTTTCTTTTTGACTCTGAAATGAACTGTAAGAAACTGACCTCATCACCTGAAACTGACCTCGCAAAGCCAATTTCCCTGATCGATCTTTGTCTGAGATTGCCAATCAATGTTCAGGACATCGTTAATTTTTAGTTTCCTTGCACATGCCTCATCTTGTTCAGCATCTGTTACCGTTTCTTTTTTATGTTTCTTCATTACATGGGTTATGCTTTCAATTATAGGTTTGTCCGGCTTGTGGAGATTGAATTTGGGACATTCCTAATAATTAACTTTTGGGTAGGGATACTGTAAATTGAGTTTTTGTTATGTGATACTTTGTTTGAAAATGTACCTTATTGGCTAGAATTTTGTGCAGTGGGTGTACATTTATAATGTGAATATTGGGTATAAAAGGAGACGTCTCGCCTTAGTAAAATGAGCAGTCTCCTCAGAATTCACACCGTGATGTATTTCTAGGATCACTGTTACTAGCTGCAGCTAATTAACTTGGTCTCTGATGCAATCCAGAAGTATTCCGTGTCTCTGTATACCAAGACAGGTGAACTCGAAGATCTTAGGCATGAGCCTGACGGCGCTGGGTTAAACCCCGGTTCTTCAACACCTCTAAGTTAGGCCCCAACTAGCCCTATGGGCAGGGTACACTGTAGGTAAAAGGCAGGACATGTGCCTTAACTGTGTGGTATGTCCTGGTAGTGACAAACAGCCTATTTGGTTTCTCACTGCTGTGAGGCTGCACTCTCATAGGGATGCATTGAGGATTCCCTGATATGTGCTTCAGTGGTAATTCCTGATGTGAAAGGGGTAGCGTGATCAAGTTTGGTATGTTTGGAATAGTGGTGATAAATGCTGCATATTGGTGTTCGCAGATTTATTATTACTATTTTAGAAATACCACTTTTTGAAGTAGGCATTTCTGTGTGCTATGTGACTTTGGTCCTCTGCTAGGATGTGTATTGACTGTGTGGCTTTGGAGTGACAGGGGCTGGGGAGGTGTGGCGCTCCAGAGAGTCTGGATGAGTCAGCGCTAGGCTGAATAGGCCTGGTCTGCATTTGGAGTGGTGGGAGGAGTAGCACCTACACCTGAATAGGGCTGTGCCTACCTTCCACAATGATAGCACCGCCCCCCTGTGGTGTGTCTGGGGTCAGGGCTTACACTTGAAATGCGGAGATTTGTGCACTGTAAGGATATATTTAAGTGCCCACCAGAACTGGTTTGGACTGGGCTCAAAGCCCTGTGTCAGCAGAGAACAAAGACTTTGTGGCGTATAAGTATTGGGGCTGTGATCCAATGTCTGGGGAACTGAACTTCTGGAACTTCTTGAGCTTGCTAGGAACCGCCAGGAGACTGGGCTGCTGGGAGGGCTGACCTGCTGCCTTTTGGGCTATGAGAAGGACTACCACTTTGCCTGGAGAACCCCTTTGCTGGCCTACCTGTGCGCACCCTGCTGGTGTGCTCGAGTGTTCTCCCAGGAGGAATGCCCCTGTTTTGGAGAAACCATAGCGCATAGCGAGTGCTTAATTTTCCCTTGTGCAAGCAATCAGCACATTTGGAGTGCTCTGCTGTCTCCATATGAGCAGAGCGTGGTGAGCACTCTGCACCTGATTGCCACATGGGCAGATTACAACTTTTAACCAACAACGTGGGAAGTACTTGCAAAAGTGCCCCATTGCATCTAAGCATGGGTGAAAAGTTCCACGTGATACCACCTCCTCAATGTGGGAGAGCCGGCAGAAGTAAGGCCAGCCTGAGCCCGTGAGCAAAGGAGGGCCGCGCACCAACAGGAGACGACTGCCCAGCAGGAGTCTAGGCGGCATGCACCCTTTTGTTGCCCTGGTAACCGGGAAACAACAGATGCAGTCATCACCGGAAACCGGAGAGGAGCGTTCCCTGTGGTCCGGAACAAGTACCTCACCTGCAGCACCAGCTGCCCAGGACCGGCGGGCTGAGGACTGACTGACCGGTGCCGCACGCCTCCTGCACCCGAGACCCAGTGAGCAGATCCCAGTATGGCAGTGTGCAGAGCTGGGTTGGTGTGCAGCCGAGATTTCCTGCAGCTGAGCCTCAGGTTCGCAGCAGCTGCAAAGAAGAATTTAGATGAAGTTGGGGACCGGGGAAGGTCTCCTGTGGGGGAGAGCCAAAACGGGCCCTCCCCCACCTACTCCTTTTTGGGGGTACTGTGGCAGGGCAAGACCTCGACGGAGGCCCTTGCGAGGATTAGGCCATGGGCCAGGAAGCCTCCTAGAGCTTGTGGGGAGTACACCGCATCGGAGCACCGACGCGCTGGGCTCCAGGTACTCAGGACGTTCCTGGGGTAGCCCTACAATTGCTGGACAGAGGCTCTAGGTCCAATATGATCTCTGGCATTTTAAGGTATGAATTCTTGTGATTCGTATACTATATAACACGCCCTGCAAGGGTTTCATGACGTGGTCACCTCACAATGATTCACTTTAGTGCACAATGCCCATTACCTAATTGGCAAAGTGGCTGTGCTTTACCTGTGTCATGACAAGTGCCTAGTGGCACCGTGATCTGTGTATCTGGGGTCTAATATTTTTCTTTACTTACTACCAAGTAATTTATGACCTCATGTGCCCCTTTATGACAGTGGCCCGATTGGCCTTGTGATGTATGTAATGTTTTGACAGTGGCCCAATTGGCCTATTAGTGTATATCATACCTGTGAAGTCATGACAAGTGCCTGGGGGCACAGTATATATATATATATATATATATATATATATATATATATATATATATATATATATATATATATATATATATATATATATATATATATATATATATATATATCCACAATGGTCCCACATCGGGATTCGTGCAGCGCTCATACATGTGCATTGTCCTGCGGCTGAACCAACGCCAACGCCGCTCAATATCTCCACAACTTTTCCCACCAGGGAAAAAACGGGTCGCACAACCAGTCGGAATTTTAACAGCAATCTCCTTTTATTTTTGAAATACACAGGGCAAATAGCGCATTTGATCTACGCGTTTCGGTGTGTCGCCACCTTGCTCACGATCACCGGGTTTGCCCCACCCATGTTAATTTATAAAGGTTCTTTTTTTCGTCATTTCATGTTACCAAGGATTCTGGTCCTTGTAGTTTTCATGGTTCTTTTTACAAAAGTCAAACATAATAGTGCACCAAACAATATTCTATCATCAGATTTTGTTCCTTTTAACAATTGTTTCTTCCTTCTGTTTGTGTATGTCTCTCTATGCCTTCCAATAGGCATACATCTCTGTTATTGTACTGCCTTCAAATAGGCTCACTTATCCCAAGTCTTTTATCTCCAATATTCAATATTCATTATGAAATCCTTTATTACACTATTTTTATAGGTGCACATATAACTCCTCTGATTGATTTAACCCATTCGGATGCAGGGTCCTCAGGTTGATGATGAATCTTTATTCTGCTTGCCTTAATTTTCTTTCTCGATCACCTCCCCGCTCTCCCTTAGGGATTGTTTGTATGCCATAGAATTTCATTTTTTGCCAGTCTCCCTGGTGAAATTGTTCCATATGTTTCGCTATGGCATTAGAGCGGTCCTTATGAATTCTTGCTCGCATATGTTGCAATATTTGATTTTTAAGTTCCACAGTTGTGCTTTCCACATATTGCATTGGGCACGGACATTCTACTACATAGACAGTGAACAGGGTTTTGCATGTGATACACTGTCTGATCTGCCATTTCTTTTTATTTGCCAAGGTTATTTCTTTTGTTTGCTTAGCTATTTGGCACATTTCGCAGCCGTGACATTTCACGAATCCTTTAGTCTTGAGCCAATCATCTTGTCTTTTCTTCTGGAAATGACTATGAATCAAATGATCCTTCAAATTTCTAGCACGTCTATATGTTATGGTTGGATGAGTTCCCACAATTTCCTTCACTGTATTGTCCAACTGTAACAGTTTCCAATTTCTTCTTAGGATTTTGCCTATTTTTTCACTCTCTTGAGAGAAGTCCATAATCAAACGAATTTTGCCTTTTTCTATATCCTCTTCTGGTTTTTTTCTTTTGAGGCATTCCTCTCGTGTCTTTGTCCTTGTTCATATCAAGCTCTTTTTTACAATTTTTTCTGGGTATTTTCTTTTTATGAATCTCTCCATGGTGTTTTTGCTGTTTTTTTCCCACTGATCTTGTTCACTGCATATCCGCCGGACTCTCAAGAATTCTCCGTACGGTATGCTGTTCAGTAATGTTTTTTGGTGGAAGCTGGTAGCTTCAAGCGTAGCATTGGTTGATGTAGATTTTCTGTGAAGAGTTGTATGAATATGCTGATCCTTGATATAGATTTCAGTGTCCAGGAAAATAATTCTTTCTTTACTCATATTGTAAGTAAATTACAAATTTGTTACGCTGTTGTTTATTATTTGGAAATAATCCTGGAATTCTACTTCAGTACCATCCCAAATTATCAATAAATCGTCGATAAATCTCTTCCAACTTACGATTTTATTGACTGATATTTCATTTGTTGAGTTCCATGCTATTTCCTGCTCCCACCATCCCATTGTGAGACATGCGTATGATGGACTAAAAGAAAAACCCATTGCTGTACCGTTCCGTTGTTTGAAGATTTCTCCTCCAAATGTGAAAATATTTTCTTCCAAGCAAATTGTGATCATTTCCAGTAGCATCTGGTTATTGCTACTGAATTCCAGAGTTCTCTCCTTTAGGAAAAAATTACATGCTTTCATTCCCATCTCATTGTCAATGTTGGTGTATAGCCCGATTACATCCATTGAAATCAGGTGATAAGATTCTTGCCAAGGTGTATCCAGTAGGGTTCGCAATAGGTCACTCGTGTCCTGGATGTATGAATTTAAATTTGCAACAAATGGCCTTAAGAAGTGATCTATATATTCCGCCATCGGTTCCAACAATGATCCTTTTGCGGATATTATCGGTCTTCCCGGGGTTTTTTTTGGTCCTTATGTATCTTAGGCAAGAAGTAAATAGTTGCCATTATTGGGTGTGTTACAGTCAGAAATGTCCTCTCCGTTTCATCAATGAGTCCTTTTGCTGTCCATACATTCAATTTATCATCGATTTTGTTCTTTGTTTCCATCACTGGATTCTGTTTCAATTTTTCATAATGCATGTTATCCCTTAGTTGCCGATGAGCTTCTATCATGTATGCGCTTCGATCCATGATTATCACGTTTCCGCCCTTGTCGGCGACTTTTATTTCTATTTTATCATCTTCCGACAGATTTTTTAATGCCAACCGTTCTTCTTTTGTTAGGTTGTCCTGGCCATAATTCCATTTAAGTTTGTATAGGTCCTGGATTACAGCTTCCTGAAATAGATCCACTTTGTTTCCCGGGTTTAGTTGTGGGTAGAATTTTGATTTTGGTTTTTTTCCACTTAAACCAGCCCCGCATTGTGTTACAGCCTGTGATAGAGACATTTCATCCATTGGATCTTGATCAATGTTTATTAGAGTCAGAAAGCCTTCTGTATCTTTTAATTGTAGATTGTCGTCATTTGTTCCCAGTTGAGTGGTATTTTTCTCCTTCAGTGTTTTCTCCTTAAAGGCTTTTGCTAGTTTAATTTTCCTGATATACAAGAGAGTGAAAAAATAGGCCAAATCCTAAGAAGAAATTGGAAACTGTTACAGTTGGACAATACAGTGAAGGAAATTGTGGGAACTCATCCAACCATAACATATAGACGTGCTAGAAATTTGAAGGATCATTTGATTCATAGTCATTTCCAGAAGAAAAGACAAGATGATTGGCTCAAGACTAAAGGATTTGTGAAATGTCACGGCTGCAAAATGTGCCAAATAGCTAAGCAAACAAAAGAAATAACCTTGGCAAATAAAAAGAAATGGCAGATCAGACAGTGTATCACAGGCAAAACCCCGTTCACTGTCTATGTAGTAGAATGTCCGTGCCCAATGCAATATGTGGGAAGCACAACTGTGGAACTTAAAAATCGAATATTGCAACATATGCGAGCAACAATTCATAAGGACCGCTCTAATGCCATAGCGAAACATATGGAACAATTTCACCAGGGAGACTGGCAAAAAATGAAATTCTCTGGCATACAAAAAATCCCTAAGGGAGAGCGGGGAGGTGATCGAGAAAGAAAATTAAGGCAAGCAGAATCGAGATTCATCATCAACCTGAGGACCCTGCATCCGAATGGGTTAAATCAATCAGAGGAGTTATATGTGCACCTATAAAAATAGTGTAATAAAGGATTTCATAATGAATATTGAATATTGGAGATAAAAGACTTGGGATAAGTGAGCCTATTTGAAGGCAAAACAATAACACAGATGTATGCCTATTGGAAGGCATAGAGAGACATACACAAACAGAAGGAAGAAACAATTGTTAAAAGGAACAAAATCTGATGATAGAATATTGTTTGGTGCACTATTATGTTTGACTTTTGTAAAATGAACCATGAAAACTACAAGGACAAGAATCCTTGGTAACATGTGACAGGAAATGACTAAAAACTAAAAAAAGAACTGTCAGGATCTGGTAATGCGCCTACCTAAGTTTTGACTACATCTCCCAGAAGTCTTGGTGGTGGGAGTGGTGCTATAAAAGGAAGGGCGGGACCACATGACTTTGCTCGTGATTTTGTGCTATTGGTGTTAATGGAGAATCGGAGTCCTTGGGTTAAAGCGGCGCTTTTTGTTCTTGTTTCTGATTTATCACCGAGCTGCCTTTCTGCAGTAAAACAGAGGCGAGTGAGAGAGCTTGCGTCTTTGTTTATTTCACGAACCGCTCTCAAGACAGCAGCTGGCGTCACTGTTGCTAGCTGAGTGAGCGGAGCTAAACACATCCGTAGAGAGGATTGTTTACACAGAACTCTGGGCTGGCAACTCTACCGGCGAGGAAATGGAGACAGTGAGTACAAGCGGAGTTGGGACTCTCACAATTCCCGATAGTTAAAAGGCAGCGCGTGGGGTTAACGCGTGTCTTGTGACTTGCTTGTATATATCTATATTATAGATTCTTTTGGGACAGAGCCATTGGTTTTGGAACTTGCACGGCTGTGCAGGGTTACTGGTTTCAGGACAGCGGTAGAGCGGAGCGTAGTGGGAGGTCATTCCTACACGCTACCGTTCAGAAGAAGGTCACTAGTGTCCTGATCTTTTCAGTGCCAAAGCGGAAGGTAGTGGGGCCCTACACCTTGCCGTATTTGGAGAGGAAACCAAGTGGAATCTTGTGAAAATACTTTAAGAGAGCGGAGGGCAGTGGTTGGAGGCTACGTCTTACCGTGTCAACTTTGGAGATTTTCTGTTTGTACATAAAAGGAACCTTTGGCTGTACATTTCTTTTTGAATCACTTGGGAAATGCGGTGTGCTATGGAGGCAGCATAAGGATATCAACATAAACAAGGAGGGGTATGTTCTAATAAGATCCCAACAAATACCAGGTGGAGTTTTTTTCTAGTGCCAGAGTATAACCTGTTTTCTTATGTTCTTTAGGAACCAGATGTACTGATATCCGTGAAAATATATAAAAGGGATAGGAGGAGAATACTTCAATCACAAAGGTGAACATGGTTGTCCTTCTAGCGAGAATGCAATGAGAGTAGGTTGAGTAGTGAATAACGTTAACCTGTGTGTTCCTTTTTCTTGTCTTTCAGCAGTCCCTTCCCAGCAGTCCCCTTCCGTTCTCTCCTTGTTCTATTTTTTTCCCCTCCCCCTATCCCTCGAACACACTGTGCTTTTACGTCAGTGTGTTGGTGAGGTCGGGAGGTGGAGCCCTATGTACTACAATCGGATCCTGCAGCGTGGAGCCTGACAAGAACCTTTATAAATTAACATGGGTGGGGCAAACCTGGTGATCGTGAGCAAGGTGGCGACACACCGAAACGCGTAGATCAAATGCGCTATTTGCCCTGTGTATTTCAAAAATAAAAGGAGATTGCTGTTAAAATTCCGACTGGTTGTACGACCCGTTTTTTCCCTGGCGGGAAAAGTTGTGGATATATATATATATATATATATATATATATATATATATATATATATATATATACATATATATATATATACATATATATATATATTCACTGAAAAAACCATAGGTTATAGACCATATATAGTTAGGGATTAGCATTTAAAAAACCTTATTTTATTTGCACAAAACCATTGAAATTCCATATATAGTTAGTTGCACTAACTATATATCGCGGACCCGCAATCCACTGCTAATGATGTCACATATTACATCATTCATGACATGGTCAGTGACATCACTGATGACATCACTGATGACATCTCAAATGACATCACTGATGACATCACTGATGACATCTCAAATGACATCACTGATGACATCACTGACATCTCATTTGACATTACTGATTACATCACTGATGATATCATTTATGTGATAATACATCTTCAGACTCTAATATAACCTTTGATACACTCAGTGTAAACAGGCACTCACAGACTGTCACACATCCATGGAGTTACTCACACACCTATTCAGTCATGCAAAGAATCAATCACATCTCCATTTCCTTAACTATACAGTTATACACACCTTACTTATTCAAACATATACTAACACATATTTACTCTCTTATACAATCCTTGATACAAGTTCACAATGATTCATACAGCCACTCTCACATTCACTGACTCTTATGTTCAGTTATTTATATATGTCAACTCTCACATGGAGTGTGCTTTACATATGTACTTACTTTGACATGTAGAACTGAGATATCCATTCACTCACCAATATACTCATGCACACAGTCAACTGTCCATACAGCTGTTTCTACATGCACTTTTGAACCCATACACCTAGGAAATCAGCCGCTCACACATCTATGCACAGAGTTATACACCTCCCAGCCACCCACACACACACTCAGTCTCCCATACAAATACTTGGGCAACCATTCAATAACCCATATAGTTACTGATATAGCTACTGATTTAAACATGCAGCAGTTTACAGAAGAACATAAATATTGATTGCCAAATTAAGACACTTTAATCACTAACCCATGCACTCAGTGAGACACATTTAATCATTCTCTCATACAGTCAGTCATGCACCTACTAAATCCTTCATCCAGACACTTATACATCCACTCATTCTTCAATATGTAAGACATATTTTAACTTTACAGAAACATACAGTCACTGGGTGTTGTCATCAGTGATGTCATCAGTGATGTCATTTGAGATGTCATCAGTGATGTCATCAGTGATGTCACTGACCATGTCATGAATGATGTAATATGTGACATCATTAGCAGTGGATTGCGGGTCCGCGATATATAGTTAGTGCAACTAACTATATATGGAATTTCAATGGTTTTGTGCAAATAAAATAAGGTTTTTTAAATGCTAATCCCTAACTATATATGGTCTATAACCTATGGTTTTTTCAGTGAATTTTCAAGGTTTTGTAAATGCAAATTCCTAACTATATATGGTCTATAACCTATGGTTTTTTCTGTGAATTTCATTGGTTTTTTAAAAGCTAATATCTATAGCTGTAAAATATATTCTTTATTAAGTGACGTATCACGTAGCCCGTGAGACGCCTCATGATGCATCGCATAACCGTGACGTATCGTCTCTGCAGCGCAAACCAAACCCAAAACGTAAGCGCGCCAGAACACGCTTAAAGATATATATATATTTTTTAACCTTAATTAGACAAAATCCACACGTGCACATATCACAAACGTTCAAAAAACACAATATGTCGGACTCCCGTTACGCTGCCGGTTAGCTGCCCGGTTAACGTACCAGGAAGCACCTTTACCGCGAAAATCGCAAATTTTTTTTTTTCACCCCCCAGGGAACTTTAATAGCCCCCTCATCAATCCTAGGGGTTCAGGAGGGGTCTGCCTTACCCCTTTCATTCATTTACACCTTTTTTTTTCCACCTCTTGTCTCTCGATCCCACAGAGAGACAAGATGGCGGCCGCTCCAGACTGTTTACAATGATAACAGCCAATCAGCTTCTCCTCAGACTCCCGTTACACTGCCGATTAGCTTCCCGGTAGCTGCCCGGTTAGCTGCCCAGTTCGCGTACCAAGACGCGTCTCTACGGCGAAAAAATCGGATTTTTTTTTTTTTTTTTTTTGGCCCCACGTGGTTTTATAATATCCCCCTCATAAATCCTAGGGGGTCAGAAGGGGTCTACCTTGCCCTCTTTCCTTCATTTCCCCCTTTGTTTTGGCCTCCTCTTGTCTCTCGATCCTACCGAGAGACAAGATGGCGGCCGCTCCGGACTGTTTACAATATTGACAGCCAATCAGCTACTCCTCAGACTCCTGTTACACTGCCGGTTAGCTTCCCGGTTAGCTTCCCGGTTAGCTGCCCGGTTCGCGTACCAAGACGCGTCTCTACGGCGAAAAAATCGGATTTTTTTTTTTGGGTTACACTGACGGTTAGCTTCCCGGTTAGCTGCCCGGTTAGCTGCCCGGTTCGCGAACCAAGACGCGTCTCTACGGCGAAAAAATCGGAATTTTTTTTTTTTTTTTTTGGGCCCGGCGTGGCTCTATAATATCCCCCTCATCAATCCCAGGGGGTCAGGAGGGGTCTACCTTGCCCCCTTTCCTTCATTTCCCCCTTTGTTTTGGCCTCCTCTTGTCTCTCGATCCTACCGAGAGACAAGATGGCGGCCGCACCGGACTGTTTAGAATGTTGACAGACACCGGAGAGCCAATCAGCTTCGCTTTGCAAAGTTCCGATACGCGAAAAGTTCGCGAACCGGAGCGCTGCCCGGAGCGCTGTTACAGATATATATCTTGATTTAAACGTTAATTTCTCAAAATCCACTGAAGCACATATATTGAGACCTAGCAAAGGCACATCGGGCTAACAGTCCCTACAATTTTGCCAAGTTTCGTGGAAATCCATTCAGCCGTTCGGGCTAAAAGTGAGTCCAACCGCCCTATGGAAATTAACATGGGAAAAACGCGTTTTGGGACCCCCCTTTTTTCTCGGCCCCCCCTTGACGAACCCCCCCCAAATTTTCAGGAGCTGCTCAGAAACAAAATGTGCCATTTTCCTGAAAATTTCAGCCGATTCCGTCCACAAACGCCAAAGTTATTAGACATAGAATTTTCAAAAGTCCCATAGGAAAAAAATCCTAACTATATATACCTACTGGCTATCGCCAGTAGGTAATATATATATATATATATATATATATATATATATATATATATATATATATATATATATATATATATATATATATATATATATATATATATATTTTTTTTTTTTTTTTTTGTATACAAAGGAGGCGGCACAACCAGGATACTTTTAAGCCTTCTTTATTAAGACTTCACCCCACCAACGCGTTTCAGCCACAACTGGCCTTGATCACGGTCGGTTAGTCCCTCCACAGTGTTGCTTTTTATAATATCCCATAGTGAGCCCATTATGAGGCATTATGGGAATTGTAGTTACATTTAGTGAAATTAAAATAAAACAAAAGAAAGACATTGTGTGCTTTTCAATTGCTACACTTGTGTGACTGATAGTTCACTGTGGCTTTATCAGTAAGGCAGTTATTGGGTATAGTACCCTTAGTCTTTAGTTGCAGTTCTTAATGTCTAGAAATACAGGGTGTAGTACCCATTTAATTTTAGAGCATTTCATTCCAGATGAATTTGCAGATCCTCTCCGAAATTAATACCTTTCGGATGCTTCGTTCTGAGTTTGATTATCATCCGCGACTCAATTTGACGTAATTTTCGAACTACATCTCCACCTCTTTCCAATTTGTCAAGCATTTTTACCCCGTAGAATTGCATTTGTCTCCAGTCTCCATTTTGACATAAGCTCATGTGCTTTGCAGTGGCATATTGCATGTTTGAGTTTTTTACTGCCCGGATATGTTCCAAAATCCGTTTTTTTAGCATGCAAGTTGTACATCCCACGTACTTCATTCCGCATTTACATTCCACAATGTATATTACGTTTTTCAGAGAAATTGTTCAGTACCAGAGGATGCTGAAAGAGTAATACAAGAAAGTAAGTGCAGGTTCAGAGCAAGAGGATATGAGGAAAGAGTGCTGACTAAATGCAAAAGAAAAATTGATTTGAAAACAAGGACTCAAACACTAATGGAACAGACTAAAAAAACAGAAACTAGTGCATCTCCAAGATTCATAACGACATTCAGTAAAGAAAGTGGAAACATTGCTCGTATAATGAAAAAATACTGGCACCTTCTGTCAGGGGATCCTGACATTGGAACCACCCTCGGTGAAGCACCGTTAATAACATACAAAAAGAACACATCCCTAAAGGACTTACTGGTCAGAAGTTATTATCAGGAAAAACCGAAACCAAACTGGTTACAAAATCAGCGAAAAGGTTTTCAACCATGTAACTCCTGCAAGGCATGCAAAATCGGCAAAAGCATGAAAGCAATTGAAGAACCAGACGGCAAAATAATGAAAATTGATCAACAGATCACCTGTTCTTCAAAAAACGTAATATACATTGTGGAATGCAAATGCGGAATGAAGTACGTGGGATGTACAACTTGCATGCTAAAAAAATGGATTTTGGAACATATCCGGGCGGTAAAAAACTCAAACATGCAATATGCCACTGCAAAGCACATGAGCTTATGTCAAAATGGAGACTGGAGACAAATGCAATTCTATGGGGTAAAAATGCTTGACAAATTGGAAAGAGGTGGAGATGTAGTTCGAAAATTAGGTCAAATTGAGTCGCGGATGATAATCAAACTCAGAACGGAGCATCCGAAAGGCATGAATTTCGGAGAGGATCTGCACATTCATCTGGAATGAAATGTTCTAAAATTAAATGGGTACTACACCCTGTATTTCTAGACATTAAGAACTGCAACTAAAGACTAAGGGTACTATACCCAATAACTGCCTTACTGATAAAGCCACAGTGAACTATCAGCCACACAAGTGTAGCAATTGAAAAGCACACAATGTCTTTCTTTTGTTTTATTTTAATTTCACTAAATGTAACTACAATTCCCATAATGCCTCATAATCGGCTCACTATGGGATATTATAAAAAGCAACATTGTGGAGGGACTAACCGACCGTGAGCAAGGCCAGTTGTGGCTGAAACGCGTTGGTGGGGTGAAGTCTTAATAAAGAAGGCTTAAAAGTATCCTGGTTGTGCCGCCTCCTTTGTATACAGAAATTTCCTTGGGTCAGGATACGACCCCTGGGTGGAGCACACACTGCGGAGCGCTCTCGTTTGGCTTCAGGATCACTTTGTGTTTCGATATATATATATATATATATATATATATATATATATATATATATATATATATATATATATATATATATATATATATATAAACACTTTGTGTTTCGATATATATATATATATATATATATATATATATATATATATATATATATATATATATATATGTATATATGTATGTATATATGTATATATGTATATATATATATATATATATAGTTTCTTTTATGGCGTGCCTAGTGTGTCGCTGCTGTGTGAATGTGTTGCACAAACGCTTTACATATTGCCTCTGGAATAAGCCGGACTGATATGCCAAGCTACCAAGGGGGTGAGCTGGGGTATCTTCAGCGTGTAACTCCCGTGCCCTGTCTAGAGTGGTGGTTTCTGCCTGGCTTATGCGCATGCCCCCGCCAAACAGAAATCCCATTTCTAACAACCGCAAAATATTCTACAAATTCAGGACATTTTTCTCTGGCACGTAAAATATCTTTTTATGCTGGATGACTGAAGGCATATTTTAACACATTGGAGAGCTTCTTTGTCCTTTTTTCACTGAATTGTTGATCTTTGAGATATGTGGCTTTGAGATCAATGCTGGTTCTTTTCTACTTCTTTTTGGCCATTTGTAGCTCTGCCACGTTGCTTTCAGTGAATTTCAGCATCATTTTCTTTCCTCTGAGTTTCTGGGTGTGGAGTACAATGGGTAGGCTGATTTAGTATTTTATCTTTGCATCGGGTAGGGACTAGTTCCTAAAATAATCAATTGATCAAGTTATAAAAAGAGGGAGTACGTGTATTGGTATCTTAGACTTCCTATGTCAATAAAAGGTAGTCAAGCATGGTCACGTCCTTGTTTTTGTGGCCTTTAACCCAAAGTTTCTTCTTCCCTCCAGGCCAACATATTACCATGCTCCTTCTGGATGGAACTAATGGTGGTAACCAGGTAACTCTAATAAGGTCTTCTGCTGAATTGAGACAAACTAGGAAATAGTAAGTTCAATCATAGAGTCTCAACCATAAGTTAACTTTTTGCAATGTTAAGTGAGCTTACTTCTACTTGGGGAAGGCAGATCTAAAGTGGCAGACGGGGTCTCAGATGAAAATACCTTCTGGGGATTAATTATCGGGCGGATATAATGTCCTCCGAGTAGATTGTGTCCCCTTTTCCCTGGGGTGGTTGAAGGTGTTAGCCTTTAAAGCAGGAAAGGGGTATGGAGGTATTTAAATGATGACATTCAAAGGAAGAGATCACTCTGGAAAGAATGTGTTTGAAACTGAGCTTGTTTCTAGGAATCAATGCATCACCCCACTTCTATCCTTCTGGGGTGAATGATGGAGAAATTCTCTGGTATATGGGAGTCCATGGCAACCTGCACAACTAGGGTTTGTGGAAAAGGAGATTTAAGCTTTAGTCATTTATTGTATCTGCCATCTCAGTATCACAGGCAGTATCAGTCCTGCAGTCATGGAGGGTGCACAGTTGAAAATACTTCTCTTCATGTTGAGAGTTGCCATCAATACTTGTCTAATGCTAGTCTTTCAGCAAGTCTTCTCAATGGTTCGGCAGGACTAATCTTTCTTCTGGTTCTCTGGGGGGTGTTGTATAGTAAAATACTTTGGCTTTGACAGGACCAAAATGGGGTGATTTCTTTGACGGTTTTCTTCTAGGCCTAAGGGTACAATTCCCTTTCCTTCCCTGGTTTCAGTTGTCATTACGGTTGTCTGGGTAAAGTGTAGAAAGGCTGTCTGTGATCAATGCTGTGTTCCCTGTGTGTATGAGGGATTTTAATTGTGGAATGCTTAAAATCCTTAAGAATGAAAGCATAGTCATTTTGTGACCTCCTGCAAAGGGGAGATTTGCAAAGTGATCTACTAGTACACTTCAAACTGCATAAATGTTCTTAAACCAGTAGGTGTGCAATTTTCACACTCCTGATTTGAGAACAGGGATAGTGCATCGGGCCCATGTTCTCAAGAAACATTCCCTATAAGCCTGATTCCTCCAACTTTTAAAAAAGATTTGCATTCCCAGGATCTACCCTGGTAAATGTCTTCAATGTAAAAAAATGTCTCTGCAAGTCATAGATCCAGTGGCATATCTAGACCTTTAGTCGCCTGTGGTGGTCCCTGCGTTTGCTGCCCCGAGGCGGAGCATGTAAGAGTGGGGGAGGGGGTGCTGGTGATTACTGTTTGCCACGAAGGCTGCAGGTAAGAGCGGGAGGAGAGAGGCAGCCACCCCCAAAACTCATGCCAGCCCAGGGCACATGGCCCCCCTTGCTACGCCCCTGCATACATTGCATACATTTCCCTTATTTCCCTAACTAGGGAGAGAGAAGCTCTTGTACCTTTCTTCTACCCCCGCAGTCTACTATTTTGTTTCCATATTTCTTGCTTTTTCAGTACCTTAACCCCATTATCTCCCCTTCTTGCTCAGCCCATGTTTTTATTATTTCATCGTATCCTCTACTACTACATAACCCCCATCTATACCTATACTCACATACCCTATCTCCATCCCTGCTTAAACACAGACTTATACCTTACTAATTTTAGCGCTGCCTACCCAAGTAACCATGCATCTCCATATATACCCTTGTACCTCTATCACTAGCTATACCCTAGTAACTCTATCCCCTGCCTGCACAGTTGCACCTTTGCCCCTACTGAAAACCTAGTACCTCTGTGCCTACTTGTCCCCTTGCATCTATACCACTACCTGTACCCCTCAATATACCAAAGTGCCAGAAACCCTGCATATACCATGGCGCACATACCTTCACCTATTCCCTAGCAACTTTATCCCTTCCTTAAAACCTTGTGCCTCTGCCATGCCTATAACAGAACACCTCAATCCAGGTATGTACCTTAGTATCACTCAATTACATTCTTTATTCAGCACAAATACTGGTACCATAAAAGGTCATCAAATATATTACAAATAAATATAACATTAAAAAGCAATACACATTAAAACAGTCAAATCATTTTTAAAAATATATGTACCAATACAATGTTTTTCCTAAGATGTACCCTACCTAAAACCTCGTGTCTCTTGTCAGGTCTATAACAGAACACTTCAACCCAGGTTTGTACCCTAGTTTCTTTACCCCATACCTTTTATTGCCATCTTTATACCCATCCGTATCCCTGCCTATCCCTGAGTATTTCTGTTTCTCTCTATACCCTTCAAGATGCTTCTCCTTTCCCTTTGCTGTAACTTGCCCGCTTTTCTCCCTACCTGCTTCTTGTATGTTAAGTGCATTTATTTGTTTGTATAGGACAATCCCACTATTTCAGTGGTCCTGGAAAGGGCCGTTTCCTCTTGATATGTCCCATTTCCCTGTTACCATTTTGTCTCAAATCTTCCATTGAAAATAATTTATTAATTTACGAAATTCAACAGTCTTGGTTGGCGTTCTTCATTTTTGGGTTTCTCTAAAATTAGATATGGTTTCCTCGGTGGGTAGGTATTGCATCATAAATGTTTCGACGTACCTCTGAGAAATGTTTGCTGCAAAACACGAAGAGCAAAACTGTCATTTTGCCTGATTGCTGAACATTGTATTCCCTTAGTTGATCGCGCTGTTGTGAACAATCAAAAGACATTCAGACATGGAAAACATGTTACGTTTATTATTCTATCTACTGAAGTTCTATTTTAATGCCACTAGATGGCACTGTAGGCTTAACCTTCAAAATGCACAACATAAAAGCACAAAGCTGCAAAGGCAGAGTAGGCTGGGTGTCACATTTAAACTATGGCATTAATGCTCACACGGTAGTTTTATTGTTTTTGATTTGCGTGTCAATAGCGCTTCATACCTCTGTGATTCGCCGAAGCATCATCGGGTTCGGGCTTTCAATTTAAAGTCTAAACAGCAGCGACTCCTCCGCTACGGTGGATGAGCGTCGCCCCACCTGCCAGCAGCCGAAAAATGAAAAATAAAACGATAATCAACTCTTGCTGATTATAGTTTTATTTTTCTCTCAGAGCCGAGGCTTGTGGGCGGAGCCAGGGTGGTGACAGGCTGGAGGGTGTGGGGGCCACTCAGTGGTTAATTTGTAAAAAAAAATATAAGTGCCGGGGCTCTCATCAGGGGGCAGGTTGCACTAGTCGATTTCTTCTGTTAGCGCCACCTAAAACAGAAGCTACTACTAACCATGAAAGTGTGGGATGTGGCGTAATGGCCAGAGCTGCCGATTTCGGAGCTGGGGAACCAGGTTCAAGTCTCCACGTCGCCTCAACATCCCGTGATTCTGTGCAAATCACTTAATCTGTGCAGATGACTCAAATCTCCCCGTGCAAACCATAAATTACTGTGTGTTTAACTGGGGCTCATCAAAAGTGCCAGTGTTGATTAAGTGCAGGTGCGTAGCACTGGAAAGCACCGGCTCACATTAAGCACTTGGGGTACAGACTTCACTACGCATGTGGGTTTGGCCGGCCGTCTCAGGCCGGTAAAACCCACATGCATAGGGATTCTCTCTCCAAATCCAGCTGCATTGCTGGGTTGGAGAGCAGGTCTAGGCTCCTAGTCTGTGTGGGAGAGCAAATCAATGGCGCTCACCCCAAGCCTGAGGCTGCTTTCAGCAGCATGAAAGCAGCGTCAGGATTTGCTGCAGTGCACTCTGGGAGCCAGTGCCCGGAGGAGAGCAATGAGGCGAGCAGGTACGTTTTTTAAAAAATTTGTCTCCCCGCCCCCAATTCTCCACCTCCCCCAAATGGAACAAAATAAAATGGCTGTGTACAACAGGCACGCAACACCCATTGAAGTCACCGGGCTTCAGCCCCCCCCGTCGTGTGTGGCAGCCCGGGATGAGACAGATCCCGGGCACACACAGAGCCGCACCCAAACGTTTCACAGGTCTTTAAAAGACCATTTGAATGTTAATTAGGCCTTGCAGTTGTTTCACCCCTTCTAAGAGCCCCTGCAGCTCCACTCTGCCTACTGATTAAAGGTTCAGCCCCCCCCCCCCCCCGATTTTTTTTTTAGCCCCCCCGAAACTTGGCTCTAGTTGCGCCTCTGGTGCACAATCACCTACTTCAGTTATCAGAGTCCAGGGGCTTTGAGGATACATGGGCCCAATTGTTGGCCTTGTAAAGTGAACGGCGTTTCATGGCTTTTCAAATGAAATTTGGCACACTTTTTCTGCAAGACTAGTACGGAAAAAAATGTCTCACAGGAGACATTTTCTGAACAAACGAATCCCCTTGACAATATCTCATGTGACTTTTGAAAGCGAGGTGTGCCCTCACATCGAACTTTCATGCAAGGTTTGTCAAAATGTCACAAACTAAAGATGTTCAATTTCACTCAGGGCTAGTTTCTAAATTAATGACAGCGATGATTATTCGAGTGAAAGACACATCTGATATTGAACAGACTCGGCTTACACAAGAATCTAACAGACAGGTGGGCTGACATCGGTGAAAGAAAGAGGCTTTGCGGAGAGTTAACAATTTGCAAACATACGTGACAAGAATTTTCAATTCTATTAAGGACACAGAGGCGAAGATTATGCTTTTCTCATTTCTTTACTAGAAATGCTCAGCAGCCAATCACAAAACAGTAAAGAAAAAATACAACTACAATACCCATGAATGCTCTGGGTATCACCTGGTAAACCATAGAGTAACCTCACTATATAAGGAACCATAGAGAATAACACATCCTCTTTCTTTGTCCATAATAAAACAGTTCAATTGAAGAAAGTCGCAGTCCAAAACAAAACCATGGAGTAAAGGACAACACCAGGAAACAGCAGTCCAATGGAAAGGAGGACGCTGTGCTAGCAGAAACAGAAGATATACTGGAACTTGAAACAGCCATCAGGCAGATGAACGGAACGGTCAGGAATAACCTCATTTAGGATCAGAACCTGAAAAGAAATAAAGAGTCGTATTGCACCGTTCCACAATAGTAGAAATGTGTAATAACCAGTGGGGGGGGGGGGTGCTAAAACAATAAAGAGCATAGTGAAATGAAAAAATATGCAATTGCATGAAAAGGCAATAATATCAACATATGTAGAAAAAACAATCAGACAAATTGGGTGGGATAATCTTCGCCTCCGTGTCCTTAATAGAATTGAAAATTCTTGTCACGTATGTTTGCACATTTTTAATTCTATGGCAGGACCGGAGGCTCTGATTATGCTTGTTCAAAGCTGTGCCACCACTACAGATGCAATATCCACAATAGATTTAAAATAGAAAGATTTAAACACAGAGTCAGAGGACCAATCAGCGGCCTTCTTTATGTCAAGCAGACTCACACCCATAGAGAAAGCTTTAGAAGCCATAGCTCCACGGGCGGAATGCGCCCCGAATATGGAAACATCAAAGCCTGCCTCAAGCATTAGCCAACGTACCCATCTCGCTAATGTAGCCGGAGTCACAGACTTAAATGGGTTCTGTAGAGCAATTAACAATTGACCATGCAGGTCTTGTCGAAAATGAGCAGTACTCGCCTCATAATCCTTAATGCTCTGAACCACACAAAGTTGTGGATTATTAGGAAAAGAAGGATATGTAATGGAAGACATATTGCATTTGGTGCGTTTGGAGATAGTAAAGGTAACACCTTCAGGTGAAAAGGTAAGACCAGCAAGGTCCAGAGCTCGAACATAGGAGACACGTCTGCACGAAACCAAACACAGCAACATCGTCAATTTAGCCGAGAGCTGTTTGCGATTAGCAAAGAGTTGGAAGGCCAAGACTCCAAAAAACGCAAAACAACAGAAACATCCCATAAAGCCACATACTTTGGACAGGGCGGTTTTACCAGCCATATACACCTGAGTAATTTAGAAATTAAAGGATGTTCCCCAGCAGGCTTGCCATCGGTAGAGATGTGGCCTGCAGAGATGGCAGAACGAAAATTATTGACAGTCCTATAAGCCAGACCCGAAGAGGCAATAGAGGCCAGAACATTTACAATCAAAAAGATATCCCCTGAAGCAGGATCCACCTCCCGTTGTGAACACCAATCACACCACCGTTTCCAAACTGAAGCATAACGTTTGTGTGTGTTGGGGGACCAAGCTTCGCTGATAAATCTGGTAGCGTCTCTAGAAAGGCCTGGGATTTGCCAGTGTTCTCTGAAACCCGCCATGCCACTAGGAGGAACTGACCTGATTGTACAAGGGGATGTGGATTGAGCAGAGGGTCGAGCAACAGGTTCCCTTTCTGGGGAAGAAGTAGCGGCGTCGAACAACTCATCTCCAGAAGAACGGGGAACCAAGCCTGAGCCCTCCAGAGAGGAGTGATAAGAATGAGCTCCGACTGGAAATGCTTCGTGCGAGCCAAGACCCTGGGAATCATCACAAATGGGTGAAACACATAACACAGGAGAGGAGGCCAGACCTGGAGAAACGCATCTGTGGCTAGGGCCTCCGGATCTGGACGCCAACTGAAAAACCAGGGAAGCTGTGCATTGAGGCGAGATGCGAACAGATCGATTTGACACTGACCCCAAATCCGGGACAGAGCCTGGAACACACGAGGGTGAAGCCTCCAATCGCTGAAATCCCTCAGATGACGAGAGTTCCAATCGGCTATCAGATTGTCGCGACCCAGAAGGTATTCTGCAATAACAGTGATCTGCCGCTGCAGACAAAAGTGCCAAAAATCCTTCGCAACCTCTGCCAGAATTCTGGACCTCGCCCCCCCCTAACTTGTTGACATACCAAACCGCTGAGACATTGTCCATGCAGAAAAAAGTATGCAACAATTCGTCACTTGCGGGGCCAGACAATGAATCGCAAAAGAGCCTGCCAGAAGCTCCAAGCAATTGATATGGAGAGACAATTCCCTCTGAGACCACCGGCCTCCCGTCGAAACCTGACCGCAACGGGCTCCCCAACCCCACAGACTGGCATCGGATTCCATCTCCACATCCGGGGACTTCCCGAACAGGGCACGCCCGTTCCAAGATTCCATGTGCTCCAACCGCCATAACATCTCCCACCTTGCATCCTCCGACAGAGGAACCTGATCTGAATAGCGGAGGCCTTTCTGGAGATGTCTGATCTTGAGACGCTGAAGAGCCCGGTAATGCAAAGGATACAGGAAAATCGCCTGAATCGAAGAAGCCAGCAGACCGACAATCCGAGCCACCGATCTCAATGACACACTCTGTCTGGACAAAACCAACCTCAATTCCCTCTTGATGGATCTGATCTTCTGAATGGGTAAGAGGAGTTGACAGGAAACTGAATTGACTAGAAAACTGAGGAAGTCTATCGATTGAGAGGGACTGGAAACAGACTTCTGAATATTCACCAGAAACCCTAGCGATTGTAACAGATCTATTGACCAATTCAAATGAGTCCTCAACAGGAGAGGTGTCAGGACACACAGTGTTGCTAGTATTTGCGCTCCCCAATGGCAATCTAGATCCAGAACATTGGTAAAACCCATCCGGGTTAATATCTGGTATCCTTACTATTAGTATCTGTACTTCCTAAGATGGCCGCCGAAGTTGCCATCAGGTTCTATTGTTCGTCTGTGGCAGTCTAGTGTATGTAGGAAGTGCGCAGCTTTAGAACTGCGCCCTTCAACGAAGTTCGTCCGAGAGAAGCACCTGAGTTTTGCCGCTCCGCGTCAATCTTTCCTGACGGGAGCCGGTAGAATTACGTGCGCTGTTTATTCCGCGTCTATTGTTCAGACGGGAGCAGCGTTTGTTTCGTCAGTAAAAACGAAGCTCTGAGTTCATTTCCCTCCGCGTCAACAATACAGACGGGAGCAACATATTTTATCTAAGTATAAAATCTTCCCGTCAGGAAGGACTTTAGTTTGCAGTCTTCTTTAGAGTTAGTAGTTGAGTAGCCTTGAAAGTGAAATAGCTGGTTCCAGTGCAGCAGAACTCTGGATATCGACGGAAGAGGAGAGAATCATCTTCATTCCTGGCTATGAGTCTTCAGCCTACGCAGGAGAATTGGAAGCCTTACAGACAGTAAGACATTATCCTGCAGCGTTTAGCAGCGTTTGATTTCCTCACCTCCTCCTTCATTTTGCGCTTGCCCTCTTGCTTACCCCCCCCCCCTTGTACCTTCCTTGTACCTTTTTGCGAGTTGCCAAAAGGACTTCAGTCCAGCTGCGAACTTAAGACCAGGACAGCACCTTGTGCATCAGACCTTCACAGAACCCCATTATAAGTGTCTACAGGAAGTCTATCAGGTATTTGTAGTTGGGAATAGTCAAAGTAGAGTTACTAGGTAGATAGAGGAATACATAGAATTAATGGCATTATCTCTTTCCTCAATAAGAAGGCTTCCTGCAACAACATAATTCAACACAGAAGAGTAGCAATACTTCAGGAAGCAGCTGGTAGGATAAGCTTTAATTAAGTCCATAAAGTCAAGTAGGAAAGTGGGTCTGTTGTTTATTCCTTCCTTCTTCATCTGTGCATTAGGTACCCTCAGTAAGTCGGAAGAGTCCCGCAGAAGATTCCTACCACTGAGAGGGTTGCCCGCAGCTTTCGGAGTGTCTCTTCTTTTATCCTCTTCCCCTCCCCCCCCCCTTCTGGTTACTCAGCTCATGTAGCGGAGTCACTGGAGAGGTGGAGATTGGGACTAGCATCATCCTGCCTCTGAGAAGGGACTGGAGCCTTCTGACAAGAGGACACTGTGCCAAAATGAGACTATCATCGAGATATATGATCAGACGAACACCGCGGGCTCTCAAGGACTCCACCACGGGCCTCAGAAGCTTCGTGAAGCACCACAGTGCTGACGAGAGGCCAAAGGGGAGAACCTTGTATTCGAACCAAGTCCTGAGCCACTGGAATTGGAGGAATCGCCGATGAGGGCCGAAAATCGGAATTGACAAGTAAGCCTCCTTCAGGTCGAGGCGGACCATCCAGTCCCCTTCCTGAAGAAGATCCCTCAGAAGATGGATTCCCTCCATCTTGAAGTGATGGTAAACGACTCCTCCGTTGAACTCTTTGAGATTGAGAACCTATCTGGAACGCCCCCTTTTTTCTGAACCAGAAACACATTGCTGACGAATCCCTGAGGGTGAGGGGAAGTCTGAACAATGCCCCCCTTGGCTAAAAGAGACTCGATTTCTGCAGAAATAATCTCTTGATCTTGTTGGGAAAAAACTAGGGGCGAAGGAGGATGGAGTTGGTGTGGACAACCATAGAACTCTATCTTGTAACCTTGAACCGTCTCCAGCACCCAAGCATCGCTCGAGATCAATTGCCAATTTGGTAGAAAAAACCCTATCCTGCCCCCCAAGACAACCTCTGAGGCTAGGATCAAACTCACCTGAGTTGGAGGAGTCGTGACGACCTCCTTGATTGCCACCGTAGTGACCTTTTTTTAATTGTCCTCTCCCTTTGCGGGAGGGATAGAAGGAGGACTTATTCGCGTTGTAGGAGGAATCCTGTCCACCACCTCTCTGGGACTGATAACCACGCTGGTTGTATTGGTTGGATCCTCGGCCGAACGAACGCCCCCTTCGTCCGGCCCTTCCAAAAACCGGGCGGAAGGCCCGCCGAAGCGAAGACTGAGCCTTGTCGAGCCCACTAAAAGTGGCCACAAACTTGGTAAATTCCTTGAGGAAAGGTAGCCAAAACAACAAGCCCTGAGCCAGAGAACCCGATTCAGACGAGGCCAACTCTGCAAGCTTAGGATCCAGCTTTAGCAAAATAGAGCGACAATGCTCACAGGAAATCGCACAGTTTGCATTCCCTAACAGACAGATGGCCCTCTGGGACCAACCAATCAAATCGTCTGGATCAATGGCAGTAGCAGACTCCTTGGCCCGAAAGCCCAAGTCTAGAATCTTCGGCAGGGGACCCAGAAGATCCAACATCTTATCCTGACAAGAACGCCAGGCCCTGTATATGCCCTTTTTGGGATCCTTGGCATATTTCTTGAGGGACGTCACCATCGTGGGATCCACATCCGGAGTATCAGTTAACATGTCCGCCAGATCAGGACGCAGACATTCTGACCTAAGGCGGGAGCGAACATCCGGCTTGAAATGTTGGCGAATATGTGCCTGAACATACTCCGCCACCTAAGGAGATGGAAGTCAAGACGTGGAATTTGAGTGCACAATATCTGTAGGGTCGAAGGTGAGTAACTGGGGATGAGAAGGCGCATCCACAAAAATGCTCTTTGCAAGGCTGTTTAGAAGGAGGAGGAACATCCCGATCAGAGGATGAAGTAGTGGAGGTGGTATCACCATCATTGGTGTGGTGAGCTGGCGACGAGCGCGCAGATTTGGAAGACTTCCCAGAAGCCTGGTCAGAAGAGAACGCCTTGTCCAGCCTAGCAAAATCAGACTGATGTGGATTCTTGGATGATTTAGAAGTGCGCCCTGACAAGGACGCCAACCAGCCTTGCTGTAAAGCGTAATCAGAAAGATGACGCTTCAAGGGTGCAATGGCACACACCAACGCCTTGTTAACAGACTGCTTGACCCCTTGATCCAGGGCCTCCACCAAATCCTGCTCCAGAGAACCAGAGGCCTCTTCATCGTTATAGTAACCCTCTTCCTCGTAATAATCACCCATAACTACACAAAGGGTAATAATATATGCCCACTAGAGGAAGGTAGAAATGTCAACTTGCCACCAGCAATATCAGGCGGAGTGGAAAAAAACACACAGCAAGCGAATGGAATGCAGGCAGCCACCTGACTGAAACAATATTAAGTGTGGAGGGAGGGCTTGCTGACAAACTGGCCACTCTAGGCAAAGCCTATGATTATCATACAGCCCAAATCAAACCAATTGCAAAATGGGCGTAAGCTCAGGACAAGAAATTCAGGCTGTGGGCTTGAGCTGTGTGGAAACGCTGCTCCGGCGTGTAATCTCCGTGAATACGGAAGAAAAACAAGGAAAATGGCTGTCGCGCATGCGCGGTATCAGCCGCCTGCACCAGATACACAGAGAGGACAGCGCAAGCACCGCGCGCAGCCTCTCAGTCCCCCGGACTCCCGCTCCACAGGAAAAAATGTGCGGGCGGCACACGCCCGAACCGGGTAGGTGAACTCGCGCTCCCCGCACTGGTGGTACAACAAAAAGGACCGCAGACACAGCGCGACGCACTGAAAAACGCTGCCAAAACGCCGGACACCACAGCGGCAATGTGAAAAACACAGCGCAAGCAAAAGGCAGCAATATGCAGGTAAAGCTTAACAAGACAATTCAATAATGCACAGGTATACAGACAAAATAAAGGAGAAAAGGACTTAACTGGCTGCGGAGCAGCAAAGAAAGAGGATGTGTTATTCTCCATGGTTCCTTATATAGTGTGGTTACTCTATGGTTTACCAGGTGATACCAAGAGCATTCGTGGGTATTGTAGTTTTATTTTTTCTTTACTGTTTTGTGATTGGCTGCTGGGCATTTCTAGTAAAGAAATGAGAAAAAGCATAATGGGAGCCTCCGGTTCTGCCATAGAATTGAGACACACAAACTCATACAACAGGCCTCTTGAACCATGACCGCTACTTTAAACAAGCATTTACAATGCAGTAGGTCTCGCATTAGGAAAGTTTGAGCTATTGGTATTGTAAATGACATTTATTATTTATGTGTTGGTTTTGAAAATAGCGAAATTAATAGCTTTGTCATTTACAATGCCAATAATTATAACTTTCGCAAATGTCACACCTATAGCATTTGTAATGCAATATGTATTGCATTTACGTGACTTAGATGTATTGCTATTGCACATAACAATGGCTTTTAATTTTTTTAAATAATTAATACTTAAATAAAAGTTACTGTAATTTATAATGGCAATAGCTTAAACTTTTGTAAATAACTTTTGTGAAGATTATGTTCAGTGTATTTTATTGTGACGAAAATTCAAGAACAGAAGTGAAATATTAACATCTTTTTGTGACATTTGTAATAAAGCTTGAAACATTGAGAGAACATATTTGAACGAGTTGTTGTTGTATGGTTGCACAGATTGATGCTGTGGTGGCGCTGAGTGATGTTGTGGTGGTGACAAGTGATGATGTGGTGTTCAGTGATGCTGTGGTAGCGCATAGTGATATTGTGGTGCCCCTGAGTGATGCTGTGGTGGTGCTGAGTGATTCTGTGGTGATGCGATAGATAGAGTGAGTGTGATAGCTAGGTAGAGTGAGTGCGATAGATAGATAGAGGGAGGGCAATAGATAGATAGAGTGAGTGTGATAGATAGAGTGAGGGGGATAGATAGAGTGAGGGCGATAGATAGATAGATAGAGTGAGGACGATAGATAGAGTGAGGACGATAGATAGAGTGAGGGCGATAGATAGATTAATTGATAGAGTGGGGGCGATAGATAGATAGACTGATAGAGCGAGGGGCGAAAGATAGATCGAGGGTCGATAGATAGAACGAGGGGCAATAGATAGAGTGAGGGTGATAGATAGAGTGAGGGAGATAAATAGATAGATAGATAGATAGATAGATAGATAGATAGATAGATGGATAGATAGTGTGAGGGCGATAGATAGAGTGAGGGTGATAGATAGAGAGATAGAGTGAGGGTGATAGATAGAGGGCGATAGATAGATAGAGAGATAGAGTGAGGGCAATAGATAGGTAGAGTGAGGGCGATAGAGTGAGGGCGATAGATAGATAGATTGATAGAGTGAGGGGCGATAGATAGAGTGAGGGCGATCGATAGATAGACTGATAGAGTGAGGGGCGATAGATAGAGTGAGGGTGATAGATAGAGAGATAGAGTGAGGGTGATAGATAGAGAGATAGAGTGAGGGCGATAGATAGATAGAGAGATAGAGTGAGGGCGATAGATAGATAGAGTGAGGGCGATAGATAGAGTGAGGGCGATAGATAGATAGATTGATAGAGTGAAGGGCGATAGATAGAGTGAGGGCGATAGATAGATAGACTGATAGAGTGAGGGGCGATAGATAGAGTGAGGGTGATAAATAGAGTGAGGGTGATAGATAGAGTGAGGGTGATAGATAGATGGATGGATAGATAGATAGATAGATAGATAGATAGATAGATAGATAGATAGATAGATAGATAGATAGATAGATAGATAGATAGTAAGATAGATAGATAGATAGATAGATAGATAGATAGATAGATAGATAGATAGATAGATAGATAGATAGATAGATAGATAGATAGATAGATAGATAGATAGATAGATGGATGGTTGCGTGTGGGGGTGTATGTGAGTGTGTGTGTGAGGAGTTGCGTGTTGGGTTGTGTGTGTATGGTGTTGTGTGTTTGGGGAGTTTTGTGTGGGGGGTTGTGTGTGTGTGTGTGGGGGGGTGGGGTGCGTGTGGGGGTGTGTGTGTGGGGTTGTGTGTGTGTGTGTGGGGGGTGTTTGTGTGTGGGTGAGTGTGTGTGGGAGTGTGTGGTGTAGGGGTGTGGGGGGTGTGGGGGTGTGTGTGTGTAGAGTTGCGTGTGTGGGGGGTTGTGCGTGGGGTTATGTGAGTGTGTAGTAGTGTGTGTGTGGGGTTGTGTGTGTGTGGGGTTGTGTGTGGGTGTGTGTGTGTGGGGTGTGTGGGTGTGTGTGTGCGTGGGGTGTGTGTGGGGGTGGGGTGTGTCTGTGTGGGGGGTTATGTGTGTGGGGGGTTGTGTGTGTGGGATTGTGTGTGTGGAGTTGTGTGAGTGGGGTTGTGCGTGTGTGGGGTTGTGTGTGGCGTTGTGTGTGTGTGGGGGGTTGAATTATCATTTAACTTGCAACCGAGCAGCTTCTGTTCACAAGCTTGAAAGCAGCAGTTACAGAAATCGGGAGCTGCAGCATGCCCATGGCTCACCAGTGCATGTTGCAAATGAAACGGAGCATAATGTGTTCGGATCGCATTACAAAGAAAGGCAATAAAAACACAGGGTGGTAAATTAGGCATGCTGGCAGCCTCGAAGCCAAATGGTGTGCGATGTGAAGGAGGGATATGGAGACAGCAAGGAAATACTTGTGAGGGAGGGGGAGAGTGGTGGATGCAGATGGGGATTAAAGAGGTAGTGTTTGAGCAGAGATTGGGATATAAAACAAGATTTGTGTGTGGATGGGCGAGAGATAGACTGAAGAGAGAGGGGGCTTGGAGAGAATCCTATTAGCCTAGCTTAATTAGCAATATTTGACAAATCCGCCATTAGTGTCAATATGTATGCCAAATAAAGCTGAGAAGGATCCCGGCTGCTGTCTGTCTTTTGAACTTTTTTAGGTAGAGCTATTTATAGCTCTGAACTATTGCAGGGGAAACAACAATCTTGAACAAGCGGATTTCTCCAAATGCATGTTGTGTACTGAAGCGTGACGCTCGCCAGGCGCGCGCTTGGCCTCACTCACACCCCATATAGTAAGCGACTATCAAAACTCTAAACACTGCGGATTCCACGCTCCCCCACCAAGCAAGACAAGCCAAGAACCCGCTTTGAGTCCATTTGCCACCAGCCATTTCACGCGCTCCGCAGGTCATAAACAGGACCATCTGCTCGTGAATGCTGGCATGCTTGCCCAGCCCCCTCACAGCGCTCGTGACACATGCATTCTTTTGTGTCAAATTTGCTGCTCAGAAAGCCAAGCAACTTACGTACTTGAAGGAGTTGTAAACGTCGCCACTTCCATGTCCAAAATTACCAACACAGTTCCATAATATTTGGGTCCCCACTTTCGCCGCCCAACACGGAGGTATGAGAAACCATGAACTTAAACAATTACACCGTCAGTGCTGGTGGGTACAGTTTTAAACTTAACGCGATACATACACTTTCGTACAAGGCAACCTTCGCCTTTAGTGAATACTTGTCAAAAAGCCCTTTCAAAATGAATTTACGTTAAAGTGCGCCTGGACCAAATTAAAGGTCGGGTAAGAAGCTCAGCAGTAAAAAAGAAGCAAATGGGGTGACGTGCACTGCTGCGTTTACTGAAGCGGGTTATGGGCAAGTTAAACACACAGAGATTCAGTATAACCATTGCAAGCCCGGTTCTGGAATCAAACTTTCCTTTATACATTTCTGTCACTGTCTAGTTCCCTGGGCAGTTTCATAGATGTGTACTGCCACCTGCACATGAGGAACAGGTTCTGCATACAGGGAATTGCGAAGGGCTCTAAATAAAGCCGGTGGTTCAGCCGCTTCGAAAAGCTGACAACTGCCCACAACGTAAAGGCCAGAAGTCCATCACTTGCTAACATGGTCCATATTTAACCAACGTAGGAGTGTCATAGCTCGATCATCGATAGCTAGCCCCTTACATCTGGCGTCATGATGCCACCACATTGTAAAATAATCTTGAGCATATTTTATTTTTTACCAATATCAGGTTTTTGCACTCGCTTGGTTTTTTCAAAGTAAAATACGCTACAGCCGGGAAATTCTAGATGTCGTTTTCTCTCACACACACTCTCTCACACACACTCTCTCACACACACACACCCTCTCTCTCACACACACACACACTCTCTCACACACACACACACTCTCTCACACACACACTCTTTCTGTCTCACACACACTCTTTCTCTCTCACACTCTCTCACTCACACACACTGCGCACAACATTTGGACAGTTAATGTAGCTCGTAATAGTTGGGAGCAGCAGACTTAGACGCACATTGAGTTATGCTTCAAAGTGCTTGTTTGCTCACAGAGTCGCGCTTGATCTCCTGCATGGCACGAATATGAGTTTTGGCAACACTTTCTTAATCACTCTGAGCACGCACTATAGTTTACCTTGACTTGATGTAATTTCACAATCTTCATAGGGAGCTGCCCAGTGCTAAACAATGCTGACAGTGCCTGGCAAAGTCGTGCTGTCTGAACAAACATATTTTTGGCTACGTTAACCTGTGACCTTGGCAGTATCGTAGCACCCAAATATACTTATGTATAGTGAATGGCATGCTGGTCTACCCAATAACTTATAATAGGTGATTTTAATGAGCGCCCCACTTCTGGGTCAAGTGCCCACATGCTAAGCCATCCTAGTAAAGCAATCGGTACAATGTTTTTGAGCAATGTATATGTACATCAGATGGTATGTGTGCTGTCCAACACCCCTTTAGTGATCTTTCACCTCATCATTCTGCATCTCCATGCCAACCCTTCTTTCACCCCTCTTCTCTCCTTTCTCTTTCCTACCCTCTATCTATCCTCCTTATTACCTTTCCACAGCATCATTGAACACCACAGCATCACTCCGCACAACTCAACGCCACCACAGCATCACTCAGCACAACTCAACGCCACAGCACCACTCAACGCCACAGAACCACTCAATGCCACAGAACCATTCAACACCACAGCACCACTCAACGCCACAGCATCACTCAACGCAACAGCAACACTCAACGCAACAGCATCACTCAGCGCCACAGCATCACTCGGCACCACTGAATGCCACAGCACCCCTCAACGCCACAGCGCCAATCAATGCAACAACACCATTTAACGCCACAGCACCACTCAGCGCACAGCATCCCTCAACGCCACAGCATCACTCAACGCCACAGCATTACTCAGAGCCACAGCATCACTCAATGCCACAGCATCACTCAACGCCACAGCATCACTCAGCACCACTTAACGCCACAGCACCACTCAACGCCACAGCACCATGTAACACCACAGCACCACTCAACACCACAGCACCACTCAACACCACAGCACCACTCAACGCCACAGCATCACTCAACGCCACAGCATCACTCAACGCCACAGCATCACTCAATGCATTACAAATGCTATAGGTGTCACGTTTTCAAAAGTTAAAAATATTGGCATTGTAAAATACAAAGCTATTAATTTCGCTATTTTCAAAACCAACACATAAATAAAATATTTGTCATTTACAATACCAATAGCTAAAAATTTCCTAATGCGAGACCTATTGCATTGCAAATGCTTGTTTTCTCTCGGCCCAAGCTGCACCAGGAATTGCAGTACCTCTAGAAATGATGCACATCCTCGTCCGTGGAAAACAATGTTGTTTTAAGAAAGAGGAAAAAACTAAAGTAGCGCTTTACTGGCAACCTCTGCAAAGTGGAGCTAATGTGTGTGGTTGTGAGTCACCAAAATAGGAGAGGAATATCTGGAAGAAAGAGAGAGGGGGAGGGGGCAGCTGCTAGCGGAAAGCGGAAGTGAACATTGTTGTTTAAACAAACACGATAAAACAAAAGTAGCGCTCCACAGGAAAAACCTGTCAAGCGGCACAAATGAATGTGGTTGTGAATACAATTAATATGGCAGCCTTTGGTATTTTCACCCTTTTTTGTGTGTCTGTTGCGAGGCTGCACAACTTATAATATAGTACCTCAGGGAATGGTGTTGTTTATTACCTGATCTTGAACCAATCTGCGTACTTTGCGACCACGGAGGAGGACAGAGACAGGAGAGGGAATAAGAGTATGAAGGAGCGGGGTGAGGGGGAGGGAGCGCTGATAGCGACAGAGCAGGAGAAGGTAAAGTGTTTGTTTTCAGTAAGTGAGAAGGGGACTTAAAGAGAGTGAATAAGAGGAAGGATCAGAGAGGGGTGAGGGGCAGCTGTGGCCGCCGTTCAATATATAAAGGTAAAGATAAAGTGTGTGCCAGGGAGATGCACAATAGGATTAGCAGCAACGGTGGACTGCGCGGTTTGCTAAATAAGTTGAGTTTGATGACAAATAGCGAAATGGTGCTTTGAACGCAACTTGTTACCCCTCTCATAATGACCCGGGACGCATGGGCAGCGGACCCAGGCAGGACATTGCTGGCCTCCCAATTAAGGGCATTCCACTCGCTATCAGTGGCAGTGTGAACAAAGCAAAGTGCGGCCACCATATTTAAAGAACACAGCTCAGGGTGTCCGGTTCACCAAACACAAACAACATCTTATGCGAAATGGAAAAAGAAACAGAGACTTCGAATTCTTTGCAGCACCACCCATTTTGGCTGCAGTCATTAAAGCAGTCATGTGAGGTGTCTGTAAAACAGAAAGAGTTTACCATTTTTTCCCAAATATTCTTGGCAGTTCCACAAGAGTTCGTTAAGAAATTCCTTGCATGGGAAAATTGGTAATTTCTTTCCGCTGCTCTCTACCTGAGCCTCTTCCTGTTGTATACAAATTGAGCAATATTTTGCCCCGAGGGCCTGTGGGGGGTGGAGTGTGAGTAAACTCTCCAAGCCTGTACATTGCTCAGTAAGTGGTGTGCCAGGAAGGTCTGACATCCGGTGCTTTCTCAAACCGGAAATCGCAAGATGTGGTGGCATCTCCTGCCTCGTAGGCAAGAGCAGTGTCTGTCACCGGGATAATTTATGAAAGAAGTGTCTGGCAAAAATGTCTCTTATTGAGATTAGGTTAAAAAATGGGCATTAATCCTGAGAAAACTAACATTTTTTAAAACAGAAAGTTGGAAATGAAGGCATGGGGAAAACACGCTGATTTTAATTAGGATTTTGAATGTTTTATTCTGTTTGAGCTAAAACGAAGGCAATCACCCAAACCATTAAGCATTACCTATTAGTTCTCCACTTTGAAAGGCGTTAGCTGGCTGTTTGGCTTTGTCAGCACTCTGTCTGATACCGAAAAGCATTGTTAAAAAGAAAAAAAATATACATATTTTTAATGCTAGCCAGCATCGACTGAAAAAGAACCTGAAAAATACGTGTTCCGTGTGATGATGTGGACGTTTATACACTTATGAGTCATGACGCCACAGCAGCTCCAGTAAGATGTTGTATTTGTGTATGTGCATCCCCTTGTCTGTGCGTATATGCGTCTTACCAGCAACTGATCAAGAATGGAAGTGGAAAGACACTTTAGTGAGGCAGCGCTGCTCAGCAAAACAAGCTCTTTGAAGTCTGATGCCGAGGCTCAGACAAATGGTGTGCGATGTGGCTGGCGATGTGCACGCGCCTGGCTCACATGAACTGTACCCGATCCGCAGTTTGGGTGGACTTTTGAAAGCCTTACTATAATCTCCCTAAACAAGCATTGCAAGCAATGCTGTAGTCGAGACCTAAAAAGGTCCACTGAAGGAGTTCCTGAGATGCTGAGCCAGCAGAGCCACAGTAACATGTCAACTGAGGGTGAGATAGAAAAGTAGTCCAGCTGTGCTCTTTTTTCATGTTCTTGACCATTATCACTAGGCAGCTGGAAAGAATAAAATGGCCGAGCGGCTCCTAGTGTGCAGAGGCTCCCCCTTAAACTGGGAGAGGGCAGGGGCCTCATGGGTGCCCAGGAAGTGGCATTACAAGGAGAAGGAAGTCATGTCACTGCCTCACACATCACTTGTAACTCCTCAACAGGAATATAGTGACTTTCCACAGGGGGGTAGGGGCGGTGGAAAGGTTGTTGTAACAGAAAGCAGAAGGCAGATTAAAAGCAATGACAGGAAGAGGGTAGCTGACCTGACCACTGTTGAAGGCAGGAGATGTCCGTTTTGAGGCAGGAACTTTCAGGTACAGAGTGTCATCTTGATCCCTCCAGACCCCTTCCAGCAAGATCTAGGGGCAGATTTATAAATAATTCACACAACACAGGGCAGCAAGCAAAGCTACTGTGCTGCACTGAGTGAATGGGAGAGAGCTGAAGAGCGCCTTATCTACTAAGAGAAGGTGCTCTTCCAGGAGCGGCAGGCACGGATCGGGGGTGGCGGGATCAAGGGAAGGGTGTGGGGTTGGGGTAAGGGGATGCAAAAATAAAAAAATAAACATACCCCCGCTGCGCCTCTCCTCAGTCGTACCATTGTCATCTCTCCTGGACAGTGTTCCAGGAACAGGATGCACCCAGGCTGAGGCACCCCTGAATCAACCATAAAGTTGCAAGGCAGCATTGTAATTGGTCTGAGCGCTGTGGTTCGACACTCAGACAGGGAACGGGAGCCTGGGCATGTTCTCCCTGGGTGGAGAACATGCAAAGTGTGCATGAAGGATTGGCCGGCCCGAGGCGGCCGGCCAAACATTCATGCACATTTAGGGGAGTGCAAACCACTCCTACCCTGCTCTGTCAGCAGATCAGCCCCGCTCTACCCACAAAGCTGCTGCATCAGGGAAAAAGGAAAATGATAATAACCTTGCGTTATTATCATTTTATTTTTACTTTATTTCACATCTGCAAAGCAGTGGGGCTATGCTCCTCTGCCTTAGCGAAGGACCTGCCACTGTGCTCTTCAGCTCTCCTCCACCGGTGGTACACCTGAGGCCACCTAGCACCAACGCAGGCACCCTGGCACCCCATTGCAAGCGTGTCTGCAGTACAGGCAGGATTTTCACATCCTAAGAAGCAATTTCCTCTTTTTATGTGAGATGCATAATGTATCATGCAAAGGAGGAATTAACAAGAGAAATAAACATATTTCTCCTTGTTACGCCATGGTGGGGGCTGCGTAGCATTTTGGTGCAATCCCAGGTTTACTGATATAAATAAATCAGGGATTGAGACAAATTCCATGAGTGGATGCACAGGAATGCCAATATTCCACCCATGGAATGTCTACCACTACGAAAAGGAACGCAGCGCAGTGCAAGCCTCTGCATTGTATTACATTTCTTTGCAAAGTCATGAAGGCAGTCTTTGCGCTGAATTGCACGATGCAAGGACAATGCAAAGGCTTAGCAAATCTGGGCCCAAATATCTAACTTGTGTTACTCTTGGATCCAGGGCCATCTTTGCATGCTGTCAGTCCAATGAATATAAACACTGCTGGGGCCATTAAAAGCCACCTTTACTCCATTAACACATAACACGTCAGTAGGAAACATAAAGGAATTAAAATCCAAATCAAAATTGAAAACAGTGATTTTTTTATTAAGGAACATATTGTAAACAACATGGAGTGATACATCTTGGCAGTATGGGACAGATATCTAGTACAGTAGGACAGGTGCCCTGGGCCATTCATCATACTAATACTCTTTCCTTGGAGGATGGAGACCGTAGTACTATCACCAGAGGGCAACATATTACACTCGTGTTCAGAAGGACATGTTTTAAAATGGGTAGTACATCAGGAATATCTACATGCATGAGAAGGTCACTCTCTATACGGCTATTAGGCATTCTTTTGTGGAGGACCCCAAAGAGATAGCTTTATTTTACATCTGTATTTAAAACCACTAGCTTCTTACCTGTGTTATTCTGAAAAAGAAAATATGAATTCACTGAAAGAACAACGGAGACATGAACACCTTCCCTGATGATGTCTGGGAAACATAAGTAATTAACTACAACACCTGTCATATTGAATGAGTAACTTTTATTTTGCAGCTGTACTTCTGCAAGTTAGCCGCCAGAGGGGGCCGCAGCATCATCAATATGGGAAAGCATGCACGGTTAGTAAAGATAGCACCATACGCATTTATAAATATAATACATTTAGCATTGCCCATCCCTCTCTCCAAAACAAGCACATCAGCAAAGAGGGATTCCCTTTATGAATTAAGAGAGTTGCCTAAGCATGCGCACGAGTATAAATGTTACTTACGTTCACGTAAAGTGGCCTCTCTCTCTCCTCTGAGTCCGCTTCAACTTTAATGGCTTCAAAGCAGTGGTCGAAGTGGGGAAAAAAAGTAGGGGAGCTGTGGGCGGAGAATCAGGGGACGGGAATAACCAGAGGATTGGGTCAGTGGGCGGAGTCAGAGGTGAGGCTAAAAAGAACAAAACATACCAATTTTTAGTACGTTTGGCATTTCACTGACCAGTTACAGCTTATAACGTTATTAAATTCAAACAGTGGAAAGACATGTTTATTTAAGGTTTAATATAAAAGTTATTTACATTAAAATACATTTACAATGTGGGACATGTTTCCAATCACAGAATGTCTCAAATACACTTATAAGTGAAATCATAAGCCATTTGTCTCCGAACATTATAGAAGACAGATGATTGATTGATATTCTGTTCCTGCCTGGTATCAAATACATAAAACCTGCTACAAAGGTTTTGTAATTCTCCCTCACCATACAAGATGTCTACTGGATCTGGCCAATAAAGTGGTTGTAGGAGTTTCAACTCTTTGTATTCTATTTCGTCAACGTTTGTGGTTGTGCATCTAGAAACATTTGATGCATTATTCATTGTCATCCTTTTTTTGCAGGTTATTTGCTAAGCTCCTAAATAACTGTGCCCTATTGAGGCTAACAAAGCTTTTGTTCTGTTGCAGTCCTACACCACCAAACTGCATCCGTTCAGCAGCATTTCATGCAGTTGTAGCAAAGGGCCCAGGTGAATCAGTCATTGATTCAAACACTAAAGTCTGGATCAGTATTGACGATCGGCCTTGTATATGCGGCCTTCTGGATAGGTCACCCAATTCTGTAAGAGCATCATATAATATGCCCCTATTTTCAACAAACACCAGGGAGGTTGAGAAACGTTTTAAAATCGCACTGTCTTCAGCTACAACCCAATTCTGCCCCATTATAAACACCTGGATGTGACTCAATTCAAATTATGCACTGCCTGAAAAAAAGTAACGATTTACAAAAGGGGGTGGTGATGCACAGAGTGTCTGAGTTAAACAGACCACTCTTACCCAGTCCAAAGATCAGGGCTTGATCCATCACCGTTATTTATCTCACTGCCCCATCCCAGCTCAGAACCTGGCTATATGCAAATCAGTCTGTCCCTGGCCCAGTGCATCATGGGAACAGGGCAGACTAAACTACCAAGCCAATTCTTCACCAGAAAGGAGACAAGCTACCGGGGACCGGTTTCTGGCATTTCAGCCTTCTTCGGCCCGGCTTGCTTGAATCCTGATGGAGCAGTGAGAAAGGGACTCATGTCTGAGTATACCCTGCCACACCTATAGTGGCCAAAAACGATTTACAAAAGGGGGTGGTGATGAACAGAGTGTCTGAGTTAAACAGACCACTCTTACCCAGTCCAAAGATCAGGGCTTGATCCATCACCGTTATTTATCTCACTGCCCCATCCCAGCTCAGAACCTGGCTATATGCAAATCAGTCTGTCCCTGGCCCAGTGCATCATGGGAACAGGGCAGACTAAACTACCAAGCCAATTCTTCACCAGAAAGGAGACAAGCTACCGGGGACCGGTTTCTGGCATTTCAGCCTTCTTCGGCCCGGCTTGCTTGAATCCTGATGGAGCAGTGAGAAAGGGACTCATGTCTGAGTATACCCTGCCACACCTATAGTGGCCAAAAACGATTTACAAAAGGGGGTGGTGATGAACAGAGTGTCTGAGTTAAACAGACCACTCTTACCCAGTCCAAAGATCAGGGCTTGATCCATCACCGTTATTTATCTCACTGCCCCATCCCAGCTCAGAACCTGGCTATATGCAAATCAGTCTGTCCCTGGCCCAGTGCATCATGGGAACAGGGCAGACTAAACTACCAAGCCAATTCTTCACCAGAAAGGAGACAAGCTACCGGGGACCGGTTTCTGGCATTTCAGCCTTCTTCGGCCCGGCTTGCTTGAATCCTGATGGAGCAGTGAGAAAGGGACTCATGTCTGAGTATACCCTGCCACACCTATAGTGGCCAAAAACGATTTACAAAAGGGGGTGGTGATGAACAGAGTGTCTGAGTTAAACAGACCACTCTTACCCAGTCCAAAGATCAGGGCTTGATCCATCACCGTTATTTATCTCACTGCCCCATCCCAGCTCAGAACCTGGCTATATGCAAATCAGTCTGTCCCTGGCCCAGTGCATCATGGGAACAGGGCAGACTAAACTACCAAGCCAATTCTTCACCAGAAAGGAGACAAGCTACCGGGGACCGGTTTCTGGCATTTCAGCCTTCTTCGGCCCGGCTTGCTTGAATCCTGATGGAGCAGTGAGAAAGGGACTCATGTCTGAGTATACCCTGCCACACCTATAGTGGCCAAAAACGATTTACAAAAGGGGGTGGTGATGAACAGAGTGTCTGAGTTAAACAGACCACTCTTACCCAGTCCAAAGATCAGGGCTTGATCCATCACCGTTATTTATCTCACTGCCCCATCCCAGCTCAGAACCTGGCTATATGCAAATCAGTCTGTCCCTGGCCCAGTGCATCATGGGAACAGGGCAGACTAAACTACCAAGCCAATTCTTCACCAGAAAGGAGACAAGCTACCGGGGACCGGTTTCTGGCATTTCAGCCTTCTTCGGCCCGGCTTGCTTGAATCCTGATGGAGCAGTGAGAAAGGGACTCATGTCTGAGTATACCCTGCCACACCTGAAAAAAAGTAACAACATTCTGTAAAAAGCAAACACTTATAGGGGTGCAGGATTATGTAAAGCGTGCAAAATATAAGCAGGAACGACATGTTACCTTAACGCTTTTACTCTCATTGTTCAGAAATCAATGAGTATTTTTGTCTCAAATGTTGAGGACATGAATACAGGGCTCTGCCTGTAACCCAAGTGTTAAGCAGGGCTCAGAAGAGAAAGGGACTCTTCACGAGAATCTGATCTGACTCGCGGAAACCCACAAGGGCTCCATCCTCATTCTTGTCAGCCAGCTAGCTGCTCATAGTATAGTACAAATGCATTCAAGTGTCCTGCAAAGGATACCTTTTGAACTGTCTGGCATGGCTAACTCTTCTACCCACAAAAAACTTGAGAGAGATCTTGACAGTATAAGGCAAAATTTTATTTTCGTTCTGGAAGTGAACAAAAAGCAGTAACCCACTGAGCTATGCACATAAAATATTGCTCTTTGATATGCATGATACACGTTCTTTGCAGCAGGCGCATATTAACCCTTTGCACCACCGTAGATGAGTCAAAACAGCCATTAGACAAAAATCTCCTCCCATCTCTCTCCAGCAGGTACATTGATCACCAGAGTTATCTTAGCACTTTTATTGTTGCCCTAAACCTGCTGAATATACAATGAACTTTGCAGTGTTTTTAAAACTCCTGCACTGCTACAAAACATGCCCCCACAAACTAATTTGGCCCCCTACTCTTCCAGTCGCCCTGGGAAAAGCCTGATGCCTGGAACTGCCAGTCCAGCCCAGTTACTGTAAAGCCTTTTTCAATGCAATACTGCAGATAGGTATGCTTATTTGATATACACGTCACGGATCACTGTTAGTTGGGTTCCTGCCTGAATGATACACATCAGCATGTTTGGTACACAAAAGAAGGCCTCTGGGTAGACCTCGGAGGTAAGCACATTAATGTTACTTCTCAGGACCCTCACACAGGACCACTTGCTTTTTCGACCTTCCTGTACATTTCCTGCCTTTGATTTACTTTGTGATCTTTTTGGCAGATGTTTTAAAGTTTGCACCTTTAACATAAACTTTCTAACAAGGAATATAATAACTTTTTTTAACTTCCAGACAATTTTGTACATTTATTAGGGCCATGCCATACAGAATAGAAGTAAGGGCAGAATGCAATCATCTGTTTCGCAGTCCTGTGATTTTGAGTCATATTCAAAGCCAGAGAGATGCTGCTCTTTGCAACCTCATCTACCAGTACACAGAAGCCATAATACTATCGCAATTTCTACCAGTCATCTCTCATATGTAAAGGGGCCAATCGTTGACCAAACTAACCTGCAGTGTAGCTATTGATTTCAATTCTGATAATACTGCTACAATGTATATAACAAGGTACAAGCACCGACACGACGTGGCAAATTGTATTCAGTGACTGTCATTAGGTGTCAGCACCGGAACTGCCCAACGGCTGCTCCCGCTGCGTTCGAAGCCACTGTGTTTATGAGAAGAAATAATCACCTGTGGCGCAAACGGGCTGCATGTTTTGAAGTCACCCGACTGGACCCGCTCTTACCACAAGCGGCAGACTCGTGAAAGAGACAGCTGGCGACAAGATAAAAGAGGCGCGGCTCGCCCAGCGGCGGTGTTTATCAATTAAATTTATCTCGCAGCGACCGGAATAACCCAACATCAGCCAACCTCACACGGGTGGCCAGATTGTGAGAGAACCAGGACCTCCTCAGCCTGTAGAGCCAGTGGACTGGCACCAGTCCACTGTGTGTTGGTTTCCGCTGAAGTAAATTAGTCCATGAATGCTGTCTGTTGACGCGGCACCGGTTTGCCTCGTAAGGAAGGTACTGTGCCTGCTACTTCTAATTGTACTTAACTTGTTATGTCTTTGAAAGCGTGCAGCGGTGATCCGGATCTGCCTGGGGCCATGTAACTGTGCAGTGACGCACTCTGTCTCTGTAGTTTTGTGCGAAAGAGCACTAATTTGTTTTGGGCCGGGGTGACTTAGCGCCAGTGAGGGGGGAGCCAGTGATTTTGCAGGTAGCGGACACCGTGGCCAAGCCTGGGCGGTAGGCCGCTCAGCATGTAAAGATTTTTATCAGTGTGAGCTAAAAGTCTTTATGAAATAATACAGCCTCTTTGTTTCCCATTACTTTTTTTCCTTATTCCCGTCGATTTCATATAGCGTGAATTCGACCCAAAGGTATTGGAGCGCTTTAGATGAGTACCAGTTACGTTACACAAGGACAAGGACACATTCATTTTGCTTCATTTTACTCGGTAGAAAGTGTCACTCATAGTCCTTCAAATGTCACTCATAATTACTCAAAATTATGAACATGTCACACATAGCAATCAGGAACCTTGGCAGCTATGCACATGTCATAAAACAACATAAGAAAAAAAGATGTTTTCCAGTTGTTCATAAAAACAAAAACAAAAAAACAGGTATTCTTTCCTTTCCCCAACTTACTTGATGTTTATGTAAGAGTGGCGGCCAGGCTCCTCTTACAGGCCCCAGTGCAGGGAAAAGAGCAGAGCTGTAAAGGAGGGGTGGGGACCTCTGGTCAGGCACACAGAACAATTTCCAGGAGAGGCTGGTGGGGCTGGGCAAGCTGTGGGTACATCGACCAGCAGAGGGCCTCTTCTACAGCAGCTGCCGTCCACCAATTGACCACTTCTTGCTGGGTGGAGAGCAGATTTGCAGCAAGCTACAAATTCCTCAATGAAGCCCTTTTTGTGGTCGAGGCTTAGTGCAGCGCGCATGCGCTGCCCTAAGTAGAGGGCCTCTTGAAGCTGACCAGCACTTCGCACACGAGAGAGCAAGCTCATGCTTGAAGTCCTGATATTCCATTGGCCTTTGCAAGCGTCTTTGTAAAAATACAGCACGCAATTGGCCAAAGGAGTCTTTTAGTCTCATCTTTTTGTCCCAAGGTTGACACCCACGGCCTAATGCTTGCGGTTACCCGCACGGGCGGCATCTGTTTTGAAATATAGTGCCCAGACAAGGGCATGATAATTGAAAACAGATGGGCTGCTCGGTCTCCGAAGCGCGCAGCTCGGTCTCCGAAGTGCGCACGCACCACTCGTGGGCTTTCCTAATCCGTTGCCCCCATCGCCACCCCGACCCCTTTGCTAGTTTTGCTTCTTGCCCCTGCTTTTTGACTGGAGTACCGGCGCGGACGTTGGTGCGCTGGTAAGTGTGCAGCTTGTGCAGCTACTGCGAGAGCTTGCCCAGCACACATGTACTCCGGTACAAGCACACACTGCTTGGACATGCATCTATCCAGGCTGTAGGGACAGAAAAAACATGTCCGCAGGAGGAAGTGAATGCATGTACCCGTGCAGTTTTGAAAACTATGCATAGTTAGTGCTTATTGTTGTTTTTGTAAATAGGATCCTGACGTTGTATGGGTTCTGTCCTCTTGAACACTGCTCGTCAGAACAAAGAGAAAATTACCTTAAATATCCTGTTTTTGAGAAACTTACCATGATGTATTGATGTATGATTACCATTTCTCGTTGAAGCCCTGAAGAAGTCTCATTGTAAGAGACGAAACGCATTGGCTGGCTAAGAAGTAAATCCTTTTGTGTTCTTGGATTTTTCTTGTGCTGAAATACTATAATAAAGAACTTGAACAAGAAACTCTGCAAGAATTTGGATCCCTTTTTTTACAAGACTGTGCATTTGTATATGTACTATGGACATTTGAGACTATAAAGACAACACTTTCTGGATAGGTGCTGATTTCTTATTATACACTGTCCTGTAATTGACTCAGCCTAGCCCTTCTGACCGTTCACAGGCGCTCCCTCCTGCCTTGTGACTGGCTCGTCCCAGCTCTCCTGTCCTGTCAGGCGGTCACTCCTGCCTTGTGACTGGCTCGTCCCAGCTCTCCTAACCTGTTAGGCTCTCACTCCTGCCATGTGACTGACACGGCCCAGCTCTCCTGAACTTTCACAGGAACTCACTCCTGCCGTGTGACTGACTCTTTCCAGCTCTCTCGTAAGCATGGTCGGAAAATCCGTTCCGCTCGCGGATTTTGCGGATTTTCGGTAAATTCGCAATTCGCGAACTCTCGCAAATTTACCGAAAATCCGCAAATTCGCACGCAGCGGATTTTTTTTCTTGGTGATACAATATTGAGGCGTGCGGCATTCACTTACCGTCATTCAGCGTTTGCCGAGTTGTTTTTCTCGATATTTTGCGAGTGCTGCGCCATTTTGGATCTTGCTGCGGGATCCCGCGGGAGTTTGGCGACGCATCGCAAGAGTTCGCAATTACGAACATGTAGGTGCAGCGGGCAGCAACAATTTCGGACTCGCGAATTTACAAAATTTGCAATTCTGCACAAGAAATCCACTAGCAAGCAGCATAGACCTTCTGAAAATGATGATTTTTATCAGAATAACTCGTCAGGTTGACATTTGCCTGCACTTTTTTGGATTTGAGGCCTTTTGACTTTCTTTGGATCACTTTTGGATTAGAAATCAACTTTCACAAGTAAGTTTGTTTGGGGCATTACAGTTGCTGTTCTGCAGAAAAACGAGTTTTGCAAAACTGAAAGCACTCAGCAGGTGCAAAAGTTCAAACTCATCATTAGTAATAGTAACCATTCCCTGTAGTGCTTCCTGACTGGGGCCCCTCCAGAGTTCAGTTGCTAGTTGCAACAATTCTATGACCCTGCTCGGACCCTCACAGCAGGCTCATAGAATAGCTACAAGTAGGCCACAAAGGTCCTGGAAAAAAATTGCACTACAACAGAAAGCAAAGTACAGATAAGGAAGCAGGTGCCAGACTGGAATTTTAAAACAGTGACACATTAATAAATCAACCCCAAATTAATTCATGTCAGTTGAAGCAGGGCAGGTGTGCTTGCTTTCCACCCCCCCCATAATCTACAGTGATGATGAACCAGAGGGTGGCATTGATGTACCAGAGGGTGGCATGGGTGAAACAGAGGGTGGCAGTGGTGAAACAGAGGGTGCTGGGAACCTGTGATGATGAACCAGACATAGAAACAACATAGTCGCGACCGTTGCGAGCCGACAAGTAAGTTCGCAATTGCGAACTGGTACAAAACCCTCGCGAACTGGCAAAAACCCTTGCGAACACAAAAAAAAAATCCGCAAATTCGCGAGAATTCACGGATTTTGCGGATTGCGAGTTCGCAAATACGCAAATTTGCAAACGCCAAATTCGCAACATTCGCCCATGCTTACTCTCTCAGCCTTCAAAAAGCTCAGACTTGAAGTTTTTCAGTAGGTCATTCTGCCTTATCATGCAGCCAGCTCTGTTAAGTGAGGATGCCAGGGTAGTGAGGGGGCCCCAGGGGGGCCACTGTGGGCCACAGGTCATGGAGCCAGAATTTAAGCACAGACCTACCCACATGAGCTCACGACTTCCGGCTTGGCATAGACACAACCCCAGGACTCCCTGACCAGGAGTCCATGTGCGTGGCACCGCCTGTTTGGCACCTATTTTACATTCACAGAGACCCTACACTGCAGAGCGCTGCTCTTTCCTGGCTCTGCCTGGTTGGCTCCTGATTTTATTATTAGACTGTGTGTGTTCTTAAGCAGCTCCCTGGTTTCAAACAAGGCTTGGTTGGCTCCTGATGTTATCTTTGCCCAGGTATATTTTGAAGGATGGATTGGTTCTGACATGGCCTCGTTGGCTCCTTTTATTGCCATCAGCACACGTGTGCTATGAAAAGTTTCATGTTCACTGACATGGCCAGGGTGGTTCCTGATCTTAACAAGAGATCACTGTGTACTGAAGAGTTCTTCTGGTTTCCTTCAAGTCATGGTGGCTCCTGCTTTTATTAAGAGGCTCCCTGGTTTCTCACCGTGCCAGTTGCAGACAGTGAGCCGTTCTCCTCAGGGCCAGCACCTCGAAGGTACCCAGGTGGTTTGTTGTCGCTGAGTCCTGTACAGCAGTTGAGGTGGACGGCAGCCTGCGTGGTCCCGTGAGGTGAAGGTGGGGTGTCCAAGGAAAGAATGGGCAGATCTCTCTGTACGGGGAAGAGCTCAGGGGCCTCTAAGAGGGGCAAAAAAACAAATAAGAAGCATTGGCATAGCCAATAGGTCTCGCCTTTAGGACCGTATAAGTATTTAGTTACGCAGCAGGTCCCAAAGGTGAGACCTTGTGATTATGCCAATGCTTGTTTTCTTTTCCAGGTGGTGTCCCTCAGTCTGCGTGAGCCCAAAAATAAAGGGTAGAGGAGTTCAAGGGGGGGTCACCAAAGCATCCTGATGTGCCCATTGTATTGGTCACAGTGGGGCCAGGCAGGTAGCCTCGTCAGTAATGAGCTGTAAATCACTGCAGCAGCAGGGCCATCAGGTAGAAGTTTTTGCCTGCTAACCCAAGACTGATGGCCTTTTCAGTGTTGCTTTGCAGGCTCTTGCGCCCAGTTACAGAGGGGAAGGGGGAGGCGGCCGTGGGCACTGCAGAGGCCTTGTTCGATGTGCACCACACAGGGGACATGGTGGTTGAATGCTAATGCTATAATTTTCAATTAGGAACATTCCTGCCGTCCTGGGACGCTTTTTAAAAATAAAGAAGTAGGGGAATGGACTGTAATCATTTTTCAAAGTAGGGGCACGGCATGCCCTTCCGATCCCGCCCACTTCTACCACTGCTTCAAAGCCATGAACACTCATGCCTAGACACTGTCATACCATGGTTGCCCACGTTATGCCAGAAATTACAATGATTAAGACAGGGTGTTATGCCATGGTGGGCAACATCAAACCAGGAACTCACATAACATGCCAGGATTTCCCATCGTAATAACGGAGTCAGCTGCGGGTGTGGGCTCTATAGTGAATGGATGCCCATTATGATATGCCAAGCATTTTAACTTAGTGCCATGGTCAGCCGTATGCAGAGGGTGGGCATCCATGAGCAATTCATGCCCACAAAATGCTAAGAATTACCACCATTATTTCAGAACACGTATGGATGGCTTTGCTTTGCCAGGAATTACTGGAGGTCGGTATCAAGCCGTTGATTCCCATAAATTGCCCAGATTTAATTCCATCATTTTATCTGGACAGATCTCTGACTCACATCAGCCTAGGCAGGTTTCTTGGCAGCGTCGGCCAGCATGGATCGAAGGTAGGGGACAAGGGCAGGGGCGGGAGAACGGGAGAGGAGATGGGAGGACGGGGGAAAGCAAACAGCAAAAAATAAAATAAAAAACATACCTTCTCGCTACTTTCTCGCCTCGTATCTCCTCCGTAGCCCTCCCTCGCTAACCATAACAACAGGAAGCACAGCCAGGCTCCCAGTCAGCCAATCACAACACCACCTTAGCAGCATTGTGATTGGTCCGAGCGCCGTGTTTCAGTGCTCAGATGCTGACTGGAGGGGACTACCACTTCTCCCCTGCCCCCTCACGCAAAGCTGCAGAAGAAGGAGAAAATAAAATTATAATAGCGCAAGTTATTATCATTTAATTTTCTCTTTATTGCACTGCTAAAAAGCAGTGGGGCGATGCCTCTCTGCCTTAGTGAGGGAGCCACCACCGTTTCTTGGGCCTCTCTAGGGGACCGGGGAAAGAGCAGATCGGTTGGGAGAGGGCAGGATCTCAGTTTTGAAGTGGTTGGAGCTGCTGATCAGTGCTTCAGGATAATGGGGGAGGTCGCCAGAGTAAACCCTAGAGCTGTGGTGTTCTCTTAACCATTGTCATCAGGCACGCAAATGTACACAAATGCCATAAGACAACATTCTGATTCAATTTAAAAAATGCTGCTTGTTGAACATCTGTAGCAGTCGTAATAACCTTTATTAGAACATTGGAATATGGAGCACTCCATTGAATACAATGGAGTGCTCCGAGCTTCTACGGGCCGGTAAAAGCCTGCAAAGCAACTTTCCAATGTTGTTTTACAAAGGCCTCTCGGAGCCCGAGGGGATTTAACCCCCCTCGGGCTCCGAGAGACCCTTGTTTTATTTGTTAGAATATTCTGCCCTCTAGTGGCAGAATGTTCTAATAGCCTCATAGCCGTTCGTAGCTGGGCTATACCGGCTATTAAAGTCCCGCTCCCTTGTTAAAGTCCCTCACCTTTGACTCAGGTCTTTAACGTTGTAGCAAGCCTTTAATAGCCGGTATAGCCCGCTACGGCGGGCTATAAGGCTATAGTAAATCTAAATAGTTATTTCCCTTGATCAACAATCCACCATATGTATGCTACAGTTCAATTCCCCAGTACTCTAAGACAAACTTGGAGGCTTTTAACTATCTCCTACTATGTCAACTACACATATGAAATGTGCCCACCAGGCATAAATATCAGGGTGCATCTCATGGAGTAAGCTGGCTGACAGAAAGAAACTGCTTGAATAAAGCCCATGTAAAAGCACTAATGCCACTTAATACATCAACAGACATTTGAGCAAGCCACACTTTAGGCCCCTGCAAAAAAAGAGGGTCATAAAGTGAAAGATCAGCATCACTGGAAACAGGTGGACCATCTTTTCATCATAGAAGAGAACTCAAGAGGGATGAAATCTTAAACTGGCCACACCAATACCTCAACCCAGCACACAGGGCACAGCGCACTGTGAAAAATGAAGCACACAAGTTAGCCAGCCGTCCAGGGCATAATAGAACTCACCTGCTAATTAGACAACGCAGACTCCACCAGCGGTGTACCAAACACACAAAAGGGATGGGAGGAATGCTTGCAATGAGTCTACCCACTGGCAAGAGCTTGGGGTAGTATTCTAACCCATCATTCTTTTGCCCACCATACTACTTCAGTTTGGACCAAACAATGTGCAAATCAGTCTTGACCCTTCTCCAATAGGTACAGTCCAGCCCGAACTGCCAGGCCATGTCCTCTCTGGACCCCAACACAAGCAACTCAGGACCAGTTTCATCCTAATTAGGAATCGTCAGTTGGGTGTATCTTGGTTCCAATAGCATAGTGAGCATGGGACCCATGTCTGAGCATACCCTTGCCACTTATTGTGGCACATGAAACACACGAAAGGTAATGGGAGGAATGTTGCAATAAGCCTAATCACTGGCATTACTCAGGGTACCATTGCAATTCATTCCTTCTTTTGCCAACCACGCCACTTCAGTTTGGACCCAGTCATACGCAAATCAATCTTCACCCTGCTCCAGTCAGAACTGGCAGCCATGTCCTCCCTGAACCAGAACACAAGCAACTCAAGACCGGTTTCACCCTGATCGGATTTACATGAAATATGGCAGCATTATACATTATGGTGTGCAGAAGATCCTTTTTGGGTACTGCAGGTAAGTTGGGTTAGTCTTTGTTACATTTTAAGGCATTGAAACTTAGTGATATCTGTGACCGTAGTACTTTTGCTGGATTTCTCAAGATTTTGCTAAAGTAGCACAGTAAATGGCAGGTATTTATCTGATTGGGTAATGACAGCCTTTACGAACATTTGAGAAAAGGATACAAAAATCAATGGATGGAATGCTTGAATTAATCTCAGCCAATGGTAATTACTCAGGCCGTATCCTAGTTCATCATTATATTGCACACCATGCTATTGCTACCTCAATATGGACCCAGCTATATGCAAATAAGTCTTGATCCTGCTCCAATGGTAATAGTCCAGCCCGAACTGCCAAGCCAGGTCCTCCCTGAACCAGAACACAAGTAACCCAGGACCAATGTTGCCCTTGTTACGGGCTCATCAGTCAGTGTAGCTTGGTTCCAGTGGCACAGTGAGCACCGGACCCACGTCTGGGCATACCCATGGCCACTTACTGTGGTACATCAAACACACAAAGGTGATAGGAGGAATGCTTGCAATCAGTGTAATCACTGGAAATCACTTGAGGTAGCTTTCCAACCCATCATTGTTTTGCCCACCATGCCACATCAGTTTGGATCCAGCCATATGCATATCAGTTTTGACACTGCTCCAATAGGAATAGTCCAGTCTAAACTGCCAGGCCAGGTCCACCTTTAACTGGAATGCAGGCAACCCAAGAATGGTTTCGACTTGAGTGGGGCTCATCAGTTGGGTGTCACTTGGGTCCAGTAAACAACGTAAAGGTGGCTACAAGGGATTTTGTTTTTTGATCTTACTCTGATGATTTATGAATTTCTGGTCGTTTTAATGAAACCAAACGTATCCACAGGATTACTCCAATAATTTTTTTAGACACTCCTAACAATTGATACATTCATTGTTGAGAGATTTGAAAAGTAAATAGTAAAAAAGGCACACAGAAGGGAGGGTATTGTATTAAAAAGAATTGTTTATGTAAATATAAATCATGAAGAATCACAAAAATCAATTATAATGGGGATATAAATTGAACAAAACTATACAAAGGCTATTATGAATGGCAATGAACAAAAGTTGAAATGACAATTCATAACAGTAACATCAACTCCAATAAATCTAAAGGGAAACCAAATTCAAGGTGTATCTTGGTGTCCTATGGCAACAATGCCTGGGGAGATGATGTTGATGTCGACGTTTCGGTCTTTTGGGCTGAAGTCAACAAGACCATCATCAGGACTAGTTAATTTTGAAAACGAACCCCTTGGATGGACCAGTGAAAATGATTCTTAGGAAATCACATGGAATTTGAGAAAGTGCTTCTGAGTAGACACTCAGCGCGAAACTTGGTTTAGTCTAAGAAGCTTTTCTGTAAGTTGGAATCTCGTGCAATAAGTTTTGAGTGGGTAAAGAAAGATATGAGACCTGAGTTTGTTACGGTAATTCTATAAACTTTTGATGTATCACGATGGGTCAAAGTGCGTGGATCTCGCCAATGACGGAAATTTGGTTCGCCAGAGGTCTTTGTTTTAGTCGAAACTAGGAGGTTGATAAATCACTCCTCTGAGGAACACCCGAGTCGTCTGGTAATCACGAGAGTCGTCTTGCAAGACGACTCTCGTGATTACCAGACGACTCGTGTGTTCCTCCGAGGAGTGATTTATCAACCTCCTAGTTTCGACTAAAACAAAGACCTCTGGCGAACCAAATTTCCGTCATGCAAGACGACTCTCGTGATTACCAGACGACTCGTGTGTTCCTCCGAGGAGTGATTTATCAACCTCCTAGTTTCGACTAAAACAAAGACCTCTGGCGAACCAAATTTCCGTCATTGGCGAGATCCACGCACTTTGACCCATCGTGATACATCAAAAGTTTATAGAATTACCGTAACAAACTCAGGTCTCATATCTTTCTTTACCCACTCAAAACTTATCGCACGAGATTCCAACTTACAGAAAAGCTTCTTAGACTAAACCAAGTTTCGCGCTGAGTGTCTACTCAGAAGCACTTTCTCAAATTCCATGTGATTTCCTAAGAATCATTTTCACTGGTCCATCCAAGGGGTTCGTTTTCAAAATTAACTAGTCCTGATGATGGTCTTGTTGACTTCAGCCCAAAAGACCGAAACGTCGACATCAACATCATCTCCCCAGGCATTGTTGCCATAGGACACCAAGATACACCTTGAATTTGGTTTCCTTTTAGATTTATTGGAGTTGATGTTACTGTTATGAATTGTCATTTCAACTTTTGTTCATTGCCATTCATAATAGCCTTTGTATAGTTTTGTTCAATTTATATCCCCATTATAATTGATTTTTGTGATTCTTCATGATTTATATTTACATAAACAATTCTTTTTAATACAATACCCTCCCTGCTGTGTGCCTTTTTTACTATTTACTTTTCAAATCTCTCAACAATGAATGTATCAATTGTTAGGAGTGTCTAAAAAAATTATTGGAGTAATCCTGTGGATACTTTTGGTTTCATTAAAAGAACCAGAAATTCATAAATCATCAGAGTAAGATCAAAAAACAAAATCCCTTGTAGCCACCTTTACGTTGTTTACTGATCGCCCAAGCCTACAAGGGTAAATTGGGTCTCCACGTTTGTTTATACTTGGGTCCAGTGGCATAGTGAGCACAGGACCTATGGCTGGGCATACCATAGCCACACAGGGCAGCACATAAAAACACAAAAGATAATGGGAGAAATGCCTGCACTAAGCCTAACCATTGGCAACCCATCCATTTTTTTGCCCACCGTTACATCTCAGTTTGGAACCAGCTAAATGCAAATCAGTCTTGACCCTGCTCCAATAGAAATGGTTCAGATCGAACTGCCAGGCCAGGTCCTCCCTGAACCAGAACAACAGCAACCGAAGACCAGTTTCCCCTTGATTGAGGCTCATAAGAGTGGGTGTAGCTTAGTGCCTGTGGCTCAGTGAGCAGGGGACCCACATCTGGGCATTCTCTTGCCACTTAGGGCAGTTTATTAAACACAGAAAAGGGGATGGGAGGAATGCTTGAGCCTGGCCACTGCCAATAGCTCAGGGTAGCATTTCAACCCATCACTCTTTTGCCCTACATGACACCTTAGGTTTGACACAGTCACAAGTGCAGTGCCACACCCTCGTAGAAAAGAAGGAGACAGTGGGAAACACAGCACTGAACCAAGCAGAAATTGTATTTATAATTGTACAAAGAAAGTCCAATAAAAAGTAGGATTTATAGAGGACACAGTACAGCTGAGAAACACTTCCCACTTAAAAGATGGCCACAAGAAACCAATTACGGGTACCATAAAATTCCACATCGCTAAGGTGATGCCGCTGCCCTGGGACAGCCCTTCACAAATCACAGTATCACCTAGTGTAAGTTGACGAGAACCAGGAACACAATTCCCACAATGCAATAGGTAGCAATCGGTAGTGGTAAAAAAAACTTAGGGATGGAACCCTACAACAATTCAGTACCCAGGCCCAAAACTATAGTCACAGGACCAACAGGCATCAGACCCAACATGGAGGCCCAACAGTTGTTTCTTTTTTCTGTCCAGTCATTTCAGAAACCGAATCAAACCAACTTTGTGCAGTGTAGGACTAACAGTTGGAAGTCAGGTATAGAGATTAAAAAAGTAATTCTGACGCAAGAAATATATGCCTGTTACATGAAAGGTAATTACTTTTTATTTTTTAACTCAAAGATTTGAAAAGCCTTGTGATAGATTAAAACTTTTAGTAGTCACAGAACAACTACACCAGTGGGTTCATCTAGAGTTCAAAATTAAAGCATCTGCCATGACAGGAGAGGAACTATGGCTTCCAAGGGAATAAAACAGTAAAGATTACAGAGATGATACAACTATGTTTTAGAAACAAGATAAGAAAAGCAGGTGGAAAAAAACTTCAAAAGACGGAAGAACGTGGACCCCGAAAACTTAACTTAGAGCAGATGCATATCTGTATCACATTGCAATGTAAGGCCCAGATAAAGGAGGAGGAATCAGGGCATCCATGGGTATAAATACCCTTTGGAGGCAAATCAATACCAAAGAATGGAGCAAGCAAGAGACTTAAATACAAGGTTAAAAAAAGCATTACAATAGCATTAAAAACAGGCTTATGGCTAGATTGAAAAAAGCAGCACTGTGAGCCACTGCTCTGTTTGTTCTCTCAACATTTTAAAGTTTTGACCTGGCTCTTATCAATGAGATGTTTTATACACTGTTTAGAGTTCCCACAGCTCTCAGCTCTTCACTTTCAGCACTACTAGCCCCAGAATGCAAAGAAAAAACCCAGATCCCAGAAAATGTCAAAGCCCAGTGATTCAACAACGTATAAAGCAGACACACAACCCAAACTGTTTATACTGGACATGGCTGGGAAGGGCGCTGGCGCAGTTCAAACACAAAACAATTATTTCAGAATTCTCATGAAAGAATTAGAGGCACTGTATAGGCCCTCTGAATGGTGGCAATCTCAAAGACCGACACCCCTCCAAGGTTAGAAGGTTCATACATAATCAGCAATGGTGCTGGGGTGGAGGATGCGGCCATCAATGGTACATCACTGAAATAATACGGATGATAAAAAATCCAAGTATTACACAAGAAAACACATTCAGCAGAGGCAATGGTATTGGAGCAGTATGTATCCACTGCTGCTTTTTTGAGCACACTGCCCCACGGGTGAACCATGGTTCGGTATGATACTGCCATTTACAGACAGTACATCCCTAACTGGAATGGCCCCATGAAATGGGCGCAAAATTTGCATCTTACTGCTAAACCTAAATGGCACACAAACGATGATGTGTGGAAATTGGCTTTATTATTTGCATATCATACAATTAAAGAGTCTTGGTTTGTTTGCATCATATTAAAATATGTGTTCCTATCACAGTTAAAAAAAAAAATGCATCCTTCGTGCTTAACTTACAGATATGTTTTAAAAAATTGATGTAGTTCAGTTGTGTGTTAGAAGAACATTTGCTATCCTAGAACCTGTGCTTTCACGATATCTTGTACCCCCTGCAAGATTGTCACTTCCTTTGCTTTATACACTTTCCTCACAGTTTGCTATCAGAGTATGGAAACGTAAGCGCCAAAATCCAAGATAAAAAGAAAATAAGCAGCAATTTGTCAGTAGACATTGCCTGATGTTCAGTGGTGGTTGATAGGGAATGGGGGTGGCGGGCGGGGGTGGAGGGTATGAAAAATACAAAATATACACACAAAAGTCGTCATCTCTCTACTTCTCTTCTCTTCCTGACTCCGAGTCCGGAAGAAGCAGGAAGCACACAGGCTCTCCTAAGCCAACCACAACCCTGCTGTTGGCAGCGCTATGATTGGTCAAAGCACCGTAATCCGGCTCTAAGAGGGGGACAGTAAACCTGTGCATGTTCTCCACCCAGGCTGTGTATTACAGCCCAGTGGAGAACATGCAAAGTGCACATGACTGTTTGGCCGGCCAAAGATGGGCGCCAAATCATCATGCGTACTTATGGTGCACAAACCACTCCTTCCTGGGCCACCAGCTCCGCCCCACACTAACCCAGCCCAGTACCTACAAAAAATAAAATGTTAATAGCGTTGCTATTATTATTTTATGTTTCCCTTTTCCACTGCTCTGAGAGCAGTGGGGCGACGCTCCTACGCCTTAGTGGAGGAGCTGCCGCCCGCCCCTGCTGACGTTTAACATCTGACTTTGAAGGAAAAGCAAATGCAACAGGATAAAAACACAAATAAAAGCCCTCTTTATTGTTTATTCTCCTTAACATCTGTGAGGTTAGTTTTGGAGGTGCTGCAGCACCCAGCACCCCTACCTGCTTCCAGTGCACCTGATAATGGAGCCCACACACAGCATCACCCTGGCAGCCTGAAAGCAAACACTGAAGCAACATCAAGGGAGGTAGGAACGGGGAACAGCACTCCAGGGGATCAGGACAGTGACCAGCTTGAGCACAACCTGCCGTTAGCGCTATGGTGCAGGGCCGGCTGCATGCCCCTCTGTGGCTTACCACACCGCCTTACAAAGACCCAGCTATGGCGCAAGTCTGCCATATATCAGTTTGCTGGAGCAGGTTCCAGGCAGGGCTGGGTTTATTGCGGCCGCACTGGGCACTGACCTGGAGGGATGCTGTGTTTAGCAATGACGTCCAATTTAAAAGCACCTGCTGCAGTGTTCCTTGTGTGTCCAGCTTTCAGGAAGCAATAAAAAATTTCAAAATAACTCTTGCGATTAATGTTCCTGCTAGCGAGCTCGGCGTTTTGTCAATTGCCAGTTGTGACTCACTATAAAGTAGCACAAAGGGTTAATATGTCTGCTCCAAGGATAAGATCTGTATTTTATATGGATAGCTGAGTCGATTAGTAAAGCCAGCATTTACCAGCGCTTAAAAACATCTGAAATGTTTGTGATAGAGGGGCTATGAAGAGATGAGGGGTACTTTTGCCGGGTGGCAGTGAGGGAATCTGAGGAGGAGGTCATATGGAGGGGTGCCAAAAAAGACTTAGTTACCAGGCGCCACCAATGCTAAAGCTGGCACTGGTTCTAGGAAAGTAAGCAAGAGAAACAAGCATTTGCGAGAGTTTAAGCTATTGGCATTTTATTTATCTGTTTCGGAAACAAACACATACATTAAAGGGCATTGTCATTTATTATTATTGCATTTATTGAGCGCACAGCTACCCGGAGGTTTCCCGGCGCTTGCCTTGGGAACCCGTCCTGGCTTTTCCCTGTGAGATAGCCCCTACAGGGCATCCCCAAGGTGAAAGCCAGGCATCCCGCCGCAGGGGGCCGTTGTGGAGATTAAGCAAACTTAATGCCCAGAGTTGCAGAGTGAGAACCCATGATTAGAGCAGGCACCGAAGCGAGAATTATCGAGTCCGTGGACATTTGAGCTCAAGACCCAGCCGTGTCGGGAATTGAACCCTGGTCCCGGGTCTGACCTCAGCTTCCGGGTCTGCCTGCTCTGCACCGTGAGCCACACTTCTCCAATGATAATAGCTAAAACTATTGCAAATGTGAGACCTATTGCACTGCAAATACTTGGTATGTGAAGGAGGTAGACAGACTGATGGAAATATAAAAAGGCAGCAGGAAATAAAAATACAGTATAAAGCATGGAGGGGGAGGACGGGGTGGGGCCTCCCAGGGATTTATTTACTTTACCCGATGGTGTCAGAGCACTTTAAAAAAGAACCAGTTACATTACATAAGGACTTCAGAGTACATGAATTACATAAAAGATACAAACAGATAAACTCTAAACTCACATAAGAATGGTATTAAGTACAAAAGTTTACTACAGATACTGCTTGGCTGGCGTGTGTCCTGGTGCCCCCAGAGAGCCAGGCAGGGAGACGCACTCCACTGGCCTGGGTGGTGGGAATTGTAATGCACTCAAATTGTTCGGCAGGGAGACACTGCATTGTGGATGGTGTGCGTCATGGTGCACGCAGAGCACTGGGCATGGAGACACACTGCACTGGCCTGGGTTGTGTGCGTCCTGGTGCTAAAGAGAGACACAGGTAATATTTATATGCCCATACTATAAATCTGATAGCATGTCATGTGTGTGTGCTTACCTGTGTATTAGTGCCGCTCTGTGAGTGTTTATACGTGTGTGCCTGCTTTCTCGTGTGCGTGCTTATGAGTCCGTAAACATGCTTATGTGTGTTCTTGTACGTTCTGTGTTTGCATGACTGTGTTAATTGCAATGGCGGAGGAGCGTCGCCCCGCTGCCTGGCGCAGAGCCAGCAAAGGAAAAATAAACGATGCTCCAGCATCGTTTTTTTTGTTTGTTTGCCAGCTTGTGCATGGAGGGACGGAGCATGAGAGGGGGAGGAGGAGTGCTTGTGCCCTCCCTAGTCCGTAAGTATTCATGTATGTTTGGCAGGCCGTCTCAGGTCACATGCGCACCGGGCTGGAGAAACCCCCACAGACTCCCTGGTCTGAGCAGGGCGTCTTTTCCGCCCGCTCAGACCAATCCCTATGCTGCAGAGCAGCACAGGGATTGGCTGGGAGTCTGTCCCATGGGCTGCTGGAATTCAGAAAACAGCCAGAGGGAGCAACGCGATGCAGGTGGCGGCCGGTGGCATCAGGTACATTAAAAAAAATATTATCAATCCCCCCACCCCCACACTCACTCTCCTTCGCATTCCCCCCACCCTCCTTACCACCCTTTGTTACTGGCAGTCACCACTGGTTTCTTTTATATATAACTGTAATGTGTATAATTGTGTGTCTGTGTATCTTCTGTTCCTGGGCGTTTAGGGTTTTATGTGTGTCTTCTATACTTGCTTCTATGAATGTTTTAATATGTGAGAGTGTCTGTGCTTTCTGTGTGTTAAGTATGCATTTATCTGTGTGTGTTCACGTTTCTCATTTATGTAAAGTCTTGCTGTATTGGACATAGAAATCCCCTGTGTTAGGCAAAATGTTGATACCTATTTATTTTAACTTTCTCATGCTAAAACATCCTGCTCAGTAGACAGGTTAATACTAATATTTTGGCAACAAATATTTCTGAAAAGAGCCAATAACTAGGTAACTCTATTAGCTAACACCAGGGGTTCCTGTTTTTGGGGAGAACCGAGGGGGCACTGCCTTTAGCCATCACCTTGCCTTGGCTATAGGGAAACTTTAGGTGGGAGACAGGTTCACATATTGAGGTGTCCTCAGCCCCCCCCAAGGAAGACTCTACACGGGGCTGCGGTATGGCACATCTTTATTCTTCATCCGCCATTACCAGACTGCCTTTTCCCCAGCTCCCTTCCTGTCCCGCTCCTTCCGCCTCCGCCTGCCCTGTCCTAACATCAGAGTCAGGCGAAGACGACACAACACCTCCCCCTTTTGTATAATAATGCTTATTGTCTCTTAGAGTTCTTCAATGAGACGAGCCGGTCGTCTGATGGTCCGTCGAGAACGACTGGGCCAGGCTGGTTCCGGTGCATGGTGGTCCCTGACCTCTTCATGTCTTATCGGGCTGGAATGTTCTCGGTCACTGTTCTCACTTTGACTCAGAGAGTCAGTGCTGGAGTCCTGGATCTGAGCTCTATCACGAGCAGAGGGGTTACATCTTTTGAAATAGGATATGTTCCGGGTTATTCGTTTGTTGTCGGCCTTCGCTGTGATCATAGTCCCTTTACGACTGGAGACTCGCAATGGGTGGGTGAGGTATCGACTGTCTGCTTTTGTTCTGCGGTCATGCTTGACCATCACCCAATCTCCTTCCTGAATGTCTGTCTGCTTCGCATGTATGCGTTAGTCGGCATAGATCTTCATTTTCAGTTTCTTGTCATGATCCAGCTTCACCAGCGTGTCATGATCGGTGGTCACGGTTCGGGATTGTGAGATGATACTTGAGGTGGGTAACCGCCTGCGGGGAACCCGTCCAAGCATCAGAGTGGCCGGGCATTGATTTGTGGTGCTGTGTGGCGGGGTGCGCTATGACCGCAGTACTTCATTCAGGACTTGTTGTATCGCGGTGAGCGAGTTCTGCTTGCTGGACCGCATTCTTGAGAGTCCCCATAAACCGTTCAACCATACCGTTGGCTTGAGGCCATAAGGCAGTGATTTTCCTGTGTTTGAAATTAAGATGTTTCGCAAATTCGGTGAATTTGTGACCATTGAACGGTGGGCCATTGTCTGTCTTTACTCCCATGGGGATTCCCCACGCTGCAAAGGTCTCGTCAATGACGGGGATTACAGCCATCGCTTTGGTGGAGGATACTTGATGTGCGATGGGAAACCGGGAATATTCGTCCATGATGACGATGATATATTTGCCTGACTTCAGCGGACCGAAGAAATCAATGGCCACTTGCTGCCACACCCCATCTGTTAGTTCCGACATCTGTAGGGGAGCTGGCGGTTCGTCGCGACCCACTAGTTGGCACGAGACGCAGTCCTTAAGCGTAGTCTCCACCATCTGGTCAAGCAATGGAAACCAGACGCGTTCCTGGAGTGCTTTCTTGGTTGTGACTATCCCTCTGTGACCTTCGTGGGCCAGGTTGATAATTCTCTGCCACAGTTATTGAGGAATTACTATCCTCCCTCCTCTTAGCAGTAAACCATCTGCGCTGAATGATAGTTCCTCCTGGACATGTCTGAATGCCATTAGTTCTTGAACACCACCGGTTGTATTTTGATGATTGTCCTTTAGGTGTCTCCATGAGTTGGTACGTATTCGGTTCAAAACATCTTGAATTGTGAGGTCATGAGTGGACGCTTAATGGATGGCTTCCAACGGTACGGCAGGAGGGCATGCGTTGTCGATGACGAAATGGATGTGCTCCTCTGCTAGAGAGCATTGTTCCTTGGTATGCGGCTGTGGGTGCCGAGACATGTAGTCTGCTTGATTCTCCGATTTCCCGGGCTTGTGGACAATGGTGTATATATAGTCTTGGAGACGTAGTCCCCATCTTTCTATGCGTGGAGGCATCTTTGCTCTGGGATTGCCAAATATTGTGATGAGGGCTTGGTGATCAGTGACAAGGGTAAAGTGCTTCCCATAAACGAAGAGGTGGAAGTGCTCGCAGGCCCATACAACAGCGAGGCTCTCCTTTTCAGGTTGCGAGTACGCCTTTTCCATGTCGGTGAGACTGCGACTGGCGTAGGCAACCACATGACGTTGGTCTGTGTCATCGTTGTATTGCGCGAGAATGGCACCTAGCCCCACCGGACTGGCATCGACTGTTATTTCAGTTTTTCTCTTGGTGTCAAACTAGGCCAGATTGATGGCAGAACTCACAGCCTTCTTGATTTTGTTGAAAGCGTGTTCCCAGGCGGGTGTCCATAGAAACTGTTGACCTTGACGTGTGAGTTCTCTGAGCAGGTAACTGATGGTCGCGTAATCTTTAATGTAACAAGCGTAATAGCTCGCCATTCCCAAGAATAATCGAAGGTCGCTGATGTCTTGTGGTTGTGGGGTATCTGCTAAGGCTGACACTTTCTCAGGGTCTGGTTTCATGCCGTCTTTGGAAAAGATGTGTCCATAGAACTTTAAAGTCGACTTGTGGAACTCGCATTTGTCTGAGTTCAGTGTGAGGTTGGCATTTATGGGGATTTTTGTTTAACAGTGGGGACTGGAGAAGTCCTACAAATATGAAATTACGGGTCTACACTCCATGCCACCTTTATGAGAAGGTGTTCTGGAAGTACCTTGGAGTGCTTTCCCAAAGCATGTGGCAATCACATAAACCCAACTGAGGAGCAGCACAGAATGCCTGCAAGTGTACGGAGGTAGCAGCAAACCTTGTGTTCTTTGGCAAGCTTAGTTTTTAATAAAGTTAAAACCGGTCAGGCAGGGACATTTGACAGAGGAAACAGGGTCTGGGACTCTGTGCTCACCCACCAATCTCTTCAGAGAGACAGAAGCTGTGCTGTTTATGTATTTACTCCAGTTATGTGTGTGTTGCAGATGGAGGGTGTTTGCGTTTCGAGTGCCTCAAAGTTTTATTGAGTGGCTGTGTGTAGTTACCAAGGCGAAGTAAATCTTGGCCTTTCCTGAAGGAAAGTAAAACATCACCATTTACTATTTGAATGACAGGGGGCACTGGAGCTCTTGGAAAAACACCCAGTTCCCCTCTTTCCAGTCTAAAAAAAAAATCCAGCACGGAGGCAGGGAACAACATTGGGCTATGTGAGCCATTCTTGCTGGAGTTGAAACTAAATGTAAGTTCTACGCTTTCTCAAAAAAGAAGACATTTACTGCTTCTATTGTGGTGCTTATACTGCATGGGCTACGCTGGAATCCGTTTGCCACCAGTACAGAACAAAACAGCAAGACTAATAAATTCAATAACTGTAACTATAAAAACAATTTGGGTAAGCTGCGTTAACATCCTGCGAGTGGTGCGCGCGGTCTCATTGTGAAAGTGAAAGCACGCCTTGCGGGCTACAAATACAAAACAAGCATTAGAAATGCAATAGGTCTCGCAGCATTAGAGTTAGTGCTTTTAGAATTGTTTATGGGTTTTTTTGTAAATCTTTAGCATGAGGTTGAGGGTGAGTGAGGGTGAGTGAGGGTGAGGGGTTGAGGGTGAGTGAGGGTGAGTGAGGGGTTGAGGGTGAGGGTGAGTGAGGGTGAGTGAGGGGTTGAGGGTGAGGGTGAGTGAGGGTGAGTGAGGGGTTGAGGGTGAGTGAGGGGTTGAGGGTGAGTGAGGGTGAGTGAGGGGTTGAGGGTGAGTGAGGGTGAGGGGTTGAGGGTGAGTGAGGGTGAGGGGTTGAGGGTGGGTGAGGGGTTGAGGGTGGGTGAGGGGTTGAGGGTGGGTGAGGGTGAGGGTGAGTGAGGGTGAGTGAGGGGTTGAGGGTGAGGGTGAGTGAGGGTGAGGGTGAGTGAGGGGTTGAGGGTGAGTGAGGGTGAGTGAGGGGTTGAGGGTGAGTGAGGGTGAGTGAGGGGTTGAGGGTGAGTGAGGGTGAGGGGTTGAGGGTGGGTGAGGGGTTGAGGGTGGGTGAGGGGTTGAGGGTGAGTGAGGGTGAGTGCGGGTGAGTGAGGGGTTGAGGGTGAGGGTGAGTGAGGGTGAGGGTGAGTGAGGGGTTGAGGGTGAGTGAGGGTGAGTGAGGGGTTGAGGGTGAGTGAGGGTGAGTGAGGGGTTGAGGGTGAGTGAGGGTGAGGGGTTGAGGGTGGGTGAGGAGTTGAGGGTGAGTGAGGGTGAGTGAGGGGTTGAGGGTGAGTGAGGGTGAGTGAGGGGTTGAGGGTGAGTGAGGGTGAGGGGTTGAGGGTGGGTGAGGGGTTGAGGGTGGGTGAGGGGTTGAGGGTGAGTGAGGGTGAGGGTGAGTGAGGGTGAGTGAGGGGTTGAGGGTGAGGGTGAGTGAGGGTGAGTGAGGGTGAGTGAGGGTGAGTGAGGGTGAGTGAGGGTGAGTGAGGGTGAGTGAGGGGTTGAGGGTGAGTGAGGGTGAGTGAGGGGTTGAGGGTGAGTGAGGGTGAGTGAGGGGTTGAGGGTGAGTGAGGGTGAGTGAGGGGTTGAGGGTGAGTGAGGGTGAGTGAGGGGTTGAGGGTGAGTGAGGGTGAGGGGTTGAGGGTGGGTGAGGGGTTGAGGGTGGGTGAGGGTGAGGGGTTGAGGGTGAGTGAGTGTGAGTGAGGGTGAGTGAGGGTGAGTGAGGGTGAGTGAGGGTGAGTGAGGGTGAGTGAGGGTGAGTGAGGGGTTGAGGGTGAGTGAGGGTGAGGGGTTGAGGGTGGGTGAGGGGTTGAGGGTGGGTGAGGGTGAGGGGTTGAGGGTGAGTGAGTGTGAGTGAGGGTGAGTGAGGGTGAGTGAGGGTGAGTGAGGGTGAGTGAGGGTGAGTGAGGGTGAGTGAGGGTGAGTGAGGGTGAGGGTGAGTGAGGGGTTGAGGGTGAGTGAGGGTGAGTGAGGGGTTGAGGGTGAGTGAGGGTGAGTGAGGGTGAGTGAGGGTGAGGGGTTGAGGGTGGGTGAGGGGTTGAGGGTGGGTGAGGGGTTGAGGGTGGGTGAGGGTGAGGGTGAGTGAGGGTGAGTGAGGGGTTGAGGGTGAGGGTGAGTGAGGGTGAGGGGTTGAGGGTGGGTGAGGGGTTGAGGGTGGGTGAGGGTGAGGGGTTGAGGGTGAGTGAGTGTGAGTGAGGGTGAGTGAGGGTGAGTGAGGGTGAGTGAGGGTGAGTGAGGGTGAGTGAGGGTGAGGGTGAGTGAGGGGTTGAGGGTGAGTGAGGGTGAGTGAGGGGTTGAGGGTGAGTGAGGGTGAGTGAGGGGTTGAGGGTGAGTGAGGGTGAGTGAGGGGTTGAGGGTGAGTGAGGGTGAGGGGTTGAGGGTGGGTGAGGGGTTGAGGGTGGGTGAGGGTGAGGGGTTGAGGGTGAGTGAGTGTGAGTGAGGGTGAGTGAGGGTGAGTGAGGGTGAGTGAGGGTGAGGGTGAGTGGGGTGAGTGAGGGGTTGAGGGTGGGTGAGGGTGAGTGAGGGGTTGAGGGTGAGTGAGGGTGAGTGAGGGGTTGAGGGTGAGTGAGGGTGAGGGGTTGAGGGTGGGTGAGGGGTTGAGGGTGAGTGAGGGTGAGTGAGGGGTTGAGGGTGTGTGAGGGTGGTGGGGTGAGGGTGAGTGAGGGTGAGGGGTGAGGGTGGGTGAGGGGTTGAGGGTGGGTGAGGGGTTGAGGGTGAGTGAGGGTGAGGGTGAGTGTGGGTGAGTGAGGGGTTGAGGGTGAGGGTGAGTGAGGGGTGAGGGTGAGTGAGGGGTTGAGGGTGAGTGAGGGTGAGGTGGGGGGTTGAGGGTGAGTGAGGGTGAGTGAGGGGTTGAGGGTGAGTGAGGGGTTGAGGGTGAGTGAGGGTGAGGGGTTGAGGGTGGGTGAGGGGTTGAGGGTGGGTGAGGGTGAGGGGTTGAGGGTGAGTGAGGGTGAGGGGTGAGGTGAGGGTGAGTGAGGGGGTGAGGGTGAGGGTGAGTGAGGGTGTGTGAGGGGGTTGAGGGTGAGGGTGAGTGAGGGTGAGTGAGGGTGAGTGAGGGTGAGTGAGGGTGAGTGAGGGTGGTGAGGGTGAGTGAGGGTGAGGGTGAGTGAGGGGTTGAGGGTGAGTGAGGGTGAGTGAGGGGTTGAGGGTGAGTGAGGGTGAGTGGGGGTTGAGGGTGAGTGAGGGTGAGTGAGGGGTTGAGGGTGAGTGAGGGTGAGGGGTTGTGGGTGGGTGAGGGGTTGAGGGTGGGTGAGGGTGAGGGGTTGGGGGTGAGTGGTGTGGTGGGTGAGTGAGGGTGGTGAGGGGTGGGGTGGGTGGGGGGTGTGTGGGGTGTGGTGAGGGGTGAGGGTGGTGAGGGTGAGTGAGGGGTGAGGGTGAGTGAGGGTGGTGAGGGGTTGAGGGTGAGTGAGGGTGAGGGGGTTGAGGGTGGGTGGGGGGTTGAGGGTGAGTGAGGGTGAGTGAGGGGGTGAGGGGTGAGTGAGGGTGAGGGGTGAGGGTGGGTGAGGGGTTGAGGGTGGGTGAGGGGTTGAGGGTGGGTGAGGGGTTGAGGGTGAGTGAGGGTGGGGTGAGTGAGGGTGAGTGAGGGGTTGAGGGTGAGGGTGAGTGAGGGTGAGGGTGAGTGAGGGGTTGAGGGTGAGTGAGGGTGAGTGAGGGTGAGTGAGGGGTTGAGGGTGAGTGAGGGTGAGTGAGGGGTTGAGGGTGAGTGAGGGTGAGGGGTTGAGGGTGGGTGAGGAGTTGAGGGTGAGTGAGGGTGAGTGAGGGGTTGAGGGTGAGTGAGGGGTTGAGGGTGAGTGAGGGTGAGGGGTTGAGGGTGGGTGAGGGGTTGAGGGTGGGTGAGGGTGAGGGGTTGAGGGTGAGTGAGGGTGAGTGAGGGGTTGAGGGTGAGGGTGAGTGAGGGTGAGGGTGAGTGAGGGTGAGTGAGGGTGAGTGAGGGTGAGTGAGGGGTTGAGGGTGAGTGAGGGTGAGTGAGGGGTTGAGGGTGAGTGAGGGTGAGTGAGGAGTTGAGGGTGAGTGAGGGTGAGTGAGGGGTTGAGGGTGAGTGAGGGTGAGGGGTTGAGGGTGGGTGAGGGGTTGAGGGTGGGTGAGGGTGAGGGGGTGAGTGAGTGTGAGTGAGGGTGAGTGAGGGTGAGTGAGGGTGAGTGAGGGTGAGTGAGGGTGAGTGAGGGTGAGTGAGGGGTTGAGGGTGAGTGAGGGTGAGTGAGGGGTTGAGGGTGAGTGAGGGTGAGTGAGGGGTTGAGGGTGAGTGAGGGTGAGTGAGGGGTTGAGGGTGAGTGAGGGTGAGGGGTTGAGGGTGGGTGAGGGGTTGAGGGTGAGTGAGGGTGAGTGAGGGGTTGAGGGTGAGTGAGGGTGAGTGAGGGGTTGAGGGTGAGTGAGGGTGAGGGGTTGAGGGTGAGTGAGGGTGAGTGAGGGGTTGAGGGTGAGTGAGGGTGAGTGAGGGGTTGAGGGTGAGTGAGGGTGAGGGGTTGAGGGTGGGTGAGGGGTTGAGGGTGGGTGAGGGTGAGGGGTTGAGGGTGAGTGAGGGTGAGGGTGAGTGAGGGTGAGTGAGGGGTTGAGGGTGAGGGTGAGTGAGGGTGAGTGAGGGTGAGTGAGGGTGAGTGAGGGTGAGTGAGGGTGAGTGAGGGGTTGAGGGTGAGTGAGGGTGAGTGAGGGGTTGAGGGTGAGTGAGGGTGAGTGAGGGGTTGAGGGTGAGTGAGGGTGAGTGAGGGGTTGAGGGTGAGTGAGGGTGAGGGGTTGAGGGTGGGTGAGGGGTTGAGGGTGGGTGAGGGTGAGGGGTTGAGGGTGAGTGAGGGTAAGTGAGGGTGAGTGAGGGGTTGAGGGTGAGGGTGAGTGAGGGTGAGGGTGAGTGAGGGTGAGGGTGAGTGAGGGTGAGTGAGGGTGAGTGAGGGTGAGTGAGGGTGAGTGAGGGTGGGTGAGGGTGGGTGAGGGTGGGTGAGGGTGGGTGAGGGTGAGTGTGGGTGAGTGTGGGTGAGGGATTGAGGGTGAGGGGTTGAGGTTCTGTCATCAGACTTTGACCCAGAGCAGGAGTCAGAAATGCAGAAAACAAAGAAAGCAAAAATGGCAAACCCTGCACGATTGAGATCGTCACAGGAGTGGAAGGAAGAGGCGTGAGGTAGAATCCAGAGTAAGCAGCCTTGGTATTAAGCAGCGATCTCTTAAGAAAAACTTTTGGAGTTACACTTTCAATTTTTATAATCGAATTAAGCACTGGGGTTAGATAGATGTGTGTGTGGGCCGAAGGGCGTTATGTTGCGATGGCCTTGCATGACGTGCAGATAAATCAGTTGTGTTTAATCATCTGTGGGCTGTCTGACGTGTTCTGGCGTTTGTTTGATGTTGGGCTGCTGATGTGTCACATGGGCGGGCAGGCCAGTGTCTCACAGTGGATTCTGCTTGTATATCCGGGTTTTCCTTTGTGTTGTTGGGGGTGGCTTTACATGGCACTGGGAGGTGTTTGCATTGAGCGGCTGCCTGGACGGACAAAAGGTGGTGCTTAGCGGGACAACGAATGCTGCCTTCTCTTTTGTTTTGGTGCTGTCATGTATGATGGGGTCCGCCTGAAATGACGTTGTTAGGGACGTGTGTACAGCATCGGTGAATCGACTACCATGGTTGAAGATCTGGAAGGCTTTCCTTCTCTGACGCTGGTTCTGGTCTCTGTGGCGGCTCCCTGTCCCTCGGAGCGAAACCCAGTAAGCGCAGCACGGCTTATTATGGCGGACTTAAATGGCGCTCTGGATTGAGGTATTGAGAGCAGAGGGGGAGGGGCGGGGGGACCTTATGCAAGATCCGGATTCGTTGTAGGTGCAATTGGCGTTGGAAGCAGAAAGGAAAGATTGTTGATGCCTTCTGGTTAAGGGCCCCATCAGGATGTGTTTGGGTGGTGAACATGGAGGAAGTGCCGCCCGAGCATGAATACGTGTTACTGGGTATTCTGTTTACCACTGTGCCATGCCGTTCTGAATCTGTCCCTAATCTGTCGTCAAATGTTCTAACAGGGGGTTATACTGGGGGTTGAATAACAAGACGGACGGACGGAAGAGAGGGGAGGGGGGGGGAGAAATGCGACACGGAGGGAAGGGGAGGGGGCGGAGCGGGGAGGGGGCGTAGAGGGGAGAGGTGCGGGGAGGAGAAATGCGACACGGCGGGAGGGGGCGGAGCGGGTAAACAAACGCGGACGTGCACGCGCCCGTGACTTTTAAGGTCAATGCGCATGCGCATATGCTTAATGCGCATGCGCATTGACCGTAAAAGTCACGGGCACTGCAAGGAATCGCCACGATTCCTTGCAAGTTAGATAAAGAGTCGATGAGCCCCTATAGTCTCGCTTGCTCGATGCGCATGCGCATCGACAGGCGAGACCTAAACAGCGGACGCTTTTGTTAAAGCTGGCGCCCTACCAGTGCTCTTTTGATCAATTAATCAAAGCGCTCTCCTGAAGGGCTAATGCAAGCTATACAGTAAGGACACAGTAAAATGTCCAGTACTGATGGGAGGTTACAAAAGAAGACTAACTACTAAGGAGGGATTAATAAATCAAAAGTCAACATTTAGAAATGACAGTCACAGCAGTCAATTGAAAAGATGGGCAGAGAGTGGGCGGAGCTTCAAGTCCATACCTGTGGAAGGGCGAGATTTTAGATCTCTATCTTATCTCTCCAGATCTAAACCCCGTTCTGGTCGACTGAACCTTTATTGCCTGTCATTGAGGAAAGAAAGTGCATCCAATACCAGGTTAACTTTGCTAATAATGGACTCGACTCTGAAAAACCACAGACTACTTCTAAGTTTAAAGGTTTATTACAGAGTCATTGATAACTGCAAGTACAGGCATCTCAAAATGAGATTCAAAAGATACAGAGGCACTAATACAAACATATGTTCTCTGAAAGCGCTTAGGCGAGCAAAGAACACTACTAGAATCAGCTCCAGGATTAACAGGGCTCCAAGCATAGACACGAATTGTGATCTATCAGTCATCAAGAGGGAAGGAAGGAACCAGGTTAGGCTGTCCCTACTCTGTACTAGATGGTATCCCTACTTAACAAGATCCCAACCTATCAAAGGTGTCAGCTGTGAATGTCTTCCTAAGAAGATCACCCACTCTTAGTCTTTAGGTGAAACCCTACGATCTCCAGTCATGACCCCTCTCTGCCTACCCATGCGCTCTCTTCAGGGTCCTCAGGCGTCTGGTCTAACTCCACCCAGGGGTGCTGTCCCTAATACAAAAACCCACAATAACATTTGAGACGCCCCTCGAGAGACGCCTCTCACGTGGTGTCGATTCTGGCTTTCTCCATGATGATCTTCCTCTGGGCCTCGGGTTTAGCGTTGACCCTGCTTCTCAGGCTCTTCTCCGGCCCGCTGATACCCCCTAAACATTCCTGAATCCTCCTCCGTGTCTGTGCCAGTCTATTCAAACAGAGCTCTATTCATTAAACTTTTAATCGAAACCCCCTCGCACCTGCAGACAGACATCCACAGCTTGGATCCCAATTCTCATAAACTTCTAACAGAAGTTTGCAACTTATTTCCCGTCTCAGCTCGGCCTGTACCAGCACGTGTAAATCAGAAAACCTGTTTACCACTTCAGGCCTACAACCCTTCTCGCAGAGGTTTTATTCTCTTCATATTCTTTCGTGATTTAAAATAACAAGTTAACACTATAATCGTTTGTTATGAAAAACACTTCTATGGAATATAAATCTAACTAATAAAAAAATCATTATAACATTAGTGCAATCCATGTTTATGCATAGGCGTATTTTTCCAAACTCTTCTGGCCTGGCCATGAGGCCTGTCCCCTTCTATGCTTCGCAGCATGACATTCCCCCATTAGCAGCTACATAACATGGATCATGATTAATCACGTCTAATAAGAATACATTTTCCACACATTTCTGCATCAGTCCCACTACTATATGAATTTTCTATGTTAACTGCACACGTCTAGGTATAACGGAATACATTTTCAACGCTTATAAGCACTTCTATTATAATTGTGCGACTAACTTGTACTTATGGTGCACTCGTGCATTTTAGTTCAGTTTGCGCTCTCTCAGTTCCCCCCTTTGATGACCTCTCGTGGTCATCATCAAAATTCAAACTGAACTAGTTGCCATCCTCTCTCGTTTCAGCATTTCTAGAGCCCTCAGACTCTTGTACTGATTATCCTGCATGACAGCTAATCTCCGTTCTTGTGCTTTCCTGGCTCTCTCCAACCTATTTGACCTGTACCACTGGTACGACCTCACCAATCCCCACAACATGATCACACAGATCACTATTATGATGATAGGTTTCAGTACGTTCCACACAAAGCTCTTCCCTACGTTGGCAAGCCAACCTCCAACTTTACCCATTCCATGACCCACATTTTCCCACACATTTACTTGAGTCAGGTCCTCGATCTCCTTGTGAATGTTAGTTATGTTCATGATGACTTTCTCAAGAGGTTTTGAATTGTCTGGAATGTAAGTGCAACATTCCTGAACCTTCAAAGCCTTACAGACTCCGCCTTCTTTTGCTAGCAGAACGTCTAACGCAAGACGATTCTGAAGCACCATGGCCCTTATCGATTGCATCTCTCCCTCCACCAACATTAAGGATTGTGCGGTACTGGCAGACAATCTGTCTACGACTGTTGCCAGCCTCCTAATTTTGACATCATTGAGAATCAGTCCTAGAAGAGGAAATGCAGCTCCAAATACGTCTCCAACTATTTCTGCATCCCCTAGGTCTCTTCTCCCTCTTGCTGAGACCTTTCCTTCTATGATCTCTAAGTCTTGAGCGTGGTATATTTTTGGAAAGACAATAGCCAAATAACATGATCCGTACCAGTTGTCAGGTAGTCTCACATAGGCATTTCTTCCACAGACAAAATATACATTTGGAATTACTTGCATTCCCTTCAGGAAGTCCTTTGTGTAATATTCTAGTCTAAAAGCATGTTCACAACTGACCTCCCCTACGAATACATTTTCGTAGTACGTTTTACTTCTGTGAAGGCATAACTTCCCTCTCTGTGTACGATCCAAAGCTATTGGACCACTACTACCCTTCTTTTTGTGTGCCTTCTCCTCTTTGGTCCAATCTGTCTTCCGCTGTCCTGACTTTTTAAGAATCTTTTGCCTTCTATAACGATCATCCACTTGCCCTATAAACTTCTTCTCGACTTCTGATACTTTGCAAGTCAGATTATTTCTGCGGGCATGTGAAGTATCTAAAGTATCCCAAGGAATGAAGAACTTGGCCAATCTGTCTTCACTCTTGTAATAGTCCCACTTGTTCATTTGCTTATAATTTGGGACTTCTGGTAACACTGAATCAAAATTAGAAAAATAATACTCAAAACTATCTCTACCATAAAATATGCTAAGCAATAAGCTACATGTAATGCCATAAGTCAGCGGCAGGTGATGATATCTAATACCTTCATCTACAGACGCAGGCAGCTGCATGCAGACATAACAGTCCTTGACGTCCATGGCATCTACATACCCGTATAATAATTTGGCATAAGCATTTGACCTATAGTCACCCTGGGACTCATCCATGTGTAACCTACGGACCTCTGCTGCTAATAACGCTTTCTCCTGATCGGTTTCACCTTTCTTGCCAGCTGCAGTAGGTTTTGGTGTCACTACAGATTTTATGTCTGTTACCCCTGCCTCACTCTCGTGTCCCATCACATATGATACAGTAACTACTAAAGCTATAAGAAGTATCACTCCCACTATAAGTGTGCCTATTATACATTTGGCTCTACGGTTTGGAGCACCGGCCTCCATGTTCCTCAGACAGTACGGTTCCTTTTCTCCTTTGTAACACAAAGTTCTTTCTCTTTGAGTTCCTTTATAGTCTCTCTTGCTCCTACAGTCTTTAGAACCACACCTCGGAAGCTGGCAATCTCCTTTGCAAAGTCTTTGGGCTTCAACACAGACAACCCTAGCCCTTCTCCGTCAACTTAAAGGAAACCCCTAAGTTTTCTCTGCATTCCTAGGCGCTAGGTTATCTTCTTACTCTTGTTTATTTACAAAGTCTTTAAGCATCTACAATGAGGCTTGGGCCCGCGGCTTGGATAGCATAGTTCAATAGCTCCAAGCGAAGAACGTGTTCTTCATGACTTGTTATCGTTGTTCCAAAGTCGGGGAATTGCAATTCGGTGAAGAACATGTGCTTTAACTTGCTCAGGTAGGGAGGGTTGGGGACTTTGAATGTTAGTGACCCTTCGGCTTCGACTCCAGGCACCAACAGCTGTACTTCTACTGTGATGATGGGTTCAACGTTGGCCACTAGCACCGCCCTTATTCTCCCTGTCGTCTGTTCCCAAGACATCTGTCGCCAGATATGTCCACTCAGGATTGGCGTATCTTCTGCTAGGCACACGTACTCGCCTTGACCTTCTAGGACCTGCTGCTTCTGCGCCCAGAGCACCTTCGTCCGGATCTGAGTCTTCGGATATGGGAGCAAGAGTCCTCTCTGGAGTTGACCTCAGGCTTGACCTTCTCCTCTGCGGCCAGCTAGCCTCTCTACGCCTTGCCCCTCCGCTCCTGGTCCTTCTGCCTCGCTCGGGCTCACTTTCAGCTTGTTCAGCGTCTGATTCGTACTCCCAGCTACTTCCTCCTTCTGTGGCGTAGTCGGTTTCACTGTTGTACTGACCGTCCTCAGCTTGGTCAGACACACTCCCAGCTTCTTCTTGCACCTCTACAGCTTGGCTGGCCCCCTCTGTGGCTTCTCTGTCCGCAGCTGGACGTACATCCGAGAGAGGAGCTGTTTCTTCCAAAGGTGCTGGAACTCTCCGCATGTGAGACGCGTGGATCCAATTGGGCAGCCCTCCCACTTTTACAGCAGTGTTCGTTATTAGGATGATCTGGTAGGGCCCCCTCCACCGGGCATCTAGGCAGCTTCTCCTGACGTGCTTTTTTATCAGCACCCAATCTCCTGGGCACAGGTCATGACACAAGTCCTGGCTCGACGGGACCTCGGCAGCCTGCACCTGAAGGGACACAGAATGAATGGCGTCAGACAGACCCTTACAATAGTCCAGGATCATATCATCTGTGATATTTAACAAGGCTGCAGTCGGTACTGATGGCAATCTCATTGCCCTCCCCATTAACACCTCGTGTGGCGATAGTCCTGTTCTTCTGTCTGGGGTACTACGGATGCTCATTAGAACTAGTGGCAAGGCATCAGGCCAACTTAGAGACGTTGATGAACACATTTTTGCAATTCGGGATTTGATGGTGCCGTTTATCTGCTCCACAATCCCCGAAGCTTCTGGTCGATAGCTACAATGCAATTTCTGGTCTATGTTCAGGGCTGCACAGATCATCTTCACAAGCTCGCTGTTGAAATGCGTTCCCCTATCTGATTCCAAAGAGGCCGGTACCCCGAAGCGCGGAATGAGCTCCCTAAGCAATAACTTGGCTACTGTGAGAGTGTCACACCTGCGTGTAGGGTATGCCTCGACCCATCTGGAAAATATGTTATAATGTTATAAAATATTTTATTACGCGCTCTGCTACTACAGAGTATCCTGGCGCGGTATGCAAACAACCACCAGCACGTATCGAAGGCGGTTGCACCTTGGCATTTCAATGAAATCAATTTGCACTCTATTGAATGGACCTCCAGACCTCCCTATGTGACTCAATGCAACTGGTGTTCTTTTCCCTATGTTTAGCTGCTGACAGGTCACACAACGCTGGCACACTGCTTATGCTGCTACTCTGAACTTGGGGTTGTACCAGGTTTGTCTGAATACTCTCAGCATGGCGCCCCTCCCCAAGTGTACTGGACCATGAATCTGCCTGGCCATTGGGCTCACTAACTCATTTGGCAACACGGCCCTTCCATCAGATGAAACCCAAAAGTCTGTGTCTCCCACCACACATCCTGCAGTTTCCCATGTTCTTTTCTCAAAATCGGGTGCATTTTCTTGTACATTTTTTAACTCGTCCCAAGTATCTACAGTTTCCAATATCATAGCTAATTCAGTCCTTACATTGATTCCACCCACTTCCACCTCCGTGAAAGAGTACCCTTGTTCGGCGCAGTACCGCGCGACTTCGTCGGCATATCTATTGCCTTGTGACACGAAGTCCATATTCCTTGTGTGGGCAGTACATTTCACGACGGCAATAGCTGCCGGACATTGCAGGGCATCCAACAATAAACGTACAAACTCACCATTTCGAATGGGTGAGCCTGAAGAGGTCATGTAACCCCTTTGAGACCACAGTTGCCCGTAATCATGATCTACCCCGAAACCATATTGGCTATCGGTGTATGTGGTGACTCGAATTTGGTTGCTTGCCAGACAGGCACGCGTCAATGCAATAATTTCAGCTACCTGAGCGGAGTGTACTCCTTCCAGGCATGCGGCTTCCACAACTCCCGTAATTGTACAAACAGCATAAGCTGCTCTCAACGGCCCAACATCGTCTCTTACGCATGAGCCATCAACAAAGAAAACTTCATCAGGGTCAGTCAATGGCTCATCCACGATGTTGGGTCTCGGTTTGGTGCATAGTTCAGTCACATCAAGGCAATCGTGGTCTGTACATACATCATCATCTATGTCACTAGGGAGTGGCATCAATGTAGCAGGGTTCAAAACAGAGCATCTCTTGAGGGTCACGTTCTCTGCAGCAAGAATGACTTGCTCATAGCGCGTGAGCCTGCTATTGGTCAGATGCTGTGTTTTGGTCCTGGTCATCAACAGTTCAACAGAATGTGGCACATTCACCTCTAACTGATGCCCCATCACTATTGTCTCACACCTCTCAATGCTGACACCCGTTCCAGCAACGGATTTGAGACATCCGGGCAACGCTGCGGCTACTGGGTCTAAGGTAGCCGAGAAATAGGCAACTGGTCTACGGGCATTCCCATGGATTTGGACCAGGACTGACAAAGCACAACCCTCTCTTTCACAACAGTAAAGCAAAAATGTCTTGTCGTAATCTGGCATTCCCAGAGCAGGAGCACGGCACAAGTCCTCTCTCAGCTGCAGGAACGCCATAAAACAATCTTTGTCCCACGGTACCGGATCACTCACCTCCTTGTGCGTCAGTTTTTGCAAGGGTTTCGCTTTCAGTGAGAAGTTCGCTATCCACTGTCGGCAATAACCCACCATCCCTAGGAACATCCTGACCTCTCTCTGTGTTTTAGGCGCGTTCATCTTCATGATCGCCTCTATTCTGTCTGGTGACACCTTCCGTTTTCCTTTTTCAATTCTGTGCCCCAAGTACTGCACTTCTGTCAGGCAGTACTGCAGTTTGCTCGGAGACACCTTGTGCCCGTTTGCGGCTAGGTGATTTAGCAAAGCAATGGAGTCTTCCTTGCAAGCTTCTTCAGTTTCTGACGCGACAAGTAGGTCATCTATGTACTGGACCAGAACCGAATTCTGGGGCAGTACTAGACTTTCAAGATTTTTCTTCAAAAGCTGGTTAAAGATCGATGGGCTCTCTGTATACCCGTGTGGGATAGGACACCATGTTAACACGCGACCTTCCAGCTTAAAAGCGAAAAGGAAGTGGCTATCCTCGTCCAAAGGGATCGAAAAGAAAGCCTGACAAAGGTCTATCACTGTGAACCATTCTGCTTGGAACGGTATCTGAAACAATATCACTGATGGATTCGGTACCACTGGACAACATGAAACAACTATGTTATTGATTTTTTGAAGGTCCTGCACTATTCTGAATTTCCCACTTGGTTTCTGCAAACCCATAATCGGGGAGTTACACGGACTACCCACGATTTCCTTCAGTATTCCCTGCTTAATCATGGACTCTATCACGGGTGTTATACCTGCAATCGTTTCTGGGGTCAATTTGTACTGGGGTGTTCTCGGAAACTCAGCATTCGGTTTTACTATGATTTTCACTGGGTCCACTCCCTTGACTAGGCCAATCTCTTCCCCAGTGAAATCCCACACTTCTGGTGACACGGTCTCCCTCAGATCCCACGGAAGCTCATCCACGGTCAAAGTGGGATACAGCTCCACACACGTTCTTGAGTTTGCGACCTTAAAGTCAGCATCGTCATCATTAGTCAGTACTTCCACTCCCTGTGGCGTGCAGTATATTGTACAATTTAACTTGCACAATAAATCTCTTCCCAATAGACATACAGGACTAGAATCACAAACCACAAACTGATGCTCATCGCTGTATTTTCCTATTTTCACTAGCACTGGTTCTGTCAATGGGCTTGTCATTCTCCTGTTTGCGACCCCCACCACCTGTATCGTTTCTCCGGACATGGGCAGACCTGGAACTACGGCTGATCTTATCGTGGATCGAGTGGCCCCTGTGTCTACTAAGAAAGTTGTGGGACACCCTGCCACTTCGGCTTCAACATACGGTCCCCTCTGGTCCACCTCTAAGACGGCCCGAGGGTACAGTCCTCTCTCTCTACTCTCTGTCCCGTTAGGGGATCAACGTAGTAACACTCTTCTCCTCCTACGAAAAGAGGCATCTGTCTAAAGGTCTTTCCCGCCGGCCCTATTCTGGGCGGTTGAGGGAACTGGGCTCGTGGAGCTGGGGTCCCCCCTTTGACCACCCTTCCTTGATATGCTGTTGCCCCTTTTCCTGGAGTCTCTTGAACCTCTTCCTCCTCTATTCCTTGCTCTCCAATTTCAACGTTGTAGGGACACTCGCGTTTCCAATGTCCCACCTCGTTACATTGATGGCACCGGGTCGTCTTTTTCAATGCCGCTATGTCTACCCTAGGTCTAAAATTGGAGTTGTCCTCGTTGCCCTTGTTCTGGTTATTCTGTCTCCTGCCCACGGTCCCTGTTCCCTGTTGCTGTTGTCCACCTTTACCAGCTGACTGCATCTGTACCACCATCAGCTTTTCTTTTAGCTTTTTGGCTTTTGAATCTATCTCATCACTGCAGTATCTAGCATACCTCAGAATTTCGTCCAAAGGTTTGTTTTGCCAACAAATCAAGTGTTGCTGAATCATTAAACAAATATCCGGCCTTAAGCCCAAAACGAATTTAGACACAAACTGCCCTATGTCTTTAGGATCCATTACGTCCAACCCGCTATATTGTTTAAATGCCTTCAGCAATCTCTCATAAAATTTGTGAACTGTCTCCTTGGGCTCCTGTCTAGTTCGATCTATTTTGACCCAATCTATGTCCTGCATTGGCACCTTTTCCTTCAGCCAAGTCATCACTCTCTCATATTTGGTCATGACTGTCTCGGACGGTCCATTGGTCCGTGCATCCCTCTCTGGTTCTGCTGTGGGCCATTCAGCACTAACCTTACATGCTGACCACAAGTCTCCTGGCACCACAATGTCAAACAAGGTGTTTAGGTCAATCCATAGTACCTTGGAGATTTTTACGAATCTCTCTGCCTGCTTGTACCATTCCACTGGGTTCTCCCTCAATTTAGGGAAGGAATTGGTAAAGGCAGCTAAGTCTCCCCTACTCCAGGGCACGTGCACATAGCTCCCGTTTGCAACCTCACGCAAAGGGTATGCCTCTATCTTCTGCAGCCCTCCCTCTGGGGATATCCCAAGCATGCTCCTCCTGACGGTCCCTTTCCTGGACCATCTTTCTTCCCATTTATCAAGCGCCCTCCATGTCCTTATTCCAGTGATCAATTCCCTTATGTGTGTTTTTAATCCTATTGTCCTCCTCTCGTCTAGGTCCTGATCTGAATAGTGTAGCCTGTGGTTACCCTGTAATGCTTTGGTCCTCGGCAAGTCTACCATGTATTTTCCTGCCAGCTCAACTAATTTCTCATGAGCGGCTCTCGCTTTCCGAGTGACGTCTTTTGCTATGAACAGTATTTCATCCTGCTCGTACATGTCCATTCTCTCCAAAGGCAAGGTACCATCTACCATGTCATCCAGATCTGACCATAAACTGGCGACATCAAGTCTTTTTGATTTTATCTCGGCTTGCAGTATGTATTTCTTAGGGTGTTCACCGACATCTCTCCCATCCCAGCTCCGAGTCCTACGCCTAGGCTCAGGGGCGTTAAGGAGAGTCCTCCCTTGTTCCCATCTTTCCAAGTCCCATGCTCGGCCATCTTCCCTTGGAGGGTGGTGAAACACTGCCCTGTTTCCCCCAATCTCATTTTGTCCATTCTGCCTATTATCCTTGGTCCCATGATAGGACTCTCTGCTGTTATCCACCCTGTCGCTATTCCCTCGTTGCCTAGTGTCACTCAGTATCTGGTAAGTTCCCTCTCGGCTCCCCATGTCCCCATTATTCCGTTCATGTCCGTGATCACAGGGGTCATGGCGAGCCCTCTCGCAACTCTCATTTTGTCCACTATTGTCAGACACATAGTGGGTGCACTTAAAGCTGTTCTTATACTCCTGAGTTCTTCTGTCCCCTTCGCTGTAAACGGGGCGGGACACCCACCCACACTCTGGGCTTCTGGTTTCTAGTACTGGTCTACCTCCACTCCTGGTACGACAAGTATCTTCTCTATTTTACTGACACTTCCTGTCCCACTCTGGACTGCTTTCGCCAGCCCCGCAGTGAGTCCGGATCCTGCTATCTTGGCTTTCTCTTCCAGCTTCCGCTGCTATCAGGCTCTTGTGAGCTTCTACTGCCGCATCCCATTCCTTCATGTACTCTCTCAACTCCTGGAAGGATTTCGGCCCTGATCCCCTCAGATCCATTGGCCACCTCGGGCCTGATGGGTCTCCTGTGGGATCTACTGCTGTATGCACTGGGGTACTCCAGTCTCTGGGTCCTGGCAGCTGTCTCGGGGAATTGATTGTCTCGTTCCTCCTCGCCATTTCTGATCTCTCCCTGTCCACCCGTACCTGTTCCTCCCCTCTGGCTCTCTCTGGGTCATAAATCGACACTATAGGACCTATAGTGACAGGTACTTGCAGGGCGTCGGGTAGTGCATAGGATGTGGCACGCTCCGTTTCTGGCGCCTTCTGTACCACAAACCTTTTGACCACCTTCTGTACCGGACTAAGTTGGGGCAGTTCTTTGTTTGCAGTGGGATCCCAATCTGCGATAGGAAGCGGTCTATACTCCCCTGTGTCAACCCCCCCCATTTCTGCTGAGCTCGGCATTTTCTGTCTCTTTATTGTATGGGGGTGGCCTATCTGTTAGTAACCTATTTATCAGGCTGTCCTCTGTCTCGCTCTCATCATCATCCTCGAAGGGGCTCTTATTTTCCGTCACCTCTATCACTGGGTACAATTTGTTTACTTCAAGGTTATGCACTCTCCATCTTTTAGCATCCGCATCCCATTTGGCATCCTGCACTGCTCTTACCGATCTTTTCACCCTTTCTTGGCGCCTGTTCTGGTTTCTATCGTGCGCCGCCCTAATCCATGCATTGAGGGCTTCAAACTGAGTCGGTCTCGGCAGAGGTTTCATTGAGGTCATAACTACTTTTAATCGATGCAATACCTCTAATCTAAACGTCCCGTACTTTGGGAACGTCAGTTTCTCATTCCCTTCTGTAATCTTAGTCCAATTTGAAATCCACAATATAGTATGCAACCCAACGTTAGTCGCCATATAATTTGCCGGTGTACCCTCCGGCGGGGCTTCTTCCCCATCATAAGACCTCCGCCTATCTCTTTTAAACGCCGCTTTTAACCATTTAAAACATTTCATGATTAAACGTACAATTTCCTGCTTCACTATTCTGTTTACTTCCTGGTGACAATCTGCCAATCCTAGCGCGGCTTTGCTAGCTGGCCTATCACAGCGCGGTCTCACCCGCACCAGCCAATCCCAGCGCGGCACTTTCTGACGTCACTCGTCTCACGGCGCGGTCTCACCCGTACCGGCCAATCCTAGCGCGGCACTTTCCGACGTCACTCGTCTCCCCTTTGCAGCAGTTCCCCTCCTTTCTCAGCTCGTCTCCCGGTCACGCATGCGTCCCATTCATACACCGAAAAATGACTACTTCCGACCAAGCGATCACTTTCCTTGACTGTACGTCCACAGTCTATCTGTAATTGTCACCACAACTGACGAAATACCTTTTCAGGCAATCGTCTCTCTGATAGGTTGCTTACACACGGTAACTTCCGACCAGCGTCTGTTACTCACACACTCACTCTTACGTCCCCCCTATCTCGGTCCTGCGGGCAATCAATGGTACCTCATGACCCCCTTCACACTGGTTTGACAATTACTCTGGATGTCCGATACACCCGAACCACTTAAGCTCTCATCTGAACTTAAGATTTGCACCGGTTGCACGCGCTCACAACCTGTTCCACAGTCACTCTACAGGCATTCAACTCCGCCAGACATTACAACATAGATGCAACACAAAAACACCGCAATCTAACGCGCATGACCCTTTATACTCACTCTCGACCGTTACTGCTGCTTTTCTTTCTCGCGCCGTCAGCACCCTCTTCGGTGGGCGGTTCTTCCGATCATCGATCTCTAGGGGCCTTGGGGTAATCTAACCTGGCCTAGATCACCTTCCTCAAGAAGGCAACCATCCTCTATAGCTACCAACTGGAAGGGCGAGATTTTAGATCTCTATCTTATCTCTCCAGATCTAAACCCCGTTCTGGTCGACTGAACCTTTATTGCCTGTCATTGAGGAAAGAAAGTGCATCCAATACCAGGTTAACTTTGCTAATAATGGACTCGACTCTGAAAAACCACAGACTACTTCCAAGTTTAAAGGTTTATTACAGAGTCATTGATAACTGCAAGTACAGGCATCTCAAAATGAGATTCAAAAGATACAGAGGCACTAATACAAACATATGTTCTCTGAAAGCGCTTAGGCGAGCAAAGAACACTACTAGAATCAGCTCCAGGATTAACAGGGCTCCAAGCATAGACACGAATTGTGATCTATCAGTCATCAAGAGGGAAGGAAGGAACCAGGTTAGGCTGTCCCTACTCTGTACTAGATGGTATCCCTACTTAACAAGATCCCAACCTATCAAAGGTGTCAGCTGTGAATGTCTTCCTAAGAAGATCACCCACTCTTAGTCCTTAGGTGAAACCCTACGATCTCCAGTCATGACCCCTCTCTGCCTACCCATGCGCTCTCTTCAGGGTCCTCAGGCGTCTGCTCTAACTCCACCCAGGGGTGCTGTCCCTAATACAAAAACCCACAATAACATTTGAGACGCCCCTCGAGAGACGCCTCTCACGTGGTGTCGATTCTGGCTTTTTCCATGATGATCTTCCTCTGGGCCTCGGGTTTAGCGTTGACCTTGCTTCTCAGGCTCTTCTCCGGCCCGCTGATACCCCCTAAACATTCCTGAATCCTCCTCCGTGTCTGTGCCAGTCTATTCGAACAGAGCTCTATTCATTAAACTTTTAATCGAAACCCCCTCGCACCTGCAGACAGACATCCACAGCTTGGATCCCAATTCTCATAAACTTCTAACAGAAGTTTGCAACTTATTTCCCGTCTCAGCTCGGCCTGTACCAGCACGTGTAAATCAGAAAACCTGTTTACCACTTCAGGCCTACAACCCTTCTCGCAGAGGTTTTATTCTCTTCATATTCTTTCGTGATTTAAAATAACAAGTTAACACTATAATCGTTTGTTATGAAAAACACTTCTATGGAATATAAATCTAACTAATAAAAAAATCATTATAACATTAGTGCAATCCATGTTTATGCATAGGCGTATTTTTCCAAACTCTTCTGGCCTGGCCATGAGGCCTGTCCCCTTCTATGCTTCGCAGCATGACATTCCCCCATTAGCAGCTACATAACATGGATCATGATTAATCACGTCTAATAAGAATACATTTTCCACACATTTCTGCATCAGTCCCACTACTATATGAATTTTCTATGTTAACTGCACACGTCTAGGTATAACGGAATACATTTTCAACGCTTATAAGCACTTCTATTATAATTGTGCGACTAACTTGTACTTATGGTGCACTCGTGCATTTTAGTTCAGTTTGCGCTCTCTCACCTGAATACAGCATGCCTCGCAGAGCAGGGCATGCACTGCCCAGGCTCGACCTAAACAAAACCTATACAACCACACATGACAAATCTTAGCTCAGGGATAACGCACTTGCTATCATACAGGAAGAGGGCGCAGAGGACCTGCCGCCATCAAACATATAAAACGTGGTCTCCCACGTGTTCCTGCGGTTTTGTAATTATTTTTTTTGTCAATGTTTTTTTCTTCTTTTCTAAAGGGGAAAGTAGATTGCACGTTTCCTGTCTGAGGATTCGCCTTATTTTTTTGGGAATGTAATATGGAAGATGGACGAGTCAAGCTGATGAAATGATCTCCCGCTCCTTGTTAAAAAGCTAGACCCATGTTTTGTTTTTTGTTTTTTATTGAGGTGCAGTTTTCCTTTTCTTCACCTTGCTTACAAGCTCTTCTTGTTTGCAAAGGCAAAGCCTCTCCGTAGGTTTCAATAAATTACACATTGCCTACATGGATTATACGTGTCCTCTCTCTTCCGTCTTTACCTAAAACGAGCCATTTTCTTTTTAACTCCAACGCTGCCTGGAATTGGCCCAACTATTTTCACATTTAAATTAGTTTCAAAAGACACGTTCAAGATTTGAGAAAGAAATGCAACAAATCGCTGACTATACTGGGAACAAACAACGCAAATAATGTTCACAATGGGTAGACTTCATTCATCAAACTTACTGTGGCTTTTAACAGTTTAAAAAATACATAATCTATTTGAAGCTTAGAAACTGAAAAAGAGGAACTGTGTGTTCCAGGATATGGGGGCGTAGACTAAATGTCTAACGGGTGCTCCCACCATTGTCCTTTTAATGTGGGAATGTGAGGCTTGCTCGGGTGCTGGTTAAAGTTTAACATAGCAGCAGGAAAACAACAAAACAATTAACTCCCAACAACAAATACCAAGCATCTATCATTTGCTCGCAGAAAACTACAGTTTAGCATATCACTACCAAGTAACACACGTTTGTTGTTTTCATTTTGAGACATTTCTAAGCTGAATAACGTCCCTTGTATATGGAAAACAGATACATAATTCACACAACGCAAAATGGAAATAATAAAAGTTCATTGTAAATTTCCTTGTATAAATTGTTTATTTGCTGTTTTTGTAAGGTGCTTCTCCAGAGAGGAGACTGGTAAGACATACATATGTCCACAGTTCATATAGTACAATGTCACGTTTGTTAATGTACCACAAATCAATGCCTTTAATTTTCTGTCATCCTCGATATCACACTGATTTTTTAATATAAACAATAAATTCAAGAGTTGACAGATTCTTAATACATCTCTGCATTCTGCCATGTATGTTAAACTGTGGTAGAAGTATGTGTGATTGCGGATCAGCACAATTTAATTTATTTGATGATTTTTTATTTTATTTTTATTTAGTGCATTTTTATAAAGCGCGGACATTACCCGAAGGTGTCAGAGCGCTGTACAATAGAGCCAGTTACGTTACAAGAGAAAAGTGTTACATAATAGAACATTACAAAGATAAACAGGAGACTTAAAATGAAGGGTACACAAACACAAAATCCAACACAGCACGCATGGGTGAGGAACGTACAGGAAAAAGTACAAATTTACAATGAAGAGCGAACTTCCTAGAGGGGCCTGAGAATGAAAGTATTAGTTCTGAAAGTGTCTTTAGACGAGAAGAGATTTGAGGTCAGCTTTGAAGATCCGGGTAGAGGAGGTGGAATGAAGCAATGGGGGAAGCGGGTTCCAGATTCTCACCGCGTTGCCTGAGAAGGATTGCGCCATCGATCTTTCCCTTTTGAAGACGGAGGGCTCAAGCAGAAGCTTTTCCGCATTGCGAGAAGGTCGAGAGCCACTGGACAATTTCAATTTATTCGCCAGGTAACGAGGGGAGGACGTGTGTAAGGCTTTGTGTGTTTTGCAGGCAGTTTTGTAAATGATCTTGCCTCGATCGGAAGCCATCGAAGAGAGGACAGGATAGGAGTGACGTGGTTACTTCTTTTAGACCCTGAAATGAAGCGAGCTGCTGAATGGAGGATGGATTTGAGAGGGGAGAGGTGGGATTTGAGTGGGCCCTTCAGAAGAGAATTGCAATAATCCAGTCTTGAAAGAACCAGAGATTGTACCAAGGTTTTTAAGTCTTTCCCCGGGAAGAACCGACGGATGCCCCATAGAAGGCACAACTGGTAACGTGCGTTCTTAGAAATAAGAGTTGATGTGGGAGATTAGGTTGAGTCTTTTGTCAAGAATGACACCTAGGGATCTAGCGCTGTCGACAATGATGGGTTTGTTGTTGAGTAGGTTCTGCTGATCCATCCAAGATTGAACAGGAGGAAGTGAGAGAGAGGTAGAAAGGAGGAAGAATTCAATCAATCATAACACTTGTAGAGCGCACTACACACTCGTGAGGGTCTCAAGGCGCTGGGGTGTGGGGAGTCCTGCTAGTGGTCAAAGAGCCAGGTCTTGAAGAGTCTCCTGGAGGCCAGTAGGTCCTGGGTTGACGTAGGTTGGTGGGGAGGGTGTTCCAGCCAGGTCTTTGCGGCGAGGTGGGAGAAGGATCTGCCGCCGGTGGTCGCTCTTCGGATGCGGGGGACTGTGGCGAGGGCGAGTCTGGCGGAGAGGAGCAGGCGGGTGGGGGTGTAAAAGTTGAGTCGAGTGTTGAGGTATGCTGGGCCGGTCTTGTGGAGAGGTTTGTGTGCAAGAATGAGGAGCTTGAAGGTTATCCTCTTATTGACGGGGAGCCAGTGCAGGTCTCTCAGGTGTGGTGTGATGTGGCAGCGGCGGGGGATGTCGAGGATCAGACGCGCTGATGCGTTCTGGATGCGTTGCAATCGCCTCAGGAGCTTGGCCGACGTTCCTGCGTAAAGAGCGTTTCCGTAGTCCAGCCTGCTGGTGACGAGGGCCTGGGTGACTGTTCTTCTTGTCTCGGTGGGGATCCACTTGAAGACCCTGCGGAGCATTCGGAGGGTGTTGAAGCAGGATGAGGAGACGGCGTTGACCTGTTTGGTCATGGAGAAGGTGGAGTCGAGGATGACCCCTAGGTTGCGTGTGTGGTCGGTCGGTCTCGGTGCTGTTCCTAGGGTTGCAGGCCACCACAGTCATCCCAGGCTGAGGGGGTGGAGCCGAGGATGAGGACCTCCATCTTGTCCAAGTTCAGCTTCAGTCTGCTGTTCTTCATCCATTCAGGGACGGCCTTCATTCCTTCGTGGAGGTTGGTCTTGGCGGTGTGAGGGTCTTTGGTGAGGGATATGATCAGCGGGGTGTCGTCAGTGTAGGAGATGATGTTGGGGTCGTGCTGTTGGGCGACGTGGGTGAGGGGTGCCATGTAAATGTTGAACAGCGTCAGGCTGAGGGAAGAGAACTGAGGTGTGCGGCACAGATGATTTAGGTGGCCGTGAAGCGGAAGGGGGGGAGGAGAACGCTCTGAGTTCTGCCGGAGAGGAAGGATGTTGTCCAGTCCAGGGCCTTCTCTTGGATCCCGGCGTCGTGTAGGCGTGTGCGTAGTATGTGGTGGCAGACCGTGTTGAAGGCGGCTGACATGTCCAGGAGGATGAGGCTGCTTTTTCTCAGTTGTCAAGTCTGGTGCTGTGGTTGCTGCGTAACCCGGACTGGGACGGGTCCAGGATGTGGTTATCCTCGAGGAAGCGGGCCAGTTGTTTGTTGACGATTTTCTCGGTGACATTTGCCGGGAACGGGAGCAGGGAGATGGGGCGGAAGTTCTTGAGGTTCTTGGGGTCCGCCTTGGGTTTCTTGAGTAAGGCGTTGATCTCGGCATGCTTCCAGCTTTCTGGGAATGTTGCTGTCCCAAAGGAGGTGTTGATTGTTTTCCGAAGATGGGGTGCGATGGCTGAGCTGCCTTTGTTGAAGATGTGGTGGGGGCATGGGTCCAGTGGGAATCCGGAGTGGATGGTGTTCATGGTCGCGCTGGTTTCCTCGTCATTGACGTTGGTCCAGGAGAGAGGGCGGTTGGTGCAGGTGGTGGTCGTGGTGGCGGTGGTTGTCGGGGTGATCGTGACGTTGAAGCTGTCGTGGATGTCGGTGATCTTGCGGTGGAAGAAGATGGCCAGTGAATCACATAGGTCTTGCGAAGGCAGAATGTCGTTGGTGTTGGAGCTGGGGTTGAAGAGTTTCTTCACAATGTTGAAGAGTTCTTTGCTGTTGTGTGCGTTGTTATCCAGGCGATTTTTGAAGGAGGCCCTCTTGGCGGTTCTGATGAGTTGATGGTGTCTGCGGGTGGCATCCTTGTGGGCTGCGTAGTTGTCCAGTGTTCGTTCGCGGAGCCAGTTCTTCTCCAGTTTTCGGCAGGTTCGTTTGGAGGCCTGGAGGTCTTCGGTGAACCAGGTGGCTTTCTTTCTGGTGTGGTTCTTGGAGGGTGTCTTGAGCGGGGCGAGGGTGTTGGCGCAGTCGTCGATCCACTGTCTAAGGTTGCGGGCAGCGGTGTTGGGGTTGGCGGAGTCGGCAGGTGGGTTCTGGGCAAAGGTGTTGGTTAGCTGGTCTTCTGTGATCTTGCTCCAGCAGCGTCAGGGCATTTGTTGGGGCCGGTGGTGTGTGGTGGGTTTCCTGAAGGTGAGGTGTATGCAGTGGTGGTCAGTCCAGTGGGGTTCGGTGGTGTGGCTGAAGGAGACGTGGGGGCTTGCGGTGAAGATGGGGTCCAGCATGTGGCCGGCGGCGTGGGCTGCTGTTGTCACAAGCTGTCTAAGTCTGAGGTTGGCGAGGTTGTCGATCAGAGTGGTGGAGTTGGTGTTGTTGTTGTTCTGTAGGTGGAAGTTCAGGTCCCCAAGGAGGATGTAGTCTGTGGAGGCGAGGGCGTGTATGCTGATGAAGTCGGCGATGGAGTCGCTGAACTGTGGTCGGGGTCCGGGGGGTCTGTAGACAAGGGTTCCTCTGAGGGTGGTGTTGGGATCGGTGTGGATCTGGAAGTGCATGTGTTTGGTGGTATTGAGGGTGTCGTCGGTGTTGGTCGAGACTCTGAGGGTGTTTCTGTGGACTATGGCGATTCCTCCTCCGATGCCATTGGTACAGTCCCTGCAGGTGATCTTGTAGTCTTCCGGGATGGCTATGGCGATGTCGGGGGCTGAGGTGGGGTTCAGCCAGGTCTATGTCAGGAAGGCGACGTCTGGGGAGGTAGAGTTGAGGAGGTCCCAGTGTTCAATGGCGTGTTTGCGGGCGGAGCAGAGGTTGAGGAGGATGCATCTGAGGTAGTTGGGTTCTTTTTTTGGAGGTTTGGTTGGCCGGATGCTGGTGAAGCTGCAGTTCCGGCAGGATAGGGTTCGTGGGTGCACTTCGGGGAGGCCCGGAAACAGGTGTGTTTTCGTCTGTGGTCGAGTGCGTGGAGGGTGCTGGCATCGTAGCGGAGTCGGGCGTCATGGCGTTCGCGAGGGCCAGGGGTTCTGGTGCTGGACGCAGTCCAGGCACAGACGGGCGCAGATGGGCTTCACTTAGGCGCGCTGCCACCATAATGGAGAGGTGGGAGGGAGGTGCAGCTGGGAGGCGGGAGTGGGGTGGCCAATGGGGACGAGGGGACGGGGCCGTAGGGGACGCAGGGGAAGGAGCCGCAGGGGATGCAGGCGAAGGAACTGGGGATGGAAGGGGGTGGCAAGGGAGAGCAGAGGATAAGGGGACAGTGGTGGCCGAAAAACGATAATACAGTTAGAAGGTGGCACAAAATATACACAGGAAACAATAACAATCAGGAAGAGGAACCAAAAAAGAACCGACGATGGGCAGAGCCTAAGCGGGCTTCGAACACTGGCAGGAGCTGGCTGGGAGCACTGGCGCCGAGCAGGTGGAGCTGCGCGGTGTGGTGAGCTAACATCTAGTTATTATTAGAGTTGAGAGTAGAGTTGAGTAGTGAGAGATCGTGTGCGGAAGACACCTTGAGGTAGATTTTAGTGTCATCCGCATAAAGATGGTAATGGATCTCAGATTTGTTTAGGATGTTCCCTAATGGTCCCAGGTAGAGATTAAACAAAATGGGTGCCAGGATAGAACCTTGCGGAGCGCCTTGACCTACAGCCAATGGAGATGAAAGACTGTTCACTATCTTGATCATTTGGGATGTGTCCGAGAAGAAAGAGGCAAACCATTTAAGCACTGTGCCATCCAATCCCATTCTCTGTTGAAGAGTGTTGAGGAGAGTGCTATGATTGACAGTGTCAAAGGCTGCAGAGAGGTCCAGAAGAATCAGAAGACACGATTCCAGAAGAATCAGAAGACACGATTCCCCAGAGTCGAGTATACGCAGCGCATCATCAATCGCTTGCAGCAGGGCTGTTTCAGTGCTGCAATTTTGGATGAAGCCAGACTGGAAAAAGTCGAGGAGATTATTGTCCATAATATGTAAAGAAAGTTGTTTGGCAACAAATTTTTCGGTGATTTTCGGCAGAAAAGGGAGGTTGGTGATAGGGCGGAAGTTGTTGAGGTTGTTCGTATCAAGAGAGATTTTTTTTAGAAGAGGGGTAAATTGTCCTGATTTGAGGGCAAAAGGGAGGGAGCCTTGACTGAGGAAGAGATCGACTAGCCTGGTCCAGTAAGTAAGAGTATGGGTGTAGAAATCGATGGCGATGACACTAGGGATGGGGTCAGAAGAATGGTTGGAGGGTTTAGTTTCGAGGATGCATTTGAGGAATTCATCTTCCGAGATGACGCCAAAGTTCTACCAGCTAACTAAGGATTTCCGCTCCTCAATGGGGATGGGGTGGGCGACCTGATCCACCAGTCAGACCCCCCAGGATATAGCGGCATCGATTAGCACAATTAGCGGCTCAAAAATGGAAATTTAGCGGCACAAATATGGAAATTTAGCGGCAATTTTGCTGCATTTTATTTGGCTGTTTTTCCTACAACAAACACAGATATCTTAGTGGGCACTTTTGTAAAAATCGTGGCATTTTTACAAAAGTGCCGATTTCGAGGCAAACCGCGAAATCCTGGAGGGTCTGACTAGTGAAGAAGTTACAGACGTGAAGCCAGGTGAGCGTTGTGGGGGAGGGAAATCCTTTAAAGAGTCATTTTCTTTCTGGATTTCCCTTCTCTTCTTGAAACGCAAGAGCAGCAACATTGTGGTGTCACCAGGGCTTTAAGCGGAAGCGTTTTCAATATTATATGTAACAAGCCATAGTTGCAAATTATTTATCTTATGCAACTAATAACCATTTACAAAGCCAATAGTCCTGATTTGTTGTAGGTATGATGTTACTTGTTGTATCACATATCTGGATGCATTGACAGAAACAGCAAAATACAAGTCGGGCGGCACACTATGCTATGCACAGATTTTTAGCGTAAGTCTTTTAAAGACACAGCCTTAATTACATCGGCCACGCCCCTTTGAGAGACCCCCGTTTTTCATCCCACTTAAAGCCCTGCAAATACTCATAATATAACACAGCGCAACAAGGGTTTTTTACCTCACAGAAGGATGTTTTCCACATGGAGAAAAAAGTTTAAAAGTCCAATTAATCTGAAGGCATTTTCACAAGCATGATTTTTTACTACATATATATATTTTTTATTTTGCAGAGTTTTATATAGCGCAAACTTGGCCCAAATCGGGTATCAGAGCGCTTTACATAGCACCAGTTACGTTACATGAGGACACACACTCATTTTTGTTAGGCAAGGGGAGATTAAGTGATTTTCCCAGAATCACAGGATGTTTGGCGACATTACCGAGACTCAAACCTAGTTCCCCAGGTCTGAGGTCGAGTGCCCTAGCCACATCAAAGGGAAAGCCTACGCCAGCACCCTATTTGAAGATCTAGTCCAATGGGTCTCAAAAGTAGGCCTACTTCCACTCCATCAAACCGGGTTCTGTGGCTTAGGATCAATGGTAGACACCACTGTGGCCCTCTCCTATATAGCCAAAACACAATTCCTTACTCTGCCATCAAAAAAGCCATAAAATAGCAACTGAATCAGCTTCCTAGAAGGGCACATATGCTTCATTAACAACATCTTACACAACCCAGACCATACAACCGTATCTGCATCAAGCATTGAGTAAACGCTGTCTAGACCTAATATTATGGGCCAGGCTGGTTCCTCTTCCAATAAGAGAACTGAACATCGGCTGGAAATCGCTCACTAACACTGTTCGTTGTACACATTGCAACTACACAAAGGAGTTGTTGTTTCACCTGTCATGCTAGTGCCCAGCATTGCATAGCGTCCGCTACAAGTTTCTGAGGCCAATCTTTCTACACCACGGCATACGTATGGTCGCAAAGGTGCAACCTTTTATATTCTCTCTTGAAACCGTGTCACATTGGGCAAAACTAGATATCCGAAGATAGCAATCCAAACAGCTAGCACCCCCGTCCCCCTACCCCACCTGACTAGGGTGTAGCACATAGACTATGTCATAGAGTAACAAGCTATGCATTCATACAGAAGGTGCTTTTATGTAAATTTTTTAACTCAATGGTTTTATGATCTGATGCACAACTGAAGGGGTATGAATTTTTCATATTCTTTTGCTTTCTTCTATGTAGACAGAAATGCTTTTGCATGGGTGTAATTGGGAGTACACCACACTTTTCCACCAGTTCTCTTGGAAAAGTTCGTGAATTCTAAAAAAATTATAAATCTTTACCCGCAGAATACATCTAGGGGGACCCAGATGTATTATTTAAAGAAAAAGAAACAAACATGTTCATGTAAAGGGTCAAAAGTCACAGGCAGCACAGATGCAGCAATGGACATCTGGATTTCGCTGGCACTTTTGTAAAAATCGCAGCATTTTTACAAAAGTGCCGATTTCACGGCAAACCGCGAAATCGCGAAATCCTGGAGGGTCTGACCAGTGCTTTGACCTTTTCATCAACGAATATAGTGAAATCTGCTGCTTTCTTTGTGGAATCCTCAGGCTGAATGGTTAGGAGAGAACAGTTTGGGTTTTTGATGAGGGCAAAAAGTTTTTTGGGTCTGTTTTTGGCTGGGTAAAGGAGGGATCTGAAATGTGATGCTTTTTCAAGGAAGATATGCTTGTGGTATTTGGATCTTGCTGAATGTAAAAGAGCGAGATTGGAGGTGGAAGGAGATTTTCGCCACTGTTTCTCCAGGATTCAAAGGTTTTTCCTTTCATCGCCCTTGCCACTGGCACACAAAGAACCCCGGATCCAATCCTAAATTCAAACTCCGCTCCTTTTCCCACTCCGCTCGATCCGCTCTTTTCACGAAGGAATGGCCCACAATGAGTATAGACAGTACAGCCTCCTCTGGCCCCGCCACTGCACCTGCAAAGACACATATTTGAGCCACAAGAAAAAACGGACATCAATCGCTGTCTTCCATCTCCACCCCCCTCATCCTGATATATGTCTTATAGCAATCTGACTTCCAACGCTCTAAGCGCATGAGGTCCCCCTTTCCCCAACCTTGTCAAGCCGTGACCGTTGTCCGCCCAATCCGGAGAAAATGTGTGCCAAACACCCACGGGTCCTCATCCATAGCCCGTAGGGCGTGCCGTAGGACCCCCAACAACTGAGTTGCCGTCACCCTGGTATGATTAGCCCGACGAAATACCTCGCCCGCGTCCTCTCGCCGCGCGGAAGCGAACCAACTACCTCAAGTCGCCGGGCAAACCTCCCCCTCCTCCACTGGACCCATCACAACCCACGTCCCCACGCCCCTTTGGTCGGTCTTAGAGCGTCGCAGCCGCACAGCCACCTCCCGGACCCTCAGGTCGGTGTCCCCCCACAAGATCCCAGGATCCCTCTGGCCCCCACCTGCTCAGAGTCGCGAAACGCTCCAAAGTACATCCACGTTATGAGCATGGAAAACAGCACAGTCTCCTCCTGGTTGTGGCAAATGGAGGGCAACACCTGAATCAGTGTGCCAAGCATCCCCGCAGTGATGGGCCTATGCCTACTCACTCTGGCCCCTCTCCCCTACGCCCAACCCTCCAATAATCGCATCCCCTCTTCCCCCAGCGGACGGTGCATACCCCCACCACAACTTCCCCATGAAGGCCACCGCCGCCAATTTCCCAGAAATCATCACCCGCGACATCCCCCTGTCCATCATGCGCAGTATGAACTGTACCACTTGCTCGCACTGCCGCCAGCGCTCCTCCTGCCGCAACGCCCCACCTTCCTGGAACTCCAGCCACGCCTGTTTGTATGTTCTCCAGGTAGAAACCGCCACTGACGCTCTTACCAGCTGTATGACCCGGTTTCTCCCACGCGCCACAGCCCCAGTGGTACCGGCGTCTTGTGGTCCTCCGCCTCCGTGACTAGCCCATGGAACATCTGCCACTGTGAACGAGACAAAGCATCCAGAACGTCATTGTACACCCCGGGAACGTGTCGAGCTTGAAACAAAATATCGTGCTCTAGACATTTCATAAAAAACACCCTCATCAACTTGAGCACCTGCAGGTCCCTGGCGGACTGCCTGTTAATGACCTGCACCACCGCCATGTTGTCGACTCTAAAAGTTACCCGCTTGTGCGCCAACTCCTGCGCCCACACCATCACCGCCACCACGAGTGGGAAGAGCTCCAAGAACGCAATGCTCCGTCCCCCGCCTTGCCAATGTGATGGCCATTCCTCTGCACACCATCGTCCCTGCCAATACAAACTGAAACCTCCCACCCCCGCCGCATCCGACAAGATGGTCACGTCCCAGTCCCAGTCCTCCGGGGGCACCATGGGCCACTATTGAAATGCTCCAGGAAAGCCCGCCACATGCGAAGATCCTCCTTCGTCCCTGCCGACAAACGGAGGTGGTGGGGTGGCAACATGAGCCGGATAGCGCAAGACCCAGTCGCCTGCAGAATGTACGGCCCGCCCGAATGACGCAACACGCGAAATTCAGATGCCCCAACAGAACCTGCACTTCACGCATCGTCACCTTTTGCTTCCGCAACATGCTGTCCACCAATGCCAGCATATGTATCTTCTTCTCCTCCGGCAGGCATGCTTCCATGGCCACGGAATCTAGTTCGATGCCCAGAAATAACAGCACCATGCTGGTACCCTGCGTCTTCTCTGTCACGAGAGGCACACCCAGGTAACCCATATGTTCCGTAAAACCGTCCAGCTGCTGCTGGCAGTCCGCCGAACCAGGCCGTCCCACCAGTCATCTAGGTAGTGCGTCACCGTCTTGTTACCAGTGTGCCAGGAAAAAACCCACTGCAAGAAGGCACTGAAGCTTTCAAACAAGGCGCACGAGATCAAACACCCCATGGGCAACGCCTTATCCACAAATATGTCCCCGTCAAATTGGATCCCCAACAGCGGGTGATCCTCCGGATGTACGAGCAGCAGCCAGAATGCCGACTTAATGTCGCATTTTGCCATGAGGGCTCCTCCCCCCACCGACGCCACTAACCGCCGCGTCACATCAACCGACGAGTACAACACCGAGGACAACTCCGTCAAAATGTAGTTGTTCACCGACGTCCCTTCTGGCCACGACAGGTGCTGAATCAGGCGAAATTGCCCGGGCTCCTTCTTTGGCACCACGCCGATAGGGGAAATTCTGGATGGGTGCCTCCCGAAAGGGGCCTGACATCCGCCCCTCCCGCACTTCCTTAAACAATTTGTCCCGCACCACCGTCTTGTGTGCATTAACCGATTTCAAATTCTCCGCCCACCGAGCGATCCGCGGCCCCTCGTAACCCAGACGGAAACCCTCCCAGAAACCCTGACGCAGCACACTTGCGTCGTCGGTCTGCGGATACGACGATAGGAGGGTCTCCAGCCGGTCCAGCCTAACCGGCGTATGAGCCTTTGCCCATATTCCCTGACCCCCCTTTTCCTCCCCGACTCCCGGACTGTGCTCCGGCCGCCGCGGGCTGCTGAGCCTGCGTACTAACCCCCGCCCCGCAGCAGCGTACCACTGGGTGGTGCTTCCCGCACTTCGAGCACTCGTGCCGGAATCGACAATACTGCCTGCCACACACGCCCTTGTTGTAGTCCCAGCATGTCCCGACGGCAGCGGTAGTGTCGGCTCCACCCTGTCCCACTCCCCCACGGGTGAGACAGGCCTGAAATGGGCACGGCGCCAGCGGTAATCCGCTGGCTGTGTATACGGTACTACCAAACTTCGCACCCCCCATCGCCTGGTGATACAGGTCCGCGTCGATCTCACCCCACTTCGCATCCGGGTCTCCCGCCAAGCGAGCCCGGAACTCCTCGTCGTAATGGGACCACGAGTAGCCCCCATATGTGACCTGCGCCCTTTGTATCACATCCATATATTTGAAAAGCACAACCGCCCGCTCTGGGTACTTCTCACAGTACAGGCTGGCGCGTATCAAAAACCCAGCCGACCAATTTTCAATGGTCAAAGGCATCTTCGGTTGCTTCGCCAGCTCCTCCTCTTTCGACCCCTCCTTTGCCATCAATTTGCGATGCAAGAGCTTCAAAATATCAACATAGTAGTCCCCTTTCCAAATCTTCTCCTTTGTAGCCAAGGACAGGTGCGCCCCCAAGGGTTTTGTGGCGCCCATATATGGCATCTTACTCTGCACCCCCTTTACCCTCCCGTGCTGGCGTCGCGTCCGTGCCTCCCTCCCCAGTGCTCACCGCGTCCGGGCCTACCCCCGTGTCCCTCACGTACGTCCCTCTGTTCAATCACACCCCTCCCCTCCTCCCTTGGCATCAGTGCCCACTGACACCCTACCCCGGTGGGCCCCGCCTGACCCGCACCTAGCCCCGCCACCTTCCTTACCTGGCGTCAAGATCGGCGTCCGCAACGGATCGCGCCGCCTAATCAGTGGGGCAGGGGGGCCGCCACTCTCTCCGCTCTGGTACTCTCCTCTAGGCAACTCCTTGGGGCCTGTAAAGCTGCATTCCCGCCCGTCCAGCCCCTCCCCCCTCCCCTTACAAATCTCCCCGTTCTTCGTGCTGTCCTCGTCGTAGTCCAACTGATGCCATTCATATCCCAGCCATGCCATTGGTCGCCCTCCATGGGCTCCACTCTACTGAGCCCAGCCTTCTCCCTGCAAGAGCGACACAGCTCGCCCAACACTCTCTCTTCTCCGCTCATCCACTGCCATTTCAGGGTCCCGTGCAGCGCTGCCAGACCTTCGCCCCATCCCCGGCGGCCGTGTTGACCCTTCGGGATGGGGCTGGCGGGGACCTAACCGCCCGCCCGCCTCCCATATGACTCTAGTGTCCGGTCCCTCGAGGGAGCGCGACCGCCCGTACAAAGCAGAGCCGGCCCATCCTCTTTGTAGGTTTGAGCCGCATGCTGCTCTGCCAAGCGCCTCACCAACCGCTCCTGTCGAGAGAAATAGGTGGAGTCCAGCATGCCGGAGTTAAAAGGACCCCACCCCTCCAGGACCCCTAAAACCCCCCACTCCCCTCCCAAACCCCGCCGAATGCCCCCCGCCGCGCTGGGGTGTTACGCCCCACCCCGCTCCCTTTCTGAGCCCCGCCAACCCCGCCCCCGTCTCCCCAAACTCCCCCCTCCCCTTCACTCCACACCAGCGATTCCATCTCCTGCCGCACAGACCACCCCCCACTCTGCCCCCCCACCTCCCCGCCTCAGGAACTCCTCCCCCTACCTCCTCCGCGGGCCCCCTATTGCCCCACGCCCCCCCATCAGCCCCATCTCCCCCAGGTGCCACGTCCCGCTCCCCGCAATCCACCACTCCAGTTTCCCCCCAGAGTCCCCAGCAGATGAGCCATCCCCTTCGCACCACCAACACCCCGCGCCCACCCCACCTGTCCATCTTCCCCAGACTCCTGCTCTGAGTCTTCAATTAATAGAGGGGAACCCCCCCAACGTTCCCATGCACGGAGGTATCCTCCCCTGCCCCCTCCTGGCGACTGTGCCACCTGCTTTGGGCCCGCCCTGATGCAGCGTGCCACTCCTGCCCTCCTGCGTCAGGCTGCCCGCAGCTGCCCCTCGCACTGCAACTCCCCTCCTTCTGCAAAATCCAGGCGGGGCCGCTGTAACGCTCCCCGCCAACCCCCCTCCTCCGCCCCCTCATGCCCGCCTCCCCATGAATGCAGCCAGGGCGCACACTCTCCACCTCCTTCCGGGCACTCCCCCCTCCCTCCGCCCCCAACCGCCGTCGAACACGGGGCGGTTCTGCCACCATCACTGCCGCCGCGGCATCGCTCGCCGCTGCGGCCTTACCTTGAGCCCGGGCCACAGCTTTTTGGTGCGGCCCGCTTCCTCAAGGAGGCGGAGGGCCTCCACTACTCTGGGGTCTTCCTGATCCGCCATCTCAGGAGTCACCCGCAGTCCGACTTTGACGGCGAAAGCAACACCACGCGACTCTCGCACGCCACCAGGTAAAATGCCAGGCGCGCCCCCCCCGCACCTCAGCCGCCGAATGCGACAGTAAAGCCCACGCGCACAGTCCAGAGACAGAAACCAACAGACTCCACAGGCCACACGACGAAAGTACCAAGCGCAACCAGGATCAAACAGCTAAAGGCTGACCAAAACACTGCCACGGGCCCAAATTTAAACCAAACGCTTGCAGCCCCAGGACACCTCCTACCGGCTGCTGGGTCACTGCCACCAAAATGGTGGACAGTCTCACAAAATGCCCGGTTAAGTAACCCCCAGCCCAAGGTAGCCCAACACCAGCCCAAGGGGAGCCCAAGGCCCAGCCCAACCAGCCCAAAAGGAAACCAAGTAGCCCAAACCAGCCCACTGAGGTGCTGGCTGTCCGCCCCCCCCCCCCCCCCCCGGGCCAAAATCCCCCAGGAGTGCCAGGCCTCCCGCTGCTCGGCCGCCCCTCCCAAGGCCCTATTTTCACGTAGCCCTAATGCTCTGTTGATCTGTACCAAGTACCAATAAAGACATTTGTTACACAAACTAGAATGTTGCTTTTTCTTGGCCAATCAGAATATCATTGCCTCTCTCATAAATACCATGCTCCTCTATTTAAAAAAAACAAGTTTGGAATTTTGTTGTGGGTATCCCTTTACTGCACATGCAGCTTGAACAAATGCATAGATGGATGAATAACTGATAAAATAGATGCAGGAACACATGATGAAAAAACAAAAGGACAAACTAGCAAATGTTTGAGGACCACAAAGTTAACAAGGTAAGTATTTATTTATTTATTTATTTGAAAGTTTTATATAGCGCGAACAATATATTCACTAGATTTAACTCCACATATGTATAGATGTGGAATTAAGAATAGTAAGACTATACTTTCCTATGTGCACTTACTTTCATAATATTTGGGTTTTCCATTTTTAGGCCTCGATATTTTAGCCCCACAGCATCTTTTCCTGTATATTTTGACAACCAATTGTGAGTAAAGTACAGGCAGTATGTTTGTCCCAGTGTCCAGGCCTGTACCAAACCTTCTACATTCTGCCTAATTACCAGTTGTTCTTGCAACATACATTTAAGCAGTTAGTATGAGTTTGTTGTTGGGGGATTCCTTTGCGCAGGTAGCTCAAGTTTGCACATTGATTCTGACTTTGATGCGCAGGATAAAAATTGGTGTTGCATTTTCTAACGACAAAACAGCCTGGCTCACATTCAATCAAACCCGAATTTTGACTGCAGAAGAACAGGGAGGCAGGATTCACCTCAAGCAGCACACGCAGTGTATGCCGTCTGAAAATTCACGAATGTGCATTTTCAACAGCAGTTTCCAAGTAGACTGAGATTATGCGAGATTGTGTTAGAAAACTTTGAGTTTCGGTGTTTTCAAATAAAAATGGCCCATTATCTGCTGTAGTGTTTACTCCCTTAAACTCCAAACTGGAAGGCTGGACGTTTTTTGGTTTTTGTGGTGGTTTATTATTGATGTTCGATTTATTTCTATCATTCAACCTTGGCTATTTGTACTTTCTCTCCAGTTTTCAATTGCAGGCTTGCGGCTTTGCGCGGGTGTGTTTTCCATTTTCAAGGTATACATAGATCTTGTGTATCTTTTTATAAAAGTAACCCACTCACAATGTCATAAAGCAAAGTACATTACATTTCTTGATGCTGGTCAGTAATCTTATCAAATTTGCTTTTTTTTATTCTTTACTATCTTGGCATCTAACTTCAAACAAGCATTGGTAAAGCCAACAAATCTGGCTCTGAGTGCAAGCCTTTTGGATTAATCCATGCTCATTTTATTACTTCGTGATTTTTGCTAAACTTAATTTTGGCAAAGCTCCCAGACCGCCAAGAATCTAAAGAAACAGTACATAAAAGCAATAATATTTTTAGGGGTTCTCAGAAAGCACTCATTGCCATAATAATCCCAGGCACTGAAGGGAAGTACTTTGTGTGCATGTGCTATTTGTTAAAGAACAGAATCCCACCACTTGCTATAAAAGTAGCTAACTGCTCAAGTGGGTTGTCCCACTGTCCCATGCTAAGTGTTGTAGTGGGCAGAAGGGAAAGTGAATGGCACAGTAACAAAGAAATGGATAGAGTGGGCTAGCTGAAAACCCCTAAAGGTATATTATACATGTAAGTTTAGTAAAATGAAAAAGTCTTGATTAATGCCAGACCTAAAAACAAACACATTCTCAAGCTAACCATGGATGTCTGGAACAAGGAGGGCAGGTTTTTCTGCACAAGGATGCACCATAGCAGTTTTAAATGAGATGCTTCAGGTTTGTTGTGTATGGCGGATATTTTTAAATAGGAGCCCAACTCTAGGCCTATAGATAAATGTACAACTCTGTGAGATCATGGCAGTGTACACACAATTCCTCCTGCTTCTCGCTAAAATATAGAGAGCCAACCAACAACTGTCTCCAGTGCCTCAATGTGTCAACAGACCTGAAAGAAATGGTGAGATTTTCTTGACTTCAGTTGCGCCCTCTGGGCACCAGAGGGATTTGTGGCTGCTGAGAAGGCACATTTACCATTATGATTCCATTGACAGAATTTGGGTAAAGCGCAACTTTCCCCAAAAGCGGTGCTGAATGTGTACTTACTCTTTTAACTCCAAGCCCACAAATGTTAGAAGAAAGTACTTTAAATTAAACAAGCATTGGCAAAGCCAATAGATCTCGCCTTTGAGACCAAATAGCTCTTCCAATGTCTTTAGTCCATGCTGTACATCATACAAAAGAAGGGGGAAGGGGCATAATGGTGTGGTTGGGCCATTTTGCCTACACATGCTTTTTTTTCCACATAAGAAGCGAGCAAGTTAGTGACAATAAAGCCAACCAATTATGTTCAATAGGTGAGTTATAAGTCCCTGTGAGCTCCTGTTAAGCCCAGAACAGGTAAGTTGCAACCTCCTCTGCTATCTGGTAGGCTCGGCCTAAAACCAGTAAGTAGTGGCCAAAATCAGCCAGGGGTGACTGACAGCAGAGTTCACACAGGTGTTAAGCAGATTTCAAGGAGGCACTCAGTGTTAAAAACAGGCAATTGGAAGAATTAATAGACTTGATGATTCTCACCAGTCACTATCACACTACTGATTCATAGATGCAGAGCACACAAAACATACAAACCAATGCAAAGCTTTGCCAGTGAGTCTGGCAAGCATGTAAGCATGTCAGAGAAAAGCACGAGTCAGGATGCCAACAGTGTTATTAGCACTGTAAATAGAAAGTGCCTGTTATGCTAAAGCACCTTGTACAGTCAGCAAACAGAGACAACAGCATCATTTCACCTGTAGATAAATCTGATAAAATAGTTTCCCAAGAGTATGAATATGGGTGGAGTAAAACGTGACACCTCATTCCTCAGTAGCCAAGGATTTCCTCCCAGCACTTATTTAGATGTTAACACAAAGAGCAGCAACCGAAGAATTACCAGACATATGTCCAGGACCAGGACACATCATCATACACTTGTGATAACATACATTATTTCCAAACTGAACTTGAAGACGGCAGGTCTCCTCTCTTGAATGCTGAAATGACAGCATCTGAAAAGTAGGAGACCAGCAGCTCTCCTGGAAAGATACTAAACATCAAATACCCTAAAAAGCACATTTGGAACAATAATCCGACCTAGAAGCTTGTAATTTTCAATGACAAGAATATACAATATTCGGTAAAACCAGTGAAGACAACAGCAAAGAAATAATGAAATCATCATCAGGCGGCCTTTTTCTTCTCTCAGCTAAGTGGAGATACCCAGCAAAGGAAGAGAAGCCAGTGTGCTGCTAGCAAAATAAACTGAAAGAAGGTAACAGCATCAAGCTAGGAACAAGATAGGAAGAAATAACATTCCACTACACTTTCACAAAGATAAAGCAAACCAAGAGTTGGCCACATGAAAACAGAAAATGGTTCCCTCCAGTCACGCGGATGTTGAAGTGTTCTTCTCATTGACATCCTACAGCCTGTAAGCCACTTTTCCAAAGAAGCCTTCGCACATCCAAACCAAATTGTCTTGTTTAAACAGCCGAGCCTTTCAGTGCGCTGTGTCAGTTTCTTAACATACCACTTTGGCATAAATTACAGTTGATATAAAATAGAAAACAAAGCCCGATTAATAAGGAAAGAATTGGGATTACAATGCCTAAATATGTGCATAAGTGGCGTAACAATGAAGTAATACAGAGCGCAGTGCGTATTAAGAAAAAATAAATAAATATAGACAGCAACAAAGACACGGCAAAGTAAGAATGAAACCGAAGCAAAACGAAGCTGAAAGGGGGAAGAAGAAAAATACACAAGTGAAAGATGGAAATCTCATAAAGTGTTTCCCCAAAAAGAAAAAAAATAGTTCCTGGAGAGCGAACACTCATGGAAGAATAGGAGCTGCAAATAAGAAAGTTGGTAAAGAGGCTGTGATCCACAGGAGGGAAAAACACAAGCTGCAAGGGATAAAACAAAGTCAGCAAATAAACACATGCAAATGTGAATAACAAAAGGAAACCCCTACCAGGATATTCCCATAGCTTAATGCCCTGTTCAATCAATCCAATTCGATTTTACTTGCATCCACATCTTTTTTTAAAACATTGTTCATTAGTTCGTTTTTAAGAGGATCCACATTCCCCATCATGCACTGTTCTTGCCAATGTAAGCCAAGTCCTTCCAAAATCACTCGTTATCTCCTTGACGTTACCTTCGATTCATGCGGATAACTTAATGCATCCTTCACGCCTTTAAAGGGAAAATTCAGTGTATGGCAGGAAATCATTATTGCAGTCATCAAGGTCACACCACTCCTTTATTTAAACCGAGATTACTTTCAGTTTCTTCATGCTAACGCCATTCTTTGTTATTTGTAGTACTGGCGTGCAAGGGAGAAATCACCCCACAAAGCACTGTTTTCATTGATAACCTTTGGGAAATACTTGCTATTATGACCTTATGGGAGGTTCTTTACCATGCTAGTTGTCCTTCGTCGCAGTTGATATATAGATGTTTAACTACCTAACATGTGACCACCCACATATAAGCATATGACAAATAATTGTGTGGAGTTGAAACGCGGTTTGCTGTGTGCTGTGCCAGGATTAAAGAACTGTTAATAATGGAACAGCTGATGGGGCTGATTTCACGGTTGTATGACGTTACAACGCCTGCTTTTACCCCGCATGCCGTTACAATTCAATGTTTTACCCCCCATTGGGGGTGCGCTGGAGTTTGGAATAGTATCATTTACTATTCCTACTACAGTCTATGCAACAGTAGGGCAGGTATTGGAGTTAAATCCAACGCCATATACCCCAACAGCAAGCCATTTTTGTTCTTCTGCCATGTTGGGTAAAAGCATGCGTTGTAATGAATGCGTAGTAACAGTTGTTTCCTTGATTTCACATTACAGTAAGGTGTTGGACGTGTTTTTTATTTGGAAAGGCATCATGTGATTAAGGCCTGTCCGAGCCAAAACGTGTCATTTATTTATTTATTTTTGGCATTTGTACAGCGCTCTGTTACCCGTAGGTGTCCTGGCGCTAAGTATTACTCCTGAGGTAGAGGCAGATTAGGAATCAGTTGGTAAATTATTGGCAATAAACACATTGCACCAGCGAACTGGGGTCAGTGTCCGTCTTTTCCAATACAGGGAAAGGAATGAGCAGAGAATTCTGATTGATATATATAAATATGCGTGAACAAGGGCGTGTAGCCTGAAACGCGTAGCTGTTCTCTGTTTTGTTGCTGTAAATAAATAAAATAAAACTACCTTGACTGATTCCTGCGGTCCGTCTCCCTCGTTTGCTGGCGCTGCGGCTGTGGCGCTGTGAGATTCTGAGGAGGAGCTTGTGTTTGATATATATACATATATATATGTGATCAAGTCCCCTGTGAGGAACAAAATGCGTCATGGCTAACATGGTCTCTTGGGAGCAACAATAAAAAAGCCGGCAGTTAAAACTAAGTAGTCCGTGCTCTTTCTTCAACTGACAAAAGTGAGTGAGACAGGAAGGAGTTCTTTTGGAGATATATATATATATATATATATATATATATATATATATATATATATATATCGAAACCAACCCTACTCCTCACAGAAAAGGGCACGAAGACGAAGAGTGCTAGGTTTCAATAGGCATTTATTGCATTAGGCCTCCTCCGACCAAGCAGCACAAAGAGAACGCGTTTTCGGCTGTCACACCAGCCTTCGTCAGTCTGTTAAGTGCCATTTTGTAAAATCATTTATAGTCTACCAGAGTACATAGACACAAAAGACATACTGCTTACATTGTACTAATTTAAAGTTAAAAGACACACTCTTGGAAAGCTTGAGCCCTCTAGTGTAAACACTAGGAATGTGGGACATGTTTAATAGACATAAAGCGTGGTCACAAAAAATAATTTAAAAAAATTAACTTATAATCCTGGTAGGTCGAATGCCCAGTATCTGCTGCAAATTTGCACCTATAGCCCGCATAGTGCGCCTGTGGACCCGACCTGATAGAATGCAGTCCCCACTCGTCGTTCAAATGTTTTTAGTGTGCCTTAGGTCATAATTCTCAAGCAGCTGTTAAAAGAATAAGCTACATTTTAACAATGAGCGCGTACATTAAAGTTAAAACTTTCCTGAATAGCAGTCCAACATAACGTGCGATTGCAGTGCAACAAGGGAATAGACATCATTTATGAATGACTATCCAATAAATCGGTAAGGGAAGTCATTCTAAGCGCTACCGGTCGCTTTGACTTGAGGGCATGAAATGACACATGCGCGCGCTGATATAATCGGTCATGCAGAGGTATCACATTGGCAATATACATCAGCACTATAGTGCATAAAAACCCTGCTGGGGTCAGCAGACCACCATGTTTGGGACTACTTTTTAAATAAAGCTTTTTTTTATTGCAGCCTGTTTTCCTTATAAGAAAACAGGATGTATTTAAAAAATGAGAATTGGAACTTTTCAGTTTAATTTTTAAGGGCTGGCAGTGGTCCCTGGGACCACTGCCTGCTCTAAAAAATATTTTCTCACACACTCACAAAGGGGAAGGGGTCCCCTGGGAACCCCTTCCTGTTTGTGAGAGGTTCACCACCTACTTAAAGTAGGTGGTAAACTGGGATTGTTTTGCAGCCGCGAATACGGTTGCAAAATAATAGTACATGGCAGTAAGTCTCGCTATTAGGAAGGGATGCCCCTTCCTAATAGCGAGAGTCGCAAACGCTATTTTGCGAGTCAGTGACTCGCAAAATAGCGTTTGTACATGCCATTACCCTTTTTTGCAGCTGTAAATGGGCCGATCTCCCAATTGCGGGCGCAAAAAAGGGTAGTACATCTGGCCCCTAATTGTATTATTCCTACTCCAGTCTGTGAAGCAGTAGGGAAAGCGCTGAACTTCAGATGAATTAAATGTATCAATCGCACTCCAAACAGCAAATCAGTAGGAAAAGTGTTAGACTTAAAAGGGAAAAATGTAATATTCACACTCCAGTCTGTGCAACAGAAATGAAAACGTTGGACTTTGGCGGGATCATATTTACTCTTATCTCTCCAGTCTGTGCAACAGTAAAGAGAATGTTGGACTTCGGAGGGATGAAATTTACTATTCCCACACAGCCGCGGTGCGTCCATTGGGGCATAGGGGCGTAGCCCCACCAGCCACCATGGACGCGCATCGCGGCCGCCGGCCGCAATCCTATTATCCTAGTATGTCTTCTAAATAAAAGCCGCCGGCGGGAATTGCGCAGCGGGGGTGGCCTGCTGCAGCTTGAGTGACAGTCCACACTCAGGCTGCAGCAGACCATAGTGCGCAGTGACAGTCCCGCTGGGGAACTTACAGTGCGCATGCTTGGGAAAGTTGGAAACTTTCTCAACCATGCGCACTGTAAGTTCCCCAGCGGGACCCAGGGGTGCTTGTTTGCTGCCACAGCCCGTGTTTCTAAAGGGCGACAGGGCGAGCAGCAAATGTGACCCCCTAGCCAATCCTGGCGCTGCATGCAGCGCCAGGATTGGCTGGTCCACCACGCAGCATCCATCATTGGATGCCGCGCGTGGTGGGGGTGGGACGTCCTGATCCTGTCTGACAAGGAAGATAATCGCGTGGTCGGAGGGCCCCAAAGTAACTAGCAGAAACCTGTGCTACTGCGTCGATTTTCTACTGGGGAAAGCTCTGCCTCTTACACACGTTATATAACTAGTCCAATATCTTCTTCAGAGATGATGTGATTAAAAATGGAATTGACGTGGAAAGTCTCGCTCCATACACCCTTTATTTCACAAGCGGTTCTTTTTCACCTTTGGAAGACACCGTGTACTGTTGACTTGGCCTTAAACTGAACGCGAACAGCAGAAGGCGGCTGGCTTCCAGGATGCTGGTCACATGGAAGGAAGATGCGAGAAAAGTCTGAGGTAATGTTTTCATGTTGCATTACATACGATATAGAATACACCACGTTGTAAGAAATTGACAGTAAATATGCCTCCGTAATTTCTCGTTGCTCTTCCAGTTTTGAGAGTATGAAGCGGAGAACGATTAACTTTGTGCTAGCCCAGAATTTTGAAATTTAGGAGAGAATTAACGAGACTGTTATTGGCCTGCATTTTTGTGTGTTTTGGCTTTGAATAAAAACATTGATTTTATGAAAATGTTCTCTGGCTGTTTACATACCAGTTCACGTTTATTTAATATTGTGGATTTTTGAAAATGTTATTATAACAGGTATATGTGTATACTTTTGAGTGGATCTTCTGCGCTAAATTGAGGCTGGCAGTTTGTGAAAAATATGCCATTTTGCATTCTCGGCTTTGTTTTAACGACACACTATGATTTTTAATGACGTCTATAACATACACATTCTATTCATGGCTGGGGCTTGAGGGTCAAAAAGGGGGAAGAGGTCAGAGGGCAACAATCATGCCCCTTGATGTGTGGAAACAGATAGTTTAATCATCAAAACTCACTTGTGAGAGATTTCATGTCGGGAGTAGGACAGAAGAGGGTTTCCCTGAAAACACTGCAGCATCCGTGAGGGAAGGGGGCCTGGAAGTCCTGAATTTAGAATTGTATCAATAGCCTCCCAACTGCAATGGCTAGCGCAATGATTGGAGGGAGTGAATACGGAGGGGACGTTTCTGTCTGTGCCCGGCTTACATCCCACATTTTTGTTAGCAAAGATACTGGACTACACAACGGTGACCCCTTCCTGCCTCTGTTGCAGACTGCAGCCCTGAGATGATGGAAACAACGATGCATGTCCAAAATGATGGAAACCCCCAGATACACGCTGATCCTCCCACTGGTGAGCCTGCCTCATGGAGTTCCATGCTTGATATTTGGGCCGGAGCAACTGCTTGCTTGGACGGAGGTGGGGCTACAGACAGTAGGAGACTGCTATAGTGAGAACACCCTGATCCCCTTTGAGGACTTAGTCGAAAATAATGGCCTCTCCGTGGGCCAGTTCATACAATATGAAGCTCGGATATGCACCTTTGGAATGTTATGGGGCAGAGGTTGTGAAGAACTGGTGACACATACTCCGACTCCTACATGCCTTGCTCACCTTAGGCACAGCTGGACACCAAGTAAATTGTTTTTTTAAGGCACTGATAGAGACTACTTTGATGCCCTTAACCAAGATTAGATCTAAGTGGGAACAGGCCTTAAACAAAGAATTCACTGATCAAGACTGGGGAAAAGTGCTGGCATGGCCTAAGTCGGTACAGCAACTGAAATATACCCAGCTTAATTTTGTCAATATGACCTACATGACCCTGCACAGGCTTCAGACTATTCATGGAGCAGAGATGCGCAATTGCCCGAGGTGTACCTTCCGAGACGCAGACTGTATACACATGGTCTGGGATTGTGAGTTCTTGCGTCTGTTTTGGGGTGTAGTGACAACACAGATAGGCACCACCTTGGAGAGAGTAGTGGACAATTCCATCAAAGTGTGCTTGTTGGGCCTGTTCCCATACCTCCCAAGATGAAAAGTAGGGAACAAATTCATAGATTTAGTCATGGCGCTAGTGAAGAGACAAGTGTCAATGACATTGAAATCTAGTACAGGGACACCGTTTGAGGCCTGGAGAAGGGACGTCTCCAATTGGGCGGTGGCTGAAGGCCACGCGTTGATCATATAAAAAAAAGAGTACACACTAGACTATGCAAGGAGGATCATGTACTTCCAAGTACTGACAAAAATTGAATAATTAAAAGCTTCTCTGCGGATCTAACAACCTATCACAGAGTCGAGGTAGTTAGCCCAAATTTAGAACCATCTGATAAACGAACATATTTCTTATGTGCTCTATGAGAATTCCAGTGAATCGGATGGAGTATTGGAGCATTCACATATTATTGCCTGGGGAAGCATACATTGATCTTTGATTCTGGCTGAGACTAACGGCTATTTTGTGCACCGAAAAAATCTATTTGCCTCACAATATTAGATGGATCCTTATAATGATAAAATCTGAATCTGCAGATTTATACACCAACAGAAGGACCTTAGTTCCGGGAAATGTCCTAGTATGGCAGTTGTACTACTGGAATACATTTACAAGGAATGTGGATGTTTTCAGGACAGGGGTAAAAGGGTGGCCAATTGCCCATTAAGGAAAACCCCAAAAGTGTAACTTGTAGTATTTACATACCTTCTCAATTGGTTTGTTCAGCTCACATGCAACCTGTTATCTAGCAGTACATCTTTCCATGCATTAGGCATTGAAGTGATTCACTGAGAGCCACATATCTACCAAGTCTTTGGACAATGGATTTTACAAAGAGGAAAACTGTTGCATTTTGTATAAAAACTGTAATATATAAACGTACTCTAGGGATTGTCTACTTGTATAATTTAAAGTATTGGTAATAGTACAGGAAATCCACAACTTTTGGCGATTTACTGGTGTTATCTTTCAACCACAGTCGTGCTTAGCTTAAAGATCACTGGTCCCTGCTACTTCAGCCACAATGTGCAGCACTGCTTCTGCAAAGCAACAACAGGCAGAGTAAAGTTCCTTACCAGGAGTGACCGGGCATAACATTTACAAATTTAGGCTGCTGTGATTTGGGGGTTCACCATATGATTTGGCTCCACTGACCCAGCTGCTCTCCTGCTGCGGAACACAAGTATAAGATCTTGTGATAAAGCTTTGTGAGAAGTCTGATGCAGGTGTTAATCTGCACAGTCACTCACCATTTCAATCATCCACTCACTTCATTCATCCACCCAGTTACTGATTCATCAACCCATGTATCAACCCTTCCATTTATCCACTCAGGCATCTACTAAGCCACCCATCAGCCCATTCACCCATCCTTCGATCCACTAATACACCTATCTGCTTATTCGCCTATCGAATCACTCACTCATGTACCTACTCATCCATCTACGCATAAACCCATTCACAAAACCAATATAATCACCCATCCACTGAAATGCATTTACTCGCTAGTTCACCCATCAATCTCCCTCTCCCCGATCCGCCCCTCCCCGCCGATGTGGAGTGTGTGCTAATGTCACACTGGAATAGGATGGGCGCAGACATTCTGATAAGTGAATCAATACCAGCACGTATGAGTTTCACTTTGAGGTGCTCCGCATAAAAGAGCAAAGGGTCACTCAGTGCCACTGAACGGTTGTTATAACGTTAGCAGATTGGAGACTAGAGGTGTGCAGAAATGTTTTGTGGTAACAGTTATGTGATGAAATGGATTGGTAAGGAATACGGCAATACTGTGTGAATGGATTACACCTAATATTTTTTGTAGCTTTAAATCTAAAGCTTGTGGAGAGCTGGCAGGGGTGGTGTCATCAGTGAGAAGTATGAGCTGCACCAGACCATGAAGTTCAAGAGGAGGGTATTGACATCAAGCCCAAGTGCTAGACACTCGGATTTTTCAAAGTTCCTAGCGTGCGGACCGGGGTCATTAAAGCATGGGGGAGAAGGGCACAGCATTGGTGGGGGCAGACAAGGTGCTGGGACAGAAGGGGTTAACTTAAGGTCATAGATTGTGTGATATTGCACCTGGCGGATATAGAATGAGCGAGGGCACAGAGGGAGTGACGGGACAGGATGTCCTACCGACCTTGGAGCTGGGGAATCAGGTTGGGTCTCGGCTTCGGCTCAACAACCTGTGATTCTGGGCAAATTACTTAATCTCCCCGTGATTATCGAAAATGATGTGTATTGTTATTGGTGTTCATTTAAAGTGCAGCAATACCTTCTGGTCGAGTTCGCGCTATATAAAAACTGCAACAAAAAAAGCGGATGAAGGCTCGAAGATGGGGTTACAAGTACAAACCGAGTGGTATGCGCATGGGGCAGTGTGACGCAGTGGTAGACGGTGCACAGGGCATGGGTGCCATAGAGTGCAAGAGGGCAGAGAGTCCATCATAGCTCAGTGAAAGTGGGAAAAAAGTCGCAGAGTGGGCGTTTTGTTTTGCTCTGCTTTAGAATATGCTGTAGAACCTTGCATGGTCATTCTGTGGTTATACTGAATAAGCATAACTGCACTTTCACAATTGCTTTATTAACCTTCCTGCTTTCTCAAATTTGCTTGAAAATGCACGATTTTTCTTCTTTTTTTCCAAAATTTTCTTGGGAGGGGGAGGTAACCCGCCCAAACCCCCCTTTTGGTGTTCGGGCTCGCTCACTACGCTCGCTCGCTACGGTGCTGTTTGCAAATCACTTTGCGCCCCACCACTTTAAAATCTCACCCACCGCCCGTGTTCCCACTCCAGTCTGTGTAACAGTAAAGAAAGCGTTGTACTTCAGAGGGATTCAATTTACTATTCCCACACAAGCCTGTGCAATAGCAGGGAAAGCAGTGGACTTTAGAAAGGTAAGATTTACTACTCCCTCTCCAGTCTGTGCAACAGTAGGGGAAGCGTTGTAAATGTAAATGTAAATGTACATGTATTTATATAGCTCAAATCACTGACCGAGGTCGGTATCTAAGCGCTTGCTTAGGGAACCCGTCCTGGTATTCCCCTGTGAGATAACCCCGGCAGGGTATCCACAAGGTGAAAGCCAGGCATCCCGCCGCGAGGGGCCATTGTGGAGATTAAGCAAGCTATTGCCCAGAGTCGCAGAGTGTGAACCCGTGAGTCGAGAAGGCACCGGAGCGAGAATTATCGAGTCTGTGGAATTTTTTAGCCCAAGACCCGCCGAGGCGGGGAATTGAACCCTGGTCCAGGGCCGATATCAGCTTCCGGGTCTGCCGCCTCTAACCCCTGAGCCACACTTCCTCCGTACTTCGGAGGGATAAAAATTAGTATTCCAACTCCAGTCTGTGCAACAGTAAAGATAGTGTTGTCTTCAGGGGGATTAAATGCACTGTTCTCACTCCAGTCTGAGCAACAGTAGGGAAATTGTTGGACTTTGGAGGGGTAGACTTTACAATTCCCACTCCAGTCTGTGCAAGAGATGGGGAAGCCTTGGATTTCGGAGGTGTTAAATTTACTATACCCACCCCAAACGGCAAAACAGTAAGGAAAGTGTTGAGCTTCGGATGGGTTAAATTTACTATTCCAAGTCCAATCAGCATAACAGTAGGGAAAGCGTTGGATTTCAGCGGGCTAAAATTTACTATTCCAACTTCAGTCTGTGCAACAGTAGGGAAATTGTTGAATTTTGGATGCATTACATTTATTATTCCCACTCCAAACAGCGCATAAGTAGGGAAGGTGTTGGACTACCGAGGGGTAAAATGTACCATTTACACACAAGCCTGTGCAACAATAAAGAAAGCGTTGCACTTCAGAGGGATTCAATTTACTATTCCCACTCCAGTCTGTGTAACAGTAGTGCAAATGTTGGACTACCAAAGGGTGAAATTGACTATTTCCACTCCAGTGTGTGCAACAGTAGGGGAAGCGTTGGACAACAGTGGGGTAAAATGTACTACTCCCATTCCAATCTGTGCAACAGTAGGGAAAGCGTTGGACTTCTGATGGCTTACATGTATAATTCTCACTCCAGTCTGTGCAACAGTAGGACAACTGTAGGACTTCCTAGGGGTAAAGTTCACTATTCCCCCTCCATTATCTGCAACAATAGTGAAACATTGGACTATAGAGGGCTAAAATGTACTATTTCCACTCCAGTCTGCGCAACAGTAGGGAAAGCGTTGGACTTCGGAGGGATTTAATTTACTATTCCCACTCCAGCCCAACAGTAGGGAAAGCATGGGACTTTAGAGGGGTTACTTTTACTATTCACACGCCAGTCTGTGGACTAGCACAGAAAGTAATTCACTTCAAACACATAACATATTTGAATAACCCTATTAATTTATAATCAATATAAAACTCTTAAGGACTGATTCCGATGTCAGATGGATCGCCCCTGTCTCAGGACCGACGACCACGGTTGGTGGTCCCGACAACGCCATTATAAGGCAACTGCACATGGTGCAGTCGCATACTCATATTTCTTTATGGAAACTTATGCTGCGGCCATAAATGCTGCAGTCCAAGCTCCCTTGAAGAAATGGGAGATTCTGTTAATTCCTGCACCGCGTGGCAGGCACCTCAAGGGGCCTGCCAAGTGGTGCAAGGATTAACAGTTGAGCACCATAGGCGCCCTCTTGGCCCCCAACCGGAGGGCATGGAAGAATGGGGCCTCTGCTAGGGGCACCCAAAGTTGCTTTCCAACAGGCTTTCCATGTCGGAAAGCCCGACATGAAAAACCTGTTGGAAAACAACATCGTAATCCCAAAAGCGGAAACCTCATCCTCAGGATTACGTTGGGGCCTATGACTTGCCGATGGGCTCTTTGAGCCCATTGGAATCCAGCCAGGATGGCCAGCCGGTTTCAATTCCGACTGCCTATATTGTTATTAGGTGGTCGGAAATGAAAGCGGAGAAGTCGAACGGAAAGCCTCCGACCTGCAGTGAGAGGCTTTCCAACCGACTTCATAATCGGCCCCTTAATATGTACATTATTAATTATCAAACACAAAATTATACAAACCCAGCAGCCTCCACCAACTATATAACTTAAAAAATATAATTATGACTCAATGTACTTAATTATTAATCAACAAAACTAATGATGAATAATTGTTAATTACTTCTTATTTAACTTCACACCCTATACCCCTCCAAACTAACAGCCTATACATAATATAGAACAAAAAATATATTATTACAGTTTACATACTTAATAATCAATTAAATATGTAATAATAAATTGATCATTAAATATGTATTACCTAATTAACTTCCCATCCTATACCCCTACAAACCCAGCAGCCTGCTCCTACTATATTAAAAAAAATCACACAATTTACATAATTAAGAAGCAATTAAATAATGAATAATAAATTAATAATTAATTGTTAATGATTACTTAATTACTTTCCCACCCCATACCCTACAAACCCAGAAGCTTGCATCAATTATATAACTTGAAAAACATAATTACACAATTTACATAATTAATAATAAATTAAATACTTCATAATAAATTACTTATTCATTATTAATCAATTATACTTAATTATCTTCCCACCCTATACCTCCCCAAACATTACAACCCGCCATAACACTATAAATTACCATAAGCATTTAAATTAAAGATTATTAATCACTTTAAGTAGCAAATTTTATTTAAAAAAATCTTATTAACAATTATACAAACAATAATAACACATAAAGTTAATATATTATTGAATACGATATGCACAACAACAATGTAACACAGTAACAAAGAAATAGATAGAGTGGGCTAGCTGAAAACCCCTAAAGGTATATTATACATGTAAGTTTAGTAAAATGAAAAAGTCTTGATTAATGCCAGACCTAAAAACAAACACATTCTCAAGCTAACCATGGATGTCTGGAACAAGGAGGGCAGGTTTTTCTGCACAAGGATGCACCATAGCAGTTTTAAATGAGATGCTTCAGGTTTGTTGTGTATGGCGGATATTTTTAAATAGGAGCCCAACTCTAGGCCTATAGATAAATGTACAACTCTGTGAGATCATGGCAGTGTACACACAATTCCTCCTGCTTCTCGCTAAAATATAGAGAGCCAACCAACAACTGTCTCCAGTGCCTCAATGTGTCAACAGACCTGAAAGAAATGGTGAGATTTTCTTGACTTCAGTTGCGCCCTCTGGCCACCAGAGGGATTTGTGGCTGCTGAGAAGGCACATTTACCATTATGATTCCATTGACAGAATTTGGGTAAAGCGCAACTTTCCCCAAAAGCGGTGCTGAATGTGTACTTACTCTTTTAACTCCAAGCCCACAAATGTTAGAAGAAAGTACTTTAAATTAAACAAGCATTGGCAAAGCCAATAGATCTCGCCTTTGAGACCAAATAGCTCTGCCAATGTCTTTAGTCCATGCTGTACATCATACAAAAGAAGGGGGAAGGGGCATAATGGTGTGGTTGGGCCATTTTGCCTACACATGCTTTTTTTTCCACATAAGAAGCGAGCAAGTTAGTGACAATAAAGCCAACCAATTATGTGCAATAGGTGGGTTATAAGTCCCTGTGAGCTCCTGTTAAGCCCAGAACAGGTAAGTTGCAACCTCCTCTGCTATCTGGTAGGCTCGGCCTAAAACCAGTAAGTAGTGGCCAAAATCAGCCAGGGGTGACTGACAGCAGAGTTCACACAGGTGTTAAGCAGATTTCAAGGAGGCACTCAGTGTTAAAAACAGGCAATTGGAAGAATTAATAGACTTGATGATTCTCACCAGTCACTATCACACTACTGATTCATAGATGCAGAGCACACAAAACATACAAACCAATGCAAAGCTTTGCCAGTGAGTCTGGCAAGCATGTAAGCATGTCAGGATGCCAACAGTGTTATTAGCACTGTAAATAGAAAGTGCCTGTTATGCTAAAGCACCTTGTACAGTCAGCAAACAGAGACAACAGCATCATTTCACCTGTAGATAAATCTGATAAAATAGTTTCCCAAGAGTATGAATATGGGTGGAGTAAAACGTGACACCTCATTCCTCAGTAGCCAAGGATTTCCTCCCAGCACTTATTTAGATGTTAACACAAAGAGCAGCAACCGAAGAATTACCAGACATATGTCCAGGACCAGGACACATCATCATACACTTGTGATAACATACATTATTTCCAAACTGAACTTGAAGACGGCAGGTCTCCTCTCTTGAATGCTGAAATGACAGCATCTGAAAAGTAGGAGACCAGCAGCTCTCCTGGAAAGATACTAAACATCAAATACCCTAAAAAGCACATTTGGAACAATAATCCGACCTAGAAGCTTGTAATTTTCAATGACAAGAATATACAATATTCGGGAAAACCAGTGAAGACAACAGCAAAGAAATAATGAAATCATCATCAGGCGGCCTCTTTCTTCTCTCAGCTAAGTGGAGATACCCAGCAAAGGAAGAGAAGCCAGTGTGCTGCTAGCAAAATAAACTGAAAGAAGGTAACAGCATCAAGCTAGGAACAAGATAGGAAGAAATAACATTCCACTACACTTTCACAAAGATAAAGCAAACCAAGAGTTGGCCACATGAAAACAGAAAATGGTTCCCTCCAGTCACGCGGATGTTGAAGTGTTCTTCTCATTGACATCCTACAGCCTGTAAGCCACTTTTCCAAAGAAGCCTTCGCACATCCAAACCAAATTGTCTTGTTTAAACAGCCGAGCCTTTCAGTGCGCTGTGTCAGTTTCTTAACATACCACTTTGGCATAAATTACAGTTGATATAAAATAGAAAACAAAGCCCGATTAATAAGGAAAGAATTGGGATTACAATGCCTAAATATGTGCATAAGTGGCGTAACAATGAAGTAATACAGAGCGCAGTGCGTATTAAGAAAAAATAAATAAATATAGACAGCAACAAAGACACGGCAAAGTAAGAATGAAACCGAAGCAAAACGAAGCTGAAAGGGGGAAGAAGAAAAATACACAAGTGAAAGATGGAAATCTCATAAAGTGTTTCCCCAAAAAGAAAAAAAATAGTTCCTGGAGAGCGAACACTCATGGAAGAATAGGAGCTGCAAATAAGAAAGTTGGTAAAGAGGCTGTGATCCACAGGAGGGAAAAACACAAGCTGCAAGGGATAAAACAAAGTCAGCAAATAAACACATGCAAATGTGAATAACAAAAGGAAACCCCTACCAGGATATTCCCATAGCTTAATGCCCTGTTCAATCAATCCAATTCGATTTTACTTGCATCCACATCTTTTTTTAAAACATTGTTCATTAGTTCGTTTTTAAGAGGATCCACATTCCCCATCATGCACTGTTCTTGCCAATGTAAGCCAAGTCCTTCCAAAATCACTCGTTATCTCCTTGACGTTACCTTCGATTCATGCGGATAACTTAATGCATCCTTCACGCCTTTAAAGGGAAAATTCAGTGTATGGCAGGAAATCATTATTGCAGTCATCAAGGTCACACCACTCCTTTATTTAAACCGAGATTACTTTCAGTTTCTTCATGCTAACGCCATTCTTTGTTATTTGTAGTACTGGCGTGCAAGGGAGAAATCACCCCACAAAGCACTGTTTTCATTGATAACCTTTGGGAAATACTTGCTATTAATATCTTATGGGAGGTACTTCCATGCTAGTTGTCCTTCGTCGCAGTTGATATATAGATGTTTAACTACCTAACATGTGACCACCCACATATAAGCATATGACAAATAATTGTGTGGAGTTGAAACGCGGTTTGCTGTGTGCTGTGCCAGGATTAAAGAACTGTTAATAATGGAACAGCTGATGGGGCTGATTTCACGGTTGTATGACGTTACAACGCCTGCTTTTACCCCGCATGCCGTTACAATTCAATTTTTTACCCCCCATTGGGGGTGCGCTGGAGTTTGGAAAAGTATCATTTACTATTCCTACTACAGTCTGTGCAACAGTAGGGCAGGTATTGGAGTTAAATCCAACGCCATATACCCCAACAGCAAGCCATTTTTGTTCTTCTGCCATGTTGGGTAAAAGCATGCGTTGTAATGAATGCGTAGTAACAGTTGTTTCCTTGATTTCACATTACAGTAAGGTGTTGGACGTGTTTCTTATTTGGAAAGGCATCATGTTATTAAGGCCAGTCCGAGCCAAAACGCATCATTTATTTATTTATTTATTTATTTTTTGGGCATTTGTACAGCGCTCTGTTACCCGTAGGTGTCCTGGTGCTAAGTATTACTCCTCAGGTAGAGGCAGATTAGGAATCAGTTGGTAAATTATTGGCAATAAACATATTGCACCAGTGAACTGGGGTCAGGGTCCGTCTTTTCCAATACAGGGAAAGGAATGAGCAGAGAATTCTGATTGATATATATATATATATATATATATATATATATATATATATATATATATATATATATATATATATATATATATATATATATATATGTTCACTGAAAAAACCATAGGTTTCACACCAGTTATAGTTAGCTGGAAATTTTACTGACATAAAACCATTGAAATTCCCACGTTATAGTTAGTTGGACTCACTATAACTTGCGCGCCTGCAATGCACTGCTGATGACGTCACATATTACATCACTCATGACATGGTCAGTGACATCACTCATGACATCACTGATGACACCATCCAGTGAATGTGTGTCTTTCTGAAAAATAAATATGTTTTATATATGTATATGTAAAGGTCGATGGAAGAATAAATGTTTAAATAAGTGTCTTAATGGATGTTTTTAAAAATAAAAATTGATTGGTTGACTGGCTTATTAAGTGTATCTTAGTGAATACATATATTAGCGAGTATTGTTTAAATATTTAAATGTTTGTATCAGTGTTTTACTTTGTGTATAAGTGGCTGCATGGGTTGGTGAGTGGCTATATGTGTGCGTATATGGGTTATTAGATGTTTTTTTTAGTATCAGTATGCGTGTCTGTATGGTTTGGTGGGGGTGTTACTTAGCACATAGATGTATCAATGACTGACCCACTGTTTGTATGTGTTTTGAAGACAGCATATGTGCAGGACTGTATGGGTGGATGAGTGTGTATATGTGTGTGTTAGTGAGTGAATGACTGTCTCACTAGTGTCTTTATCAGTAACTACATATGTTTTAGTCTAGTATATGTGAGTATTGATGTATATGAGTGAGTATATGTTAGAGTGAGAGATTGAAAGAGTTCTTGTTTAAATAAGTATGTGTTTCTATAAGTGATTGTTTAAGAGAGTAAGTTTCCTTAGAAGTAAGGTGGTAGTGTGTGTATAGCTGTATATGCAAATAAATGGATGTTCAATAGTTTATTTGCATGTGTGATTATGTGTGTGAGTAACTTTTGGATGACTGTCGGTGTGTAACAGGATGTATAGGTGTATCACTATATATGATGAGTGAGTATATGTATGAGTGACTATATAGAACTGTTGGTGAATGAGTGGATGTGTATCTAGATGGTGGAATTACTGAATTGGTTGTTGTAACTGGTATGGGTGTCTCCATTTTTATGAAAATGTTAGTTTCTATTTTTGAATATGTGTTTCAAGGGTTACATTACACTGAAAGGAGATCTGTCACTCTGTCACAAGGATGGTGTCATCAGTGATGTCATGAGTGATGTCACTGACCATGTCATGAGTGATGTAATATGTGACGTCATCAGCAGTGCATTGCAGGCGGCAAGTTATAGTGAGTCCAACTAACTATAAGGTGGGAATTTCAATGGTTTTATGTCAGTAAAATTTCCAGCTAACTATAACTGGTGTGAAACCTATGGTTTTTTCAGTGAATTTAATAGGTTTTTTAAATGCTAATTCCTAACTATAACTGGTGTGAAACCTATGGTTGTTTCAGTGAATTTCAATGTTTTTTTAAATGCTAATTCCTAACTATAACTGGTGTGAAACCTATGGTTTTTTCAATGAATTTCAAAGGTTTTTTTTAATGCTAATTCCTAACTATATAAGACCTGAAAGCCCACCAGGAATCTCCAGTATGCGCCAGGGGACTGCATTGCAGAGAGGTGTAATGAAGCCACGACCCTTTATACACCTCTCTGCAACTCAGCCGCCGTGCATGTTTGAAGAGGGGGAACTAATTCCCCTTGCATACTGGGGGCACCTGGGGGCCAACTAGCCCACCTGGAACCTCCAGTATGCGCCAGGGGGCGGCATTGCAGAGGTGTAATGAGGCTATGCCCCTTGTTACACCTCTCTGCAACGCAGCCCCCTGCCGTGTTTGCAGAGGGGGAACTAATTCCCCTTGCATACTGGGGGTCCCTCAGGGCGAACTAGCCCACCAGGAGCCTCCAGTATGCACCAGGGGGCTGCATTGCAGAGAGGTGTAATGAGGCCACACCCTTTTTACACCTCTCTGCAATGCAGGCCACTGGCGCGTTTGCAGAGGGGGGACTAATTCCTCTTGCATACTGGGGGTCCCTGGGTCATATCTGCCCAAACACCGATATTCCGAACGATTGAAAATGACTTTTCTTGAGAAACATTTGGATTTGGATTATCATGTCCTATACTTTGGAATTTTTGAAAGACTGACTTTGAGGATGCTATAAATTACTCAAGTCTGCCCGAATTGTGTGGGTAAAATTGATACCTAGTCACTTTGAATAAGAATGTACTTACGGCTCGTCTAACATTCGGAAGAAATATCTAGTTATATGACAACAGGATATCGACATAACTTGAAGGAAATAAGAACGCCCTGAAGAAGTTCTGTTGTACAGAACGAAACGTTTCGGCTGGCTGTGGTACATAAACTTAAGGAAAATAAAAGCATTTGAATATACACCAAGATTCAGCGCTTCAATAAAGACTCTAAGTGATATGATTTGATTGGACTCATTGTGCAAGTGGTGCTGTGCCAAACTTTGGAATATTCTCCACTACTCTCTACTACTTACTCTCTCCTACTCCACTACTCTCAAATACTCACTCTCTACTACTCATTCTCTACTAGTCTACTACTCTCTACTACTCTCTCTCTACTACTCACTCCCTACTACTCGCAACTCACTACTCCCTACTACTCACTATCTACTACTCTCTACTACTCACTCTCTACTACTCTCTCTTTACTACTCACTACTACTCTCTACTACTCACTCTCTACTACTCTCTCTCTACTACTCACTCTCTACTACTCACTCTCTACTACTCCCTCTCTACTAGTCTCTACTACTCACTCTCTACTACTCTCTACTATTCTCTCTGCTACTCACTCTCTACTACTCTCTACTACTCACTCTCTACTACTCACTCTCTACTACTCTCTACTACTCACTTTTTACTACTCTCTACTACTCACTCTCTACTGCTCTCTACTACTCACTCTACTACTTACTCTCTACTACTCTCTACTACTCACTCTCTACTACTCACTCTACTATTCACTCTACTACTCTCTACTACTCACTCTCTGCTACTCTCTCTACTGCTCTCTACTACTCTCTACTACTCACTCTCTACTCTCTACTACTCCCTCTCTACTAGTCTCTACTACTCACTCTACTACTCACTCTCTACTACTCTCTACTATTCTCTCTGCTACTCACTCTCTACTACTCTCTACTACTCACTCTCTACTACTCACTCTTTACTACTCTCTACTACTCACTCTTTACTACTCTCTACTACTCACTCTCTACTGCTCTCTACTACTCACTCTACTACTTACTCTCTACTACTCTCTACTACTCACTCTCTACTACTCACTCTCTACTACTCACTCTACTATTCACTCTACTACTCTCTACTACTCACTCTCTGCTACTCTCTCTACTGCTCTCTACTACTCTCTACTACTCACTCTCTACTCTCTATTACTCACTCTCTACTCTCTATCTCTCTACCTCTCTTTACTTCTCTCTCTACTAGTCTCTACCTCTCTACCGCTACCTCTCTACCTCTACCTCTCTACCTCTACATCCACTCATTTTTCAATATGTAAAACATATTTAAACTTTACAAAAACACAGACACTGGATGATGTCATCAGTGATGTCATTTGAGATGTCATCAGTGATGTCATGAATGATGTAATATGTGACATCATCAGCATTGGATTGCGGATGCGCGAAATATATAGTTAGTGCAACTAACTATATATGGAATTTCATTGGTTTTATATTAATAAAATGTCCAGCTAACTATATATGGTCTCAAACCTATGGTTTTTTCAGTAAATTTTCAAGGTTTTGTAAATGCAAATTCCTAACTATATATGGTCTATAACCTATGGTTTTTCAGTGAATATATATATATATATATATATATATATATATATATATATATATATATATATATATATATATATATATATATATATATATATATATGTGTGTGTGTGTGTGATCAAGTCCCCTGTGAGGGACGAAACGCGTCATGGCTAACATGGTCTCTTGGGAGCAACAATAAAAAAGCCGGCAGTTAAAACTACGTAGTCCGTGCTCTTTCTTCAACTGACAAAAGTGAGTGAGACAGGAAGGAGTTCTTTTGGAGATATATATATATATATATATATATATATTAATTCGAATCAGGAACCCAATTTGAAGGAGGCCACACAAGTCAACTCTGCTCCACTTATTTATTAGCTTCTTGCAAGAAGCTAATAAATAAGTGGAGCAGAGTTGACTCGTGTGGCCTCCTTCAAATTGGGTTCCTGATTCGAATTAATTACAGACGGCTGGCTCGGTCGTGAAGAGAAGCCCACTGCAACAGCGGGTCCCTGCTGACAACGAACGAGTTTCAGCATTAGGAACGAGAGATCTGGCGCTCTACAGGGGAGTGTCAGTGACGCTCCAATTGGCATCTGGAAAGCGGAGCAGGCCTCTACCAGAATGTAACTTCGACCCACTTGGGAAAGATTTTTTTGAAAATTCCAGTAAGGACAGCGCACCCACATGGGGAACACGCTTGCCAGGACTACAGATCCCAGGAGGCCTGAATAGAAACCATGCCCAGTGGGGCGGGAACTTGATGAAATAACCTGGCGCTGTGCATCGCGCTGTCCTACCTGTTTCAAACGCCGCTGAGGAAGAGAACTTGTAATCTCGAAACGCGTCTGGCGTTTTATGTTCGAAGCATACATTGTGGATTGAAGCCTGCATGCAAGAAGCTAATAAATAAGTGGAGCAGAGCTGACTTGTGTGGCCTCCTTCAATTGGGTTCCTGATTCGAATTAATTACAGACGGCTGGCTCGGTCGTGAAGAGAAGCCCACTGCAACAGCGGGTCCGTGCTGACAACGAACGAGTTTCAGCATTAGGAACGAGAGATCTGGCGCTCTACAGGGGAGTGTCAGTGACGCTCCAATTGGCATCTGGAAAGCGGAGCAGGCCTCTACCAGAATGTAACTTCGACCCACTTGGGAAAGATTTTTTTGAAAATTCCACTAAGGACAGCGCACCCACATGGGGAACACGCTTGCCAGGACTACAGATCCCAGGAGGCCTGAATAGAAACCACGCCCAGTGGGGCGGGAACTTGATGAAATAACCTGGCGCTGTGCATCGCGCTGTCCTACCTGTTTCAAACGCCGCTGAGGAAGAGAACTTGTAATCTCGAAACGCGTCTGGCGTTTTATGTTCGAAGCATACATTGTGGATTGAAGCCTGCATGCAAGAAGCTAATAAATAAGTGGAGCAGAGTTGACTCGTGTGGCCTCCTTCAAATTGGGTTCCTGATTCGAATTAATATATAAATATATATATATATATATATATATATATATATATATATATATATATATATATATATATATATATATATATATATATATATATATATATATATATATCGAAACCAACCCTACTCCTCACAGAAAAGGGCACGAAGACGAAGAGTGCTAGGTTTCAATAGTAATTTATTGCATTAGGCCTCCTCCGACCAAGCAGCACAAAGAGAACGCGTTTTCGGCTGTCACAGCAGCCTTCGTCAGTCTGTTAAGGGCCATTTTGTAAAATCATTTATAGTCTACCAGAGTACATAGACACATAAGACATACTGCTTACATTGTACTAATTTAAAGTTAAAAGACACACTCTTGGAAAGCACGAGCCCTCTAGTGTAAATACTAGGAATGTGGGACATGTTTAATAGACATAAAGCGTGGTCACAAAAAATAATTTAAAAAAATTGACTTATAATCCTGGTAGGTCGAATGCCCAGTATCTGCTGCAAATTTGCACCTATAGCCCGCATAGTGCGCCTGTGGACCCGACCTGATAGAATGCAGTCCCCACTCGTCGTTCAAATGTTTTTAGTGTGCCTTAGGTCATAATTCTCAAGCAGCTGTTAAAAGAATAAGCTACATTTTAACAATGAGCGCGTACATTAAAGTTAAAACATTCCTGAATAGCAGTCCAACATAACGTGCGATTGCAGTGCAACAAGGGAATAGACATCATTTATGAATGACTATCCAATAAATCGGTAAGGGAAGCCATTCTAAGCGCTACCGGTCGCTTTGACTTGAGGGCATGAAATGACACATGCGCGCGCTGATATAATCGGTCATGCAGAGGTATCACATTGGCTATATACATCAGCACTATAGTTGCATAAAAACCCTGCTGGGGTCAGCAGACCACCATGTTTGGGACTACTTTTTAAATAAAGCTTTTTTTTTTTTTAATGCAGCCTGTTTTCCTTATAAGAAAACAGGATGTATTTAAAAAATGAGAATTGGAACTTTTCAGTTTAATTTTTAAGGACTGCCTGCTCTAGAAAATATTTTCTCACACACTCACAAAGGGGAAGGGGTCCCCTGGGAACCCCTTCCTGTTTGTGAGAGGTTCACCACCTACTTAAAGCAGGTGGTAAACTGGGATTGTTTTGCGGCCGCGAATTCGGTTGCAAAATAATAGTACATGGCAGTAAGTCTCGTCGCAAACGCTATTTTGCGAGTCAGCGTTTGTACATGCCATTACCCTTTTTTGCATCTGTAAATGGGCCGATCTCCCATTTGCGGGCGCAAAAAAGGGTAGTACATCTGGCCCCTAATTGTATTATTCCTACTCCAGTCTGTGAAGCAGTAGGGAAAGCGCTGAATTTCAGATGAAATAAATGTATTAATCCCACTCCAAACAGCACATCAGTAGGAAAAGTGTTAGACTTAAAAGGGAAAAATGTACTATTCACACTCCAGTCTGTGCAACAGAAAAGAAAACATTGGACTTTGGCGGGATCATATTTACTCTTATCTCTCCAGTCTGTGCAACAGTAAAGAGAATGTTGGACTTCGGAGGGATGAAATTTACTATTCCCACTCAGCCGCGGTGCGTCCATTGGGGCGTAGGGGCCTAGCCCCACCAGCCACCATGGACTCGCATCGCGGCCGCCGGCCGCAATCCTATTATCCTAGTATGTCTTCTAAATAAAAGCCGCCGGCGGGAATTGCGCAGGGGTGGTGGCCTGCTGCAGCTTGAGTGACAGTCCACACTCAGGCTGCAGCAGACCGTAGTGCGCAGTGACAGTCCCGCTGAGGAACATACAGTGTGCATGCTTGGGAAAGTTGGAAACTTTCTCAAGCATGCGCACTGTAAGTTGCCGAGCGGGACCCAGGGGTGCTTGTTTGCTGCCACAGCCCGTGTTTCCAAAGGGCGACAGGGCGAGCAGCAAAGGTGACCCCTAGCCAATCCTGGCGCTGCATGCAGCGCCAGGATTGGCTGGTCCACCACGCAGCATCCATCATTGGATGCCGCGCGTGGTGGTGGTGGGACATCCTGATCCTGTCTGACAAGGAAGATAATCGTGTGGTCGGAGGGCCCCAAAGTAACTAGCAGAAACCTGTGCTACTGCGTCGATTTTCTACTGGGGAAAGCTCTGCCTCTTACACACGTTATATAACTAGTCCAATATCTTCTTCGGAGATGATGTGATTAAAAATGGAATTGACGTGGAAAGTCTCGCTCCAAACACCCTTTATTTCTTTTTCACCTTTGGAAGACACCGTGTACTGTTGACTTGGCCTTAAACTGAACGGAAACAGCAGAAGGCGGCTGGCTTCCAGGATGCTGGTCACATGGAAGGAAGATGCGAGAAAAGTCTGAGGTAATGTTTTCATGTTGCATTACATAAGACATAGAATACACCACGTTGTAAGAAATTGACAGTAAATATGCCTCCGTAATTTCTCGTTGCTCTTCCAGTTTTGAGAGTATGAAGCGGAGAACGATTAACTTTGTGCTAGCCCAGAATTTTGAAATTTAGAAGAGAATTAACGAGATTGTTATTGGCCTGCATTTTTGTGTGTTTTGGCTTTGAATAAAAACATTGATTTTATGAAAATGTTCTCTGGCTGTTTACATACCAGTTCACATTTATTTAATATTGTGGATTTTTGAAAATGTTATTATAACAGGTATATGTGTATACTTTTGAGAGGATCTTCTGCGCTAAATTGAGGCTGGCAGTTTGTGAAAAATATGCCATTTTGCATTCTCGGCTTTGTTTTAACGACACACTATGATTTTTAATGACATCTATAACATATACATTCTATTCATGGCTGGGGCTTGAGGGTCCAACAGGGGGGGGTCAGAGGGCAACAATCATGCCCCTTGATGTGTGGAAACAGATGGTTTACTCATCTAAACTCACTTGTGAGAGATTTCATGTCGGGAGTAGGACAGAGGAGGGTTTCCCTGAAAACACTGCAGCGTCCGTGAGGGAAGGGGGCCTGGAAGTGATGAATTTAGAATTGTATCAATTAGCCTCCCAACTGCAATGGCTAGCGCAATGATTGGAGGGAGTGAATACGGAGGGGACGTTTCTGTCTGTGCCCGGTTTACATCCCACATTTTTGTTAGCAAAGATACTGGACTACACAACGGTGACCCCTTCCTGCCTCTGTTGCAGACTGCAGCCCTGAGATGATGGAAACGACGATGCATGTCCAAAATGATGGAAACCTCCAGATACACGCTGATCCTCCCACTGGTGAGCCTGCCTCATGGAGTCCATCCTTGATATTTGGGCTGGAGCAACTGCTTGCTTGGACGGAGGTGGGGCTAGAGACAGTAGGAGACTGCTATAGTGAGAACGCCCTGATCCCCTTTGAGGACTTAGTAGAAAATAATGACCTCTCCGTGGGCCAGTTCATACAATATGAAGCTCGGATATGCACCTTTGGAATGTTATGGGGCAGAGGTCGTGAAGAACTGGTGACACATACTCCGACTCCTACATGCCTTGCTCACCTTAGGCACAGCTGGACACCAAGTAAATTGTTTTTTTAAGGCACTGATAGAGAACACTTTGATGCCCTTAACCAAGATTAGATCTAAGTGGGAACAGGCCTTAAACAAAGAATTCACTGATCAAGACTGGGGAAAAGTGCTGGCATGGCCTAAGTCGGTACAGCAACTGAAATATACCCACCTTAATTTTGTCAATATGACCTACATGACCCTGCACAGGCTTCAGACTATTCATGGAGCAGAGATGCGCAATTGCCCGAGGTGTAGCTTCCGAGACGCAGACTGTATACAAATGGTCTGTGAGTTCTTGCGTCTGTTTTGGGGTGTAGTGACAACACAGATAGGCACCACCTTGGAGAGAGCAGTGGACAATTCCATCGAAGTGTGCTTGTTGGGCCTGTTCCCATACCTCCCAAGATGAAAAGTAGGGAACAAATTCATAGATTTAGTCATGGCGCTAGTGAAGAGACAAGTGTCAATGACATTGAAATCGAGTACAGGGACACAGTTTGAGGCCTGGAGAAGGGACGTCTCCAATTGGGCGGCGGCTGAAGGTCAAGCGTTGATCATATAAAAAAAAGAGTACACACTGGACTATGCAAGGAGGATCATGTACTTCCAAGTACTGACAAAAATTGAATAATTAAAAGCTTCTCTGCGGATCTAACAACCTATCACAGAGTCGAGGTAGTTAGCCCAAATTTAGAACCATCTGATAAACGAACATATTTCTTATGTGCTCTATGAGAATTCCAGTGAATCGGATGGAGTATTGGAGCATTCACATATTATTGCCTGGGGAATCATACATTGATCTTTGATTCTGGCTGAGACTAACAGCTATTTTGTGCACCGAAAAAATCTATTTGCCTGACAATATTAGATGGATCCTTATAATGATAAAATCTGAATCTGCAGACTTATACACCAACAGAAGGACCTTAGTTCCGGGAAATGTCCTACTATGGCAGTTGTACTACTGGTATACATTTACAAGGAATGTGGATGTTTTCAGGACAGGGGTAAAAGGGTGGCCAATTGCCCATTAAGGACAACCCCAAAAGTGTAACTTGTAGTATTTACATACCTTCTCAATCGGTTTGTTCAGCTCACATGCAACCTGTTATCTAGCAGTACATCTTTCCATGCATTAGGCATTGAAGTGATTCACTGAGAGCCACATGTCTACCAAGTCTTTGGACAATGGATTTTACAAAGAGGAAACTGTTGCATTTTGTATAAAAACTGTAATATATAAACGTACTCTCGGGATTGTCTACATGTATAATTTAAAGTATTGGTAATAGTACAGGAAATCCACAACTTTTGGCTATTTACTGGTGTTATCTTTCAACCACAGTTGTGCTTAGCTTAAAGATCACTGGCCCCTGCTACTTCAGCCACATTGTGCAGCACTGCTTCTGCAAAGCAACAACAGGCAGACTAAAGTTCCTTACCAGGAGTGACCGGGCATAACATTTACAAATTTAGGCTGCTGTGATTTGGGGGTTCACCATATGATTTGGCTCCACTGACCCTGCTGCTCTCCTGCTGCGGAACACAAATATAAGATCTTGTGATAAAGCTTTGTGAGAAGTCTGATGCAGGTGTTAATCTGCACAGTCACTCACCATTTCAATCATCCGCTCACTTCATTCATCCACCCAGTTACTGATTCATCAACCCATGTATCAACCCTTCCATTTATCCACTCAGGCATCTACTAAGCCACCCATCAACCCATTCACCCATCCTTCGATCCACTAATCCACCTATCTGCTTGTTCGCCTATCGAATCACTCACTCATGTACCTACTCATCCATCTACGCATAAACCCATTCACAAAACCAATATAATCACCCATCCACTGAAATGCATTTACTCGCTATTTCACCCATCAATCCCCCTCCCCCCGATCCGCCTCTCCCCGCCGATGTGGAGTGTGTGCTAATGTCACACTGGAATAGGATGGGCGCAGACAGCCTGATAAGTGAATCAATACCAGCACTTATGAGTTTCACTTTGAGGTGCTCCGCATAAAAGAACAAAGGGTCACTCAGTGCCACTGAATGGTTGTTATAACGTTAGCAGATTGGAGACTAGAGGTGTGCAGAAATGTTTTGTAGTAACAGTTATGTGATGAAATGGATTGGTAAGGAATACGGCAATACTGTGTGAATGGATTACACCTAATATTTTTTGTCGCTTTAAATCTAAAGCTTGTGGAGAGCTGGCAGGGGTGGTGTCATCAGTGAGAAGCATGAGCTGCACCAGACCATGAAGTTCAAGAGGAGGGTATTGACATCAAGCCCAAGTGCTAGACACTCAGATTTTTCAAAGTTCCTAGCGTGCGGACCGGGGTCATTAAAGCATGGAGGAGACGGGCACAGCATTGGTGGGGGCAGACAAGGTGCTGGGACAGAAGGGGTTAACTTAAGGTCATAGATTGTGTGATATTGCACCTGGCGGGCATAGAATGAGCGAGGGCACATTGGGAGTGACGGGACAGGATGTCCTACCGACCTTGGAGCTGGGGAATCAGGTTTGGGTCTCGGCTTCGGCTCAACAACCTGTGATTCTGGGCAAATTACTTAATCTCCACGTGTTTATCGAAAATGATGTGTATTGTATGTATGTGTATGGTGTTCATGTAAAGCGCTGCAATACCTTCTGGTCGATTTCGCGCTATATAAAAACTGCAACAAAAAAGCGGATGAAGGCTCGAAGATGGGGTTACAAGTACAAACCGAGTGGTATGCGCATGGGGGAGTGTGACGCAGTGGTAGACGATGCACAGGGCATGGGTGCCACAGAGTGCAAGAGGGCAGAGAGTCCATCATAGCTCAGTGAAAGTGGGAAAAAAGTCGCAGAGTGGGCGTTTTGTTTTGCTCTGCTTTAGAATATGCTGTAGAACCTTGCATGGTCATTCTGTGGTTACACTGAATAAGCATAACTGCACTTTCACAATTGCTTTATTAACCTTCCTGCTTTCTCAAATTTGCTTGAAAATGCACGATTTTTCTTCTTTTTTTTCCAAAATTTTCTTGAGGGGGGTAACCCGCCCAAACTCCCCTTTTGGGGTTCGGGCTCGCTCGCTGCACTCGCTCGCTATGGTGCTGTATGCAAATCACTTTGCGCCCCACCACTTTAAAATCTCACCCACCGCCCCTGTTCCCACTCCAGTCTGTGTAACAGTAAAGAAAGCTTTGTACTTCAGAGGGATTCAATTTACTATTCCCACACCAGCCTGTGCAATAGCAGGGAAAGCAGTGGACTTTAGAAAGGTAAGATTTACTACTCCCTCTCCAGTCTGTGCAACAGTAGGGGAAGCGTTGTACTTCGGAGGGATACAAATTAGTATTCCAACTCCAGTCTGTGCAACAGTAAAGAGAGTGTTGTCTTCAGGGGGATTAAATGCACTGTTCTCACTCCAGTCTGAGCAACAGTAGGGAAATTGTTGGACTTTGGAGGGGTAGACTTTACAATTCCCACTCCAGTCTGTGCAAGAGTAGGGGAAGTGTTGGATTTCGGAGGTGTTAAATTTACTATACCCAACCCAAACGGCAAAACAGTAAGGAAAGTGTTGAACTTCGGATGGGTTAAATTTACTATTCCCAGTCCAATCAGCATAACAGTAGGGAAAGCGTTGGATTTCAGCGGGCTAAAATTTACTATTCCAACTTCAGTCTGTGCAACAGTAGGGACATTGTTGAATTTTGGATGCATTACATTTATTATTCCCACTCCAAACAGTGCATAAGTAGGGAAGGTGTTGGACTACCGAGGGGTAAAATGTACCATTTCCACACAAGCCTGTGCAACAATAAAGAAAGCGTTGCACTTCAGAGGGATTCAATTTACTATTCCCACTCCAGTCTGTGTAACAGTAGTGCAAATGTTGGACTACCAAAGGGTGAAATTGACTATTTCCACTCCAGTGTGTGCAACAGTAGGGAAAGCGTTGGACTTCTGATGGCTTACATGTATAATTCTCACTCCAGTCTGTGCAACAGTAGGACAACTGTAGGACTTCCTAGGGGTAAAGTTCACTATTCCCCCTCCATTATCTGCAACAATAGTGAAACATTGGACTATAGAGGGCTAAAATGTACTATTTCCACTCCAGTCTGCGCAACAGTAGGGAAAGCGTTGGACTTCGGAGGGATTTAATTTACTATTCCCACTCCAGCCCAACAGTAGGGAAAGCATGGGACTTTAGAGGGGTTACTTTTACTATTCACACGCCAGTCTGTGGACTAGCACAGAAAGTAATTCACTTCAAACACATTACATATTTGAATAACCCTATTAATTTATAATCAATATAAAACTCTTACGGACTGATTCCGATGTCAGATGGATCGCCCCTGTCTCAGGACCGACGACCACGGTTGGTGGTCCCGACAACGCCATTATAAGGCAACTGCACATGGTGCAGTCGCATACTCATATTTCTTTATGGAAACTTATGCTGCGGCCATAAATGCTGCAGTCCAAGCTCCCTTGAAGAAATGGGAGATTCTGTTAATTCCTGCACCGCGTGGCAGGCACCTCAAGGGGCCTGCCAAGTGGTGCAAGGATTAACAGTTGAGCACCATAGGCGCCCTCTTGGCCCCCAACCGGAGGGCATGGAAGAATGGGGCCTCTGCTAGGGGCACCCAAAGTTGCTTTCCAACAGGCTTTCCATGTCGGAAAGCCCGACATGAAAAACCTGTTGGAAAACAACATCGTAATCCCAAAAGCGGAAACGTCAACCTCAGGATTACGTTGGGGCCTATGACTTGCAGATGGGCTCTTTGAGCCCATCGGAATCCAGCCAGGGTGGCCAGCCGGTTTCAATTCCGACGCCTACATTTTTATTAGGTGGTCGGAATTGAAAGCGGAGAAGTCGAACGGAAAGCCTCCGACCTGCAGTGAGAGGCTTTCCAACCGACATCATAATCGGCCCCTTAATATGTACATTATTAATTATCAAACACAAAATTATATATATAATAGTAGAAGTCATTACACTTTTTTACACATTTATGAAACAATTTAATAATTGATGATAAATTAATGTATTTATTTATTACTTAATTAACTTCTCACACTAAACCCCCCCCCACAAACCTAGCAGCCCACACTTAAAATATAACTAAAATAAATGAGTATTAAATCATGAACATACTTCATAATCAGTTAAACAATTAATACATTAATTGCTAATAAAGTATTACTTAATTAACGTGCCACCATATCCCCCTACAAACCCAGCAGCCTCCACCAACTATATAACTTAAAAAATATAATTATGACTCAATGTACTTAATTATTAATCAACGAAACTAATGATGAATAATTGTTAATTACTTCTTATTTAACTTCACACCCTATACCCCTCCAAACTAACAGCCTATACATAATATAGAACAAAAAATATATTATTACATTTTACATACTTAATAATCAATTAAATATGTAATAATAAATTAATCATTAAATATGTATTACCTAATTAACTTGGCATCCTATACCCCTACAAACCCAGCAGCCTGCTCCTAGTATATTACAAAAAATCACACAATTTACATAATTAAGAAGCAATTAAATAATGAATAAGAAATTAATAATTAATTGTTAATGATTACTTAATTACTTTCCCACCCCATACCCTACAAACCCAGAAGCTTGCATCAATTATATAACTTGAATATAATTACACAATTTACATAATTAATAATAAATTAAATACTTCATAATAAATTACTTATTCATTATTAATCAATTATACTTAATTATCTTCCCACCCTATACCTCCCCAAACATAGCAACCCGCCATAACACTATAAATTACTATAAGCATTTAAATTAAAGATTATTAATCACTTTAAATGGCAAATTTTATTTAAAAATCTTATTAACAATTATACAAACAATAATAACACATAAAGTTAATATATTATTGAATACTATATTCACAACAACAATATTCTTGACAGTGATATTACTTGCTTGAAAACACAATATTTTTTCCGATATTTAAAACTCAATATTTTGCCTAAACACCTCCAAAAGTGCAGTATACATTGGACAGCAGCAGCGTTTCCTCTCTGTGAGAACTAAAGTCAAGCCTTTTGGGTAACATCAAAAAACAAGCAGGACAGCAGCTCATAATATTTTTTGTGAGTTACTTAGGGCCACTAGAATTATGCGATTCTATAATAAAGTATATGATGCATTTGACACATAATCCATCACCTGCTGCATAATCAGTGGATTTTAACAAATTTGTTTTTAGCTCAAATGGATCAAAAATTACTAAAAGTATGATGATATGTGTTTGCGCACATTGGGAGACCCGTGCAAAGGTTAACTGGTCACCTTTCAGTAGCTTATTCTTGTATTTGGTTGCTAACCTGGTACTAATTAGAATAATCTTTGCCCAGGCCGTATTACCAGGTGCAAAAAATGACAAAATAATGAAGAAATACTATCAGAAAACGTGCCGCATTATGCCACATAATTTGCCTTCCCTTGCCGCATAATTTAGTCAACTTTGTTGCATAATTTGGTGCTCCCCTGCTGCATAATTCCACTGGCCCTGGACAAACACAATTAGTTTAGCATGCCGAGTGACTGGAAAATAGGATAACATTTCATTCTTCAGGAAACTTGCCTAGAAAACAGGTTTAGAATAAACCCAATTTTAATGAGTTCGGGAAAAGTTTTTAAGTGTGCGCAACAAATACACAGTTGAATGCTACTACCGATCTGATGCATACTTGCAAGTTTCGAAACATAATTACAATGTGTTAACATCGGCAACATGCCTTATGCCAGCGTGTGCTGTCTTTTTTTTAAAAAACAGTACGGGTATAAATTAGTAACATTGTGGAAACTGTTTATGGTTTTGGTATCCTTGTGAAGTTGGTTTTGCAGGCTGTTTTGAACTCTGATGCAATAACGTCAGAAATCAGCCCTTCCCCACCTTTTTTTTAAAAATAAATTCCATTCTACTTGTACATTTACTCTTTACAAAATAATAAAATGACTTTCGTTTACTCGCCCTTGTCAAATACAATGTCTGCTTTAGTTGAATGATAAACCGTTTTAGGAATGGATGAATAGGGGCCACAAACCCATTACCCAAACACGTGTTCACGTACCAAAGATGTCTTATTTGATTTTTTTTCTTTAAATAAAGCAGATCTCCATACTTTGTGGCAAAATGTAACCATTTTGTTAGCACTGACCTATATTTTCCCGTGAGTTCCATTCCATCCTGTTAAATGCCCTTTTATCTTATTTATCAAACGTTTCGCAAAATAATTTTGAGCTTTAACACACTATATTTACCCTTCTAGTGGGTCTCACTATGCCACCAAGCTACCAGTACACCCTGCACCCTTAACATGCATGCATCTCACTTCTCTGTTCCACAAGAAAATCTGCCCCTGTTCTATCTGGCACGGTCTTAGCTTTGTTGGTAATGTGCCTCTTTCCACCTGCTGCTGTCAGCACAAACATTCATAGTTAGCACAGCTTTTTCACTGCAATCATGAGCCTCAGCAAACAGGCCAGGAAGTAAATGGGGATGGAACCTTATCGACCTTCTTATCTTCCCGGGTAAATCGAATGCACACTGGTGGGAAGTCTCCTCTGCTCTCTGTCAACACCTTACTGAGCAGAACTCAGAGCACAAAACTCTGTCAAGCAACTAGAAGCGACTGAGCATACTTTGGGTCCTATGCTGAAAGGTCCACTGCACCGGCTGAGTGGAAGGGGTTCTTCAGTGACAACGAGGGTGCAATTCTTAATTCTTGAGGAGTTATCCAAGAAAATGGCCCTTTTGTTTCGAAGGGGATGCAAGCTTCTGGTGAGAAAGCATGACTGACCAGATGTAATATTGGACACAAAGGATTCTCATATGTTTAACTTTTTCTCTGCCATTTTACCTGCTGTGGGAATTGAATTGGATACAGCAGGATATAAGCATTCTCAAGGACTGAAAACGTACTAAGAATTAATACTATTCCGGGAGAAAGTGACATAATTGCTAATTCTCCAAAAAGTAATTTGCTACTGGCAATGGCATAGACGGTAAAATATATCAATTATCAGGGCTCAATGGGCCTATGTAGTCTCTAGGCCCTGGTTCCACTGCACCTGCTGTGCCCTTTAAAAACAACGCCAATGCTTCTTGCTATGATTGAATTGCTGGAATGCCACTGTGATGTACATTGTCAGCAACACCAACTCTAGTACGTTCTGATGGTCTGCTATGCTTTTGCCCTGCACTCTGATTCATCTGAGCATAAGAATAGTTTCCCTCTTTTCTTGTGCAGAACTCTCTCGTCTATCATAATGTCTCTCCACTCCAAGATACTCCACCCTGACAGTCTTCTCTACTCCATCCCACTCTACTCCACTCTACAACACTGTACTCCACTCCATTCTATGACACTCTACGCCAATTCACTCTAGGCCACTCTACTCCACTCAGCTCCATCCTACACTACGACGCTCTTTGACCCTCCCCTCTACGTCCCTCCACAACACTCTAATCTACTCTATAACAGTCTGCTCTACAAGACTCCACTCTACAAAACTCCACTGTCCGACAATCCATAACATTCTTCAACACTTTATGCCACACTACTCGACTCCAATCTATGATATCTATGCCACTTCATTCTATGACACTTTACTACACTCTACTGCACTCTGCGGCAGTCCACTCAATGGCACTCCGCTCTACAAAACTCTATGACACCCTTTATACCAGATTACTCCTTGCCACTCTACTCCACTCTATACCACTCCACTCCACTCTATGAAACTCTACAACACTTCATTCTACTCTATATACTTCATTCTATTCCCCTCCACTCTATGCCTCTCCATTCTACTCCACTCTACAAGACTCTACTCCTCTCCATGACACTATACTCCACTCTACAGCACTCCACTCTATGCACTCTGCTCTATTTTACACCACTCTATGACCCTCCACGACACCCTACTCCACTCTACTCTATGCCACTCTACGCCACTCCACACCACTTTACACCACTTCACTCTACGATACTCCACACTAATCCACTTTATGCAACCCATTCTATGACTTTCTACTCCACACTATGACACTTTACTCCAATTTATGACACTTTACTCCATTCCATGCTATGCTACTCTATATGCCCCTTCACTCTTCATTCCTCCACTTTATTTATTTATTTCATTTATAAAGCGCTCTCTCACCTGACGGCATCCTGGCGCTGAGAAACTCGGAGTACACTGCAAGAGGCAAACAACAGAGAGGCAAGGGCAGCTAATACAGTACAGTACCGCAGCGAAACTTTCGGAAACAGCAGGGTTTTTAACCTTTTTCTAAAAGGAAGGATATCACTGATCTGTCTTAATTCCAAAGGAAGTCCGTACCAAACCTGGCCCCAGCAACCGTAAAGGCTCTGCCACCGGCTCTGACTTTCCTAAACCTAGCTACCTTATATAATCTGGCTGAGGCGGAACGAAGGTTTCTAGCTGGAACATACAACTCAAATTTCCTCTGCAACACGACCAGGCCCATCCCGTGCAGGGCTTTAAACACTAGGCAGACGGACTTGAACTGAATTCTCTGTCCCACCGGAAGCCAATGTAATTCTGCCAGGGCCCTGGAGGACGAATACCGTCTTGGCCAGCCCAAAGCAAGTTTAGCTGCGGCAGTACAATATTCCAGTCTGCTCAAAACTGTACTCTGTACAACTAGTGTCCGTGCTTGAGGTAGTAAAGGGAGAATTTAACATAATGACCTAATGATCATAAGGCAGCTTCCCACCATTCTGGTGACTTGAGCCTCCATGGTCAGCTTGTTATTAAACATAATGCCCAAGTTACGAACCTTCTCCACTGGTCTCACTGCAGTTGACATATCACTAGGCCAAAAGTTACTAGGCAGCACTGAGGGAATCCTATCCGCAGAGCAAAAGAGAACCTCTGTCTTACCGGCATTGAATTGCAATGAGTTATCCTTCAGCCACTGAGCCGTATTACGCAAGCAGCAATGGAACTCCTCAATAGAGGTAGATTGTTCACCCTCCAGTGAGAAGATAAGCTGTGTGTCATCGGCGTAATTTGTGATGTTAATCCTATGCTCTTTAACAACCGGAATCAAAGGTTTCATATATATGTCAAAGAGTATTGGGCTGATTGCCAAGCCATGAGGTACCCCATGAGTGATGTTAATCATTTAATTTCACAATCTTTATTTGGATCAATATAGATCATAAAAGGTTACAACAGAAGTTAAAATAGTTAAAAAGGAAAGAAATCAGATTGTAATTCAAAAATTTAGGGAAAACCATAAAAGTAAACGATTAATAAGCATTCGGGAGAATATTATGAAAAGAACAATTAGAAAATGTAACAGTTTAAAAATCATCAAGCAATGCTTTTATCCGTGTTTAGCTTGATACAGCGATTACAAATGTACCACTCAGCTGTTAAAAACTTTGCCACAGCAAACACAATAGGGGGGGATAAGTCTGTCTTTAATATTCTGTAGGCCGGGAGATATAGTCTAAACCCGAGATTTTTCAAGAGTGGAACAAGCCAATATTTTCTTGGTCTTTGGTAGGCTTTGCAAAAAAACAAAATGTGGAGATCGTTTTCACAACGGTGTTGACAGGCTGGGCACTGTGTGGGGGACTGTGACCTGTCCCATCGATCCGTGAAGGCCTCAAGGGGCAGTGTGCCATAACGCCACTGCATGAAGAGTTTCCTTGTCAGGACGGGACTAATTGCATCGAGGACCGGCTCGGGAAGATATAGGTCCTTGGACATAGTGAACAAGTTGGTTAGGGACCCTTCACGTTTACTCTCGATCGAGACAAGTAGCTTTCGCTCGTAGAACTCTCTCGACAGAAGTTTCCAAGGGGTCCTACCACAAGCGTTACCCAGGTCCTGCCATAATTCCGTCCTTCCTAGAGACTCGCATGTTAGCCTGATGTATCTCAGCCAGGGTATCTGGGAGGCGTTTGGTAGGCGTAGGATCTCTGTGAGCTCGTTTCTGTAGCTCAATAAGTCCGGTGAACTCCAGATTCTGCGCCAATAGGTTACGGTTTTCAGTCCCAATTCTTCAGTAATAGGTCTAAGACCCAGGTCTAGTCTCAGCGGAAGGAGGGGGGTGCCAAATGGTAAGGCTGCCAGCTGCCTTATAAAATTGTTCTCACTAATCTGCAGTTTCTTGGCAGTTGCATGGCCCCACAATTCTCCGCCGTAGGTGACGGCCCCTCTTGCCTGCATTTTACAGATGTGGATAAGGGGACCAAAGGGTTTAAAAGTAGACCTGCTAGCCATCCTACAGATCCCACCCGTTAGCTGTGCTAGTTTTATGATGGCCCTAGTACAATGAGAATCCCAAGTCAGAGTTTGGTTAATGGTTAGGCCCAGGTATTCGAAGGTGAGGACCCTCTCTAGTCTCAACAACCCTATGATAGGGTTTGGGCGAGTTGTGGGAGGAGGGCTGAAGATCATAAATTTTGTTTTCATGGCATTGATCTCCAACCCTCGCTCCACACAAAAGGTCGAGAACCCGTCCAAAACCCGTTGTATGCCCATGGGAGATTTAGATAGCAGCAGGGTGTAGTCCGCAAACATAATAGCGGGGACCCTGCTGCCATTGAGCTTGGGAGCGTCAATATCGACCAGCCTGTTCAAATGGTCAATAACCCCATTGACAAAGAGGCAGAACAGGGTCGGTGCGAGCACACATCCCTGTCTTACCCCCCAGCCAACGGGGAAGCTGTCTGAGAGTGCCCCTCTTCTGCCACATCTAACCCGGGCATAATTCCCCTGGTGTAACCTCATCAGAATTAACAGAATATCCCCCGGGATCCCTAGCTCCGCAAGGACATTCCACAGTCTATCTCTCGGAACAAGATCGAAGGAAGCACACAAGTCCACGAAAACCGTGTACAAGCTGCCGCACTCCAGTGTCACAGTCTTCCAGAACAAGAGGTTCAAACGGAAGATCTGATCAGTTGTTGAAACCCCTTTTCTGAACCCAGCCTGATAGGGAGTTTTAAATGGCGCATTCCTCCATCCAATTTTGGAGGCGGTCGAGTATCAGCCTGCCAAAAATTTTCTGGGTTACGTCAATGAGGCTGATAGGCCTGTAGTTGGCTGGGAGCAGAGGCGACCCCTTCTTATAGATAGGGACTATTTCTGCGCCCAGCCAAGTACCTGGTACATCCATGCCCCCTAGAACGGCGTTAAATAACGTTCTTAAATATGGGACCCAAACATCGAGCTCCTGTTTAAATAGGTCCCCCGGTAAGCCGTCCAAGCCAGGGGCTTTGCCAGAAGTCAGGCCTGCAATGGCTTTACGTACCTCCTTTTCAGTAAAAGGGTCCCCCTCTAATGGCGTGCTAGTGGTTGGTAGTGGTTCATTGAGGGCACAATCATGAACACCATAGAGGGACTGGAAGTGATCTTGCCAAGCCTTGGCCGAGATGTTAGGTTCAATGGCTGAGGCTAACTCCTCAGACCCCGTATTTACAATACGCCAAAATTTGCGTGAGTCCCTGCACGATAGTGAAGTTGTTAAATTCTCCGATTTCTGTTGCTCCCATTCCCTTTTGGCATGCGAAATCAGGGACTTGGAAGCGTTTCTTCTAGCCCTGATCACAGATCTGTCTCTGCCTTCTTTGATTGAAATCAGCAGGTCAGATTTGGCCTTGCGGCAAGCAGCATTATACCAAGTAGAACGGGTATGATGACCAACCCCACTCTTCCCTATCGTGAAAAAAACATCCTCCACAGACTTAATCATATCCTCATGCACCCGCCACAGCTGCACATTGAAATCGGGCAAGCTGGGTCGCTCAGTTAGTTGTAAAACCGTTTCAAGTGTGGGGGTAACCCGGGCGTAGAGCCCTGAAACGGGGTGGGCCGGTCCCGGTCTCTACCGTCCTCGAACGGCCTCAAACGGCCCGCCCTTTGCCCGGGCTTCGCCCCGTGCTACGTCCCGCGCGCGTCCGCGATCCGCGGGGAGGGCGTGTTTATATAGTGGGAGGGTGCAGGGGCGGGAAGAGACACCAGCTGCGCTGAGTTGTGAAAGCGCTTGGTATGCTGGATCTCGCAGTCCCGGGCCCTGGTGCTGCTGTTCTCGGTTTTCCCCTTGGCGATTCCCGCCTGCGTGGATTGAGCTCCTGATGCCCAATATCGTTGTTAGCAAAGTCCGTAATGGGCAGTGATTCCCAGCAAAAAGTACCAGCAAGGTTAAAGGCAGCGAGCGGCTCCCGCGGAGCGGGGGCCGCGAGCCGTAAATAGCCTGGGGAGGGGCAGGGGTGGGAAGAGACACCAGCTGCGCTGAGTTGTGAAAGCGCTTGGTATGCCGGATCTCGCAGTCCAGGGCCCTGGTGCTGCTGTTCTCGGTTTTCACCTCGGCGATCCCCGCCTGCGTGGATTGAGCTCCTGATGCCCAATATCGTTGTTAGCAAAGTCCGTAATGGGCAGTGATTCCCAGCAAAAAAGTACCAGCAAGGTTAACGGCAGCGAGCGGCACAGTCAGTTCTGACTGATAGGGAGGAAGGGACACCGCCTGCGTTCAACCCGCAAGAAAAGAGTGGAACCATTGCAAGGCACAACCCTTCACCCCCACCTTCTCCAGCCTGCTCAGCAGAGTTCCATGGTTGACAGTGTCGAACGCGGCAGACAGGTCAAGCAGGATAAGAACCGCTGCCTGATTCCTGTCCGCCCGCGACCGAAGTTCATCCATCACGGTCACCAGGCCGACTCTGTACCACATGCAGGCCGAAAGCCGAACTGAACCTCCTCCAACAATTTGTGCTGCTCCAAATAATTGGAGAGGGTCCTACTGACCACTTTCTCCGTAATTGTGGCCGGAAAGAGCAGAAGTGAAATCGGCCTATAGTTTATGGGACATTCTGGATCCAAAGAGGCCTTTTTAAGCAAGGGAGTTACCAAAGTTTGTTTCCACTGCAACATCACTACACCGCTATTAAGGGACTGATTACAGATGAACCTAAGCATAGGAAACATCTGTCGCAAAGGTCTTCCAAATTTTATGAGGAACGGGATCTAAGGGGGAGCCCGATGAAATGCCCTGTGCTACTTTACAAAATTCTTCCAAGGTCAAAGGAAAAAACCCAGTTAAACCTGTTGTGTTTATATCTAGGATCCTAATTCGATATTCCCGATTTATGCCCTTGTGAGGTTATAATCAATAATATCCTGATAAAGGCATAAGAATCAGATCCATATTCAGTAATAGCCCATGCAGTCCAAAGCACAGCACGGCTACTCCCATCGACTCCTAGAAAGCACAACGTGTTCTTTAAACAAACCAAGCCTCCAGCAGCCCGGGAAATCCCCCCTGCTTTTGTTTTGATTTGAACAAGAACTCCTGAAGTCCAGAAAGAACTGTTAGTTCTTAGTGACGTCTTATGTCCAACCTTACATCAAACCCGGCACCTTCCAGGTATAAAATACCAACAGTTGCCTTAAGCAAACACACAGTGGTTTGGAGCACAGCGGCCATCTACTTGCCCGAGAGCCCAGCTGATGCGAGAGCCCACGGAAGCCGCCCCTCCCGTTTGACGCACTGAGAGAGACGCTGTCTTTTTCTCCAGCCGAGAAAATCCCGCTCCGGTGTTTGCAGCCTACCCTTGCAGGTTGCTGGGAGATCGAGTCCTGAGGAAAGAGATACCAGACCTTCCACATTCTATTACCAAGGTACTGAGCTGACTAAACCCTTAAGAGAATTCTTGATGCAGATTCTTAGCAAAACAATCTTAAACAACTTAACTTAAACTGCTACTTACTCATCCCTTCCCAAGTATTAAGCTTAGGTCAGGTACACCGGGGTAGGCTTAGTTAGAAGCACCAGTTGAGTACGTTAGTCAATGTATTTATGTATGTATATATTTTATCCACTTTAAAGTATCATATGGCTAAACCATATCAATGCTTTTACAGTATTATTTCATAAGACTACTTTTACTGTACACACTTTACTTTATGATAAGTATTGCAATTGTGGCAATTAATTTCTCTTGCATGAGAAAGAAGACTGCTCAATAAATAACACCTTTCATTGAAAACGCCTGTCTCTCTATTTCTCTGCACTCTGGTGAAACTAAGTATGCACAATTGACTGAGCGAAATAGCTGTCTATTGTTTTCAATTGACTCTAGAGATACACTCTTATTCTGAGGGAGCAAAGTTGTCATGTTTATGCGGTTGTCGGAATCTGAATCCCTTCTTGTCTGAGCCAGGGAAGTTCATCCCTCCCTATTCATTCAAGAAAGTTTCCAGTGACCTCTGAGCTAGCTGGTGCAAACCTAAATTAAGTTTAACATAGTCAGTAGAGACCTAGATGGCCTCAGTCCTACGTCTACACTGCTGTTTATGTTATTCCAATGCGCAGAGCCTATTGGGAAAATAGGAACTACACTACATGGCGCCCAACGTTTGGTAAGGCGATAATCTAACGCAAGACACTAGAGTAACTCAGTCGTGCTTTTTCACACAGAACCCTTTTCCCGTAAAAACTCCAATAGACGTCTGGAGTGGGTGAAAGGTTAATATCCGCCGGAACTTAGTAGGAAGAGATTCCTATGCATTAGTTTTTGGTTTGATCAACGTTGAAGGATACAGTGTTCCAATATATTGTGCACCTAATCTTGGTTTCCTTGAAACTCGATCTGCAACAAAAAACTTTCAGTCAGTAAATGGCAGAAAGTGACGAAGAAAAAGAAAGAGAAGCCTTAGCAGCTCGACTCTTAGAGGAAGACATAGCCCTCCAAGAAAATGACCCAAGTGTTATAATCATTCCGGTCAATATAAGAAGAACTATAACTCTTAAACTTCTAGAAAATGGACTGACACCAAGAGGTGGTACAGTCATATTCGTGGTAGGGGCACAGGATTATCAGCAGATAGAGGTATTCTATTCATGGATACATTTTCCAGCAGCACACGCTGTGACAAAAGACTTCCACTATTACAAAATAGAGGAACCTCCGGGAGAATACACTCCTTTCGAGGAGATCGAAATCCCACTAAATTACCAAGAGCACCTGCTCTGGTTTAAGGGCGCCCTAAAACATAATAATCACATCACCAGGCTCGATCCACTAGGTAGACCAGGAGCAACGTGGACGGTTCTAGCCTGCTACACACCACATCCAGACATTGATAAAATGTCAGTTCCTGAACTTTTAGCTCAGCTAAAACTCTTAATAAAAATACATAGACAATTGGTCCAATATGTCATGCGGACTTCAACAGTCCAACAGACAATTAATATTCCACAGCTGACCCCTCACCAGGGGAACACAAAGAAAATCACACCACAGAACATACAATCATGTCTTGGTAAAGTACCCATAAAACGGGAACAAATTCCATTCTGGTTAGCACAAAAAATTACTCACATAGAGGCAGTATTTCCAGATACTACTCCTACTGAGAAACACATAATTCTGACTATCTGTCTTCCAATGGGGATCGCACCACATGTGGAAGACTGTGACACTTGGGGCACAGTCTTTGCTTCGATCTACACAAAAACACATGCTGTCCCGTCTATGGCAGTGATACCAGATGTACTAAGACAGATTCAAAATGAATACGGTCCAGAACCTGCTTTAACTCTGGGTATGAAATTACTGAAAGACTTAAAGCAGGTCTCAGCTATATTATTAGCCAACATAAAAGGAGAAGCAGCATCTGTGGCGATCCACCAGAAATTGAAGGAAACAGATATAGCAGACCAACCATTTGAACTCGCCAGAATCATAGAAAAATCCTATGAAGAGCTAGGAAGAGATAGTTTGGGTGGGAAACCGGTAAAACCCCAACTAACTGAAAATCCTGAAAAAACATTTATTAAAAATAATTTAAGAACTCCAAAAAAGAGTTGGGATGGTAATAAACAATCCACTCCCAGGGAAAAACATTTCCAGTCCAGGGGAAGGTCTCCTCAGCGTAGAGAGAGATCTCCAGGCCAAGAAGACAAGTCTCCCCCAAAGGGAGCCCTCTGAAAAAAGATACAGCCTTAGAGATAGGGATAAAATAAGAAAACCTGACAGATATCAAGATGTTGATACACGTCCCTCTCGATCCTTCGCACTCAATCCTTCTCGATATTCCTCACAGAAATCGGAAAGAAGAGGACGGTCAGAACACAGAGAAGAGCACGTCAAGTCCAAAGACAAGGAACCTGCTCATCAAAGTAAAAAATTACAATTTCCCAGAAAGAAGGTAGCAAGTATTAAAATTAAACATGCCGAGAATTCTGAGGACACAACTGAAAAACAGAGAATGGGCACAGACAATGCTAGACAGCGCAGCAGAAGTGACCATAGCTCGCAAGATCCTGATGAATCTTCTGGAGACAGTGGACACAAATGAGTACATTCAGGTGGAAACTGCAGACACACGAGTTAGTGTGCCCCATAAACTATATGAAATAACATTATGTATAGAGGGAGATAGAACTAGGAAAATAAAAGGTCTGTTTTGGGAAAAACTTTCTAAAGGCTATGACATCCTGTTAGCTGAGAAAGACTGGCCACCAGAGTTTGTCAGGGAGTGCCCTCGTGGCGAAGGAATGATTATGCCTGCCTTCTCAAATCATATTCCGATTCATAAAAAATGCACATTGGCAAGAAAATGGGCAGTGGCCCAAGCTCTTGCCTTATACAAAAATCATGTAGGATGGGATGAGGATTCTCCTCACCACAAAATCCAGTTAAAAAATAAGCCCACTGCACAAAGGCAGTACCCAGTTAAACAAGAAGCTAAAAAGCAAGTCAGGGAGATCTTAGATCAACTTGAATATCAAGGGGTGATCGAAACATGCACCTCTCAAATGAACAATCCTTTGTTTCCTGTCTCCAAGCCAGACGATTCATATTGTCTAGTTTTGGACTACAGACACCTTAATTCCTGTTGTAAAACATTTGCAGTACAAAACTCACATAGTGCAGCACTAATGAATAACTGTGCGCAAAAAATATAAAACGACATTAGATATCTCTAATGGATTCTTCTGTCAAAACATTGCCCCTGAAAGCAGGTATATGACCGCTTTCTCAATAATGCGATCGCAAAAACAATTTTTCCGACTCCCACAGGGATTCAAGAATAGCCCAGGATTATTCTCAGCAAGGGTAACAGAGTAACTACAAATATATGATGATGAGGCATTATCATATGTCGATGACATCTATCTCACAGATGATGACCTGGAGACTCACTTAAAAAGGGTGAACACCATAATACTTGGGTTCGCATCAGAGGGTTACAAATTCAACTTTAAAAAATCACGAATTGCCCATCTAACTGTCCTATTTTTAGGATACGAATTATCAAGTGAAGGCAAAAGCCTGGCAGACAATTTCTTAAAGAAATGTGCTGTACTCCAAACACCAAAAACACTAAAGAATTTCCAATCAATACTAGGTTTCCTGATTTTCGGAAGAACATACATTCTAAATTATGCCGAGAGGGTTAAACCTCTCTATGAATTGATAAGACCAGATTTCAAACAAATCAATTGGACTCAGAAACACACAGAGATTTTGATATCATTGCAAACAGACATGTTAGCTAAAACAAAATTACAAACTCGCGAAAACATACGCAATCTTGTAATCCGAGTCATCCCAGGAAGATGTGGATTCACATACCTGACCTCTAATGAGAGAGAAACGGTACCAATAGCTTACAAATCACATTTGTACACTCATGCTGAAATGAAATTCAGCTCTACAGAAAAAATTCTGACTGCGGTTCAAACTGCTGTAGCAAAAGAAAGAGCCCTAGCACAAGGTAAACGAATAATAATCGTTACACCAGTACCTGCCTTAGAAGCAGTAACAAAAGCAAGCATTCCAAATGCTAAAGCATTACATCCGAGATGGATACAATGGATTAATTCTCTTGCTGCAACAGACGTAGTATACGAATTTGATCCTAATTTAAAAACACAAGAATTTCTCCAATATGAATATGAATGGCCTCTGCTTTCTGAAATCCTGCCTCTAGAACATTACGGTTGTATAATATATACAGACGGATCAGCACAAACCGCAGTTGGGGGTAAACAAGCATATAGTGCTGCATGCACGATTGTTAAAGGTCGTTGGCATGAAGGGAAATTTAGACCAATGGTCACTAAAACTCAATCTCTAGGAGATTGTACAGCTCAGCGAGCTGAATTACTAGCATTTAAGATGGTGCTTGAAAATACCGATCGCGAATTCCCCACACTTATAGTGTGCAATTCATATTACTGCGTTCAGTCTTATAATGAATACTTGCAGAACTGGGTTAAAAATGGCTTCAAAGGTGCAAAAGGTGGCACAATCAAGCATAAAACGCTTTGGGAACAAATAGTTCTTTTAGAGAAAGAACTACAAAAGACTCACGTGATACACACACTGAGTCATCAACGTGATGGCGTTCACGTTGCAGGGAATTCATTGGCTGATGAAGCAGCGAAGGCAGCTGTGCAAACGGCTTCCATAGCAGCAATCACCCGGTCAAAAACAAAAATAGACAGCGACATACTGCAAGCTGTCAGTGCTTCAGTAAAAAATGACAGAAAAACACTCCCGAAAGGCTTTCCAGTAAAGTACTCATACATAACTGATGCGAACAATGTTCCATTTGCTCGAATCCCTGGAGTGGGGGATAGAGCAATCCCAAACATGGAACACAGAAAGGACTCATTTCAGCGGCACACGAAGGGCTAGCTTCTGCACATGCTGGTATTTCCGCCACAACATCATTATTAAAACAGAGATATTGGTGGCCGGGCATAAGAAAGCAAACTAAGAACTATGTTCTAGAATTCGAAATATGCCAAAAAATGAAAGTATCAACAGTAAAACGACCAGCACAGACGCCCTTTCTAATCTCAGATAAAACATTAGCATGTGTTTACCTGGACCACTGTGGTCCCTTACAAAGGGATGGCAACAATAAATATATCATGGTCGCAGTGGATTCCTGTACGAGATTCATTTGGATGTGGCCCCAGCACTCGGCTGACGCCAGAACTGTTATAAAAGATTTGCGAGTCTTTATTGGCACATAAGCAATTGGCATGCTACATTCTGATCAGGGTCCTGCGTTTAGCTCTCGAGCTTACAAAGAGGCCATGAAAAGCATGGGCATCGCATTGCGGTACTCTTCTCCCTTCCATCCTGAGGGAAATGCGTTTGTGGAAAGAAAAAACCGGGACATAAAGCAATCTATAACGGCGAGGGTATTCGGTTCGGGTGATGAGTGGGACAAACATTTAACAAGTGTCCAACGTAGTCTTAATAATCTGCCAAGAAACTCTCTAAAAGGTCTCACTCCATACGAACTACTGTTGGGAACTAGAATGCTCATTCAGGACCTTGATTGTCACACTTCAGTGGTAGAAGAAAAATCCTTTGATATCAAAGATCGTTTGGCTGTTTTACAGGACTTAAATGAAACAAGAAAAAACCTGAGTAACATAAAGTTGAAACAACAGCCGACAACCACTGAAGAAAAACCACCTATCCCAGCAAGACCTGTCTGGATTCCATAGATTGGGGATCTGGTCAGAGAGAAGATCGCAGTAAAGAAGGAATTTGGGCCTTCTTACAGAAAAGCAGTACCTGTCTTAGCTATCAGCGGAACAAGATCAGTTGTACTACCGCCCCTTACTGGTAAAAAGGAGAACAGAGTTGTATCCATCGACCTGGTAAAACCACAATCATGTGGCCAATAATAAGTAGTAGGCCAAGTGGACTCCCAAGAAATAGCAGAATACCGAAATTTGCTACAATCCAAGAGTCTCATACTGAGAGACTAATCACATTTGATAAACCTGCAGTGAATAATAAAGGACTATGCAATAATGCCATGGAACTAGTGCCTCTTGAAACCCAAATTGCAACAGTTCGTCTAGAAACACCAGTCTACAATGATGTAGCCTCTGACTATGCTAATGAAACAAAGAAAAATGCAAAAGCAAATGAAAATCCGGAAACAATTCTAACAATTGACAGAACTGCATCTGGCTACTTCATCAATTCCGACGACTTATCTGAAGATCCAAGCGAGCATGAAGAAACGCCTCTAACAAAAACTTTCAAAGACAAAGTAATTGAACTTTTTCACCAACTAAAAGAAACATATCTGATTTCACCATGGATTGAATTTTAGATTGTGTTAGGTGTACTTACTCTCCTGCTTTAACTCATCATGGTTCTCTGTTTGGGAAAATTCATTGATGGAAAATATAGTACAATGGACACAGCAAGTCAGAACATCAACTTGGTCCTAAAGCCTCACACATCCTCCCACATCGAGAAAAGAGAACTGTCATCTGTAAACATCTCAGCCAATCCAATACCCGGTGAGGTAGCATGGGACAGAACTGATTATGATATTTTTGGCCCGGTTGAGCTCTTGAAATATCCACATCAGTTCAAGGTTTCATTAGGTGACTTTGTGACACCAAGTACATTCTCAGATGATTACTTACAGGGTTCATCGAATTATGAAGAGTTATACTGTTACAATCATTATGGTGATCACTATTTGCATAAAACTGCTCAGCCTAGAAATGTTTTATCTTATAACCAGTGGGAACACTGTCCCACTCCACCAAAAGGCAGTTCGAAAACATTTTATGAGAAATTCCAGTACTTCTCAGGGTTTAATAACAGTGATCCAGAAACACTTTATTTTAAAATGTTAACTAGGATAGGAATGAAAACAATGTTGACAAATACTAAACTGATTTATTCTGAAAAATGTTATGACAAAATGTCTACATTTGGTTTCGAATTTTGGAAAAACACCATTGAAACAAAAACGATCTGGGGTTACAAAGATTGGCAAGTACAAGGCCTAGAAGCATTATTTAGGGCCTGCATGATCCCAGAACAAATGATATTCTTGAATGACACAATTCAACAAACTACTTGTCTTGGCCTAGCTAAGATAAAAGACTTAAATACACCGTCTATTCCGAAACCCATAACTGATAGTGACAGCACTACAGATGTGGAGATAGACGTATCCCATATTTTACACTAAAACAGAACACATCCTGATTGGAAAAAGTGGTTGATCTGGCCAACAGACACGAATAAATGTCAAGATAGATTCCTGAACAAAACACAGGGGTTCAAAATGACCAGACCAGACCCTAGATACTCCCAGAGACAACATCCAGGGATAGTTACAACATACAGTGTAGGGAAACTATGCCTTGAGTGGCTAGAGAAATCCACACTGGCTGAAATTAAGCAACACTTGATTTTACTTAAAGACGGTGCTGACTTGCGTGATTTCATATTGGGACCACGCAAACAGCGTCAAAAACGTTTCATAGCGGCCGGTATATATTCTGCGTATAACGAAGCTGGGAAAGTAATGCAAATTGAGACAGCAGAAAAAATACAAGAAATTGATTGTATAAATTTGGAAAAATCACTTTCTGTAGTGGACAATGGGTTAACGACTCTGTCCTCCAGAATATATTCACTGGACAGCATTGTATCATCTGCTTTTGACATAATAGAACAGGACTTACTAATGTTACAACATGGTCAGTCTCAATTACGTTCTATTGCACAGCTTGGTTGGACGTTGCAAAATCTGCGTTCAGGCTACGTACCATGGCGTTTAATCAACACAATGTCATTATTCGGTATCTTTAACCTTACTGATAAACAAATCAGTTTGGCACAAAAAGGAGCAGACTATACAATTCTGAGCATTGAAAAACGTGAGAGATTACCATTGACAATGTCAGAGAGACCTGTCATTGAATGTATAATACACGGAACAATTACAATTCCAATAACAACTTTCCAGTTTAAATACTGCCAAGAGTATATACCTGCAGGCCAGTATGAAAGGTTGGGTAAAGAATACATCAAAACAACCTGGGATTTACCTTATACACACAGATGTTATAGTGAAGGGAACAAGGAGGTATTTCTTAGTGGTAAAAATTGTAAAAAATCACTAAGCGGTACACTTCTGTGTCAAGGTATTAATTTGCATGGAGCCTGCGAAGGGTCTTCAAATAACCTTTCATGTCACCTGCATGGCACGCCTGCAAAACGAATAGAGCCATTTTTTAGACCACTTTATAACGGCAGTTACGTTTTAATAAGTGACCACAGCTGTTGTGGCATGCTGCCAGGAAAAGCCTATCTGACAACTGTAACTTCCAGGGCCGTTTTGCTGTATGCAAGTATTGTATCCACACAGCAATCCAGATATGGGGGCTGCGTTATGGCTTTCGTTGAATATCTCTTCTATTCGAATTGATACTTTAAGCAGAATGAAGTCTATTCTTTTACAGACAACTGTGCCTTTAACGTCATCAAAAGAAATGTATGATCTGCAAGTGGCAAGGAAATCAGCAGAGATACATTCCCTTTTATCGACAAATTGCCCCGTGCATTTCGTAGAAATACTAAGCCAAATCTTAAACATGTCTGATACCAGTGGCATCGCACATGTATTTAAGACAATTTTTTCGGGACTGTTAGCACCTTTTGAAACAGTTATGGGCATCTTCCCGAATTTTGTCCATTCTGTCTTTGGCGGCCTACCCTTAATCTTGGGACTCGTGGCAGGAATTTAATTTTTGCTCCTTCTGCACCGATATGGCAAGCCAATCCACAGACAAGACTCTAGCAACGATGGAAGAAACGATCCTAGCAATACGATACCGAGACCGTATCACTAAGGTCCTCGGATTGGCCCAGCAAAGAGATCTGAGTACAACCTGGTTTCTTTCATTCAGACCGATCTGGCAAGATTGCATCATACCTGTGCTTCGATGTCTGCTATGCGGAGAAGAATGCGTGTTGGACGTCTGTCTTACGCTACAATCAGCAGTACCAATGGATATCAATACTTTGCTAGATCCTGCAACGACTCATACATCGTGTTGTCCCCAGCGGCTACCGATTCTGATGACGGCATTCGTTGAGACTTCACCACTACGAATAGGTGGCGGTGAGGTACGAGAGGAAAGTAGCACCAAACAGGTACAGCCTTCTGTGAGCATTGCTGATCCAACCATCGATGATAGCAATCACGCAGAGAACTGCACAGTTGCAGCATTTTCAAACTTGGTCGAACTTTCACCTGATGTTGTAGACCAATTTTTTGCGGGTATGTCTGAAATAATGTTCTCTCCAGTCAACGAGAATAACTCTTAAAAAAACAAAAAAACAATGAGCACGCAGCGTTCCCTGAACTCTGAATTCGGCCTTCAGTTTTTGATAAACAAAGCTACAGAAAATATTTGGAACTATTCTTCCCCTGAAAGCGAAATTATTTTTGCCCATTTTTTCAAAATATTTACCTTTTTATTTGGCACATGGTACTCTGCTTAAAGTAGAACTATTCTTAGAGATCAGGGCTTCTATTTTTAGGATACTAGAGACAATATTTTACCTCAGCCTCTAGCACATATACAGCATTTTGTATAAATATGTGATGGAATGGTCTCGACCTTCTTTTCTCTATTCAGAGCCATTTCATGTGTAATTTTCGCAATTCATTCAGCTGATATATATATGCATTTATCTGAATGATGACACTGCTTGAAAAGCGTACAGTACCAACACTCATTTTCGTGTATTTACCATATACCATTTCAAATGCGAAATATGTATTTTGGGGTGGGTCGGAAAACACACATGCATCGTTGAATGTTTACTATTGCTTAGTTTTTTAGTAATGATGGACATCAATCCGTGGAGTGGGTGTTGTGTTTATATCTAGGACCCTAATTCGATATTCCCGATTTATGCCCTTGTGAGGTTATAATCAATAATATCCTGATAAAGGCATAAGAATCAGATCCATATTCAGTAATAGCCCATGCAGTCCAAAGCACAGCACGGCTACTCCCATCGACTCCTAGAAAGCACACCGTGTTCTTTAAACAAACCAAGCCTCCAGCAGCCCGGGAAACCCCCCCCCCTGCTTTTGTTTTGATTTGAACAAGAACTCCTGCTGTAAGTTCTTAGTGACGTCTTATGTCCAACCTTACGTCAAACCCGGCACCTTCCAGGTACAAAATACCAACAGTTGCCTTAAGCAAACACATGGTGGTTTGGAGCAGAGCGGCCATCTACTTGCCCGAGAGCCCAGCTGATGCGAGAGCCCACGGAAGCCGCCCCTCCTGTTTGATGCACTGAGAGAGACGCTGTCTTTTTTTCCAGCCGAGAAAATCCAGCTCTGGTGTTTCCAGCCTACCCTTGTGGGTTGCTGGGAGATCGAGTCCTGAGGAAAGAGATACCAGACCTCCCACATTCTATTACCAAGGTACGGAGCTGACTAAACCCTTAAGAGAATTCTTGATGCAGATTCTTGGCAAAACAATCTTAAACAACTTAACGTAAACTGCTACTTACTCATCCCTTCCCAAGTATTAGGCTTAGGTCAGGTACACCGGGGTAGGCTTAGTTAGAAGCACCAGTTGAGTACGTTAGTCAATGTATTTATGTATGTATATATTTTATCCATTTTAAAGTATCATATGGCTAAGAAACCATATCAATGCTTTTACAGTATTATTTCATAATACTACTTTTACTGAACGCACTTTACTTTATGATAAGTATTGCAATTGTGGCAATTCATTTCTCTTGCACGAGAAAGAAGACTGCTCAATAAATAACACCTTTTATTGAAAACGCCTGTCTCTCTATTTCTCTGCACTCTGGTGAAACTAAGTATGCACGATTGACTGAGCGAACTAGCTGTCTATTGTTTTCACACGACTCTAGAGATACACTCTTATTCTGAGGGAGCAAAGTTGTCATGTTTATGCGGTTGTCGGAAACTGAATCCCTTCTTGTCTGAGCCAGGGAAGTTCATCCCTCCCTATTCATTCAAGAAAGTTTCCAGTGACCTCTGAGCTAGCTGGCGCAAACCTAAATTAAGTTTAACATAGTCAGTAGAGACCTAGATGACCTCAGTCCTACGTCTACACTGCTGTTTATGTTATTCCAATGCACAGAGCCTATTGGGAAAATAGGAACTACACTACAAAACTTTATCACCTTTAGTGTCTAGGTGGTCAGAAGGAACGTCCTTTACCTCTTTTTCCTTATCGCCGCTACCCACAGAGTCAGAGGTTCCAAGCACCACTTGCTCATTCTCCTCCCCTAACACATCAATAATAGCTTTGATCTTGAGATGAAAAAAATTAGCTAAGCCATTACATAATTCCTGGGAGGGAGGTATCTGCTTTTTTGTACATTCCGGGTTGGTAAGATTCTTTAAAATATTAAAAATACTTTTGGAAGCATTGGGGGCATTAAGGATCACATTTGAAAAATATTCTGCCTTAACCCTGATTATCTCCTTTTCATAACCCACAATCTTGGATTTCCATATTTGTTTATTCAAATCAGAGTAGCCCCTTCTCCATTTTTTCTCTGCCTGCTTACAGTTCAATTTCATAGTTATTAAGTTATCATTAAACCATGGCGCCGAGGGACTACCTCTGGTTCTATGCTTTTTCAGCGGCACCACTACATCCAGGTCTGCCGTGATCTTTGCGCAGAGAGAAGTATAGTTTTCGCCTACTGGCTTAGTAACTGAAAACAGTTATCTACAGCAAACAGCGAGACTGAGCCTCGCTTGCGTAAGAGCCCCTTCCAGTCACAACCAACATAATTCTTTCTAACCCCACTTGTTCGAAGGTTCTTTTTGACCATGTCCACTACAAATTTAATTAAAAAGTGGTCCGACCAAACCAAAGGTAGGAGTTCCGTGATAGTAAGAAAATGCTCTTCAGAGAAAATCAGATCAAGTGTATGGCCTCCCTTATGGGTTGCTTCTCTCACCCGCTGAAAAAGGCCAAGGCCATTAGGGCTCTACATCTCTTCCAAATTTGAGTGGTGCCCCAACGCCCGTTCCTATAACCCCTTCCAGTTTTTGTTTCCTTTTTTCCTTACTCGCTGCCACTGGTTATAAACGCTGCCGCCACCATGAGGGGAGGGGGGTGGGTGGGAGGTTATGGGTGGGGTTTTGTTTTCTTATTCAGGGTGCAAAGCATGCCTGTTGAGGCACTTCAGTCAATGCCAGTTCTTCCATGCATCACCTAGCAGTTCCAGGGGATTTTTTCAACTGTTGCTTGTTTATGAGACTAGGCTCCTTGTGGAGTGGCCTCCTCCGCTGTTTAAGCATCTGAGACCCTTCAATAAATACCGACCTGCAGCGTGAAGCCCTCCCTTTCCGATGTCTTGCTATTGCTACATATTGTTGCTTTCCCCGATTGCCATGCCTCCATCTTGCATGCATACTCCCTAGCGAGTGATCTTTGGCTCTGACTATGATTATCGGTACACTGTTTGCCCCTGTATAGCTCAATAAAAATATTTTTGACAAAAAAAGGCCAAGGCCCTCACACGACTGGAGAAAATTAAGATAACCTGAATTAAGGGAACCATTTATCCAAAGATTAAAATCTCCTAATATAACCACTCTCTGATGTACAGCAACCAAGTTCTTAAAGGTCTCCAATAACAGCTGCTGTTGAAGACCCGTAAAGACCCCAGGGGGCCTATAACAAATAATCCCAGTTAACACATACGCATGGACATTTTTAATCGCAAAGCCTAAAAGTTCTATTCCTTCAATCTCCTCGATATCAATGGTGACCAAATCCCAGGAGTCCTTATAGATAACCCCAATACCCCCCCTCTCCCACTCAGTCTAGGTTTGTGACAGAATTTAAAACCAGGTGGACAAGCCATACCCGAGTCAACATCACAGTTTGGGCGAGTCCAAGTTTCCGTCAGAAACAGAACCGCCAAGCCATGATGCTCCAATAGCAATTGAATTTCCACACCATGTTTAGGTAAAGATCTTACATTCAAAAGCCCGCATGACAGCAGGTCTTTACTCACAAAGTCAGTGATCGGAGGAGCTGTTACCTCAAATTTAATAATCCTCGTAACTATACCCTGAGCCCCTATATTACGTAGCTCAGCACCGGTATACCTTGTGGTAGACCCACCCGCTGTACCTCCGAGATTTCCAGTGGAAGGGGCAGCGTGGCTGGCGCTAGGTTGGAAAGCTGGACCGCTAACTCCAGAGATGGCGGGTCCGCTCGCACGGACGGGCCCGCACTCAAGAGAGCGGCAATGGAGCTGAGCGTATGTGGGAGGATCGTGTGGGAGGAAGGAGGTCACCCCCAGAGTCTGCCTGATGTAAGTAAGTTATTAAAATAAAATTTTGTCCTAATGGAACAAATAAAACACAACACTTTACAACACTCTACAACACCCTACTCCAATTTATGCCAGAACACTCTATGCCCCTCTATACGTCTCCATTCTATGCCTTTCCATTCTACACCCCTCTACTCTACGTCACTCTACATAACTCCACTCTACACCACTCCACTCCACTCCACTCGAAGACACTTCATTCTATGACACTCCACGTCACTCTACTCTACGCCAGTCAACAGAATCTTACACCACTCAGCTCTACACCAGTCCACGCCACTCTCTTCTACACAGAAAACTTTCAGCCATGCTAAACAGCAGTCCCACCTGTATATAACCTGGCAAAAACACACTGGCAAAGCTAGTAGCTTTTGCATAGGTGAGACCTATTGGCTTTGCTAATGCTCGTTTTATGCAGGCAACATGCCTATAAGTGAGGTAGCCAATCAGGGACTGAATAGCCTCCTGTTACATGCCGCAGGACTGGTCCATCAAAGATAGCAATTGTTCAATTTGCCAAATTAAGACTTGTGTGCAGACGAAGCAGGTAGTTTCTTGACACCAAAAGCACTGCAACTTCCTGTAGTTCGGACACTGAGAAAATCATCAACCCAGTTACAACATTTGTAAAACTTTGCAGCATAATGCTCTTTGACGAAGATCGTCAGGTTCAAGCCTGATCCATGTTCAAGACTCCAAACTTTAGAAGCTCTCAGTGCTGGAATTGGAAAAACATTACTAAGGGAACTACCCATAAACTGGGGGCGAAGGTGTGGCAGAGGAAAAGGAAAGGGGTCAAGAGGGTTGAGAGCTTGAAAAGCAGAGTCTGGCAGTCAACTTATACATTTATTTAATAAAATTCTGCTGCAAAGAAATTGGTCCTTAGCCTGTGGTCTGGGGACCCCTGGGGGTCAGCTAAGCCTACTCAGGAGGTCCATGACTGCTTGCTAAAGTAAATATTATTGGCAGATAAATAAAGTGTATACAAATCCAGAAGCCAAATGTGCAACTGAACATTTTAAAACGTTCTGTAAATGTGAAAGAATCAAAATAAAAAAGAATATAGTATGGACTATGAGTTGCCTCAATTGAATTTAGGAAATCTCCAACTTTCCTATCAAAATCAGAATTAATTTTTTCTATATTTGTGAATTAAATAAAATATTTAATAATTTGTGTCTTTGTTTGATGAATATTTGTCTATATTTTGTGTATTGTTCTGCGGTTCAAAGCATCAAAAATGTTCGGGCCTGGGTCCAATAATGACTCAGGGGGGCCTTGGATTTCAATAATGATTTAGTGGGGGGCCCCAGGAGGATCATAAATGATTACATGGGAGTTCACAGAAGTCAAAAGGTTAAGAACCACTGTTATGTTATGTTATGTTATAAAGAATTTCTAGAGCGCACGTACACCTGATGGTTTCATGGCGCTAGCTCTAGAGTGTGTCGGAACCAAGGGCGAAGTTACTCATGAGTCTGCCCAAACAACCATGTCTTGAGCATTTTCCTGAAGCTCAGAAGGTTACACGACCGGATCTCCATTGGAAAGGAGTTCCACAATTTGGGGGCCAAGGAGGCAAACCTGCGTCCTCCCTGGCGTTTTAACTTGAAGGCAGGGGTGTTTAACAGCTGAAGGTGGGCTGAGCGCAGGTTGCGGGAGGGGGTATACCTAAATAACAGGCAGTTGATGAATTTAGGGCTCCAGCAGTATAGAGACTTAAAAATTAAGCAACCCATTGTGAATGCCGCGCGTTGGTAAATGGGAAGTCAGCAGAGTTTTTGTAGTAAGGGTCTGGCAGATTGCCATCTTGGTTGCTGGTGGATCAGTCTCGCAGCTTGGTTCTGGACCAACTGGAGACCTTTAATTACGTAGAGTGGCATGCCGAGGTAAATTGAGTTGGCAAAATCTAGGTGTGAAAGTACCAAGGCAATCACTACCTGTATTAGCACTGCATGGGTGAGCAGATGACTGATCTTCCTGATTTTGCGCAGCTGGAAGAAGCAGATCGAGACCACTGCCCTGACTTGAGATTTTAGTGAGAGATCGTCAGTTATGGTGACCCCTAGACTTTTAACAAAGGGGGACGGGGCAGGTGGGGATCAAAGTTCCATCAGCCAATAGTGTGGGCCCCAGAAGATCTGACTGTTCCAAGTCAGAACTAGTTCGGTCTTGCCTGGATTAAGTTTTAAATTATTTAGGTCCATCCAATGCTGAATATGAAGCATGGTGGCCTAGAATTCCTGAATTGAGTTAGGGGAATTATAGATAGTAAAAATTAGCTGAAGGTCATAGGCATAATTAAATCTAGTTACCCTCCTGTCCTTCAGGGACTGCATCAGAGGCAAGAGGTATAGATTGACAGGTGGTGGGATAGTGACGATCCCTGTGGAACCCCACATGTAGTCGCGTTTTTAGGGGTGGTGAATGGGGCAAGTCGTACCTCTTGTGTTCGGCCCTAGAGAAATGAACCGATCCAATCGAGGGCTGAGCCTTGGGTGCCGGCCTGTCTGACACGGTTCACCAGGATTTTATGGTTGACCGTGTCAAATGCGGCCGGCAGATCCAGGAGCACCAGGGCCTGAGGGATGCCCTTGCACAGAAGGTGTCCAATACTGTGAGAATCACTGTCTCCGTGGAGTGGGCAGGCGGAAGACCACTTGGTGGGGGTCTAAGTATTCAGAGTGTTCTATGAAGACACTTTGCTACGTGTGCCTCCAGAAGCTTGGCCAGGTAGGGGAGCAAGGAGATGGGGTGATAATTAGATAGATTCAGGGGGTCGGCTTCCGGTATCTTTAGGAGGGGGACCACTATGGCATCATTAAATGCGCTAGGGACCTTGCCCTGCGAGAGGGACTCGTTCAGAAAAGGCATTATGGTGTGTGGCAGGGCAGAGAGGGTGTCTTTTAGAATGTGAGGTGGGCAGCAATCCCTGGGGGAGCATGATTTAACTCTGGACGACAAGTCCAGTAAGGACTGAATACTAATAGCAGGAAAGTGATCTAAGGTGGACAGATTGGTTATCGTGGTGCCGGGGGGCTCCATGGGGCTGGGTGTGGGGATGCTAGCTTTGATGTTGGAGATTTTTTCCATGAAGAAGTTGTTCAAAGAGTTACATAATTCTGGGTGGGTGTCTGTTTAGGTGGTATTCTTTCTGCAATGCAAAGATCATTGCCTACATAGAGAAAATTTCCTTCGACCTATTGTGGGAGCCCAGGATTCTATCAGAGAAGTGGGCAGCTTTGGCAGCAGTAATGGCATTATTATATTCTTTCCGCGCCTTTTGGTATAGGAGTTGCTCTTCAGGGGAGTAACTTAATCTCCATCTCCTTTCTTTTTGGCGGAGAGCTTACTTTTGATTTTTTATCTCCGTAGAGGACCATTTCTGTGCGTTGGCTCGGCGAGCACGATTTATTTTTCTGAGCCGGACATGTGTATTGCTGGCCGCTAGTAGCCAGGCTGAGATGTTTTCTTCCGTGATATTGATATCAGGGTTGAGAGCGGGGGCTGAGTTAGCCAAGGAGTCACTGTTCTAGTGCTTACGGGGTTACCCAATGCACTCTTTCACAGTGAAACATTTGTTATGTAACATACAACAGTTTAGTACAAAAAACAAAGTGACAGAAAGTTCTAGGAAACTCCAGAGGGAGAGTTGTCCGTTGGAGTCCTTTATTGTGTCAAACAGCCAGCCGACACGTGTTTCATCGCTATTGCGAATCCTCAGGGCTGAAAGAACAAATAAGTAACAATGGGGCATTCCATGTGTGAGGGTACAATCACAATGATGCAGCATAACACGGTCTCATGTAAAATTTATAACGCTTCCACTAGTGTAAACCAACAGCATTACACCTTGTTACATCTTTGTGCAACCAAAAGCATTCGTGTCGAAAGTGCATCTACGGCGCCATCTCATAAGTGTGTTGGTGACCAAGTGAACAAGTGAATCAAGATAAAGAGTTCTGGTAAACTTCTTACTAAAACAAGACGGTGTGGTCTGTAATCTCACAATAGCACCATGAATTGTATGACCACCTGTATGCGAGTGCCACTGTACGTGTACGGTTTATTCATACTGCGTGTAATGTGATAGGAAATAAAGTCTCGTGAAGTTTGTGACTCTTAAGACCAAGAACGCACATACCTATAATGGCTGTAACAGAAGCAGAAGGTCAGTATAAGAATCAAACGAATGACAAAAGGGAGGAAAAGCCCATAAATAATTGTGTCCTATGCGTGAATAACGGGCAAATAAGGAACAAAGTGTATAAACGCGATACATGTTAAAATGCTCACTGCACAGCTGGTGATAATTCCGACCCAGCCGGACCCGTGACCGTCAATGAAGAAAATGTAAGGAACTGGTCTCCACACTGTAAGGCCCAACAATGTAAATGATAAAAGAATCCAAAATGACGCTAAATCCGACGAAATGACTAGTTAGCCCATCCAAACACTCAGAAAGTCCACATCCTGTATTCAAAGACTAGTCCAGTATGAGAATGTCTAAACGTACTTTAGTGATCTTACTAACAGCCAACATCTTGGAAAAACATGAAAGTTAAATCTCCAAACATTATGTAGCTGAGCATGAGAAGCTAAAACTCAGTAGTTGCATCTCTAATGAGATCAAATATGGCTTACCCCAGTGTGAGGTTAAATGCGGGGAGAATCGTCGTGTGTCATAGGCAATATTGGAAGGTCGAGTGGTCTTCTAGTTGCGTTTCTTAAGTTCAAAACATGCATCCCAATCAGAAACTTGTCTGAAACTCCCTTACATTTGGTCAAAAGAACCATAAATTATCCATTTTATATCTTACCTAAAGGAGCATCATGTCAAAAACACACTAGCCTGGAGTCGGGTTTGACTTCATTCCCTGTAGGGAGGACGCCAAATTCTAGGGAAGGATATGAATATGTATCACCATTGAGTAAGGAATTCGAGCTGAAAACCAACACAAATACCATCCGAAAATGAGCGGATGTTGATCGGGGAGTTCGAAAATTGTGCGCTTACCTAGTATCACCGGGTGCAGTAACAAGCGTGTACTCTCCTCGGGCCGTGTTCCTGTCTGGACACGTGACCCAGAAATCCGGCTTGTTAAAAAGACGCATTACGATAGCGTAACGTAGAACTAGAGCGCTGACCTCGAACTTTTTTGGTCATTGCAAAAGCACGAGTCAATCTGATTATTGGGATCCCAAAAATCCTTATCGATAATATACCGAAACAAACAAAGCTGTTAGGTGAAGACTAGTAGTGATATGTGCTCAATACTGCCAGTGTATGCATAACTAAAATGCTTGAATGACGGCGGGCCTCGAGAGGAAGTGGGTAATTCATGCGGATAACTGTGAGTGAAAACAGACGTGCAGGTCCCACTCACACGTGACTTCATAACACGTATTTTTTGGTCAAAATGACCTTGACAAGTGACAATTGATTATACCGAATTATACCACAATAATATTACAACAATACAGTTCTTGTTGATAAAATGTCCTGAAAACACACAACAACTTCAAAATGACATATCATGTGAACAATTTTTTCATGTTTGATCGAACCTGGTATCGTCAAAAGAGAGGTGTTGCTATGGGTTCTAAAATTTCACCCTTTTTTGCGAACCTTTTTATGGGCAAACTAGAGTCTGATCTGATTTGGGGTAGCAAAGGCGCTCAATATATCGACTCCATTATTTTTTGGGGTTGGTATATTGATGACTGCATCTTGATATGGTCGGGTTCAGAAGAACTTCTGAACAGTTTTTTTAATCACCTGAATGACAACTCATGGGAAATTCAATTCACTATGAATTGGAGCAGAACAAACATTGAGTTTCTTGATGTGGAATTCTATGTTTCCTCAAATTGTCTACATAGCAGGCTTTTCAGGAAGTCGACAGCATGCAATGCCATTCTGCATGCATCCAGTTCACATCCTCCACACCAGATTAACACAATACCCTTTGGTGAATTTCTGAGGGCAAGAAGGAATTGCAGTGAGGATCTGGAGTTTAAGAAATGTCTAGACAGTATGAAAGACAGATTTTCTGCAAGAGGCTATCCAGCGAATGTAATACGTACAGCTGAGAAAAGAGTTGGGAAAGTGAAAAGATCTAACACTTTATTGGCACACAATTCTAAATCACCACACATTGAGACTGTCAGATTGATTACTGATTTTAATTCCCTCCATGGCACATTACATAAAAGTCTGACGAAACATTGGGGGCTCTTAAAATCTGAAAGGGCACTTAGCAACTGAATCTCTGACAAACCACAGATTTCCGTCAGGAGAGGTAATACACTCAGGACCAAACTGAGTCCCACCGTTCCTCGCAATACCACCCCCACAACTTGGATGACACAACACAGCGTAGGAATCTTCAAGTGTGGTTTCTGTACTATGTGCTAATGGGCCAAACATGGCACCACACATTTCACTGGTCCGGGCGGTGAGTCCTACACTATCAAAACCAACATTAATTGTACAACGAAATTTGTAGTGTACATCATAAAATGTAACTGTGGCAAGTATTATGTGGGAGCACCATCAGACCCCTCCAGGACAGAATTACGGAACATTTAAGAGCTATACACAAATGTGACCCCAAATATTCAGTGGCCTTACATGTCGCAACCTGCCAAAATGGAGAGACCGATACACTTGTGAGATTTTTTGGTATTGACATGGTTCCATTAGGAGTCAGAGGAGGGAATCGTTGAGACGCACTGAAGCGATGTGGATCATGTGCTTGCGGACAGTTTAGCATGGACTGAATTATGATCAGGAGATGCAGTATTTCCTGGGGGAATAGGATCATTTCCTGATAAGGTTTAGGTTTTGATGGACATGAACATTCACTGTATTTGGACCAATCACTTAGACCATGTCTCACGAGTGATTGACTTTTTATACATGCGTTATAATGTATTATTTTTCCATGAACATTTAACTATATGATTGGCACATTGAATGTGCATCTTACACTTTGCGACTGTCATTTTGTTGCATAGAGAATGGATCTTTCTGCTGAAAGGACTAATTATTGTTGCATAGAGAATGGATCTTTCTGCTGAAAGGACTAATTTTGAGCTTTAGGTTCACACTGCCATTTCACCTACACATGATGTTAATATACCATCTTTCACATGATATGTAATTTCAGGATATGACATTTTGAAGTTGTTGTGTGTTTTCAGGACATTTTATCAACAAGAACGGTATTGTTGCAATATTATTGCGGTATAATTCGGTATAATCAATTGTCACTTGTCAAGGTCTTTTTGTGAGACCTTTTTCATCCGAGAAGCATTTTGACCAAAGAATAATTTTTATGAAGTCACGTGTGAGTGGGCCCTGCACGTCTGTTTTCACTTACAGTTATCCGCATGAATTACCCACTTCCTCTCGAGGCCCGCCGTCATTCAAGCATTTTAGTTACGCGTACACTGGCAGTATTGAGCACATATCACTACTAGTCTTCACCTAACAGCTTTGTTTGCTTCGGTATATTATCGACAAGGATTTTTGGGATCCCAATAATCAGATTGACTCGTGCTTTTGCAATGACCAAAAAAGTTCGAGGTCAGCGCTCTAGTTCTACGTTACGCTATCGCAACGCGTCTTTTTAACAAGCCGGATTTCCGGGTCACGTGTCCAAACAGGAACACAGCCCGAGGAGAGTACATGCTTGTTACCGCACCCGGTGATACTAGGTAAGCGCGCAATTTTGGAACTCCCCGATCAACATCGGCTCATTTTTGGACGGTATTTGTGTTGGTTTTCAGCTCGAATTCCTTACTCAATGGTGATACATATTCACATCCTTCCCTAGAATTTGGCGTTCTCCCTACAGTGAATGAAGTCGAACCCGACTCCAGGCTAGTGTGTTTTTGACATGATGCTCCTTTAGGTAAGATATAAAACGGATAATTTATGGTTCTTTTGACCAAATGTAAGGGAGTTTCAGACAAGTTTCTGATTGGGATGCATTTTTTGAACTTTAGAAACGCAACTAGAAGACCACTCGACCTTCCAATATTGCCTATGACACACGACGATTCTCTCCGCATTTAACCTCACACTGGGGTAAGCCATATTTGATCTCATTAGAGATGCCACTACTGAGTTTTAGCTTCTCATGCTCAGCTACATAATGTTTGGAGATTTAACTTTCGTGTTTTTCCAAGATGTTGGCTATTAGTAAGATCACTAAAGTACGTTCAGACATTCTCATACTGGACTAGTCTTTGAATACAGGATGTGGACTTTGAGTGTTTGGATGGGCTAACTAGTCATTTCGTCCGATTTAGCTTCATTTTGGATTCTTTTATCATTTACATTGTTTGGCCCTTACAGTGTGGAGACCAGTTCCTTACATTTTCTTCATTGACGGTCACGGGCCCGGCTCGGTCGGAATTATCACCAGCTGTGCGGTGAGCTTTTTAACATGTATCGCGTTTTTACCCTTTGTTCCTTATTGCCCCGTTATTCACGCATAGGACACAATTCTTTATGGGCTTTTCCTCCCTTTTGTCATTCGTTTGATTCTTATACAGACCTTCTGCTTCTGATACAGCCATTATAGGTATTTGCGTCCTTGGTCTTAAGAGTCACAAACTTCACAAGACTTTATTTCCGATCACATTGCACGCAGTATGAATGAACCGTACACGTACAGTGGCACTCGCATACAGGTGGTCATACAATTCATGGTGCTATTGTGAGATTACAGACTGCGCCGTCTTGTTTTAGTAAGAAGTTTACCAGAATCTTTATATTGATTCACTTGTTCACCAACACACTTATGAGATGGCGCCGTAGATGCACTTTCGACATGAATGCTTTTGGTTGCACAAAGTTGTAACAAGGTGTAATGCTGTTGGTTTACACTAGTGGAAGCGTTACAAATTTTACATGAGACCGTGTTATGCTGCATCATTGTGATTGTACCCTCACACATGTGATGCCCCATTGTTACTTATTTTTTTCTTTCAGCCCTGAGGATTCGCAATAGCGATGAAACATGTGTCGGCAGGCTGTTTGACACAATAAAGGACTCCAACGAACGACTCTACCTCTGGAGTTTCCTAGAACTTTCTGTCGCTTTGTTTTTTGTACTAAACTGTTGTATGTTACATAACAAATGTTTCACTGTGAAAGAGTGCCTTGGGTAACCCCGTAATTGCTGCAGTTGGTAGTTCAGTCTACTTACGTTTGAGTGGTTTCAAGGGCTCTCCACTCACCCTGTGCACCCCCTGATAATAGCTAACCAGTATCCAGTGCGTTGAAATTGGGCTGTGCACCCTTTGTTTCTCTGACAAATAGCCTTTCGGGATCCTTTCACTGTTTTAGTGCGTTCCTGTCCAATGCCCTTTTACTATGGATCTTCTGTCACACTTCAATGCCATACAGGGAAGACGCGCAATGCCCATTGGGCTGAAAGTGTTTTAGTCCCCTCCCCGCGTCAGTCAGGTCCGTGAGCTGCCAGCATGTACACCAGTCATTTCCAAAACATTCCTTCTCGTCCTTTCAAGGACACTCACAGCCTTGACGAGCAAGCTTTTATGTTGTTATTGCTATCCTCAGAGATGCACCGCTCAGCACAGAATCATATCAGGTCATTGATAATAAGCAATACATTTGCCAGGGGGCGGGTGTGAAATCAGAGCATCCCGCAAATACACAACAGGATTGTCCTGCAATATCCACATTACAACAAACAAAGAGCAGGTGCACAGCAAACAGTAATGCAAAGACAGACACAATGCTATGCCAAAAGAAATTTGCCTTCCAAAACAAGTATATGCAAATATACATTATTGTGCCATCTGCAAAGATCTATGCATAACCTACAGAGGTTTTGAATTCCAGCAAAGGTATCTGAGTCTTTCATCCTTATCAGATAGATACAATGGATATAACTGAGTAGATGACAGAACATTTACCATTTACAGTGTTCAAAAACTGCAAACTCTGTGTAGCAAGCATTACATACTTAGAAAATAAAACTAAGAAGGGTATTTTTTACAAAGGTAAATTTGGTCGTAAATTTAAGCTTATGACCAAATCTACCTTTTTTTTTACATCTGCCAGGAGTTCACGAAGGGACTCCTGGCTGGTGTAAATGGTTGTACTATTACAGATTACCCTACCATAATTCTGCCAACATCTCCAGCAGTAAAAATCCATTCAAGCAGTGGAAATAGATGTTATAAGGTGTGGTTTGTGAATTCCAAGATCCATGTAAGTTTGTGGACTTTCACAAACTACGTTCTCGTCTTTTCCTACTCTATATTCGGCTGGAGATTTACTCAAGCCAAGGGCAGTAGTAACCCCTTACAGGATATGGATATTGAGCACACCATTGGCATCTTGTCTCAAGGACAATGTCATCCAAGAACAACATCCTTGCAAACTGATCAGCAGAAAAGCATTTGTTTTAGCATTTTCCTGAAAAGTCATAAAAAAGTTCGTGTCTGATGTTAAGCAGCAGGCAATTTCCCAATTCACACCAAAGCTCTGAAAATTTTCAGTACCTCCCAGATTATATTTTGTAAGAGGAACATCTAGAAGAAACAGAGTGAAGGAGCATAATGCACCACCAGGGTTGTACCAACAAATCTTATTGGTAAGGTAGACAGGTCTTAAACTGTGTAAGCATTTGTGTGCTGGCAGAAGAATTTTAAAGCTTACTCACGCAATAGGAAGGAAGGAATGTGTAATTAGAGATCCCTTGAAATACGAAATGTGATAAAATAAATTCCAGCCAAATAATATGTTGAACGGCAGTGATTTGACTAGGTTTTAGCCATTGTATTTGGTACTAGGTGAGACCCCCATAAATGGATTTCTCCTAGTTCAACCTAGCATCTTTCACGGCCCCAACTCCTGCCTTATTCCTGTATTGAGGTAAAAAGCAAAGTGGTTTGTGCAGGTGAAGCAGCCTAAATCACCAGTCTCTGGTCATCTTATCTATTTGCAGGATCAGACTCAAATTCAAGTTCCAGAAAGAGCTTAGATTTTTAACACTGTTCATAAGTTTGGTGGTAACGCCCACTGTGGTTGCTGAGGTATGTGTTTGGGATCCAAAAGAATAACCTCCGTTACGTCTACATTTAATGTCAACACTCTGTTTCATAGCTATCAGTAATCATTCATTCATTTTTTGAGACAACATTAATTTTAGTCTCAGGCCATTCACCTAAAGATATCAGCGAAAGAATTTAAACTACGTCCTTTGTGTCTGATAAGTTCTAGTAAAGGCTAGATACACTCATTCTTGATACCAGTCCAGCTTTAAAAGGCGATGGATTTAACCTGTTGACTGGGTGTGAGTGTTTGATTGGTTCAGATGCTCCGTCCATCGCCACCCCTTTTGTACCGCAGCTTTAAAAGGCAGCAGCATGGTTGACTTTAATAAAGCAGACTATCCAGAAACAGGTCTGTAATCACCCTTAATGCAACTACAAATATTAACAAGCATTGGCATAGCCAATAGGTCTCGCTTTTGGGCCCTCAAGTGTTTATTTTGAAATGTTGGCTATGTTGTAGAGAATTGTGGCTGATGTGTTTTATGTTGAAAAGTTCTAATAAAAAATGTTATATATGGTACTTAGTGGTATTATGCGGAGTGTATTGATGTTGCATTGAGTATAGTGTAATTATGTGGTGTGTAATTATGTGGCACTGAGTGTTGTTATGTGTAGTGTATTTATATTGCATTGAGTGTAGTTATAAATGTGTGGTGTGTTATTACGTGGTACTCAGTGATATTATGTGGATTGTATTATTTTTGTATTGAGTTGAGTGTAATTATGTGGCATGTAATTATGTGTTATTGAGTGGTATTATGTGGGGTGTATGTTGCATGTAGTAGAGTGTAATTATGTGGTATGTAATTATGTGGCAGTGAGTGGTATTATTTGGAGTGTATTTTGCATCGAGTGCAGGATAATTATGTAGCATATAATTATGTGGCACTGAATTGTATTATGTGTAGTGTTCTTGTGTTGTATTGAGGAGAGTGTAATTATGTTGCATGTCAGTAAGTGGTATTATGTGGAGTGTATGTTGCATATAGTAGAGTCTAATTATGTGGTGTAAATATGTGATTTTGATTGTTGTAATGGGAGTGTATTTATATTTATAAAGTGTAATTATGTGACACAATGATATTATGTGGTTTGTATTTATGTTGTATTGAGTAGAGTGTACTGATGTGGCATGTAATTATGTGGTTTTGAGTGGTATTTTTTGGGGTGTATGTTGCATTTAGTAGAGTTTAATTATGTGGTGTAATTATGTGGTTGAGTGTTGTGTGTAGTGTATTTATATTGTATTGAGTAGAGTGTAACTATGTAGCATGTCAATACGTGGCACTGAGTGATATTCTGTGGATTGTATTGATGCTGTATTGAGTTGAGTGTAAATATGTGATATTTAATTATGTGGCACTGAGTGCTTTTATGTGTGGTGTGTTTTTTGGATTTTGTATAATGTAAATATGTATTATGTAATTATGTGGTAGTGAGTGGTACATTTTTTATCTATTCTCCCTTTTTTCGCCTCCACCCATTTGCTAGGTGCATGAAGATGCTTCAAGAACATGTTCTTTATGATTTTTTATCTTATTACCTTGCAGAATGTAAATAACAATAAAGCATGCAGGCTAGAAATAAATCTGACCAAGGCAATGGCACTGGTTAATAGGGAAAAAAGCAAAACCGAAGGGGATGATGGACGGAGTGTTGAACATTACAAGCACTCACCCCCAGTCAACTGATCTGGGTTTAATCCATCATCATTATTTAGCTCACTCCACCACCCAAGTTCAGACATGGCCAAACACAAATCAGTCTGACCCTGTTCTTCATGGGAACAGTCCTGCCGAACTGCCAAGCCATGTCTTCCCTGAACCGGAAACAAGCATCCCGGGACCGGTTTCTGACTAATCAAACGTCATCAGCCAAGCTAGCTTGAATCCAGTGGCAAAGTAAGCAAGGGACCCACGTCTGGGCATACCCTGCCAACCTAGGGCGAACAAAGAAAAACCAAAGGGGATGATGGACGGAGTGTTGAACATTGCAAGCACTCACCCCCAGTCAACTGATCTGGGTTCAAGCCATCATCATTCTTTAGCTCACTCCAGTTCAGACATGGGAAAAAGACACCAAAATGCAACTTGGGAGGAACTTAGTTGGAAACATTGACGGAATAAAAGAATCTAGGAGCCTTGTTTGACAAAAAAAGATTTGTTCACCTCACGTGTATCAATTTAGGACTAAAGGCTGGGGGGGTCACAAGGCGTGCGAAGTTAACATCAATAGAGCATTGATAGCCATGAACTACTGTTAGGTCCTTGTGGTAATATTATTTGTACCATGCTGTAATGAGTTTAAATATCTGTGCAATACATTTATGTAATCATGCCTATATATGGGGTTCTGTACCTATTAACTTAGGACACACCAGAAAGGCACATTTTAAAGATCTTATCCACCGGCTCCAACAGAACTAGGCACCTTACTTGTAAAAGGGCAGTACCTTCTTACCAGCAATTTGGAACTTATGTGAAAAATGGTTTTAATGTAAAGAGCACCTTGCCAATTGCAGGTTTTGATGTGTGTTCCTTTTTATTTAAAAATTGTGCAAACTGTCTTTTTGCAAAGGTTTTAACTATGCAATTAAACTAATTGTTAGTCTTAATAAAGCACGCCTGCAAACCTGTCTCAATGTTTCACTTCAAACGCTATGATTATACACGTTTACATTACTTTCTACTATACGTTTACTATAGCCTGCAGCATGCTAAGGCTATCCCTGCTGCCGCCAGAGGAAATGTAGTATCCCCTACACCCCTGTATGATGGCCCTGCTATCAAAATAGTGATAAGTCGCATTTCAGGAATGGAGTTGCGGTTCAGGAATGAGTGCCTTTTATAGCGCAGCGGGTTGATCCAAGTACTCGAGAAGCGAGGATTTACTTCAAAAGTCAAGCTGGAAACTAGGGGTTCAGGTGCCCTGGTGGAAATTAATTTTGGTCAAAGTACCCACACTTGCTAGGGGCAGTGAATACGGACTGCGGTGTATTGGCACAGCTGCATGTGAATCCTTGGCACTTGCTGCCTAAGGGAGTGTGCTTAGGCTCGACGAGTCGTACTGGTAACACAGGATTGAAGGGAACTAATACAGCTGAGCGCGTAAATAGGTTTAACTTCCGCCATTGTCGTAGCACCCTCCAACTGGCAATTTAACTGCCCCTTGGTTTGAGACTCATCACCCTCTCGCAACTCTGCTAGATGCTTCCACCAAAAGGCCTCAGCCGATGGAAAAAGTATCTCCCTGGATCTGCTCTCACCCAGGGAAGCAGACCAAGTTTTGCCTCCCGGCTGCTGTCTCTCGATCTCTCTACCTCCCGCAATTTCCTCGAGTTACATGTTGGTCTTCGGGCCCTCTTCCGCCCTACCTCACCTTCGCAACGCATTAACTCACCTTTCTCTTGAAGCCTTCCTCTTCTGCGCCCCCCAGCTTGAGGAAGACCCCCAGGATACCGGGTAAACAGAGCAGCCACTGCAGCATCATCTTCTCCGAACACCCTTCCGGGATCAAAGCACGTGACCCGAAGCCAAACTAGTGGCACGTGACCGCAACTGATTAGCAAAACGTCCAGACAGGACAGACGACTTCGGACCAGGGAAGACAGAGGACGCGCCACAGAGTTTACATGGAAGAACTAGAAAGCAAAATTTCTGTGGAATGCATAGATAATGCGCAGCTTCCTTTGACGCCATGCTGCAATAGGGGGAGCTGTTGAGTTCATAGCTCTTATGAATTAGAATGGTGAAAATGTGAAAACAAGTTTGACGAGGAGAGTAGGAGGCAGCAGGGGGAGGGGTGAGAGGAGGGAGCCTGCGCCTGTTTCCCTTGCGGGAGCGAGCTTTGAAACCATCTGTTTGCAAGTTAATTACAAACAGATGCTTTCAAAGCTCGCTCCCGCAAGGGAATCGCAAACGTGCACGCGTTGCCATTGAAAGGAATGCAATGCGTGCACGTTTTTGGCAGAAAAACCGAATCGATTTCAAGAGGTCTCCTCCTATGCAGCGCATGCAAGCTGCATAGGCGACACCTAAAAAGGGACATACAAAGCTAACTAATACTGTCAGCATATTTTAAAATGTAAATTGTGCATCATTCTCTCACACTTTTTTCAGTCACAACACTGCTGAGTGCTGCATCCTATAACACAAAAACATTGCTTTGTTGGTCTTCACGCAGAATATGGAAACATGTCCCACACAGGCTCAATACAAAGACAACACTCTCCCAACCACACACCCATGACACGTGTAGTATTCTACCCAGGAGAGCAAAGGCTTCTGCACCCCACTAAGGGATAGTAAGAGATATAAATATGATATAACACAATTTTGCATGGAAATATTATGCTACTTCTGATCATTCACTACAAAAAGTCCAATTTCACATTCCCTTCACCTCACACAAATATTCAACGTAAATATGTACTCCTATGCCATCTGTAAAAAAATGCAACTATTGTGCTTACTTAGGTTGTAGCAGTTAATCCTCATTCACGGTTGCCAAATATTTTCACAGAGGGTATAACTATATAATATACTTCTGTTACTAGTGCGCATGTGCATGGTGCGAGTTTGGGTATCGTTTACGTGATGGCATACACATAAATTTACTCAAATGTTAACTGACGCACAAGGGGCATTGTGCACTGACTAGCCACCAATGGCATCACATGGTTGATCCCTTTATCCACCATAATCACTCAACAGCTTCCTATTTGCTGCTCAGAGGACACTTAAAGCAAGAATATGTCAACTTAAAAAAGAAACAGGACTTTTAGAGCTATGCTTGATTTCTTATCCCGCCACTTCTTTTATGAACCTAGACACAAGGAGGAGCAAGGGCGTTGCAGGCTTTTCAAACGAAAAGCCAGCTGGTGCAACTTCTGTCCCTGGTAACCTCTAAGTGACATCCATTTATGCTGTGAAAGAACCATAGGTAACCTCACTTTTGCTCCATTTTTGGATTAACGCATTGTTAATACCAACATCTTTCCAAATGTAGGCTGCATTGCAGGATTTGTGAGTGTCCAGACGCATCACAATCATGAATATTTTATACGAGCTGAAACCAAAGGTTATCATGTAGTACCATGGAATACTGCTTCTCCATTCTATGTGTTATAGAGCGTGGTTATGAAGGATCATTCCTTCTGACAGCCAAAAAGCTGTCTTCGGTGCTAACATACTCTCGTTGAAGGGAAACATCCTATACGACGCAACCTTCAATACGCAGTACCTTTACAACGCAGGTTTAACAATGAAAGTCATTACAACGAATTGCGCTGGGGGGCGCTGCAGGATAGGGAATAGTTTAATTTACTATCCAAAACCTTCCCTACTATCCACGGGGACTGGAGTTGGAATAGTAAATTAAACTATTCCACTATCCAGCGCCCCCCCAACGCAAGTCGTTGTAACAACTTGCGTTGTAAAACCTGCGTTGTAAAGGCATGCGTAGTAAAAGCATGTGTTATGATGACATACATCCGTCGTTGAAACAACGTAATTGGATTGTGTACTGGGGGATGCAGTATGAAGAGGTCAGTGATTCCACCAATTGTTACTAATTTCCCAAAACCTCAATTGAGAAGAGGTTGCCCAAATATCTTGTACATGTTGTTTTTTTGCAGTTTTACTATGTTGAGACCAATCCAGCTTGCACAGTGTGCATCGAATGCACCTTATGCCAAAATTGTCACTGAAACTAGAACCCACATTTTCCAATCCTACTAGGCCTTATGGCCCTATGTGCATTAACATGCAAATGTTCCCTTTAATTCTACTAAAGCTCCTTGAGCAGAACCTCTGCCATCTGTACAGCACTCACACCAATGTTAGTGGCCCAAAATGCACCATTGCCCACATACAATCCAGAATATGCAGAGTAATACTGCAGTAAAGGAAGCCACCACAAATCATTTTCACTCTGGTGCTTTAGACTCCACATCCACTGTTTAGTTCTACGCCTGCGGCCAATATTTTCTTCCAACAGGTGCATTAGCTAAAAAAGCTTGTTCCTTTTTCCTTCAATTCAGTACAAATCCTGAAGCTGGCCCAAGGCCAGCAGCCTTTTTACAGTTATTAGTTTGTGGTCCCTGTGAGGCAGCCATCTCCTAGCGATGAGTGCTTGTGCTGGCACAACATCTTTCAAAGTCCCTGAGCATAAAACCTTTCAGAGCACTTCACTGAACCAGGACCAAGAAGCAACAAGCACTGGCAAAGCCAATAGGTAAAAAAAACCACTCAAATATACTGGCTGAAAAGCAGATGCATATCTTATGTGTTAGAGGGTGGTTCTGACCTTCTGAGCTGCCCGGATTTTTTGCTTTTTGAACACCTAATTGTTAAGCTTTTACTGTAAGTTGGGACTCACCCACAATGAACTCATGAAGAAAGAGACTGCATGTGAATTTTAGCGGTGTCCCCCTGGTGAGGGTAGGCCGCTGCGCGGCAGCCGGATTAAGGGGCACCGGGCTGGTTACATGCAGACACATGTGTACATGCAGGTGCACAGGTGTAAGGACTGCGCAGGGGAGATTCCTGGCATGCACAGCCCAGGAGCAGCTGCAAAGTGAATGGTGTGGCAGGACTTATGCAGAGCTGGGTGGTGACATGGAATAGACTTTATACCATGGGAAGAAACATACAAGGGAAGGTCAGTGTGCTTTAATGTTTTCACTGAAAGACGCTTCATTATTCCCCTATGAGGATGGGGACCACATGGGATAGTTTCACTTTCCTAGGGCCTACAAATTCCAGACACACCCTAAAGTTCACTGTAACTTAGGTGAGAAATAGTATTCTGCAGAGTCCAAAGTCATATCTGTACTGCTTTTGGGTCATCCAGAAATGTCATATTTCTCTGAGTCAGCTCAAAACAAGAGCCTGGCTGGGGCTGACCCTGCCAGGCTGGATTAATGACCTTCCTCCCCAAGCTGTAATATCAGAGGCCTAGCCCTTCACGACAATCATTCCAAGGGCGGCGAAGGCCTCCTCTCCAAGAAGAGAAGATGGGTGGAGCTAAAGGTTAATCCATCAGCAGCTTGTATCTGGTGCCAGGCACCAAGCTGCTCTGGAGCGAAGGCAGCAGGGGGGAAGGGGCTTTACAGAGACCATGTGGTATGAGACCCCTGGACGCAGCCATTTTGAACAAACCCAGAGGCCTGGGCAGGGAGGAGGGAGCAGGGGCAGAGAAATGATGTGTCGCTGTTTGATAGGGAAAATGGAGACTTCCTGCCAGCCCCCTCCAAATTCTTTAAAACGAGTTTGCACAAGAAGAGGCGCTCTCTCTGGGGTGTGGTCTGCTGAGGACTACTGGTGCTGGAGCCTGGCACCATGGGCAGCTGGAAGGAAGAACCTCCAGACTGGCCCAGGACCCTGACTTGCGCCACAAGGGGAGACCAGGACAAGTGACCAAAAGCCTGGGCCTCTGCGCAAGGAGAAGAGAGGCCCAGGAAGAGAGCCAGGTGAAAGGCTGTGAAGATCATTCCCTGCTGCATTCACCCTCCTGGAGTTCAAGAGGGCAAAAGGAAGTGCTCCCAGTGGCTGGGGAGCACCATTAGGAGCAAGAAGAGGCCAGAATGGTGCAGATCGGTACCCTGGGAGCTGAGAAATACCCCCCAGAAGGTAGGCGACCTTTGACCTCTACTGGGACCAATGACAAAGCATGTGGGGCTCCAGCGCCGGTCTTAGATGTGCCCCCAGGCTGGGTCAGATCCCGGAGGACTGCCCCCAAGAGAAGTAAAGTCGGGGAGCGCCGTTGCGATCCCTATGAAGAGCCCCAACAGGGGGGGCCAGGAGCCCACCCTGGCCCCCGACGACAACAGAAGCCGGACAGCACCATCGCACCCCCGCGAAGGTTCCCTGGGGATCCCAATTCCGGGCCCGATGATGGTGGCAGAGAGGATGGGGCCGGCCATCACGCAACCCCCCTCGCGAGGGAAGCTAAGTCGGGGAGCGCTGTTGCGCTTCCCGTGAAGAATTGGCCTAGGGCCCAGGACTACATCTCCAGGCCTGACTTGACGGCAGAGATGGGGGGAGTGCTGTCGCACTCCCCCGGGGCTGCGCGGAGGTGGGGGAAGTGCCGTCGCACTCCCCCGAAGACCTACCAGGCCCGAGGCGGACTCATGTCTGCCCGCCGGAGCGGGTAGACCAGAACAGGAGTGCCGGCTCCCATGGCAACACGCAAGGGTGCTGGCCAGTCGGGGGGAGCCGGTGGGAGCCGCCGAGGGTGTGGTCCCCAAGGGGCTTCCCAACGTGAACGCAAGGTGGGGCTGCCGGGGGTGGGCTCCCCGAGCAGCAATGACTCACCAGGGGGTACCGGTGGGACCGGACCCTCCAACAAAGCCAAGATGCGGCCAGAGGCCTACAGCGCGGCTCTCCCAGAGTAGCGGGGTGCCGCTGCTATGATATTCACGAGCCAGGAGAGCCTCGCCCAATAATGCCTTGCAGGCCCGGACTGACTTGCAAGGGAAAGCAGCTTTTTCTCAGTTCATGGTGGCCCCAGGAGGACGGGCTCACCACTAAATGTGTGATAAGGTGCAGGGGGAGCTGCAGGAGCTACGCAGTCTTCCCCCAGAATGAAAATGGAAAGTCCCTCACTAAGTCTCTGGGGACTCGCAAAGAATAACCCCTCAAGGGCTCAGCCAGTAGAAACAGTATCCTGAAGCAGGAACTTTTATTCTACAGCTGCGGGTGCATTTGGAACCTTACCAAGGTATGGAGGGTTGAACTGGGAATGTCTGGAAGAGGGCATCCCCCGGAGGCCAAGAGGTGTAATTGCATGAGAAATGCTTTTACTCATGTTATTTCTACTGAGGGACTGTAAGTCACATGTGTAATGTGGAGTCATAAGCAAAGTGGGGTTATGCTGCCAAACATTCCTACAAGGGTGTCTGGCTGTAGATGCTTAATCCTGTGAGTTTAACAGTGATGCATGTTAAGGGCTGTGATTGCAATGCATTTCAACTGTTATCAGCTATGATAGGTTCCTCATTTAAATTGATGCCCAAACATGTATTCTTGCTACTGCGTTAGGGGGAGAACAACCCAGAATGTTAACCCCTAGGATGTAGAGGTGTATACTGTATGGACAGTATGAGATGCTCAGTCAGGGTTATGTGTCCCCAGGGCAGGTGTACCTATGTTTAATGCTTGTTGAGATGATGGGGTGGGTGCCCGTGGGATTGTGCCAGTTGGTAAGGCCCTTGCTCCAGGTTGTGTCTACCCACTGCATTTAAGGGGCAAGATGACATGCATTCATGGGAGTGGTGGTACTAGACCCCCACCCCCTGCGGGAGGGGTTAGAGATGTTATGCAATGTCACAAAGTCACAAAGTAATTCCAACAGTTTATGTATATTTGTAAATTGGTGCATAGTATTGAGTAGTGTGTGTTTTTAATAAATGTACTCTTACTTTTATAAAGCAATGTACAGATTGGACAATCAATTATTGAGTCTTATTGCTGCTTATCTGTAAATGGTGATTACTAGCCTACACCACCTCCCTTGAGTAAGCATTGGACTGCTCTGCAAGGCTATCGTCTGAGAGTCAAGCGCTACAATAGGGTGTTTGGTTCCCAGTGAAGGACAAATGTCACTTGTTATTTGTGCAGGCCCCACAAGTACTGCATCGTTTTCCAACATTATGGTAGCTCAAAACTGTACAAATGTACAGCACATGATTTATACCAACACACTCAGACCTGGCTTTAATATACAGAACAGTTATAGCGCTCAGTAGCAGACTGAGAATCTTCACACACACACACAGCAGCAGAGAAGGTCTGCATCAGGATCTTGGAACAAGGAGGGCAACGAAAACCAGCAATGAAAACTCTCTTAGAGCAGTTTTAGCACATGTAGCAGCAGTGCAAGGCCCCTTCCCAAGCCCAGAATGAGTACACCACAGCCAGCAGCAGTGCAGGGCCCAGTCACAAGCCAAGAATGAGTACACCACAGACAGCAACAGTGCAGGGCCCCCTCACAAGCCCAAAATGAGTACACCACAGACAGCAACAGTGCAGGGCCCCCTCACAAGCCCAGAATGAGTACACCACAGCCAGAAAAAGTGCAGGCCCCCCACACAAGCCCAGGGCCCCCTCACAAGCTCAGAATGAGTACACCACAGCCAGCAAAAGTGCAGGGTCCCCTTACAAGCCCAGAATGAGTACACTAAAGCCAGCAACAGTGTAGGGCCCCCTCACAAGCCCAGAATGAGTACACCACAGCCAGCAATAGTGCAAAAATTCATCACACAGAGCGCCGAAATAGCATGGGCAGCAGCAGTGCCCAATTCTATTATCCATGAGCGAATCAAGAGGAGTGATAGATAGGGTGCAGAAGGGGTGATAGATAGGGTGCCGAAGGAGTGATGCAAGGTGCAAAAACGATTTTTTTTTACCACTGTAGTGTAGAATGTCTGGTATGGACCAAATGAGCCCTGGATCTGGGCCTGTCTTGTGGGGGACCTTCTGGCATGGCGTCCAAGGCAGCTCAAAGCCACTGTGCATAATTTGAGCGTCAAATCCATTGTCCCTTAATGTTCTTTAATGGACGCCTTGTATTTACAAAGGAGTAATAAGATCAACAATGTTCACAAGTTTAACCCTTACATGTTCACAAGTCTGTGGCTGCACTACCCATGTCTGGGCTGACAGACCAACTCACCAACTCCCAATTCATTTGAAGAAGGTGCGGGCCTGAAACATGATTACGTGCAAGAATTGGCGGCCGTCTTTTGGCCACGAAAGGTAAATATTCTTTTTGACCTAGAAGGATACTGTCATTTTCCAGTGCCCGCCTATTAACTAGCCTAATATCCTTGCTAGAACAAGGAGGAGGCAAACGCATTATTTTGTCCTCATTCAAAAGTTGCCTGCTGCTGGTGTTCCGTCCCTTTGCTGACCGCCGCATCTCCGTCCTGCTAACAACCCCTCATGGGACAAGGGTCCCAGGACAACGTTACCACTGCCACCTCACCACCCACGCTGCAGTCGCACTCTGGGGACTGCAACCCCCAGAGTGCACCACTGTCCGCAGCTGCCACGAGTGAGGGGGAGGCAGGGCCAATACGCTCATAGTGCAGCCTCTCCCCCCGTTGCGCGGGAGTTCCTTTGCCTGCTGCTGGTGTTCCGTCCCTCTGCTGACCACCGCATCTCCGTCCTGCTAACAACCCCTTGTGGGACAATGGTCCCAGGGGCAACGTTACCACTGCCACCGCACCACCCACGCTGGCAGTCACACTCTGGGGACTGCAACCCCCAGAGTGCACCACTGTCCCTGCCATTCCTCGCAGCTGCAGCGGGTGAGGGGGAGGCGGGCCAACGCGCTCATAGCGCAGCCTCTCCCACTGCGACGCAGGACGCGTGCGGGACGAAGCCCAGACCAAGGGCGGGCCCGTCTGTGCCTGTCAGGGGCCGGAAGAGGCTGGGCCACCCCTCTGACATCTGCTATAGAGGAAAGCATCTTTGCAGTAAGTCCTAAGCACAGCAATATAATTGTCCATCTTATCTGAGAGTGTGTTACCTTGTGGCCTTAAAATCAGACTGTTTGGGTTTGTTGGAAAATTAGCAAACACAGGGGAGCAGCTGGGACACTGGACACATTTCTTGTGAGGGTTGAGTTACTGTCAACCCATGAAATCGAACTTACAGAGCGTTGTCTGACCCTCGACCCTGTATCCTTACAATCCCGCCTATCGCTAGGCGGTTTGGTCACAGATAGCGTAACTTGCGCAATTCCAAAAAACGTGCCACCAACGGAAGAATGCTCCGCTCCCACAAGTCAATCTCCACCAAACCTGGGAGCATCTAGTAAGGCTTCCCTGGAAGCGCCTAGTCTTAATACCAGAGCTAGGGTGGCATGTCCACAAAGGAATTCTAAAATGAAATCACAAACTGCCAAAACTGTAACAAGAAAGAGGAACATTGGGGTGACTAAGATAAAGACCAAACATATTAAAATCTGCCAATCTGTTAATAATGTATCAGACCAGGCGGCCATTTCTACCGCCTCAGTGGGCACTCAGACTGATGCTTTCCCAAACCCTGCCTGCAACGCTCCTAATATATATACCATGGGAGCCGCTGTTGATACCAACTCTGCAGTGGAATCCATTGGAAATGTATTGGCAAACCTTAAGGATCTAATTACATCGAATTTTGATGCATTTTGGGGGAAACTGGAGCATTTGGACTCTTAATTGGTTAATTTGAGGGGAGAAAGGTGGCTTTTGTTTACAATGATGATGGGGGGGTGGGGGGGGATGTCTTCAACTATCCCGGGCAGCATACATGGGTACGAGCTCCAATCTGGTTCTGTTCGGAACAAAGACGTTACAAATTGTAGTAATTGCAATGTACTTCCAGCACCACAATTTATTAGCGAGCAGGGGGGAACACAGGTTACCCTTCAACCCAATGTTGTTGACCTAAATTCTGCCCTAGGTAGCAGTAATTTTATTCAGTCATGGACCAGTGATCTGAGAGTTAGGAAGGATACTGCTAGTAGCCTTAGGAAGGCTCACGTGAGGCCAAATACTGATGTACTAAATTTACCTCCCGCCTCCTGTCCCTATGTGCTGGTGTTGGCTGGGGTCCCTAACTTAGTGGAGGATCAAAGGGAGTCTTGGGTAGACCTGCGCAATAAGTCCTTAGACTGGCTTTGTAAATATAAGGGTTTTCACCCTTCCAATATGAATGACATTCTTATGGCCAGAAGAATAGCGTGGGTTGGCCATCCTGCCAAGCATATAAACGGTGACTGCATTGTATTGAATTTGCACAGACCTCACATGGTTCACCGTTTACTGAATATTTTTGGGCATTACTCCACATAAAATACCTGCATCAGCGCGCTCCCCTTGGGCTATTTTTATAAGCCACCAGTTAAACCTATTAGAGACACTCATGCCTTCCTTTTGTTAACCAACAGGTTTAACACACTTTCCAGCCTAGACGCACAGGACTGACCATCACCACTAATGGCAGATCAACAGTATTATCAGCCCCACCTGGCGGACCCTCCCGCTAAAACAGCATCAATTCATAATGTTAACGATAAACCACCCGAACTATGATGGTCCCCCCAGCCACTATGGTATTACCTTACAATGATAATTATAGGCACCCCCAACCAAAAGCAGTACTGGAGCACATTTTGAGTATCCTAAGTTGGAATGTAGCAGGGCTGCAGTCTAAGCTTAGGGACCAGGATTGGCTGCGTCTAGTCAAGGAACAGGATGTAGTTATGTTCCAGGAGACTTGGGCCACCAATGATGTGCACATTGAGGGGTTTCATTGAAATAGTGTAGTGGCATCCCATCATAAACTGGGCCGTCCATCGGGGGGACTCTTCATTGGGCTTAACGTAGCAGCCGGAGGGAGCTTCAAGGTCCTCCCAACTTACAGTTCTAATTATCAAGTTGTACTTTACAAAAGAAGAGTTTCTTTTTATTTGGTAAATTTTTATAATAATGATTTCCAATCTATTCCTAATAGGAATTTTATTGCGCTTTTTGATTTTATTTCTAATTTAGATTGTCAGCAACACTCGGGAGACACTACCGGGATCATTTTAGGGGGAGATTTAATCGCAAAGCTTAATGACACACATCATGGTGTAGAGTCATTTAACCCAGGTTCCTCCTCTCGTAGGGGCGCTGAGTTGGCTGTGTTCCTAAGCTCACATGATTTGGTTAATGTGATGGACCAGATGGGTCCAGCATACGCAACTATCAACTTCCGACGTATAGAGGTAGTGGTTATTCCTCTACAATAGATTTTGTTTTTATCTCTTCTGCACTTATGGACTACTTTACGTCCGCAGAGGTTATCGCCACGATCCATGGGGATCATAACCCTATCAAATTAGTACTGAAATTGACACCTCGACCCGTGTTTTCAGTTGAATGTGGGGCTAAAGATTTAACACCATCCACTGACAATTTAAGATTAATATGGAGGGGCGTGAATAGCGATAAATTGTTTAAGTTACTAGTGAAAGATAACCTACCCCTCATTAATTCATGTCTGTCATTTAAAACCCCGCATTCAGAGGTAGTTTATGATTTCTCTACACTTTGCATGGTCATCAAAACCTTACTATTGAAGCACGCTTCTTTGAGGAAGCAGGGCCGTAGATGGTTTGATGATAAATGCTCACTGGCGAATAGGAACCTATGTAGAGCCCTTTCAGCCACACCTAGGTGCACCTCAGATGTGAAATTGGCAAGGCAGAATTATAATGTAGCGGTTTACAACAGGAAGGGAGTTCTTCTAAATGATCGTTGGGAAACACTATCACAGGCAGCTACCAATAAAAAGGGAAAATGTTTTGCTCTGCTGTAAGGGATCTCCGATCCACAGAATAGCTACTAACCCCCATTAGCTGCACTATATCCAGTGAATCTTGGGGAAATCATTTTTCTAACATTTACGCCACCCCTTCAATAGTGACGGACCAGCACAACATTGGCCCATTCACTGGTATCCAGATAACACTCCTCGAAGTAGAAGAAGCCATTCATCAGACTATTGGGAACAAGGCACCGGGCCCAGATGGGCTACCAATAGATTTGATCAAATGGAACCTGGACTTCTGGGCCCGCTCCTTTTGAATGCTTTTAACAACCTAAAGTATGCCCCGCTACCTAGTACGTGGGCTAGGAGTATCATCGTCCCAAATTTTGGGCAGAGTCTTATATAATAAGATCCTGGAATGGTCAGAGGAATCTAGTATTCTAGAGCCCTGCCAACTAGGATTCCGTAGCAAGGTTGGTACTAACAAACAATGCCTCAAGCTCAACCTTGTAATTGGGAAGTACACTATCGCTCGGAATTCCCTGGTCTACTTGGCCTTTATGGATTTGTCATCAGCATTTGACCTTGTGAATAGGTCAAGGCTCTGGGCTATCCTATTGGCTTATGGGCTGAATGAGCCATTGGTTCATTTTCTGGCACACCTCCATAAAGACCTCTAGGCACAGGTGAGGATAGGTGAGGTATCAGGAGTATTTAAGGTTGAAAGAGGGGTCAGGCAGGGATGTGCCCTGGCCCCCCTTCTTTTTATCATTTATATTAATGGTCGAAATATGTCACTGGTACCCATGACCCATGATGTTCCCATGATTCATGGGAAATCCCTTCCCGTACTACTCTACGCAGATGATGCGGTCCTCATAGGTAACACTCCTAATTCTTTGTGTATTCTAGTACAGTCCCTGTGTCAAATATATGGACAGTTTGGATTTGTGCGTAAATTTAAAAAAAATCATTTTAATGTCCTGCGGCCCCAGGAAGCGCCAGCTTAGTTCTATTGTTGCCGGCAATCAAAAATTGACAAGTACTTGCAAATTCCCTTATTTAGGAGTTGTCTTTGCTGCGAACTGCTCCTGGGCTGAGCATCTCACTCACTCCAGGACAAGTTCTCAAAGACTATTAACTCTAATTTTAGGTTCCCCCGCCCAAAGAACACAGGTGCCATTTTAGCCATCTTAAAAATTTGTAAACTACAGTATGTCCCTGTGGCTACGTACGGAGCTGAGACTTGGGGCACCGCAGATAGCTCCTGTATTCAGCAGGAAGAAAACCGGTTCTGCAGAAAGCTGTTGAGCATCCCAATCCCGACCCCACAATACATTTGCCACAAGGAACTGAATTTAAATTATATATCTGACTTTATACATGCTCGCCCAGCCCTTTTTTGGCTATCAGTTTGGAAGAACCAGGCAGCTACCTAACACAAAGTATTATAACAGACTGTTTGAAGTGTGAGAAGGGGATGGCCATTCCCTGGCTATCTGGAGTGTACCGGAGCTTATGCAGTGTTAATAAGGGTTCCATTTTCTTAAACCTTAGTGATGCCGAAAATGGAAATAAAAAAGAACTTAGAAACGCGCTTTATTCGTCATATAGCACTGTAAGAGCTGTGTTGGAATCAAATCCTCTGTTTCCGTTTATATGGCCTAGGAACAGCATTGCTATCCCCTGCCGAATTATCTCACCCTACCCACGAGTCGTTGAGAAAGGAGCCTCTTATTACCCCTGAGGGCTGGGACAGTTAAATTTGCATTGTGTTTCCCCTTGGGTTACTATCCGAAACTTGATTCACTACCCTGCCCAGGTGACGGGATGAGTGGTCAATCAACCCAGCACTTCCTGTTTTTCTGCAAATTTTACATGAAATATATTAAGTGGCTTCTTCTCCCATTTTTTATTAAGAGTAGGCCTTTTAGTTTGGTCTCCGCCTATTCATGTATGCTTGCCTTGGAAGACGGAGAGTTGGTTTTTCGCCTAAGCACATTTCTGAGAATTGCCACTAGGGCGCGTAAATCAATGCTTATGCACTGAGTTTTAACCATGCACAGACAGTTCCTATTTATCGAATGGATTGGTTTTATATATTAGTGACTTATTTATGATGATTTTTTGTTTTAATTTGCCACTTAAAATGTCATGATACTGCGTTTATACAACTGTAATTGTTACTATTATGTATTGCTAATTTTTTCTGTAATTTTTTTAACCATTGTCGCACTTTTATGGATACAATGTTTTATCTGAATAAAGTTTGTGAACTGAACTGACAGGACATGTTTTCATTTCTCACTGGAGTGAAGATTTTAATTTTACTGCAGGGGAGTTGAAAGTACATGTGGCAGTTTGTAACTAACATTTCTATTACAGCAGCAGTAAGCAAAAGTTTTTGCAGCAGTCAGCAAAAACTCGATTTCTATAGAAATGTCACTGTTCATTGTAAATCGTTAGCACGGATAATGTTTTAATCATGGCAGTCTCAGTGACAGGCTGGGCTTTTAGCAGATAGCCATTAATGGCTATCTCTTTCAATCGTATCTGCATTGTGAATTGTGGGGAACCGGAGGAGGAGAGTCTACTAGTCTCAGAACAACAATACAGAACACAAGAGGATAAGGGAGGACAGGGAGAGAGTTACAAGGAGAAAAGGAGACCAGGAGAGAGAAAACGACCAAAAAGCAAGAACATAAGGTGGAAAGAGACAGGAGCAAGGGGATAGATAATTATAAAGTGGAGAGAAAGAAACCAAACATTTCTAAAGCCAAGAGCTCTGTTTTTAATGTGCTAATACATTTAAAGATAGCAATTAACACATTTTGGTTATATTCACCAGTGCTCTTATCACATTAAAGCTTGTTCGACTGGCTTTTAATGTGACAAACAGCGTGAAGATTGAATGCTAATTTTCAGACGCAAAATAGCCCCTCGTGTGAGTGAATCAGTGATACTTCTTTGGGTGGTGGCAAAGCCCAGTCCAGCTATACTTTAAAGAAGTGATAACAATTAATCTTGCAAACAGCTCTGCTGTCAAGATAGACTTAAAACGGGACAGAAAAAGGAGGGGGAAAAAAGATGACAAGAAACAGCAAGGAAGAAGCAAAAGTAGAGAAAAAGAGAATTGGTGTGAAAGAGCCGGTATTGAAGGTAAAGGAAACATGGGAATTAATAGGAAATAAGATAGAAGGATGTTTAAGTAAAAAGGGCAGGAGACAGGATAGAAGAACGATGTGGAAAAAATTAAAATCGAAGAAAGAACGCAAGCAGAAACAGCACTGACAATGCCAATAGGTCTGGAGTATGAATGAAAGTGCCTTTTTGTGTCATTGATGGATTTAGGTCCTCAACAACATATCACATAGGCACTCTATCCCTCATGGTTGAAATTATGCATCCATTTCCATTTACTATCTCATTCTTGCATTCACCCTCTGACACAACCACAATAAAGCACACACAAACTCATCATTTACAAGATAAATGAAAGAATACAGGAAGGAAAAAAATAAAACATGCCCCAGTCTAAACATGGTAGGTATACGCTTGCAATTGAAAAACAAGCATTTAAGGCGTGCTGAAATACCCTCAAAATAACCATGCTGGGGTTCAGAAACTGACAGCCAGATTCATCAAGCGAAATGCGCTCGCAAAAGGGCCAGATTCTGAGAATCTGACCCTTTGCGAGTGCCATTTTTGCATTTGGGATTCATCATCCCAAATGCAAAAATCGCTAATAAAGAATTCGCAAATTTGCGAGGATTAGCATTTAAGGAATCTCTATTAGAGATTCCCTAAATGCTATTCATGAAACATTAAAAAATTGCGAATTCGCAATTTTGGTCCGCTATTTACCACAAAGTCAAACCTCGTGGTAAATAGCGAAAACTTAGAAAAATGCATTTAAATGCATTTTTCTAAGTTGCATGTTACACACACACATGTCCTTTGGACATGTGTGTACACAACATCAGTGTAAATTCACATTTCAAGGGTGCTACAGGGTCTTTGGACACCCCTGCACCCTTGAAATCGCATCCTTATTTGCGATTAGCAAATTGCTAATCGCAAATAAGGAATAACTCCCCATTCATTCTGATGGGCCTAATCGCAAATAAGGAAGCTGTAGGAATCGCAATTTATTTTGCGATTCCTACATGAATCCCATTTTGCAAGTCCTTAATAGCGATTCCTTAATAATCGCTATTAAGGACTCGCAAAACGGGACTATGATGAATCTGGCTGTGAATGAGCAATAAAAACACCTTTTTTTAATTTATCTTGTCACATTTGCTGTGCTGTTCAGAAATAGAGGTCAAATGTCAGCCTATGTCTTCCAACAAATTACTACTTATTCTGTTACCATAGAGACTGTTGTTTAGTTTTGTTTCTATCACTGCAAATTGGGAAGATTTTGTAAAATTAACTATCTGACAATCTTGCAGGGGTTTGGAGTGTGAAAGGAAAGGCTGTAGGATGTCAATTATTTTTAACATACAAGATTTAAATAACTGTAAATAAACTGTACAAATATTTCAGAATATCAGAAGTTAGGACAGCACAAATGAACCACATTTTTTGTTAATTCTGAAGTGCAACGAAAACAAAGATTATAATAGGAGCAAACCAAAAAAAGACACTTGTTATTTGAAGATCTGCAAATAATAACTATTTGAGGAAAAAAATCTCCACGTTATCGTTCGCGCCTTATGCAGTTTTATCAGCAAAACTGCATGTCTGTGCAAATTTAGTCACCCATTTAAATAGAATATGTGCTGCCTAGTAATATATTTGTGAGTGCTCCAAAGGTGCCAACGGCTACATAACACACCCTCCTGGTGAGTGGCTCATTTGCCAAACTTGATCTTTGTGTGATGCTCTGAGATGACTTTGACGATATGTCTTCAGTGATGTAATAATGATGGCAGCACCCCACTCTGAAAATTGTACCAACTCCACTTCATAGGTGTGTTGGTAGGATGATGCAGTGACTGTGACACCCGGCCCCTGCACACTGTGCTTGCACGCACGCACCTTGAGGGCGGGCTCGCCCGAGGAGTTAAATAAAGGGGCGTAAGACCACTCGGGGTTTTATCCCAGTACCCTTACTACTGTATGTGTGCCTTTACTTAATGCGTTCCACGCCTGAGCCTAGCCTCTGCGCAGCGTGTCTGACCAGGCTCAGATGCCACATTGGCGAAGAGGCGGGTCCCACCCGCGCCTCGATAGTGCCTCACCTACCTTGCTTGCCCCAGTGCCGGTGGTCGCGGCTGGTCGCCGCCAAAGATCTCCACGTGGTGTTTGCGGTTCGCTTGGCTGGATCCGCGTGTGCCACCTTGGCGGGAGCCCACCCCACTCATCACAGCCGCCTATTGTGAGAAGGTGCACCGGCGTGTGCACCCTGGGCGGGTGCCCACCCCACACTAAGCCGCTGTCCGCCTGCAGTCATCCGGGCCTGCAGCAGCGCCCTGAAGGTAAGGCCAGCCCTGCCCGCGAGTATCCACGCTGGCTGTGCCGGATCTTCCAGCTGCAGCGGAATAAAGCATGCGCCCCAGCAGTGTCAAGGCCCGGCCACGCTCCCACAGTCACGTTGTCGAGCCCTCGGCCGGTGTGGAGAAGAAGCGCCAAACTCGCCAGACTCGGTAAAAGTGGAAGTAGTTGACCCCACAGCGCACGGAGAACACACATGCATGTCCCAGCGCTCAGCCGTGTATACTGGCTGTAGCAAACAATTGGACTGGGAAAGGGAGTGTTGGCACATGCATCTTACTCTCAAACAGCCGATCTTCTCTCCCAGCAGGCTGTCACTACCATCAGCCACGAGGAGGGCAGTGCCTGAACACAAACACACACCATAGACTGTTGCTGCTAATTCCACAGGGGTCTCACGGTAGTGGTCGTTGCCACTGGTTGGAGCACCCATATCATCAGTCTGCCCAAGCCTAGTAGCGGCGGTTCCATCAGCGGCCCGCATCAGCCTGCGCCTAGCGGCCTGCCCTGCCGCCATCTCCAGTGAGCATTACCGGTGTGCGAGCAACTGAAGATGAGTGGGCAAGACCAGATGGAGGGGGTGGTGCCTCTGCGGCGCAACCGCCCATTCCCCAGCAGGCAGCCCCACCGGCTTAGACTCGGCCTGGCCAGGCCATGGCTGACCCTCTACCTCTGTTCAGTGAACTCTCAGACCCTGCCACAGCGGCAGCACACGGGAAGTCCTGGATCGGCCGCCTGGACCATTACTTTGTTGGCGCGCAAGAGTCTGACAGGAGGGTGAAAAGGTTGCTCATCATTTGCTATGGAGGGGGTGAGCTGTATGATTTATTTGAGACACTGCCCAACACAGGAGCGGACGACGACTATAACGGGCGGTGGCTGCCCTTAAAAGGCATTTAGACCCCCAAATAAACCCCGACTTCGAGGGTTCAAGCTCCGTCAGGCAAGGCAAGGTGAGGCCGAGACCATTGATGTTTTCTACTCTTGCCTGCGGAAATTGGCAAGTTCCTGAACGTTGCTGGAGCCGAGAGAGGAGATCAGGGCGCAAGTCATCAGGGATGCCATTCAGTGACGCTACGCCGCTTGATACTCCGACAACCGGGCATCAGCCTGGACGAGATGCTAGTCCTCGCCAGGTCTCACGAGAAGTCCAACGCTCACGCAGACGAGATGGAGGCGGCCCTCAACCGGCCTACGCAGCAGCCCGCGCCGCCACGACCTACCGTGGTTAAAGAGGAGAGGCTTGGCTCTATTCAGATACAGCAGGTGGTGTCCAGAGGTCCCACGAGACCGCCCCAGAAGAACTCCTGTGGGAATTGCAGGCTGGATCACCCTCCAGCTGGGAAATGTTTCACGAGAGGAAAGACCTGCTTCTAATGCGAAAAAGCTCAACCACTTTACCAAGGTCTGCAGAAATGGCAGAGAGAAGACGAACGCCCCAAGTCAGCGCGGACCAACGACAGCAGTGAGGCAGCTGACACTCGAGGACCCGCTGGATCAGGCAGTTGCCACCCCCACAGGATTTGGCCTTGGAGCAGAACATGATGATGTATTTTTCGTATCGTTCATCAGCCAAGAAGACACGAGGTGCCGGCCACCATCCATGTGCACTATCACTGTGGCTGGGTCTGCCGTGAGTGCCCTCATAGACACAGGGGCGTCAGTAAACGTGATGGACCATGATCAATATGAGCGGCTGTCCCACGTCCCCCGCTCCTACCATCCAAAGTGAGAATATACGCATACCACGGAAACGAGCCACTTCCAATAAGAGGAGCCATGGAGGTTGAAGTTGCCAATAAAAGCTGGTGTCTCAACACAAGGTTTCATGTCACAGAAGGGAAGCAAGGAACTCTCCTCAGTTGTCACATGGTGGAGGACCTGGAATTGGTTTTTTTTGCGAACCAGGTGCACTATCTGCTTGCCAGTGAAATCCTTAGGGACTTCACCATGTTATTTGAGGGCCTGGGCTGCCTTAAAGGGAAAACGTTCAAGCGGCACATCGATCCAACAGTCGAGCCCATTGCTTTGAGGCATCGTCGGGTGCCGTTCCACCTCCGCCCTCAAGTGGAGGAAGAGCTTAAGAAGCTGGAACAACTTGGTGTGATAGAGAAGGTGTCGAGCCCCACCATGTGGGTGTCGCCGTTGATAGTGGTCCCCAAACCAAAGCAACCGGGAGCCATTTGACTCCGTGTCGACATGCGCCTTCCGAACAGGGCTGTGAAGAGGGAACGTCATCTCACACCCACCATGGATGACATCGTGGCCAACTTCACTGACGTCAAGTGGTTCAATAAGCTCGACCTCAATGCCGGCTACCATCAGCTGGAGCTCCACCGTGACAGTAGGAACATCACGACCTTCTCCACTCATGTGGGGTTACGTCCGTATGAGACTGAGCTTTGGAGTGTTCTGTGCCGTGGAGGTGTTTCAAAATGAGATAAGGGAAACGCTCACCAGGCTGCAGGGTGTTATCAATTTGAGCGATGACATCCTTGTGTTCTCTAAGACACTGGAGCAGCACCACGTGCATCTCAGGGCCTCCCTTCAACGGTTAGTGGGAAAACGGACTCACCCTGCACAGAGCCAAGTGCTTGTTCTATCAAGAGTCAATGGACTTATTTGGCTACATTTTCTCCAGGGATGGCCTCCGTGCTGATCCGAAGAAAGCAGTGGCCATACGGTCTGCCCCAAGGCCTAAGTCGCCCACAGAGGTCCGCAGTTTCCTCAGAATGGCTACGTATTGTGGCCGATTTATTACCAATCTTCCGTTCCTCTCCGGAGCACTTCGCAACCTAATCAGCCGTGGGTCTGGTCCTCGAAGGAGGTTTAGGCTTTTCATGCAGTCAAGAAGCTCTCATCGATGACAAGGTGATGGCGTACTTTCGCCTCCATCGGCGCACTGACGCGGTGGTTGATGATGCAAGCCCCGTAGCGCTGGGTGCGGCCCTGATGCAAGAAACAGAGTCTAAGGAATGGGTCCCAACTACATATGCCAGCAGGGCGCTGACAATAACGGAGATGCGCTATGCACAGATAGAACACGAGGCCCTGACCATCAAGTGGGCATGCCAACACTTCCATCTGTATTTGTATTGACATGAGTTTTGAGTGGTCACAGATCACAAGCCTCTCATTCTCCTCTTCGCTGGAACCTCTCGGTTGGCTCCTCCCCGGATCGAGATGTGGGCCGTCCAACTGCAGGCCTATCACTTCGATGTAATCTTTCATCCAGGGGTCAACAACCCTGCCGACTTCCTGTTGCATCACCCAGGTCCGTCTGTGCCATCCAGGCCACAACCCGACGAGGACTGCACCGAGGAGTATGTTCGGATGGTCTCCCTCGAAGCATGCCCAGTTGCGCTCTCGCTAGAGGACATTGGAAAGGAGACCGAGTCCGATGAGTGCCTTATCAAGGTCAAGACCACGTTAGCCAACAGGAACTGGCATCACTTCCTGGACGGAATAAGTGCGCTGACAGCGGATGAAATACTGTTCCGGCAACAGATGTGGAATGCGAAAGAGTGAGCTCAGCGAGGTACTTCATGGAGTTGTGCTACGAGGCACTACCCTCGTAGTTCCGAAAAGCCTGCAAGAGAGGGTGGTCCTTCTAGCACATGAAGGACATCAAGGGATATCTAAGACAAAAGCCAGGGTGCGAAGCAAGGTTTGGTTTCCAGGCATAGATGCCATGGTCGAAGAGGTCATCCGCACCTGCCACTCCTGTAACATCACTGGAGGTGACCCGGCACCCCATCCGGTGATCACGGAGGACCCGTGCCAAGAGCCCCGGTCAAGAATGTGTCTCGATTTTGGGTCGTTCCCTGATGGCTGAAGCAATCTGGTTCTCGTCGATTCTCATTCCAAGTTCCCGGTGGTGGTGTTGGTGTAGTAGACAGCTTTTCAACAAATCCGGACCGCACTTGAACAAATCTTCGCCATGATGGGGCTGCCGGAGGAGATAAAGTCAGATAATGGCCCACCGTTTCAAGGAAGAGAGTTCCAAGAGTACCTGGCCTCCCATGCCATTCAACACCGCAAGATCACGCCACAGTGGCCCTTGGCGAACGGCGAGGTATAGCGGTTCATGCGAACAATGAACCAAGCTCTCAGGATTGGAGTGGAGAAAGGTGAGGATGTCGAGCAATGCCTTCAGCGATTCCTAAGTGCATAACATCAATCACAGCACTGCACCACCCAGTGTGCGCCAGCTCACCTGATGTTCTGGAAAGGGCTGAGGGACAGCGTCCGTGTGGACCCCTCATGGAGTCCCCCAACGATGAATCCTGAAGCTGCCCAGGCACGGCGAAAAGCAACTAATGATAAGGCAAGCCGGAATCGCAGAGCGCGGCCGATGAACATCCGAGTTGGCGACAGGGTCCTTGTGAAAGACTGGATCCTGGCTGGAAGTATCGCACCCTGTACATGCCGGAGGTGTGGGAGGTCATCAATGTGCAAGGGACTATGGTGTCGGCAATGTATGGGACTCATGTGGTCACCAGGACACATCCTGGTTCAAGAAAGTAGAGAGTGGACCGGCGCCAGCCGATGGTGCCACTGGGGGATCAGAGGAAGAAGAAGGAGGAGTCCCGCGCCCGTGCCACGCCCCAAAGAAGAAGAGTCAGGATTGGATGGAGAACAGCGAAGCACTGGGGCCGTGTCCCCTGAGTCAGAAGGAGGGGCAATGGGGTCAGGAACTGGAAAGAACTCCCGGAGCCAGAGGTATGGTCTCCGGCCGAACCCTACCCCCAGCCAAAGGCTAAAGGATTTTGCGTGGTGCATGAAGAAGGACTGAGGTTGCAAAATGTGAAGGACCTTAGTATCTAAAAGATTGGAGGGGTGTAGTGACTGTGCCACCCCGCCCGTGCACACTGCGCTTGCACGCACGCACCCTGAGGGCGGGCTCGCCTGAGGGGTTAAATAAAGGGGTCTAAGACAGCTCGGGGTCTTATCTCATTACCAATACTACTGTGTGTGCCTTTACTTGCTGCATACCACGCCTGAGGCCTAGTCTCAGTGTAGCGTGTGTCTGACCAGGCTCAGACGCCACAGGTGACAAGGCTGGGAGTTTAGAGCACATGGAGTGAAAGCCAGGGACTGCCAAGGGCGAGGGGCACAGGGGACAGAAAGATAGGGGGCAGATCGAGGGAAGGAATAGCTGAGGCCTAAGGAGGGAGATATGAGCGGTCCACCAATTTTGGTAACTGTAAGAGACCATGTTGGAAGCGACAGAGCCACGCAGGAAAGGGAAAGGCAGATATCACAGAAAGAGAAAGTGGAAACACAGCAAAGTGAGGGAATGGAAGAGGAAAAGAGAAAAGGCAGGGCTGGACGGGCATTTCCCCGGTGGGCTGGAGGCATTAAAGGCCGTTTTGAGACCCAAGGCAGTTGCTGGTGTCTCTGTTCTCCCAGTGCGGCCCCCCCTCCCCCCCCCCCCCCTCAAGTCCCCATGGCTAACTACAGCAGGCAGAGGGGGGTTTAAGAGACGGAAATACTGACTAGCAGAAAAAGAGAGGGAGAAGAGATAATGAAAGAAGGAGAGAGAGAATCTTTGATGGATAAAAATAAAGAGCTATATTTAGCTCCCTAGTCTGGCCCTGGAGAGAGAGAGAGAGATGGAGGGAGGGAGAGAAAGAGATATGGAGAGATGGGGAGAGAGGGATGGAGAGAGAAAAAAAAGTAAATGTCCAAGTAATAAGGACCAACATTTGGCCTTTAGCCCTGAATTTCGGGATTAGGAATAGCACGTAAACAGGCATGACTTTTAGCATGTTTAGATAGCTGACAAGACACATTTCCTTTCACCGACCCATTCACCCCATTCCTGTTGTGTAAACTGCTGACCTCAGGGAATAGATATACTTTCTGCTAGTAGATTGCCCGGGTTTCACCATTTTAAGAACTGTAAAAAAGAACCTGAATTTTCTCAGTATTACAGAATATGTCAGGAAAGGCTTGTCTGAAGATAAGACAAAACGTGCTATCAAATCAGTGACCAAAATAGAGGGAAAATCTTCTCTGAGTAGTGGTCAAATTCCTTAAATCAAAGTAAGTGACATCAAAGTGAACCAAGAGGTCTGAGTGCAACAGCAAAAGAAGCAAACAGCAACCTATACAGGCCATTATAGACATCCCCAACGTAGCCCCAAGAAGGCCGTATCCATGCACGATTGGAAAGCTAAATACTAAGAAATTAATTCTATTTAGATTTCGACATCCGTCATTTACATTACATGAAAGTCATTTATGACTTAAATTTGATTTTCGAATTCTTTTATTTTTAAATCTAATTTCTGTCATTGTTTTGCTTGTGGACATCATGGTTTTATTAAACGCTAATAACATGGATGATGGTTGTGCATACACTTTTTTGTGTGGTGCTTAATACTGGGTTTTAGCTTGTTCCCATGGTGTTGCAGATAAAGGATAGGAGTAAAATAGACAGATTTGACCAGGATCATGCAATTTGGTCAAAGTTAGGTGGGGGGGGGGGGTATCAACATTGGAATTCAGGGGATTTTAATGACTAGAAAAGATCTGCTTCCCTACAAAGGATTTCTTAGCGGTTGGGTTTTATTTCTGTGCCTTTTCATTGTGTTTTATCTTTGCTTGTTCTCTTTGATAGAATAAAATCCACTGCTCTCCAAGTTTGATGGCTAACTTTCCATGGGTAATATCCTTCCCAGCAATTCAATGTAGTTTAGACATTTAATTTGAAAGATCTGAATTGTGTGGGTGGGAGTGGCAGTGTTACCTCCCTTAAGCGCTTAGTTATAGGAGCAGCACAATTGCCAGATCAAGTGGCCACCGACGAGCCTCAGCACCTAAGTAAGGAAGGCCCAGATGTAGGCAGGGCCGGACTGGGAACCACAACCGGCCCTGGCAAAGTGCTCCCCCGCCCTACCCCCCTCCCCACTCGGCGCATTTCCGGATTTACTAATACTCCGTGGCACAAGGGGCCAGCATAGGGGGCTTAGCTGCACTGTGTTCGCCAAAGCAGAGAGAGCAGGAATGTACCATATACTAGTAAATATGGTGCCTTCCTGCTTTCTCCATTTGACACACAGCAGAAAGTTGTCTTGCTGCATTGTGCTGCACCAAATATTAGTAAATCTGGGCCTATGTGTGCAGAAATTTGCTAAATACGAATGGCAAAAGAGTTTATCTAAAAGGTCCCTAAATTACATCACAAAAAATAAGAGAAAATTAAGATTCAAGCTGCCGCCAATCTCATGGAATACTCCAGTGGATTATTGCAACTTTAGGAGAGATGTGTGACTTATCTGTAGATGTTTGAATCCAAGAAGGGCTTATTCTGCTATCCATGTGTTTAAGTTTGATAAAAAAAAGCACTGTTAAGACACTGCACAAATGTTACCACATGGGAGTCCATAGACAGGACAGTGAAATTAGAAAAAAACACCTGGCAGAGTCAAATATTAGTATGGTGAAATCACATTGTCCCCCTGTAACGTCCCAGGGCTTTTAAAACGGTTGGATGGTTGGTGGCAGATGTACCTCCCTACAAAAAGAATAAGGCCTTTAGAACGAACCCCAAATTTCTAACTAAGGTGGTCTCTCCATTTCACATCAACCAAACCATTGAGCTGCTGCATCTCCCTGTATCCAGAATCTGTAGCGCAGCGGTTCTGAACCTTTTGTTTTCAGAGGACCCCCAATGAATGACTCCAGGACACCATGGAACCCCCTCTAATCAATTTCTATGATTTGAAACTCAAAACAAAACACAAAATTACAGAAACATATATATTGTAAACAAAAACAGAATTTATGAAATATTTTGTTAACTACACAGCAAAAAGATATAGAACATCTGAAATTATAATGGGAAGGTTGGAGCATTTCAGAATTCAGATTTATTTCTAAAAACAAAGTGAGATAATAGGCCTCAGCACATCGCTTTTTTTTGCACCTAATGTGAGCTTTCTTTTTGTTGGTGCATACTTGTGCTTTAATTGAGGTCACCAATTTACCATCTACTGCTTGCTGTCCATGAGCTGCTCCCATGAATCACGTTAAGGATACCAACTTAATTGTTAGCATTCACTTTTAAAATCCTTCACATTTACAGAACTTGTTCAAAATGTCAGTTTTACATTTACCTTTTTTTATGTATATATACTTTGTTAACCTGCTAATATTATTAAATGTTTTAACAGTCTCAGACACCTAAAGTATGTTTGCAAACCCTTAGAAGTGCATGAACCCCAAGTTAAGAACTATTGCTGTAGCAGAAAGGGCATTAGGCAAATCAGCTCTCAATAGAGCACTCGTATAATATTGACAGAACTAAGTCCATTTGTAAGATAAAGCAAATCTTTGCAGCTTTTGCTAAGACTCACATTGGACACCCCAACTTAAAGCGGGCATTGTTAGGTGGACGGCCAAAGCCAAGTCCTCAATGCCTGTGCACCTCGAAGCCCATTGTACGCGTAAGAAAGATTCCACTACCGCTGTTTCGGGAATATCCCTTTAGCAGTTATCATCAAATATGCCACTTGATCAACACCACACACTTTTATTAAAAACTGGTGTGTGGGTCCTGAAGCCCACCAGCAAGCTTTAGTTTGTCAAACTGCATTAAAAACCATGTTCAAAACATCTGCCAGCTACCCATTGCTTAGGGGAGGAACTGTGTTACAGTCTATGCAGAGCATGTGTATCTATAGCCATACATGCTGCGAACGGAAAATGTAAGTTACCCTTTAACCATCTGTTTGTAGTATGTAGTGCTGTAGATTCACATGGGTCCAACCTCCTCCCCAGAAGCCAGCAATGACCATAGATGTGCAGTGCTTTCCACTTAATTATGTTTCAAAAAGCACGGTACTCACTATCTGTGTTGTCGACACTACACTCCATTAACTTCATATATACCTACCTTGAAGGTATATATATTGCCAAAGAGCATATATGTGGAGTTATGAATAGTAAATATACACGTACCTATGTCTATTTACCTTCACAATGTCCAGTAGTCGATATTCTAATAGTAATATTTGTGTAGGACGATATTTGAAATAAAATATTCTGGTAATATAAACTCTTGCTCTGCTGCTGTGTCTCCTCTGAACCCTTCTGCTCCTCTCTGTGACTGGTCCAGTGCCTCTGCTTGTTCTGTTACCTTCTTGAATGTCACTGCCAGAAACCTCAGCTGTCCCATGCTCTCCTTGTTTTTCACAGAATACATGGGATTACCTGGGAGGATAAATACAGGACACAGCATCCCATTTATCTCTCATCTGAAGACCAATCCGGTATCTACAGGGAAACGAATAGCTCGAAGCACTGTATATTACTATCTTAGAGTGTACTTACACTCTGCCAAACTACTGCTTTCCTTTGAGCTGCATACAACACATAGATTAAGCATAATTTGAAAGTAATATGAGCCAGTACAAACCTGCACTGACACTCTTCTATCAAGGCAACACACAGCTACCTTGTATGTATGTATGTATGCCATGTATGGATTGATATTTATATCATGCAAAACTAGCTAAGAAGCAACGGAGTGCTGTACATTATATGGTGTGGGGGTTAGGAGATGATCTGCAAGATCGTGTAAATCATCAGGGGATTACACAATTGCATTTCATATATTATTAGGCACAGACAGGGAGCTTGCGTGGTTTCCCAGAAACACACAATGTTGAGCCAAGCCCAGCTTCCAAGGTCACTTGGTGGTGAACTTACTGCTCATCACATTTAGAAGACTAACAGACTGCCAGCAAAAATAACTTATTATACATCCATCTCCTTCATAAACATTGTGCAACAGCCTGTGTACCACTCCTACACCAGCCAACGCCAGAAACCTCCTGAACGATTGGGCGAATGAGGTGGCTTGTTAAGCAAACACCATTTTCAGATCAGCAAAAAATTGCTGCTACTTCATTAGAGAGTCACTCCCTGGGAATGCGTGGGCTTTTCTTGCTTTCACCCCTGTTTATTTCTCTGCCCGCTCTTAACGCTTTCTTTTTACTCGCCTTGCCGTTTGTCTCAGTGTGCTAAACCACAATCCTTTATTTTTTATTTAGTTATTTATTTATCGGGATCTCCAAGCTATAAAGGGCCACCAGTACATTACCTTCTTTTTTTTTTAACTGCCACGCACTTTTTTTTACAACTTTATTTACTTTTCTTTAACTTTTGACTTATAATTAAGTTCGAATATGGTAGTCCAACAGTTCAGATCGTGCAAAATGCAGCGGCCCGATTTGTCGTAGATGCCCCGAAGCGCTCGTCAGGCTCTGCCATCAGGAGGAACCTGCACTGGCTCCCCATGCAGGCCAGGATTATCTTTAAGGCCCTCTGCCTTACGCATCGCGCCCTTAACGGGACTGGGCCGGAAGACTTTTGTTCCCTTATATCCCATTATGTCCCCGGCAGGGTTCTTCGTTCTGCCAACAAAAATCTGCTGACCGTCCCCCGAGTCTTCAAGGCCAGATGGGGTGGAAGGGCCTTCCGTTCCCTCGCACCCATACTGTGGAACACGCTCCCTGACGACCTCAAAGGTCTTGATTCTCATGCCCTCTTCCGCAAAGCACTTAAGACCTGGCTCTTCCGAGAAGCCTACCTGTGATCTGCCCACCTCTGCTCAAACAGTTGTACCATCTTTTAGCGCCTTGATGCCTATGGGTTTAGTTGCACTTTACAAATTCATAATTCATTCATTCATAATTCATTCAACATGTTGGATCAGTATATAAAACAATTACAAAATGAACGGTAATCACAATGCTGGCACATACATGTGGCTATCTTGGAATGGGTTTTCTTTAATGGAAAAGCCTTTGCATGACCGCCAACCATGTATGTACATGTGTCATGAGGCATGTATTTGCAGGCGAATGGCAATAAAAATAATATTGGCAACGCTAATTGCTCTGGCTTTTTTATCTGATTTCTATTGACTTTGCCAATGCTTGTGGATTTAAGGAGACTACACACAGATTTTGCTGGCCAAGGCGGCAAAGGGGAAAAAAGGTACCCCTAGCTCTGGGCAATGGTCGACTTGCATAGTATCTTTCAGTTCCCCCCATCCGCTATAACTGCTGATGAGATTGTCGAAATATAAGCCTCTCTGAAACTTTTCAATTCCAAGATTTCATCAAGCACACCGTGGTGGGAGAGCCTTTGCAGTTAATGATAGAGTATCTTCCACAAGTGCTGATGTGTTTCAAAGTGATCAAGTTCAGGCAGCTTTTAGACATTTGACTATATGTCCAGGGTGCGAACTTGACCGGCAGGAGTGCCTTTTCTGCCATAGCATCTCTGAAGAATTTCCAAAGTGCCAAGAGATCTCTGTTGCAGGGTATGATTAATCTTAACATGAGCTATACAGATAGATAGATAGATAGATAGATAGATAGATAGATAGATAGATAGATAGATAGATAGATAGATAGATAGATAGATAGATAGATAGATAGATAGATAGATAGATAGATAGATAGATAGCAGAATTTCAAGAGCTCCTGAAGAGCTCCTCAATTTGCATTACATTACAGGTTGATAAGAATTACGAATTTTACATCGGTGATTGGATTGCAAAGAAATGGCATTATATACAGTTCGATTATGAAACGATGCACCAATAGTAATTCTAAATTTCTAGATGGCACTGCTATACAAGTGCTTGGGTATCTTGAATTGCAGGGGCATGGCTAAGTATGCATGAAATAGGCAGTGAAGTTCCGAGCTCTTGACTGGCCAGTTGAAAGATATTATGTTTGCAGAAGCCTTGTAAAGAGATTGTCACTAGAGTCGAGTGAAGGAAGCCCTAAAGCAAGAGAGGAAGCACTCGAAGGAGCAGCTGATAATATGGAGGCAGAAATCGGGCAAGAAGGCTGAGAAGCTAGGAGTTTCTGTACAGCATAAGATGGCGTCCCCCATGAAGTGAGCCTTGGACATTCCATGGAGGGGAGCGGTGAGCGACGTGCAGTGTCCATTGGCTGTGAAAAGTTGCATTTCGCCCCATTCGGTGGCATGCCTAGAATACGTTGGGAGGCGCTCTATGCACCAGGGAAAGAAACATCCAGCTGCTTGTGTCAAGGGAGGCTTATGAAGGAATAAAGGAGTAGCTGTAGGCGAATCTATGGCCAGCAGTAGGCAGTTGTGCCCAGCGGATGCAATCTCATAATTTTAACACAAATGCCTACCCGGAGGTTGCAACAAAACTACTGCCCAAGGCGACACACAAAGGAAGCTACAAGCCATATGGGAAAGCCCAGGGGGCCCGCTTTATTGCCCTGCAAAGGATGTGAGTTAGACCAGATGGGAAACGACCGAGCACCAAAATGTAGATGCAACCAAGCTAGTCAAAATACTACATGCCATTGTATGTTCCTGAGAGGCCTTCAAAACAAAAATTGACAGTGTGGTGTTTGACTTGAGCCTTTTGGATGATGGTCATAAAAACTGGCAGAGAAAAGTGTGCACGAATTAACGGAGGCTGGATCAATTATCCCCAGTGGTCGAAGGCCTAGACAAAAAAGTTAAGGGCCTCACTGGTAAACGGGTCTTACTGGAAAGTATAGCCGGCGATGCTAAAACTAGTAATAGGAGGAATAACATTTGCATCATTGTTTTTCCCATAGGTGTAGAGGATACAGACATGGTTGAGTGTTTAGAAAAATGGATGACTGCGGTTGTAGTGCCGCAAGCATTGACAATGTTCTCTGCATTGGAGAGAGCACACCCAGTGCCTGCTAGGAAGTCTTGCCCAGGAGCACCCCCTAAACCTGTAGTAGCATGGCTTCTGCATTATAATGATCCTGACATTCTACTCCAGAAAGCAAGGCCAGCCAGCAAATACCAGCAACTGCATGACTGGGTGACAGAAGGTAACTATATTCCTAGACTGTATATCAGCAGAGCAGAGAACAGCCATTGTTGGGGTTGAAAGTGCTATCCGAGTTGAAGGAATTCAGTACTTATGGTTAAACCCGTTGAAGTTAAAAGTGATGCTGGACGGTAAGGCAACCTTATTAGTAGATGCATGTAAGTCAGAACGGGGAGACACTGGGGCTGCACCGAAATGGAAGCAGATCCCCGGAAACCAACATAGGGACACCAAGAAGCCGGAGAGCGCAGTAGAAGGACTGGTGGAGGCAACAGCCCTAGGCGACCCTAGTAAAAGCTCTGAGGCTGGGGGTACAACACCTGAAGCTTCAGGGGAAAACCAAAGCGGCCACTCAGACTTACAAGGGAGAAGCCCTCCTGGACATTACTTGTCACACAGTAGGTAACTTACAATCCAAGATGAGGGTGCGGACTACATTATATGGTGGTTTGCCTACAGGTGGGTGGTCTTGTGAGTGTGTGATGAAGAATGGTTAACGAGTCAGGGGCAATAAGGAACCAATAACTGCCATTGCATGACAAGGGGTATACAAGTAGGGCACCCTGAACCTTCCTTACTCAGATTCCGATTGCGACAAGAAGAAGAACAAGAAACCAGAAGACCTGCCGTGCAGCTGCTAACAAAAGGACGACGCCCACTGACTTGGCCCCAGAACCTTACAGGCCTGTTGATCCTTGAACCTGCTCCTGCGAAGCTCCGACGACTCCCGCGGACAGCAACCTCGACAACCCCGGAGGACCTGCCTGCCTTGAACCTTCCAACTGACTAGGACTCCCACAAGCAGTGGTTCTACTCAAACAATCATACCCCTGGTGCCAGCCAGGAACCGCGAATCCAGCACACTCTGCTCCCGCCAAGCCCGGCCTGTGCCTGAGTGATCCAAGACCACGAGGACGTCCCCCCGGCAACTGTGAGCCGAAGTGCAGTGCCCAAAGACCCTCCTCGATGAACCAGATGACGCCTGCATCCTCAGAACCAGGGACCCCTCCAACCGCGACCAGCTGAGGGTAAGATTTCCTGACACCAAAATACACCCCTGCACCCTGCGCCTCCCTGTCCCTTCCTTTGGGGTACCTACCTCTTCTCCAAGATCCCCACTTACCTCTCGAAGTGGTGATCGCACCTGAAGAATCTCCGTCCCTGAGTCTGCAGCCTTTGTTCACTTTTTAACATTCCCATTGGATAACATTGAATGCCCAGCGGTTCAAAAGCACGCTGCACCCAGCCGCCCGAGTGCCGCTGCAAGTGCAACACCTACCCTACTCTATTTCCCCACTTGCCCTGAGTAAATGACCAGGAGCCCAGCTCCCACAGCCGCGTGGCCTGCTTGCTTGCAGCCACCAACCGAAGGCCCCCTACCCTCCATTGGATTGCATTGGGCCTACTCTCTCTGCACCCGGCTGCCCCTGTGCCGCTTAGGGTGTGACTACTGTACCTTTCCGATCCTGGGAGACCCCAGAGTATATGCCCAGAACCTTAACTCCACCAGCCGAGTACTTACCTAAAAGCTGATAACTCACTTTCCTCCCATAGGTTAACATTGACTGGTTTTCACTTGAAATTTCTTCTTAGTGTGGAGTTTTGACACTTTAAAATATTAATTTAAAATCCGCCGAATAACGAATTCCGAATTACTCACCAGTGATCAGGGGAGAAGCCAGTACTGTACCTTTTAGCCCAGTACTGAACCACAAAAGTAATCCTAACCGAACTTACCAGTTACCTGCATTTTCTTCCATAGGAAACCATTGACTGTTTTCTGTGAAATTTCTTCCGTCGATTTTTGCAAACTACAAATATTCTTTAACAATCGTACCAAGTACCAAAACGTAATTGCTTACCTGTCTTAGGTAGAGGTCCCAGTGCTGAATTTAGGAGTCCAGTACTGGATTACAAAAGTAACGAGAACCTACTTTACCTGTGACTTGAATTCCCTCCCATAGGATAACATTGCTTGGCTTTCACTGAAAAGTTTCCAAGTGTCAACTTTGAAAATACATTTATATTCTTTAAAAATCACATCTGTAACCAAAACGCTTTTACTTAACCGTTTACAGCTTAGGTCCCGGGACTTAATCCAGGATCCAGTCCTGTGGTTAGAAAAATAATCCTTAAAGTAATCAACTGCATTTATGTAGAAAAACCCATTGAGCTCAATATTAAATTGTGTTTGAAATTGTGTTGCCAATTGCAACCACTGTAGCTATTGCACTTACAAAATCTATTGCCTTTTTGCAAAGTAATTATCTAAAGTCACTCATATTGAGAAAAGTATATTTTGATACCTGTTGGTTCTAAAATAAAACAATTATATCTTTTGATATGAAACAATTGGCCTGGAGTTCAGTTCTTAAGTGTGTGAAACATTTTGCTGACTGAGTGGGTACAATAAATGCTTTATACTGTCCTCTGATATTGCCTTATTGCTCGACCAAGCTACCACTTTGGAGAGTAGGGTTATATCTAACTTTAACCTCTGTCATACCTCTGGAGACTGGGGACTCTATACACACACTGTACCTTACTTTGGTCCAGTATATATAGAGCCACTTTCTTACAATTACTTTTCAAATTAGAGATAAACACAGACATTTTACAAGATGTGACAACATAGATGCAGACTGTTCATAGATGGTGTGGCAACATGAGATGCTTACTGCTGGGAAATATAGTACAAACAAATAAAGAGGTTACTAGAGAACTCTGCTGCACTCCGGAGGTGTGCCTGTTGGTTATATTCCTTAAACCTGAAGCAAGCAGAGCTAGTAATAGGATTAGTGACTTAGGGCCCGATGTAGGTAAACTCCAATTTACCACTTCTTAAATACCGAATCATACCGATTCGGTATTTAAGAAGTGGTAAATTGGAGGGGGGGAGATGTGGGTATTTCAGAATCGGTAAATACCGAATCTGTAAGATTCGGTATTTACCGATTCTGTAAATACTGAATCGGTATCCCCCATTGATTCCTATGGGCCTTGAAGCCCATAGGAATCAATGTGCATTACCGAATCGGTATTTACCGATTCGGTAATTACCGATTTCTGCAAGGGTGCAGGGGGTGTCACTTTGACACCCTCTAGCACCCCCAATACTGGCTTGTGTGCCATGTGGCACACAGACATGGCCTAAGGGCATGTCTGTCTGTCACATGGCATAGGTGTGCATGCACACATGTGCATGCACACCTGGATTCGGTATTTTAACACCCAATTGGATTGGGTGTTAAAATACCGAATCTGAAGGGCCTGTGGGACTGAAAGTAGTCCCACCTACATCCCGAATTTTAAAACTCGGTAAACTTACCGATTCGGTATTTTTCAAATTCGGTAATTTTACCGAATTGGTAAAATACCGAATCAGACAAAAAAAGGTCCCCTACATCTCAAAAGGCCAAATACCGGTCGGAAACGGCCGAATTCGGCCGTTTCCGACCGGTATTGGCCACCTACATCGGGCCCTTAACCTTTAAACTGGACAAAAATTGCATCGCCATGCGCTGGAAAGCAGATGGACTGCCGCAACTGATACCGTAGAAACAAGACGTTAACAGGTGGGCCAGGAGCAAACACACACTGCTTATGAAAGAAAAACAAAAGGTATTAGCAAATATCTCAGTAAGGAGAGCTGGGGTGAAATACTAACCGCCTTTGAGCACCGCAATCATGACCCCAATAATACACTAATATAACAAGCAAACAGCGGTGTGTTAAGAAGGGTTATACTTTAATCTGATAAACTGACTGGGTGGTTCCTAGGGCTTGTCATATGGGGCAGATGGGGGGAGAAACATAGAAATACATGGATAGTGATTGCATTATGTTTACGTTTTCAGTTATAGAATTGTTTGGTTAAAATAAGAATCTGATGTGGCCCACTCACCAGCCCTGTACAGAAAGTAAGGGCCCGATTTATATTCTGGCAGACGGCCTAATCTCCTTGTCCTGCCAGAGACTATGCAGCCACCAGCCAGATTAAGAAATGACCACCTACCTGGTGGTCATTTATAAAGGCCTTGGCAGGAACCGCCATCACGGTGGTTCCTGTCAATGCATTTTATTGCTTGCAGCAGAGCTGCATCTGAAGTACACAGCCCTTCAGAAAATGGTTTTCTTTTCAAAAGAAATTCCCGAAACAGGATTTTCTTTTTGAAAAGAAAAAAAGTAATGCTCCCCTCACCATGGGAGGCTTTTCTGTTGCGAGGGGAGCATTAGAGTGGTTTTAGTGTTCCTTACTGCCAGGTTTTACCTTGGCAGGATGTTGCTCTGAAATCCAAGATTAGTGTTTTGATTCAGTGCTTATTTTTGATTACTGGAATTAGTTTTAAAGAAACCACTTCATACATTTTCCCCTGTTCTATGTCTTAGATTAAATTGACGTGAGCAAGGTATGATCCTTAGTGGGAGAAGTGGCCTGTGACTGAATATTTGACGGTATTAATAGATCAGCTATTAGAGATAATTTTTTCGTAAATTGCAGGTAAATGACTTTTAAAGGATAGGTTGTGATCTTTGAAATGAGGTGTGGGCACTTTTCAGGAATAGACTAATAGGGATTAAGGTAGACATGCATGTGACCTAGATTAGGCTGTGCTCACAAAGGAGGCATGCAGAAAAAGGAAAGTAAGGAAAGGTTCACTTGAAAGAAAATGAGGCAAGGTTTGGTAGCTACTGCTAGACCGCTGCTTCAGCAAGAACAGTTGATCAACCCAAGGGCTGGAGCCATAAAGTAATGGCTGGTCCCATATATATGGAAATATTAAGAGCTTTAAGTTCCAAGGCAGCAGTAGCCACAAAATCATACCAAAAAGAGAGAGTATACAGGGTAAATAATGCAACAACTGAATAGGAGATTATAAAAATAGTGGAGAAGATGTCTTCTGATGTTTATCCTTCAAGACTAGCTCAGCATAATAATTACAAAAGTGAAGTGAGATCCATTTTAGATACCACTGGTATGCCATGCCACAATATAGGGTGAGGATAGCTTCCCCGAACTGCAGAAATGTATTACCTGTATTCCTGTGGCTGAATGGTGGGGAAACGGACAATAGAGTGAGAAGGATTTAGGCTACTTTTAGAAGATCCATAAGGCTTGTTAGAAAGGGGATGCTGATCCCTGAGCACTGCTGTTTGGTAGATGGTAGGGGTGGGGGGCTGGAACTGAAGTTTCTATTTTCAAAGTGAGGTTGGTACAAGGCCAGGCCCATCTTTTGTCCTTTAGAAAGGTTAATGCAGTGTCCGCTAGTAAATTTTGAAAGTGATGGTATGTAAAAGTGACCTTTGACTCTCACCGAGTGAGCAAAGCGAGTGACTCCAAATGACCCAAGGGGGTTTCAGGCTAAATGTCATGGTCTTTGAATTCACTACACAGGCACATGTTTGCAGGTGGGTTTTACATTAACGTAATCACAAAACATAGCTCTGAAGGTATGGGAATACAATTGTCATTACTATATTAAAGAACTTAAGTAAATGATGGATAACATTTAGCCTTTTGTTATAATTTATCCAGTTACTACATGCTCACAACAGAGCCCTTTCACTTGCACATTCATTACACAACAGCTTGGCACTGTGCGCCTATTCAGTACTGCGCCTTACTTGTCTGCATTGTCTCCTCAAAGAAGCATTAGAGGGACGGCACCCGCTACAAAGTCCCTCTAATTGTGAAATAACGCAGCACATTATGACAGCTTTCCTTGTATGCACATTTCTAGTAGCAATCCATGTCCACATTTTTCACTGAACCGTTTCTGCAGCGTGCCTCTTGTATATGAACTTTTTAATTGTGAGCTTCCAAATTTGATTATTCCTAACTTAGATGATGAATATATGAGACATGAGGAAGCAATTAGGAGACAGCAATGATAAGTGAAGTGATCAGAAAAGGACATTTGAACTCTCTCCTGTTATTTAGGTCGAGCCTAGGCAGCGCATTTGTGCTGTATCTCCTCTGTGGTCTTTTGGCCCGCCCATCAATTTCCATTAGTTACTTTGTCTGCTATTCTGAAATGCAGGTTTTTCATTGGTGCATTGGTTGTATTTGTCCCTCCTTGGTGTACTTGGTGCCCTCCCATAGGGACTGCCCCTCTTACATGTACTCCTCCACTCCTGTCTATTTGTGTTAGTTTTGGCACACTATTTGGTTCTTGTTTTCTTCTGTTTAGTGGCATGAGAAGGCTCTCCTCACGCACAGCTGCTCCTCCTGCCTTTCTTTTTGAGCGTGAGTGAAAACAGTCATTTATAGGTCAGTCACCATTGTCCACACCCCATGCACGTTTTGATGTTAATCATGAGCAGGTTAATTTATGTGGAAATTTAGACGTAATTTCTTTCTCTAAATGATGCTAGCCACTGTTCAGCACCTCACGCGGTTATATGCATTTAAGGTTTATGGGGAGGGGCGAGTGCAATCTGGAGGAATAAGCAGAACAGTAAAGCCTTTTCCTAGAAGGAAAGCACTCCCGCAGGTTTACCCCTTGTTCGTTGTTGCTAAGGATTAACCCATTCCAGAAACAAAGATGGGATGGACCCAATGATGAAGCATGCCACCAAGGGGTAACCCTGGTGGGAGAGGGTTTTACAAGAAAAACTTTGTTATTTCTTTAATAGTGGAGAGTTGCTATCTTTGTTAATGACTGAACTAAGTTTCTTTGTTTTTAGAATAGGTTACATATAGGAGGTTGAACACAATTTATCCTCTTCATCCCCCCTCTTATTTATTTATTTGAAAAGTTTTATATACCGCAAACTAGACCCATGCGAGTGTCAGAGCGCTTTACAAGATGAGAAGACACATAAAACCTGGCCTGACAGTTCGGCTGGACTGTTCCTATTGGGCGCAGGGGCAAGACTGATTTGCATATGGCTGGGTTCAAACTAGAATGGCATGGGGAGCAAAAAAACAATGGATTTCGGCCACGATCTCTCTACTGGGAAGAATGTATGACATTGTTCTACATTCTGTCCATCAATTGTTCTTTTTGCATTTGTCACCTCAAGTGGGACAGGTATTCCCAGACGTGGGTCCCAAGCTCTTAATGCAACTCGAGTCACGCTATCCTGGCTGATCAATCAATCAATCAATCAGACATATTTGTAAAGCGCGCTACTCACCCGCTAGGGTCTCAAGGCGCTGGGAGGGGGGGGGGATTCGCTACTGCTTGAACAGCCAGGTCTTGAGTTGTTTCCTGAAGGAGAGATGGTCCAGGGTCAGCCGTAGGTGGGTGGGGAGGGAGTTCCATGTCTTGGCCGCCAGGTAGGAGAAGGATCTTCCTCCGGCGATGGATCTGCGAATTCGTGCGACGGAGGCGAGGGCGAGGCTAGCGGAACGGAGCTGGCGGGTGGGTGTGTAGAATGTGAGGCGGCTGTTGAGGTATTTCGGGCCCATGTCGTGGAGAGCCTTGTGTGCGTGGGTGAAGAGACTGAACGTGATCCTCTTGCTGACGGGGAGCCAGTGCAGGTCGTTCAGATATGCAGAGATGTGGCTGTGGCGGGGAATGTCCAGGATGAGTCGTGCAGAGGCGTTCTGTATGCGTTGGACTTTTTTCTGGAGTTTGGCTGTGGTTCCAGCGTAGAGGGTGTTCCCGTAGTCCAGACGGCTGGTGACAAGGGCCTGGGTGACCGTCTTCCTGATTTCGGTTGGGATTCACCGGAAGATCTTTCGGAGCATGCGCAGGGTGTTGAAGCAGGAGGACGGGACGGCGTTGACTTGCTTGGTCATCGTGAGGGAGGAGTCCAGGATCAAGCCCAGGTTGCGTGCATGGGCAATTGGCTTGGGTGCGGTGCCCAGGGAAGGGGGCCACCAGGAGTCGTCCCAGACAGAGGGGGATGGTCCCAGGATGAGGACTTCCGTCTTGTCTGAGTTCAGTTTCAGACGGCTGAGCTTCATCCATTCCGCAACGTCTTTCATTCCTTCCTGGAGGCAGGCTCTGGCGGTGGTGGGGTCGTTGGTGAGGGAGAGGATCAGCTGGGTATCGTCGGCGTAGGAGGTGATGTTAAGGTTGTCTTGGCGTGCGATGGCTGTGAGAGGGCTCATGTAGACGTTGAAGAGGGTGGGGCTGAGTGAGGATCCTTGCGGAACGCCGCAGATGACTTCGGTGGCCGCGGATCAGAACGGGGGGAGGCGGACTCTCTGGGTTCTTTCGGCGAGGAACGAGATGATCCACTCCAGGGCCGCTCCTTGGATTCCGGTGTTGCTGAGGCGCTGTATCAGGGTGCGGTGGCATACGGTGTCGAAGCTGCTGAGAGGTCTAGGAGGATGAGGGCAGCAGTTTCCCCGTTGTCGAGCAGAGACCTGATGTCGTCGGTAGCTGCGATGAGGGCGGTCTCGGTGCTGTGGTTTGCTCGGAAACCGGACTGTGAGGGGTCGAGGGATCCGTTGGTCTCGAGGAAGGTGGAGAGTTGTCTGTTGACGGTCTTCTCGATGACTTTGGCCGGGAAAGGGAGGAGCGAGATGGGGCGGAAGTTCTTGAGGTCCGTGGGGTCCGCAGTGGGTTTCTTCAGGAGGGTGCTCAGCTCAGCATGTTTCCAGCTCTCCGGGAAGGTGGTGGCTGCGAAGGAGCTGTTGATGATGTTCCGTTGGGGTGCGATGATGGAGTCGGCTTTGTTGAAGATGTGGTGTGGGCAGGGGTCGGTTCAGGAGCCGGAGTGGATGGTGTTCATCAGGCGGGTGGTGTCTTCGGTGGAGACAGGGGTCCAGGGGCAGAGGGTGGTGGTGGGGGGCGTTGGTTCGGTGGTTGGGAGCGTGATCTGTGCGCCGAAGCTGTTGTGTATGTCGGCGATCTTGCGATGGAAGAGCGAGGCGAGTGAGTCGCAGAGGTCTTGCGAGGGTGTGATATCGTTGTTGCAGGCGCTGGGGTTGGAGAGCTCTTTCACGATGCTGAAGAGTTCCTTGCTGTTGTGGGTGTTGTTGTCCAATCGTTCTTTGAATGTAGTCCTTTTGGTGGTGCGGATCAGCTGGTGGTATTTGCGGGTGGCGTTCTTGAGGGCTGTCATATTTTCTGTTTCCTGGTCATGGCGCCAGGCTTTCTCTAGGGAGCGGCAGGTTTTCTTGGAGTTTTTGAGGTCGTTGGTGAACCACGAGGCTTTCCTGCTGCTGGGTCTGCTGGGAGGGTTCTACAGTGGTGCGAGGTCGTTGGCACAGTTGGTGAGCCACTGTGTGAGGTTGTGGGCTACTTCGTTGGTGTCCGTCGTGCTGGTGGGTTGGTTCTGGCTGACGGCGGGGGTGAGCTGGTCGGCGGTGATCTTGCTCCAGCTTCTACGGGGAACCTGTTGCGTGTGGTGGTGGGTCGTCATTCTTCTGAAGTTGAAGTGGACGCAGCTGTGATCTGTCCAGTATAGTCAGGTGGAGTGGCTGAAGGAGATGTGCTTGCTGGAAGAGAAGACGGGGTCAAGCGTGTGGCCGGAGTAGTGGGTGGGGGTGTTCACCAGTTGCTTGAGTCCGAGGTTGGCGAGGTTGTCCAGCAGGGCGGCGGTGTTGCGGTCCTTGTTGTTCTCTAGGTGGAAGTTGAGGTCCCCTAGGAGGATGTAGTGTGAGGAGGTGAGGGCGTGCGGACTGACAAAGTCTGCGATGGCTTCGCTGAATTGTGTGCGTGGTCCCACAGCCAAACTCCAGAAAAGACTCCAACGCATACAGAACGCCTCTGCACGACTCATCCTAGACAGCCACATCTCTGCACATCTGAAAGACCTGCACTGGCTCCCCGTCAGCAAGAGGATCACGTTCAGACTCCGCTGATGAGGGGTGAAACCCCGACATTGGTCCTAGGATGCTGTTTCCAGACTAGAGAGGACCTGGCCTGGCAGTCCGAGCGGGACTGTTCCTATTGGGCTTAGGGTCAAGAATGATTTGCATATAGCTGGGATCACGTTAGCATGGCATGGGGAGCAAAACAAAGATGGATTTAGGCTCAGATCTCTGTACTGGAAGAAATGTATGAAAAAGCTCTAAATTCTGTCCATCACTTGTTCTTTTTGCATATAAATCATTAAGCATGGTAAAGGTACATACAATGTAACTGAGACAAATAGCAAAGTGGAGGAGAGAGTTGAGGATCTAAACCAGCACTCTGTTAATTAATAGGAGTTTGACTCTTTTCTTGAAGGAGGTACTGGAGGGAGTCAGTCTTATATCGGGGGGAGAGCATTCCAAATGCCCGAGAATGATCCGTTATACGTTTTTTAGGTCTCGCCTTTTCTATCCCGTAGGGTTTGAATATGCGAGATTATAGTAAGTGGTCCGAAAAGTCTACCTAGCTGCGGATCGCGTACAGTTAATGTGAGCCAGGCGCGTGCACATCATCGCCAGCCACATCTCACATCACCATTTGTCTGTGCCTCGGCATCAGACTTCAAAGGCTGCCGCTCCCCCCGCCACCCGCATCAGACTTGAAAGGAATGCACGCCCTCGCCACAGCAATGCCCAGAGATTATTTTTTTTAGGTCGAGCTAAAACAGCGCTTCTGCTTTTCCTGCATTCCTTTGTGGCCATCTGCTTTTCCTGCCTCTCACACCTGCCCCTTCCTCTCCCCCACCACAGAGCAGCCTCAGGCTCAAAGTACGTTGCACGCTGTGCTCGTACCTAGCAGACGTTTTGTGTATTCCAGATAAACAGACACATGGTTTACTGGGCTGTTTTGCGAGACCCTTCTCCTGGCTTTGTTTTCACCCTCTCACCAACCGTTAATCTTTCCCTTTGCCTCCGCGCATATTTTTTGTTTCCTCGTTTCTCTCTTAAAACGTCACTGTATCATTTTCACCCTCCTTTTGAAGCCCTGCTCCCTCGATACTGATTTTCCGTCTCCTTCTTCTTCCATTGTTTCCCCTCTTTCGTTGCCTCCTTTTCTCTGTGTCTTTTTCACCGTGTCTCTTTTGTTCCCATGCTTCCCTTCTCTCTTAGCCTTCTCATGTGTGCACATTTTCTGACAGTGACTGCAAAGAGGCTGCATGTTCTTTCTAGTAGCCTGGGTTGTTTGTGCATCAGTAATTTTTGTCCTTTATGGCTCCTCACTGTGCGAGTCAGTGATGCACATTATATGGGACGTCGTGGGCTCTGTATTGTCAATGCGTGTCCCGCCTGCCTGCATTGCTGTGCCTTGGAGATGTGTATTTTCATCAGCCGCCTGAGGGTGGGTAGTATAGAAATGTGTTATTTGTTTCTGGCAGCGTGACCTTTGATGTGTGTGATCATTGGACGCCAGTTACATCGCAGACAGTATATCAGAGACCTCTCCAGCAGCGCAAACTTGCACCAGAGATGGGTGCGCTGCGCTGTAAGAACAGATGGTGTGCAGTGTTTTATTTGTATTCTCTCTAGCATGTCATGTGTACAGATCCAGCATCATGCAGGCTTTCTTCTGCCACAGTGGCCGTGTAATTCTCTGTCCATAGGGTCCCAACTCCTTGTGAGATCTGCTGGTGGTCGGGAGATGACGTCACTCTTGACTTGAGCACCGCCAGAATATTGTTGTGTACTTCAAGCAGCGGCACATCGATTCTTTTTTACCATGCCGTCCCTGGTGCAGATTGCAGCTCACTCTCACACACCCCCACTCTCACACCCCCTCACCCTCACATCCCCCTCACCCTCACACACCCTCACCCTCACACCCTCACACCCTCTCACCTTCACACCCCCTCACCCTCACACACCCTCACACACCCTCGCCCTCACACACCCTCACTCACCCTCACACCCTCTCACCCTCACAACCCTCTCACCCTCACACACCCTCACACACCCTCACCCTCACACACCCTCACACCCTCACCCTCACACACCCTCACCCTCACACACCCTCACACCCCCTTACCCTCACACTCCCTCAGCCTCACCACCCCCCTCACCCTCACACACCCTCACTCACCCTCACACCCCCTCACCCTCACACCCCTCTCACCCTCACACACCCTCACCCTCACACACCCTCACTCACCCTAAACAGCATAGCATAGCAAAACATAGCATAGCATAACAAAACACAGCATAGCATAACAAAAAAAACAGAGGATAGCAAAACATAGCATAACAAAAAAAGCATAGGATAGCAAAACATACCATAGCATAACAAAACAAAACATGGCATAGCAAAATACAACAAAGCATAGCATAACAAAACACAACAAAACATAGCATAGTATAACAAAACATAGCATAACAAAACAAAGCATAGCAAAACAAAACATAGCATAGTATAACGAAACATAGCATAGCATAACAAAACACAATAACACATAGCAGAACAAAACATAGCATAACCTAACAAAACATAGCATAACAACAAAACAAAGCATAGCATAACAAAACATAGCAAAACACAACAAAGCATAGCATAACAAAACACACCAAAACATAGCATACATAACAAAACATAGCATAGCAAAGCATAGCAAAACATAGCATAGAATAACAAAACACAACAAAACATATCATAGGATAACAAAGCATAGCAAAACACAACAAAACATAGCATAGCATAACAAAACAAAGCATAGGATATCAAAACTAAACATAGCATAGCATAACAAAACAAAGCATAGGATAGCAAAACATAGCATAGCATAACAAAACATAGCATAGCATAACAATACATAGCATAACATAACAAAACATAGCATAACAAAACATAACACATAGCATAACAAACGTAGCAAAACACAACAAAACATAGCATAGCTTAACAAAACACAATAAAACATAGCATAGCAAAACAAAACATATAATAGCATAGCAAAACATAGCATAGCATACCAAACACAACAAAACATAGCATAGCATAACAAAACAAAGCATAGCATAATAAAACACAACAAAACATAGCATAGCATAACAAAATATAGCATAGAATAACAAAGCATAGCATTGCAAAACATAGCATAGCATAACAAAACATAGCATAGCATAACAAAACACAGCATAGCATAACACATCAAAACATAGGATAGCAAAACATAGCATAGCATAACAAAACAAAACATAGGATAGCAAAACAAAACATAGCATAGCACACAGCATCACTCAGCACCACGACAGCATCACTCAGGGGCACCACAACATCATTATGCGCTACCACAGCATTACTGAACGCCACAGAATCACTCGTTTGCCACCACAACATCACTCAGCACCAACACAGCATCAATCTGTGCGACCATTCAACAACAATTGGTTCAAATATGTTCTCTAAATGTTTCAAGCTTTATCACAAATGTAACAAAAAGATGTTAATATTTCACTTCTGTTCTTGGATTTTCGTCACAATAAAATACACTGAACATAATCTTCACAAACGTTTAAGCTATTCCCATTATAAATTACAATAACTTTTATTTAAGTATTAATTATGTAAAAAAATTAAAAGCCATTGTTATTTGTAATATCAATACATGTAAGTCACGTAAATACAACACATATTGCATTACAAATGCTATAGGTGTCACATTTGCAAAAGTTATAACTAATGGCATTGTAAATGGCAAAGCTATTAATTTCGCTATTTAAAAAAAACATAAATTAAAAAAAAATCATTTACAATACCAATAGCTCAAACTTTCCTAATGCGAGACCTATTGCATTGCAAATGCTTGTTTCTTGTTGAAACGTTGTAGCAGGAGGGTGGAAGCACTTCTGGTGGATCTAGCGCCTTCAGATAGCTCAAGTTGGCTGACAAGATGTAGAGCTTTGTGTGTCATGCATGCAATTTTTACTTGGGTTCTTGCTTCATATGGGAGTTAGTTGAGGAATTTAAGGTCAGGGGAGATAAGATTGTACGTTTTTGACCCAGTCATGAGTCTTGCCGCCGAGATGAGTGAAGATCTTAAGGGGGCTGTTGTGGCACTAGGTAGGCCAGTCAGAGTAGCGTTTCCATATTCCAATCTGGGAAATACATTGCTTGCGTTGTCAATAAAAAAGGTTATTTATTGAGCAGTCTTCTTTCTCATGCAAGAGAAGTGAATTGCTACAATCGCAATATGTGTCATAAAGTAAAGTGCGTACAGTAAAAAGAGTATTATGAAATAATACTGTAAAAGGATTTATATGGTTTCTAAGCCATAAGATACTTAAATGGATAAAATACATACAATGATAAAAGATGACTAAACATACTCAACTGGTGCTTCTAAGATACGCCTACTCCGGTGTACCTAACCTAAGCCTAGTACATGGGAAGGAGTAATTGAGATGTAGCTTGAGTTAAAATAGTTTCTGCCAAGAATTATCCAAGAATTCTCTAAGGGTCTAATCAGCTCCGTACCTTGTTTATAGAATGTAGGAGGTCTTGTATCTCTCTCTCAGGACTCGATCTCCCAGTAACCCGCAAGGGTAGCCGGTAAACACCAGAGCTGGATTTCTCGGCAAGAGAAAAGACAGCATCTCTCTCAGTGCGTCAGCTGGAGGGTCGGCTTCCTTCGGCACTCGCTACAGCAGGGCGTCGGGCAAGTAATTAGTCGATCTGCTCCAAACCACCGTGTGTTTTGCTAGGGCAGATGGTGGTATATTTATACCTGGAAGGTGCCGAGTTTGACGTAAGGTTGGACATAATACATCACTAAGAACTCACAGTTCTTTTAGGACTCCAGGAGTTCTAGGACAAATCAATACAGAAGCAGGGGAAAGTCCCGGACTGCTGGAGGTTTGGTCTCTCCAAGAACTCGTTGTGATTTCTAGGAATCTGTGGAAGTAGCCATGCCGTATTTATTTGGACTACATTGGCTGTGTCTAAAGATGGTTATGATTCTAATGCCTATATAAGGATATGATGAGTTATACCTATATAAGGGCATGAATCGGGAAAATTACACTTGAGCCCTAGATTCGTCTACAACACTACTATGCGGATCTCTATTCCTCGCGAGGTTTGGCCCCAGAGGAACGTATCCTGGACTATCTGTCTCATATAGAGCTGCCTTGGCTGACCAAAATACATCGCGAGTTCCTGATGCGTCTGATAGAACGGGATGAGATCATTCTGGCTCTCTCAGAGATGAGGGCGGGGAGCGCCCCTGGCAGTGATGGCCTTACCGCCGCCTTTTATAAGGCGTTTTAGGACCTTTTTCTGCCGCACCTCCTCACATTATTTGAAGATATATGTACCTCTGGAAGTATGCCGCAGACCATGCGGGAGGGGATTTTGGTCGCTATGCTAAAGCCGGAGAAGCCTGCAGATGACTGCGCGTCTTATAGACCTTTATCCCTCATGAACGTCAATATGAAAATATTCGTGAAGATCTTAGCTAATCGCCTTAGCCCCCTGGTCACCCCTCTAGTGGCCCCAGAGCAGGCAGGCTTTGTACCTACCCGGAGTCTGACCTATAACTTAAGAACGGTATTTGCTGGTAAGCAGCACACGCGCCCGGAGGTCCCTGCAATCGCAGTCTTTTTGGAAATGGAAAAGGCCTTCATCTCCGTCGAGTGGCCGTTTATGAGGCATGTCTTGAGTCGCATGGGGGTCGTGCTGCTATTCCTACAGTTGCTGGCAGCGTTATACCACGAGCCCACGGCCCGTGTCCGGATTGAGTCCCTGGTCACGATTCCATACGTATACATAGAGGCACAAGGTAAGGGTGCCCTCTATCCCCAATCCTCTATGCACAAACCGCTGAACCATTGGCTTGTGCCCTGCGGGAATACCATGGTCAATGGGGCAACCGATTCCCAAATTACCGACTCATTGTGTCCACATATGCTAACGACACCCTTCTATATGTTAGAGACCCGGAGACGAATATCTTGCATGTGCTACGCGAGGTGGTACTGTTCGGTTCGCTGTCGGGCGTCAAAGTTAACTGGGGCAAGTCCATCATGTTTTTCCTGACGCCCGCCACGGCACGCTTTGAGACAGAATATCCACTTCAATGGACTACTGATCCAGTACGGTATTCGGGCATCCGGTTACATAATGATTCGGAAACAGTACTGAGAGAAAATTATGGGGTTGCCATCTCCAAACTGGAGGACGACATCGACGGTTGGATTCGCCTCCCGCTGTCGCTAATGGACAGAGTGTCTCTGATGAAAATGGTCGTGCTACCTTGTTTTCTCTTCCTTTTTATAAATATCCCTATGGTCCTTTCCCCAAACTTTTGTCAACGCCTACAATCTCTAATGGTCCGCTTAGCGTGGGCAGGCAAACAACCCAGGGTGGCCTGGAAAATATTGACTTTGCCGTACGTGCTGGGTGGTCTGAGTGCTCCAGACCTCGAAGTATACTATAGGGTTGCACAGGGCTTCCATGCAGATCATTGGATACATGGCCCCACCGACACTCCTCACATACAGATAGAAACCATTGTCGCAGACCCCAAACCGCTTCCATCTCTTCTATTTTCGCCCAAGTACAAAAGCAAGGGTATATTGGACTCGTTGTCATGTCACCCATGCGTGGCACAGTATACTTAACGCACTCGCAGGCACCCTGTTGTACTCCCCATTGGCTCGACTCGACTGGTGCTATTGGTTGGCCCCATGCAGAGACAGAGGAGTCATTGCCGCGCTTCGGTCGCTGAATGTGCATACCATGGGGGATCTGTTTGTGGATGGAGTAGCCCGCACCGTCGGGGACATTGTGAAGGAGGAGGATGCATCCTCGACTTTGGCACGCTTCCAGCTACATAGAACGAGGCATGCCCTCAGGGCGCTCCTGGGGGAGGACATGGATGAGGGCGGACATGGAGGAGCCCTCGGAGGTTTTGGTCTGGACGGTGGTTGTCAAGGCGCAATCTCCAGCCAAACTGGTATCTAGACTTTACCATACGACAATAGCCGCTAGAGAGGGCACATATACTAAACCGCGTCTTGCATGGCAGCAAGACCTGCAGATTGAGCTCACGGACGATACATGGCACTACTGTTGCTTGATCACCAAAAGAATATCTCTCAACGGTCGCCATAGGTTGGTCCACTTTAAATTTCTAAATAGGGTGTATTATACACCTCAACGACTTCATCGTTATGGTCTGCGCGGGATCCCACAATGCTAATGCTGCGGCACACCGGAAGCCGATTTTCTACACGTGGCATGGTCCTGACCTGGAATCGCTCGATTCTGGGATGAGGTCTTTCGCGAAGTGAGTCGTGTATTGGAGTTGGAACTGGCCCCGGACCCGCTGTTGGCCATTTTTGGCTACTCTAAACCATTTCCTAGGTCATATAGGCGACTGGTGGATATGGCCTTCCTCCTGGCTAAACGATGCATTGCCATTTGCTGGATGCACGGTTTGACTCCCAAACTGGCACAATGATCAAGCGATATGCTGTTTTGCTGTACACAAACAGAAAATTACAGCGAACTGCTTCCCCCACGCAACAGACCCAAGAACTTTTGGTCCTTATACATTACCAATAGAAACACTGCAGATACCCCAGACAGCTCGGACACTGACTCCCAGACGACTGCTGTACCTTTTACCGATAACCCCACCACATGGCTAACTCCTTTGCCGGCCCCGGGCTGCTGTCTATCCCTCATCCCCTCAAGGCCTGGAAGTTAGCGGAGTTGGTGCAGGATTTGGCGGAATCCCATGGGAGCAGGGCTTGAGCTCGGGTGTCGTCAGGCATTATAACATCATCACTGTGACATGGTATTATAACACAGTACGGCTATGGAATTGCTGTATGAGGAGGATGTGTGCATGCCCGTACTAAAGCCTGTGTAACACTGTTTCTGTTTTTTTGGCTTATGCTGTAAAATTATCAATAAACATATTAAAAAGAAATTTTAAAAAAAATAATGTAATACAGCCACAGATAATCCCATCTTATCCTCTAGTAAGTCAAGAAGGTATTCATGCTTTATCAAGTCAAAGGCAGAGGAGACGTCTGAGAGGATTAGTAGGCAAGATTCGTTGCAGACCAACATTTTTAGGGCATCATCCACTATACGTGTCAGGGACAATTCAGTGCTGTGGCCTGAGCGGAAGCCTGACTGGTGCTGGTCAAAGAGGTTGAACTGCTTAATATGATTGCAAAGTTGGACATGGACACTTTTTTCAATACCTTTGGCCAGAGTTGGGATGTTGGAAATGGGGCAAAAGTTGTCAAAGTTGGTTGGGTCAGCAATTGGTATTTTTAAAATAGGGGTGACCTGTCCAGCTTTTAGGCAGCCCGGTATTTTACCCTGGCTTAATGAGGCATTTACTATCCTAGTCCAGAGCATAAGAATCAACATTTTGATATCTTTGAGGAGGATGGAGGGAATGGGGTCACTAAAGTGCTTTGAGTGTTTTAAATCTGAAAGCATGCAAACGATTATGTTTTGCTCAATTGTTTCGAACAAAATTTAAGAGACATTCAGCCTGATTCATCAAAGACCCGTTTTGCGAGTCTATAATAGCAATTCATAAGGAATCGCTATTACAGGCTCGCAAATGGGATTCATGTAGGAATCGCAAAAAAAATGCGATTCCTACATATTCCTTATTTGCGATTAGCAAATTGCTAATCGCAAATAAGGAAAAACTCCCCATTCATTCCTACGGGCCAAAAGGCCCATAGGAATGAATGGGGAGTATTCCTTATTTGCGATTAGCAATTTGCTAATCGCAAATAAGATAGCGATTTAAAGGGTGCCAGGGGTGTCCAAAGGACACCCTGTAGCACCCCTTAAATGCAAATTTAAACAGGTGTTGCGCACACACATGTCCAAAGGACATGTGTGTGTGAAACATGCAACTTAGAAAAATGCTTTTAAAAGCATTTTTCTAAGTTTTCGCTATTTACCGCGAGGTTTGACCTCGCGGTAAATAGCGGGCCGAAATTGCGAATTCGCTATTTAAAAATGGATGATGAATTGCATTTAAGGAATCTCAAATAGAGATTCCTTTATGTGATTCCTCGCAAAATAGCGAAATCGCTATTACCGATTTTTGGATTTGGGATGATGAATCCCAAATGCAAAAATCACACTCGCAAAGGACCAGATTCTCAGAATCTGGCCCTTTGCGAGTGCAATTCAGCTTGATGAATCAGGCTGATTGTTTTTGAGAATGTAAGCCGGCTGGTGCGTGAGGGCAATTTTATCGGTGGAGGCGATTTTGCAGATTGGTGTTTGATAAGTTTGCTGCCGTGGACTCTGCAGGTCCACTATCAGGTTATTGGTCTTTTTCAGGAAGAAGCAAGCAAAATCTTCATATTGGGCAGTAGACTAGTGCGTTTAGGGTGGGAATGGGTAGGCCTTGCTGCTTGACCAGCTCAAACAGTTTTTTGGGGCGATTTTTAGCTTGATCAAGTTGATTTCTGAAGAATTGAGCTTTAGCATGTGTGATGCTTAGTGATAGATATCCCTGAGGGATCTTAGCTGTATGAGGTGTTCCAGCGTTGGGGAGGCTCTCCTCTTGCGCTCCGCTAATCTGAGATTGCGTTTTTCAGAATTGAGGTTGTCATTGTACCATGGTTGCAAAACTTTTGTGGGTACACTTTTTAGTTGAAAGGGTGCAGTTGCATAAAGAATATTTTTCAAGGAGCTGTTGTAGTGGTCCATGACTTATTGTACATCGGCTAAATTCTCTGGGGGTGCTAGGATGTTATCACTGAGTGATGTCAATTCAGTGAGATCGATGTTTCTCATGTTTCTTTTCAGGATTTTCGGTTTTTATGCCTATGAGATGGTAGTTCTCATGGGAGTGCTGATGTGGAATCTGATCTCATAATGGTCAGTCCAATCACAAGGGACAATAGATTCCAATTGGGTATCATTATCTTTAGCGATCATAATATCCAAGATCTCCCCTTTATTCTAAGTGGATCTATCACACATTTGTACCCAGTTAAGATCCGTAAGAAAGACTTTAAGAGTATTGACTACATGGTAATTCAAGTCACTCCAGTAGAGATTAAAGTCCCCAAGGAAGATTTGAGTGCCATGTTGACCCACATTTTTTGTGATAGTGTTCATAAATTGTTCTAAGAAGGTGAGATTGTCGCCAGGTGGATGATAGAACATGTGTAGTTTGCATAGGGGATTATTGTTCTCATCAATTTCGATACAAAGATAGTCACATGAAGAGATGGCAGGGGACTATAACAAGCGATGCCACCCCCTACTTTGAACAGTCTATCTAGTCTGCTGATATCGTGATTGCGAGGAACTAGAATGTCAAGGGCAGGAGCCAAGGACTCATTTAGCCCAGTTTCTGTCAAGATCAAAAGGTCTAAATCTTGTGCTATGGTAAGATCAGAAAGGTCCGCAGCGTGTTTAACAGCCGACCTGCAATTGAGAAGAATGCATTTAAGAACAGTTATAGGCATATCGTTAGAGCTCTGGGTAAGAGTAATTCTCTTAAGGTTTTGCTTGTTTATTATTCTGTGTTTGTGTTGTACTTCTCTGTGGGGGTTTGCAGGGATCTATTAAACTTGACTCTGGTACATCGTTCTATTGTGATGTACACGGTTGTATGAAAGTAGGAGCGATTCACTATCTTCCTCCGATAATGAATTTGGGACCCCACATGAATTTGTATTACCACATGCAGTATGCCTCTTCCTTTTTGTAATAAGAGGCTTTAGAATCTATCTACTAAACCATACTTAAGCTGTTTAAATAGCCCTTTCAAAGAAGTGTTACCAATAGATGCCAATATCAACTGTTAATATTACCAATCTACAATAACGTTTTCGTATTAAGCTTTCTATCCCAATTCTGCCTTTTCAACCTGCAAATATCATTACTACTCAATTTAATGCTACCTCACCAGTAAGGTAGGATTGTGGAAATGTGCCTTTTTAGGGGCACACCGGTGAAGGGGTAACCCTCATCTTTGTCCACGGGTCCTTCAGACTAACAAAATAGAGATTGACACTGAAGCTGAAATTCAAAATAACAAGTTTATTCACTCATGAGTGAGACCACGTCCATGCAACACCCTCAAGTGTTCCAGGAGGTAATGACTTGAATACACAGACCATGGGCCTTTTATACTGAGTTTGTTGCACAGTAAGCATGTAGACTCAAATAGAAGGTACAGGCCTACAGAGAAATAATTACAGCCAGACATTGGCAGATGAGTAATCACTTAGTCAGCAAAGTGGGAGGGGGAACAGAACTGCTTACGTCAGTAGAAAATGGTAGACAGTTACATTCTCAAACATGCATTCTAGCAGCTACAGGACTCTCTGAGCTCATACATTGCTCTGGCTCAGTACTGAAGGAGTTAACTAAAGCTGATGACACAAGCAGAATTGAAAGGAGAGCAGCAGTGAAGACGGAAGAATTACATAGCTGACAAAATGGATGCCACAAGCAAGATGGCTTCAGCTTATGCTAACAGAAATTATTTTCGATTTCCACAGGGTGAGTGATCTTCGTATCACAGCAGATGTTAGCAGTGGATGTTTAAGCTGCTGAGCCATCTTCCCACAGTTGTAGTTAACAACATAATGAATGCCACACACTCCCTGGCGACCTATTTTACAAACCCAGTGTTGTTGGGCGGAGACTTTAATTCTATCGCAGATGTGATGTTGGATATTTCCCACCCACCATTGTCAGGTGCCCCGATTCATAAATTAGCGAAGGTCAGGGCCCAATGGCAGGATCATTGGAAGTTTGTGGATGTCTGGCGAGCTCAACACCTAGCTGAACGGGATTATTCTTATTTCTCCGCTTTACACGATCTGCATGTGCGGCTTGACGTGGTTTTGGGTAGTCCAGGTCTGGCTGCTATGGTAGTCAACAGCGAGTATTTGTCGCGCACCATCTCGGACCACAATCCACTGCTAGTGAGTTTCTGTTGGGCCGCAGAACGCTCTGTTATACCGACATGGAGCTTGCACTTGCACCCAGAGCTGCTGGGGGATCCGGTCTTCCGCGCCAAGCTGGTTGAGGGGATTGAGACATACTTTGCTGAGAATGAGGGCACGGCCACGACAGTGGCCTTGGAGTGGGACGCTTTCAAAGTAGTGACCCGAGGGTTTTGCATCGCTAAACGGGTGGGAGTGCGGAAGCTCTTACTACAGGAAATAGAGGCTGCAGACACGTCCCTCGGGATGGCTGAGCGAGACCACTCCACTGACCCTGCGGCTCGAGATACGGTCCGGACCTTGAAGGAAGCGGTGGCAGCGGTGGTGGAGCGCCTACGGTACTTTGACTACAGAACGTATCCTGTCCGCGCGCACGCCGAACGGAATAAGGTGCCACCTTGCTAGCGTGGGTGGCCAACCCCCTCCCTAGATGCGTCCCTATCTTGGCGCTGACCTCTGAATCGGGGGTATTGGAATACACGCAACATAAAATAAATGATCGGTTTCGGTCCCTTTATGCTGCCTTATATACGAGCCACTTGCGGACCGGGAAAAGGGATATACAGGAGTTCTTGGAGGACTTAGAGTTGCCTGTGGTGGAGGAAGAACAAGCAGACTCCCTTGGACAGGATATCTCGATAGCTGAAATCCGTTGCGCCATTACCCAGTTGGCGCATAACAAGACTCTGGGCAGCGACGGGTTGTCTATCGAGTTTTATTCGGCTTACATTGATGCTCTGGCTCCTATATTGCTGTCAATGTATAGGGAGGCTAAGCAGTTGGGAGTGCTGCCGACCTCGACTAGGGAGGCCAATATCATTCCCCTCCTTAAGCCAGGGAAGGACCCCACGGACCCAGCAGCATACCGGCCGTTGTCAATGCTCACCACTGATTATAAGATCTTGAATCGGGTGCTGGCCACCAGACTCTTGCAAAGGCATTTGACAGCTTGGAATGGCCTTACTTATTTTCAGTCATGAGAGCCTTCGGACTTGGGGAGGGCTATATTCGCTGGCCCGAAATTTTATATGCCTCGACAAGCGCTAGGGTGAGAGTGGGTAAGTCCATCTCCTCCTCATATTCGGTAGGGCGTGACACCAGACAGGGCTGCCCACTCTCCCTGTTGCTATTTCCCTTGCTAATGAACCTTTGGCGACGCGAGCCAGAATGGGGAGGGAGTTTCAAGGCCTAAGGAGTGGTGGCCGCATGCACTATATTTCGCTGTACGCGGATGACCTCTTGCTCTTCTTGATAGACGCTGGAAGGAGCGCGGGACCTGCTCCGCCGATTCGGAGATATATCAGGTCTAAGAGTCAACTGGGCAAATACTTGTGTGTTCCCGGTCACCAGAACGTGTGCCCGACCTCTGCATCTATCTGACGTAACTTGTGAGCTCACTTGCCTTCCCTATTTAGGGACGCACGTATATCATACCCAGGTGGACCTACTGGGGGGTAATATCGGCAGGGCACTAAGGGGTCTTAGGGGCAGTATGCAGTTCTGGGGAACCTTGCCATTGTCGGTGGCAAGTCGGATGGCCTTGCCGAAAATGGTGGCACTTCCTCGGCTGCTATACTTTTTCCGTACCTCACCTATACGGATACCCGTTGCACTATTTCGACAACTCCGGTCAGCAGTGGGAGGCTTTATCTGGGGAACGGGAAGGCGCCGAGTAGCACTGGACACACTGATACGGGCAAGGGCTGAGGGGGGCCTTGCTGTCCCTGACTTCGAGCTGCACAGTTCCAGGGCCTTACTCAAGCGGTGGCACAGGAATTCCGTGGAACAGAACGGGAATTCGAACCGGAAGTTCCGTGGCACGTACTATCATACTATGATACTACAGCAAAAGTTGCGAGCAGCCGAACTATAGATTGTGGAAAGCGCTTTAAGAAACTGTTGGAAGCGATACCACAATAGAATTGGCATGCAGCGACCCTATGCCCCGGAGATTCAACTGGGGATGTGTACGGCCCTGTCGCATGGGGGGGACTGGTCTGTTCTTGCGGAGTGGGAGAGGTTAGGGCTACAGATGGTAGGGGATTTATTTGGAGATGGAATATTATTGCCTTATAGTGCGTTGCAGGAGAGTTTTGGGCTCCCACTGGGTCACTTTTTAATACATGCAGCCCTGGTTGCTGCCATCCAAAAACACTGGGGCATGGGCCTCTCGGAATCGCCAGTAAGCGAAGCGTGTCAATATGTAGTGATGGCAGCGGGCACTTATAAGGCGGTTACTTGTTTATATAGGCGCATGACTGGGGAGGGGCTGACACCGCTACAGAATCTGCAAGAACAGTGGGCGGCGGATATAGACAAAGAGATACCCGACTCAGCCTGGTCGCACATCCTCAAGAGGGCGTGGAAGAGCACTAGGAACGCCAGGTTCCAATTGGTCCAATTTTTTATTTTGCACAGAGCATATCTTACACCGGCAAAAATCAATCAATATTTCCAGGTAGACACTGCACAGTGCCCCCCGATGCACGTTGCGGGACGCGGACCTGATGCACATGTTGAGGGACTGCCCGCAATTGGGCACATATTGGGAGGAGGTGGTCGAGCTGCTTTGCAAAGTAACTGGACGACAGATTGTTCTGAATAAGGGGACCTGCTTGTTGCATTGGTTTCCGCATACTAGCAAAACGAAACTGACGAGTAAATTCTTGGACTTGAGACTGTTGCTCGCCAAGAGAGATATTACGTCCCATTGGAAGGCTGCAGCGGGGCCCAACTACCTTAGATGGAGGGCTGCATTGCTCAAATGGGCGAGCATCGAGGGCGCTGTTCGACTGCAACAGGCAAATAGGTCCCACAATGACAAAGCACTGGAGGGGGCGCGAGCGTGGGAGGCTCTTGTTACTGAACTGAAGGGGGCGGATATAGAGTCTGAATCAGAGATGAGTGCCTTAACCGGGGATGAGGACTAGGAGAATAATGCCCCCTTAAGGGATGGGAAGCGCGGTGGGGTGTCCCTGTACCTCCTCAGTAGTCATTATACATATTCAAGATGTAAATTGGAAGGCAGGTATGGTCCTCATTGTTGACTGGATCTAACACTTTATTACACACAATCTTAGAGCTGACACGCCGGCGGGTGGGAGGATTTTGGGTAGGGGAGTTGGGAGCTGCAATGAGAGTGGATCTGGTGCATGGGGCATTATGACGGTATTGATTTGAGATGGTATCCTATAACTGCCATAGTTACTGCCTCGGGGGGTGACTCCGGGACTTTGGAAATGGGTTCTTAATTCTTTTTTTTTTTTTTTTTTTTTGAAACCTTTATTGTGCAACATAAGCATACAGATACGGGCCCACAACCATACAGGCCGGCCTCGAAAGCAATTGGGAGCACAAAAAAGTAAGGATAGGTCGGCCCAGCAGTCCTAAAGACAAAAAGCAGCAAGTGTCCAAAACATGGCATATGAAAGGAGGAACCGCCGGGTAAAGGAGAAATTAGGTTAATTTTTTTAATTTTATAAGTACGAAGGATCAGACGCGTACAATCCACCGAAAGTACATTACAGGCAATGAACCCAGCAAGTTGGCTACAAAACGAAGGATGATAATCAACAAGCAGCATACAATAACACTAATCAGGATGATAGCACAGTCCAACAGAACATACTGGCCATTGCCCGCCCCACGGACGTAGAACGTCTAAGTCCACAAAGGCACAGGAGCATCAGCAGAAAGAAGAAGTAGCTCTACACCCAAGAATCCTACTGACCCGAAAGGAAGAAAAAGTGAAAGAAAAACGAGAAGAAAAAAGAGAAAGAAGGCCCATAGAAACTGAAACGAAACAAAATACCCACCCCCCGACCCCCCACCCAGCACGCATGCAGAGGCTACGGCCTACCCCCCCCCTAACAGTGTGCCTGTCGCCCATAAGAACCCGAAATTTAGAACAAGAAAAGGGAAGAAAAAAGAAAAAGTAATAGCACAGTTCACATAAGACTGGAGGAGGGCCATACGGGTATACCCAAAACTACCAGCATGTATTACTCTGGCCGACCTTACCCCGACCCCGCTACCAATACAATACCAATGTGCAATATCCCCGGCAGTCCATCAGCATCTCAGAAGTACAAGGAGGACAGTCCTGACTTGAGAGGGGACACCCTCAACCTTGCCCCCTACGGTACGGTGTAGCGACGAAGTCCAACTGCATGACAGACATCCTGGAAGAAGTGAATGAACAAGGGGACCACATCAGACTGGGAAGACGGCCACCAAAGTCCATCCGACACATAGCCATGTGGTCAGCAGCGGTATAAGAAAAAGCATCACACGGCAGTGGTCCACCAAAATCAGCTAGTCCAAACAGTAGCAACCGCTCCAGGAGAAGGGAATGAGTCCCGCCAGTATTCCGCGAAGAAGCCGCCAGACATGGTGTCCAGTGACGTCTCCCCAGCCATAACACACCTCCAGAAACTTCGGTCCTCCTTAAGGGTGCTCCTGCCGGCACCTCAGCAGTGTTGGGGTCTCGCAACCCCAACGTTTCAATGGCGACCGGGGCGGAGGAATAACAGGAATCAGATACAGGGTGTGGCGCAGTGTCCCGCTCTCGAAGGCATCCGCGGTCAGACAATGGGGTTGCAAACAGAATCGCATCCAGCCGATCCCCCAATTCACAGGCAACAGTACACAGGGCAGCTCTCAAAGTGCCTAGGGTGCCCAAAATGTCGCCAATCAACAGTGACGCCTCAGGGAGAGAGGACGCAGCATTATCCTGTACACTGGGCGAACAGATGCGGAGCTGTCCCGATAGTCGGCCGCCATCACCCTTCGCAAACCTTTGATCACTCTGCCAATGCTCAGCATGGCGAAACCAGTCTGGGGGCACAGGGGCAGCATTTTCCATCTCCCCACAGTGTTGAAGTGGCGTGGGCAGACGCCCGCGTCCGCAATAGCAGCCCAGGGTCCACACTTGCAGGAGCTGAAAGCAGGCAGGAAGATGGCGCCCACCTCGGCGCTCGGGGAGACAATGTATCAGCGGAGCCGTCCCCGGGCCGGAGAGACGAAACAATGTTTCCCCTTCAGCGGCAGTGCCCAAAGCCTATGAAGCGGCAAATCAGGATGCGGAGATTGCGATGCAGCTGCCATGTTACACCGGCCGGCTCTGTCCTGCCTGTAATGGCCGCCGTCGTTATGTGCATGGCCGGTCGCACTCGAAGAACAAAGACCCGGACACAGCCGCGCGGCGTCAGGAGGAGGTGAGGGCGTCTCGGCACTTCCACTGCCGGGATCGAGCAGAGAGGCACATCGGTATGACCGGGTTCGCCTCCCGATTCCGCTGACGCTACGCAGTATGAGGATAATCAGCAGGATGAAGCGGAAAACGGGAGAATGGCGAGAGGGTCAGCGGAGCCGAGGAGTCAGGCGGCCATCATGGTTGCGAGCCAGGCTCCTCCCCGGGTTCTTAATTCTTAATTGAGCCTGCCAGGCAGCAGGGATTAATGACTTGTCTCTCATGACCTATATCGAGAATTTGTTGCATGTATACATGCTCAGCCATTCTCATGGGTGTTGTTTGTATTTGAAAACAATAAAAAGATTTTACAAAAAATAAAATGAATGCCACACACTGAATCCTCTCTTAACTGATGGTAGTTGAAATTATGCAACTCACAAGTATTCATTATAATGGTCAAGGATGGATGAAGGCGGAGGAGCTTAGCGCGCATCCAAGATGGTCGCGTGAACTGTGAGCTCCCGAAACCCTTGCCGCCTCCACCATCTATCCTGGCTTAAATCCTGTTTCTGATGATGGGTTCTACTAGCCACGACTCCCCTGATCTGAAAGGCCTTTTTCAGATTTTGATTTGGATGCCGGACGCCCGACTTACTCCTTCCTGAAGCCTGGAGGCCTACACCGTGGCTCATCCCGGGACTTGGGCTCAGGAGCACCCCGAAAGTAGTTGAACAACAATGGCCTGTGGTAGGGGGGGGGCTACCCGGGGTTTACTTTCGGTTTCGTTTTCCCCGGCTACGAAGATTGGAGGTGGCTGCCTAGTGCTCGAGCTGGCCTGTGAACGCAGTCACTTGATTGATCTTCACCGACGCCCTGCATTTCAACCTCTCGTGGTTTTCCTTCGGGGGAGCCATTCACACCAGGTCCCAAAAGGCCCTGAGGGGCGCGCAACCCACCATGGCGGCCAAGTCTGAGAGTGACAAGCGGTCCCTCAAGAATGCAACTCGTGGTGGCGGGACTCAAACCACCATTATGGATAGATTTGCACGCAATAAGGGCTCGCCCAGCGGGACTGGTAAAACCCCGGAAGACCTTGGTGGCCCCCCCGGAGTCGGAGGAGCCAACACTTCGAGATGTGATGGGCGCCATCGCCAGCATACAATCATCGATGGGCCAACAATACGAGACCTGGCAGCCAAGATCGACATGGTGGCGGTGGATGTGGGCCTGATCAGGGCGGACTTGGCCAAAACCAACGAGAGAATTAAGTCGTTGGATGTTAAGACAGCCAGTCTCACCACGGATGTCTCCGAGCTGCAGACTGAGATTCGGACTCTTCGATCCTCTAGTGACCAGTTTGCCCGCCGGCTTGAGGATTTCGAAAGTCGCGCTAGGCGCAATAATATACGCATAGTCGGAGTTCCGGAGTCATCAGCCGATCAATCGACGGACCTGCTCGTTGAAGATCTGATCGTCAACCACCTTGCCCCAAAGGGCCTGAGTAACCTGTTTGCGGTGGAGCGCGCCCACAGAATTCCGGGCGGCAGACGCAGGCAGGGGACGGCTCCGCGACCCATCATTGCGCGGATCTTTAACTTCAGAGACAGGGACGCCATTTTGCAGGCCTCGAGGACTGGCGGTCCCACTAGGTTCGAGAATGCATCCATCAACTTTTACCCTGATTTTACCCCTTCGGTGCAGAAGCAGAGACTGGGATTTACTGGAGTGAAGCGGAGATTAAGAGATCTGGGCATGAAGTATGCTATGCTTTTCCCCGCCCAATTACGCATCGAACATAATGAGCGGGTGCTCTTCTTTGACATGCCAGAGGTGGTCAGTGACTGGTTGGACACGTTATCTATGCCACAGGACAATGCAGAACAATCCAGGAGGTGCTGACGGCAGCCAACGGGACCAGGAGGAGTAGGGGCATCGGTGTGTGCTGCCATCGTATTGTGCTACGGTGGATTGTTTCTAACCCTGGGCGTAGTGGGCGTAGTGGGGCTTCGCGGAGCTACGTGAAGTGGGCGAGAAACTACGCCCACCTTCGCACTCCGCGTAGCCCCACTACGCACCGCAGGCCTCCCTCCCGCCCTCCCTAATACTTTAATTTAAACGTTAGTAAGAATTAAAAGGCACTTACCTTGCCCGCCGCTGCCCGCCACGTCTCCGGGGCTCCCTCTCTTCATCTGCGCCGTCTTGGGTACTAATGCGCATGCACGGGCGGCCGCGCATGCGCATTAGTACCCAAGACGGCGCAGATGAAGAGAGGGAGCCCCGGAGACGCGGCGGGCAGCGGCGGGCAAGGTAAGTGCCTTTTAATTCTTACTAACGTTTAAATAAAGGATTTAGGGAGGGCGGGAGGGAGGCGGGTGGCGGCCAGCTACGCACAGTCTGAGGAGCGTGCGTGGTTCCGAATTCTACGCCTGCTACGCAAAATGCGTAGAAGCCGGCACTACGCACACTCCGTGCACGGAGCGTAGCTGCCCGCCCACCCTTAATTGTTTCCCTTTTTTGGGTCGATTACTTTTTTCTTTAAGACAAGCACTGGGGCGGCGGGGATTTCGGGGACTTTTCCTTCTCCGGGAGTTTTTTCCTTTTCTACTTGTAGTTCAGTATCTGGGGTGGGGCGACAGGCACACTGCTGAATGGGGTGGTTTTTTGATTTATTGCAGGGGTGCAGGGTGGGGGGTTGTTGTTTTGGTGTTCAGGGGGAGGGGGAGGGGTCTGCTTTTTCTTGTTCGCATTGTTCTTGAGGCTACGTATTGTTGCTTATTTTGTGTTTCCTTCGTGGGGTTTGGGTGACCCACTACTTACTTTTGGGATGGGGGGTAGGGGGTTGAGAGTCTTGAGCTGGAACGTCAACGGCTTGGGGGATAAAATAAAACGGGGAATTGTACTCCAATATGTGAAGCGCCACTCTCCCGATATTGTGTTGCTGCAAGAAACGCATCTGGTGGGGAACACGTTCCATGCAATGAATCGGAGGGGTTACAGGTTGGTGGCACACTCGGGGTTCACTTCGGGCTCTAGAGGGGCTGGTGTTCTGACCCGTAGTTCCCTTCCCTTGGAGATTGATGAAACGATCTTGGATGACAGGAGTAGGTATGCAGCGATTGTTGGGAAGTGGGAGGGGAGAACAGTAGCCATCCTCTCAGTATATGTCCCCCCGGGTTTATATGTCCCCCCGGGTTTGCAGGCCACCACATTTGTCGACCTGGGGAAATTGGTCCTGAGGCTTCCGGAGGGGCTTCTGGTGGTTGGTGGGGACTTCAACTCGGTGGTTGATGGCCTGGTAGATAGACATCCTCCCAGGGCGCTTACACCGTCGCAGTCCTGCCTTAGTGGTTTCTTGGAAATGTTTGGTATGGTGGACTGTTGGCGGATGCTTCACCCAGGACAGGCCCAATCTACTTTCCACTCCGGGGCTCATGGGAGCTTGGCCAGACTTGATTATCTCCTTGTGCCCGCAGCCCAGGCCACGACAGTGCGAGAGACCCGACATTTGCCTAGAGGCATTTCGGGCCACTCCCCACTATGGACCCATATAGATCTCCATTTAGACGCAGGGGGCCGGGTCGCCCCAATTAATCCATGGCATCTTCGTTTTCCAGAGACTAGGGCAGGGGTAATTAAGGCTATAGACCACTACTTCGGTGACAATGTGGGATCCGTGTCGTCATCCGTGTCCCTTTGGGAAGCTTTTAAAACGGTGATACGGGGCCAGACACTGTCGCTGATCGCTAGCTCTAAGAAGCGCCACAATGGGGAGGTTGAACAGTTGGAGTCTGATATAGTGGCTTTAGAGAGGGATCTTGAGAGTGGGGTCACGCGTGAAAAAGTGCATGTTTTGCAACTGAAGCAGTCTGATTATAAAGCCTTGGTTACGAATGCGGCGACAGCTATGAGTCGAGAACAATAGGGCCGTCTGTATGATGTGGGCGACAAGGCCGGGAAGTTGATAGCTTGGTTGGACAAAAGGGAGAGATTGAATCGTGTGGTGCCTGTGATCGAGCGAGTGGATGGTGTACGTGTGACAGACCCGCTGGAGATTGTGGAAGAGTTTGCTTGTCACTTTCAAACGGTGTACGCGCCGGTCTCAGACCGGCCAGAGGAAGACTCCCATCTTTTGCTTACAGATATTGCTTTGCCTTGCCGGTCCGCTTCTGATAGAGAGCTACTGGAGGCGGATTTTTCCACTGATGAAGTAATGCTCGCTATTCGCTCCATCCGCTCTGGAAAAGCTTCGGGCCCAAATGGTTTACCCATCGAGCTGTACAAGTTGTGTCCGGACAAAATGGCGTTGTATCTTCGCGCGATGTTATTGGAGTCCAGGGAGAGGGGCTCGCTTCCTCGTGATCAGCGCTTAGCGTCTATCGTGGTGATCCCTAAAGAGGGTAAACCCCGTGAATTTTGTACCTCCTATAGACCTATTTCACTTCTGAATGTGGAACCTAAAGTCTTGGCGAAAATATTAGCTAACCGTCTGATTAAGGTGATCGGAGATTTGGTGCATCCGGACCAACCTGGCTTTATCCCAGCCCGTAATACTTTGTTGAATTTACGCCGTCTTCATGGCGTGCTGGTGAGGGCGGAGACATTGCGTGAGCCGGCCATTTTGGTTTCGTTAGATGCCACCATGGCGTTTGATACAGTGGAATGGCCATATCTGTGGGCGGCTCTGGCGAAGTTTGGCTTCGGACCGGTGTTCATCGGCTGGGTCCGACTATTGTATGAGGAGCCCCTTGCCCAGGTGGTCATCAACGGTCAAGTGTCTGCTCCCTTTGTTCTGGGAAGGGGCATGCGGCAGGGATGCCCCCTTTCTCCGCTGCTTTTTGCCTTGGCTCTCGAGCCCTTGGCAGCTTGGTTGCGATGGGAGCCATCCCTCAAAGGTATTAGGTGGGCCCCCGGTTTTGAAGATCGTATTTCCCTTTATGCGGACGATATTCTGCTTTACCTCACCTCCCCTCGGAAATCTTTGGGAGTACTGTTTGACGTCCTTAATTCCTTTGGAAGGAACTCGGGACTGGTCATTAATTGGGCCAAGTCTTGTGTGTATTCGCTCACGGACGATACACCACTCGTACCACGCAACTGTCCTATACAAATATCATCCACCGGGTTTAAATATTTAGGAATCCATATTTCACGTGATTCGGCTGTCAGGTATCGACTCAACCTACTACCCCCACTTGCTCGCCTAAAAGCAGATGTGAAAGCTTGGAGCAGACTGCCTTTGTCCCTGGTGGGCAGGGCAGCCTTATTCAAAATGATGTCCCTTCCCAGATTTTTGTATGTCCTTCAGAATACTTTAGATCTAGTGCCTTCCAGCTATTTTCACGAGATTGAGTGCCTACAAAGGAAACTATTGTGGGCCGGACGTCCCCGGATTGCCTTGGCCAAGCTTACGCTGCCTTGGTATGATGGTGGTATTGCGTTGCCGGATATACGACGGTATTACTGGGCCTCTCAACTGAGCTCGGTTAATCATGCGATGTATGGTCCGGCTTCTAACTCGGCTTTTGCTATGGATAAATGGCTGCTTCCGGGCGGAGATTATAATAAGGCGCTTTACTCGAAACGGTCCGATGTGGCATTGACTGGGCCTACCAGAGTTGCGGTGCGGGTCTGGTACAACGCTAATGCTGCTATGGGCTGGTCGGATACCCTCACTCGAGCGACTCCACTCTACGCTGCTGAGAGGTTTGGCAATTTGTGGACGACTAAGGGGTTCGATAAATGGGACCTTATTGGGATTAGTAAGGTGGGAGACCTTTGGCGGAAGGACAAGATAAAATCCTTTGAGGAGTTGCAGCTAGAATTTAAACTTGGTCCTCGGGAATACTTTCGATACCTACAAGTCCGACACGCCCTTTCCTCTGCTTTACCGGCTGGCACGCCCGTTCCAGAATCCTCACCTCTGGAGGACAGAGTACTCGATGGACATGTCCCGGACAGTACGATCTCTCTCATATACAAAAAGTTGATAAACGACCGAGCGGACCTTCTTCTGCAGCTCCGCATGGCCTTGACCGGCGATGGACTGGAACTTGATGATGAAGACTGGCAGGCGGCGATATCCTCCCCGAAGGAGGTGGCAATCTCGGCCCGGCAGAGATTGGTGCAGTTAAAAATCCTACACCAAGTGTACATGACGGGTCCTCGCTTGTTGCGTATGGGGTATGTCTCGGATGATTTGTGTAAACGTGGCTGTGGTATGGTGGGTACGTTCCTTCATATTATGTGGGAATGTCCTGCGGTGGCGTCCTTTTGGACTTGTGTGCATGGTGTTATGTCTGAGGTGACGGATGTCTCGCTTTTGCCGGAGGCTCGAAGGTGTCTCTTAAATGTGTGGGAGCCCAATGATTATAATGTGGCCCAGACGCAGTGGGCCACTTTGGGTAATATGATTGCCAAGCGTGACATTGCGCAATTGTGGGGGTCGGCTAGGGCACCGAGTCTGTCGGCCTGGTCTAGGAACATGGACTGGTGCATGTTCCGCGAAAAAACTGTTTACATTGCTCGGGGCAGGCCCAAGAAATGGGGGAGGGTTTGGAGTCAGTGGAACCAATATCGTGGTGAAATTTGTACCCCTCCTTTTGAACCTCCACCGGAGGTGCTACCATCCCCTTAGCATGACGTTACTTATAGTCTGGATTTTGTTTATGTGTTGCTGGCTACCTCTTGTTCCCTCTTTCTCCCCCTCCCGGATGCTCTTATTGTTGACTATGTACGGTTGTGGATGTGGTATCCCCTCCCCAGAAGGATCGCTTATGTTTCTGCCTTTCGTTTAGCCTCTGCAGTTATTTTCTTTAATTTTTTTGGTTGGTGGGTTTTCTCAAAATATAAAATCAAAACCTTATTCCTCCTGTACAGTGAAGTATGACATAACATGATTGGTTAATTGCCGCCGGGCCCTAGGGTTGTTGGCTGAAGGGCTGTGTTATTCTTCCTCCTGATATGATATTGGAATTGTTGCCAGCCGACCCGAAGTGGCTATATGACTGCTATTGTATTTTCATGTTTATCAATAAAGGTTTTAAAAAAAAAAAGGGATGGATGAAGGCATTAGCCCTCCTTATTTAGTACTCATATTTAAACTGGCAGAGTGGTAAAAATTACTATTGAGTGTATGTACATTTTAACCACTCCTCTTTATTTAAACATTGACAGCAATTGCGGTGGCACTTCGTGGTAATTACCAGCAATGTTTAAAAATGGCTGAAGGCTTATTTTGTAAAGTGTCTGTACAGAGACAGTACACATATGTGTGTGTGTGTGCACATATTCAAGTGCATTTACAATGCTATACTCTGATATGGTATTTTAATGTGCCTATGCAACCTTACATAGGTTAAGTAAAGTATGACAACTTGTCAGCCCTGGGGAATCCAACACAGTTAGATTTTGTGCTTCTAGTATTTACTAATAATCTATGTTGGTAATCTAAGCACTCGCTGATGAGAACTGAGTGCAACATGCAATCCCCAGATTCGAATCTTGCATCATGAATCAGGGACATTGGGAACAAAGCCCAGGGTCGAAAAGTCAGAAATGTACTCCTGATTCCCCTACAGCTCTGCTTAACTGAGCAGTTGTGGAACCGGTTTGGTTATTTTTCAAGTGTCCTTTTGAGGTTCCCTGAGTTTGTGTAAAGTGATGCTTCTTGCAGCATGCAACACTCGGGCTAGTTACAAGCAGGAATATCCATAATAAATGTGGGTACAATAAAGCGCGCGATTTCTGTACTTGGTTGTAAGCATGGGCAAATTTTGCGAATCTGGCGTTCGCGAATTTTGCGAATTTGCGAACTCGCAATCCGCAAAATCCGCGAATTCTCGCGAATTTGCAGATTTTTTTTTGTGTTCGCAAGGATTTCTGCCAGTTCGCAAGGATTTCTGCCAGTTCGCGAGGGTTTTGTACCAGTTCGCAATTGCGAACTTACATTTCGGCTCGCAACGGTCGCGATTATGTTGTTTCTACGTCTGGTTCATCATCACAGGTTCCCAGCACCCTCTGTTTCACCCCTGCCACCCTCTGTTTCACCCATGCCACCCTCTGGTACATCAATGCCACCCTCTGGTTCATCATCACTGTAGATTATGGGGGGAAAAAGCAAGCACACCTGCCTGCTTCAACTGACATGAATTAATTTGGGGTTGATTTATTAATGTGTCACTGTTTTAAAATTCCAGTCTGGCACCTGATTCCTTATCTGTAATTTGCTTTCTGTTGCAGTGCAATTTTTTTTCCAGGACATTTGTGGCCTACTTGTAGCTATTCCATGAGCCTGCAGTGAGGGTCATAGCAGGGCCATACAATTGTTGCAACTAGCAACTGAACTCTGGAGGGGCCCTTGTCAGGAAGCACTACAGGGAATGGTTACTAATGATGAGTTTGAACTTTTGAACCTGCTGAATGCTTTCACTTTTGCAAAACTCGTTTTTCTGCAGAACAGCATTACAGCAACTGTAATGCCCCAAACAAGCTTATATGAGAAAGTTGATTTCTAATCCAAAAGTTATCCAAAGAAAATCAAAAGTCCTCAAATCCCAAAAAGTGCAGGCAAATGTCAACCTGAGGAGTTATTCTGATAAAAATCATCATTTTCAGAAGGTCTATGCTGCTTGCTAGTAGATTTCTTGTGCAGAATTGAAATTTTTGTAATTTTTCGAGTGCAAGATTGTTGCTGTCCGCCGCACCTACATGTTCGCAATTGCGAACTTACACCGCTCGCCGCAAAATTGTATCACCAAGAAAAAAAAATCCGCTGCGTGCGAATTTGCGGATTTTCGGTAAATTCGCGAGCCTTCGCGGATTGCGAATTTACCGAAAATCCGCAAAATCCGCGAGCGGAACGGATTTTCCGCCCATGCTTACTTGGTTGTCATTAAACCAGAGGCGGTTCCTGCAAAGGAGCATAAAGGCATTGACCCATTGCTTTCATCTGCCACCCACCTGGCATATATAAAACTCATGGCTGGCGGGGCTTCATAACGCGGCAGGACTGGGTTGTAATTGTATTTTAAAAATACAGAAGGGAGGGGGAGTAGGTGTTCCCATGGAAACTACAGCACTGTGTAGTTGAAGAGCGCATGACAGACTGGCCAGGCACTGGACTCCGTCAACACAAAAAGGAACTGTTCTGTCAACTGTTTGGACTACTATGGACGTCCAACATATATTTTCACGATCACACAATTTTATGTGACGGGGCAGTGAATCAGTATCTCCCATCTGGCATAAAGTGACCTCAATCACTAATTTAAAACCTAATGTGTGTTGCTGCATCTGCTAGTATGACCCTCCCGCAGGTGTGAAGAGGACCTAGAGGTGAAAAAAAGTGAGGAAAGGTTGGCAGTGCCTCACGGGAGTAACACCATGGGAGTTAACAGACTGGTACGCGCCTGTATCATCAGGTTCTCATCATTAGCAACTGCCAACCACTAAATCAAATAGGGAGTGAGGAAAAAGCAACACATTTTGTGTTCAGTGCAATATGTGTGACCCTACTAGTAGTCACGGCACGTCCAAGGCACCATACCAGATCGGCACAAGACGATTATCTCATTCACTTTGATTTTCGTGCATCACGCTATATGAAGATTACATGACTGAAATTTTACCAGTTTCAAACTACTCGTTTTCTCTCGGGGATTTGAGACGCTGTGGATGTTTACACTACATGGCAACTCGGATTCACGAGGGTTTTACAAATATTAATTGATCAGTCCTGAAGATGGTCTCAAAGAAACATTCATAGGAGACCGAAACATCGACCTTCACCCTTATCCTATGAGAATTAGTAATATTTACAAACAGGATAGGTGTGCTCAGGTTTTACAGAGGAGTTAATTGACATATTTTTGTTCTTCTTGTATTCCTGTTTATATATTTGTATTTTAAATCACTTGTGACTTATTTTTTGATAAAATTCAAGATGTGCATATGCACCTAGTGTTAATGTTGTTTTTGTTCATTGTTTTATGTTTAGTGTATTTATGTGTGAACATTCATTGAGAATTGAATACATATGATTGACTAAACTAATCTTTATTAGGACCATTGAATTGTCCTTTCCAAAATTTTGTGCAAATATTGAAATATTTTTGGATTAAACTCCCTTGGAGGCACTCCTCACCCCTTTCATACGTATCCAGGGCCTGTGTCCTGGTACGAGGTGGAGGTTGTTGGTATGGAGGTATAATCCGACTCCTAGAGCTGTTTTTCTTTAAATTAGGTTGAGTGTTAATGACTGGAGCCAAAAGGAGATAGTCACAAATGGGCTACCCTTTGCTCCCCTTCTACACTTCCAACTGTGATCTGCCTAGCAGTCTGTCTGCCTATAGCTGTATCTGTATGTCAATCGAATTTCCTTGCAGGCCAGAATATTATGTCTATTGATAGGACCAGTGCACAGACTTTTATCACCAATAGCACACTAAATAAAATTCAAAGAGCAAGAGCAGCGTTTGCTGCCTTTAGGAGCTACCTTGCTGCCCAATAAACTATATGGGAATTAGGATTATATTTTAAAAGTCTAAATGCTTCCATGCAATGGGTTGTGCCTAGGTTTTTACACAGTTGTACCAACCATCTAGTTCTAATTGAGCGATAACCCGGGCAAAAGAACACATGGAGTTCAGACTCAACACACATATAGTAAAACCATTTGCAACCTTCCCAGACATGCACTAGTATGTAAAGCGTAGCCTTCAGCTCAGTGTTCATCTCACCATCTGTCTAAACCAACTCTGATCTGTTGTACTGCAAGCCCCTCACAGCTGTATGTAAATCACTATCACTACTTCTGTGCCAGTATTCGAATGGGCCTTTACTTTAGGCACCATGGCCCTCGTCCTTTCTATCTTAGGTCCTTCTCTTTTCTATTCCCAACACACTAAAAATGTCCAAACTTAGGCAGGATGTACTTAACAACATCTCCTACAGCCTCGGCTCACATGCGCGGCAGAAAGCAAACAGCACACGTTCTGCGCGGGCGCACAACCACCATTTAAACTATATTTTTGGGTGTGTTTGGCTGGCGGTCGGTCCTGTCAGCCTGAGGTCCTGGGGCGTGCAAGCAGTCGAAATATAGGTGTTTTTTTTCGTGGCCTGGTGTGATGCCCAGCCAGCCCTCTCCCATTGAGAGAAAGTCTGGTTGCCAATCCAGCTGCATTAAGTGCCATAGAGCCCACTCAGCAGCCTCTGGTGGTTAGGTAAATGTCTGCAACAAAAACACTTGTAAACACTGCTGCTCAGAGCACAGTAATATTTCTGCTATGTAGCTCTGTCACGTAATATGAACAGCTTGTTAAGATATGTAGACCAGCATGGGAAACAAACACTAGGTAGAACACAATTTCAGGTTTGCAGTAAAGACCTGCATCTAGGCCTTACATGGACCATTCACATCTAAGCGATGTAAGTAAGTTTCAGCAGCCTGGCAGGAAGCGATTACTAACTGGCAAGTATTTTACCAACATGGCAGGTATCTTTATGTCATTACCGGTAAATACACTAGGAAAAATAATCACAATCAAATATGTCTAAATGTAAACGTACCCAGGTTAAAAAATATATATCCTGAAATATACTGTAAGAGCTAGACAACTATTACAGGCCGGGAGCGGGCATCGCCAGGCAGGGCGCCGAGAGGCTGGAGCTGGAGGGGGGAGGAGGGCAGCAAAATCATCGCCCCGCAGGCCGTCCAAGCAGAGGGCTCCGTTCCTCACATAGGCCCTCTAGAGGGCCACGGCGAGTGGCACCTCACATGGGGTGGGGAGGCAAACACACCCCCCTAGAGCCCAGTCCTGGGTGTGGCTCTAGTAAAGTTCCAAATAAATAGGTAAAAGTTCTGAATCCGTCATGTTGTTGTTTCCTGTTCCATCCCTGAGCCAGGCCTTAACTGTGGAGATGTGGAAAGAGCTCACTGTGGACCAGAAACACACAGGGTCCTACAGGAAGCTCTGTCTGCCAGTATTGGAAGCCTAAGTGCTACAGAGTTTCTCCCCATTACCCTCTTCCTCACAGCTTTCCACCAGAGCGACAGATCTGCCAGAGAGCAGGAAGTGTGTTGACTGGCAGCTTTGCCGACCAATGCAGGCCAAGGACTGTGATGGCGTGCCCTCCCTTGAATTTCAGGGTGGAGAAGTTCAGAGAAAGTAAGGAAAGTTGGAAAAGTATCCCCTGTGATCATTTCCATACACACCGCTGTGAGACAAATGATGTAGCTCAAAGAGTAAGTAATTCCCGCAAGATCGACGCGTAGTTCTAACTCTCATGGCTCTGTACACACCCGGTTGTTGGAAAAAAAATATATATGTCATCATCAACACGCTTGCAAGCCTGCTTGCTAGCCGGTTGGCCAGCGACGTGTGTTAATGTGCACACCGCGGTGACTGAGAGCTATGTGAAATATGCAGACATAGCCAGGGTAGGATTGGGAAGAAATCGGCCCGGGCACGCTAAAAACAAGCACGCGTGCGGCAGAAGGGGGAGACACGTGCGTGTGGCAGAAGGGGAAGGCGGGCGGCA